>NW_018744239.1:10143772-10743772 GCF_001683475.1 Chenopodium quinoa
TTGCTTAAGTTATCTTAATACAAATAAGAGCAGATAAAAAAAAGGCTAATAATAGGAACATGAAGCTGTTTATTGTTTATTGTCTGACTGTGCGACTGTCCAGTCTCTGGTCTCTAATCTCTATAGACTCAGACGGTAGTACAGTGTATGTTTGTGTGTTTACTGGTCTCTAAGATAAAAGTGCTGCTATTGCACCCATCCTGTATAGCAACACCTGAATCTGCTTCCATGTATAGTGTATGTTTGCCTAGTTCAGTTCTGAATTTCATGTTTTGAGTTGTTATATTCTCTTATATGGCAGACTTATAAGAAAGCTAAAGGGTTTTTTGGAGTTCCATTCATTCACTATGAAACTCTTGCAGAGATATACGCAAAAGACAAAGCTACCGGAGATGCAAGTGAGTCGTTTGTTGATGCTATAGAAGAAATGGATCAAGAGATTGATAAGCAACCATTCAATGTCGAGAGTGATGAAGAAGATGATGTGAATTCTACTCATTCGGACACTTATTCTTCTTACAAGTCAATCCGGAAAACGCCCCATGAAGATATAGGATGATCATATAACTCCTTCGAAAATGGCAATAGTGAAGGCTTATACAATTCATTCTTCCGTAAGTGATTCTACTACTCAATTTGGAAAATGCTCTATAAAGGCGAAAGAGACTAAGGTGAAAGGAAAGAACAAGGTAAATTTGAAGAGTTTGTGTAGGAATGATGATGATGATTTGGTGGTCTCCCTCCATGATGTTTCCAACAATTTTGGGAAGATATTTGAAAATATCAATGTTAATCTCCGGACTATGGCTAGTGCATGGTCTAAAGCGGAAGAAAGGGAGCAAAGGATGGATGAAAATTATTAAAGGTGAACAAGGTATTGAATGAGGTGATGAAGTTAGATGGCATTTCTCCATCCGAAGCTTTAGAGGTTGCTACTATTCTCATGGCGGAAGAACATAAGCTTCGCATCTTTTATCAAGCACCTTTTAATATGAA
The DNA here is from genome assembly GCF_001683475.1 of Chenopodium quinoa. Classification (NCBI taxonomy): domain Eukaryota; kingdom Viridiplantae; phylum Streptophyta; class Magnoliopsida; order Caryophyllales; family Amaranthaceae; genus Chenopodium; species Chenopodium quinoa. Next base: position 10,144,769 of record NW_018744239.1, read on the forward strand.
AAAACAATATGCAATAGAACTTCTTAAGAAGAAGTAGCATTTGGTTGTGTGCTATTATGTAGAGTAGTGGAGGTTTTGCCTTGCTGCTATATCTCGTTTAAAGCAAAAAAAAAACTTATAGCTTAAGCATAGAGCTGAATTGGTAGTAGTTGAAACTCAAATTTCATTGATCTTTACAACTCTTTTATGTTTATGAAATTTTGATGTATAAATTTGTTTTCCAGAATTGAGTAATATAGGTTCTGTGTTGGGATTATTCATATGATGATGATATGATTATGAATGACATATTAGTCGATGTTTAAATGAGTGCCAACTTAATTTGCTATATTTTTCCATTTGTTATACATTGTTATTTTTCGTTTCCGTTTGTTATACCAAACAAGAGGAAAAGGAATGGTGATAATTGTTTCCGTTTCCTTTGATGTACCAAACAACTAGTAAGGGTAACACTATTTGTTACCCTTTCCCCTCCTAATTTATTTCCATTCCGTTTCCTATACTAACTCCATACCAAACACCCCCTTAGAGTGAGAAGGAGAAGAGAAGAGAGAGAGAGGGCTGAAAAGAATGAAGGAGAAATGAGAAAGCTGCAGCTTTTTTCAAAAAAAATTGGGAGCTGCTCGAAAAAGGTTCGGTCGAACCATGAAGAAGTTCGGTCGGACCTGCAGAGGTTTGACCAAACTTTTGAAAAGTTCAGGCAAACTTCCAAATTTCCCAAAATTTGGTAGATTGAAACCCATTTTGATTTCTAGAACAGGAGCGGTCGAACTCTAGATGGTTCAATCAAACTTTTCAAAAGTTTGACCAAACCTATAAGGAGTTCGGTCGAACCACCAAATTTTTACAAAAAACAATTAGATTGCAACCCAATTTCAATTCTAGAGCAGGAGCAGCTGAACTCTTGGGGGGTTCGGTCGAATAACCCCAAAATCCTTAATTCTTCAAAATTTGCACAAAACTTCTCTTCAAGACACACTAAAATACCACACAATCATGCCAAATGAACATGGAAAATGCATTCCCTTTGAAGGCAAGACAAACAAGAATACCAACATAAACCAAATACACACAAAACCATCAATCCAAAGTTGTAGAAAGAAGAATTAAAAAAATCAAGAAAATAGAGTAGAAGAGGGTTAAAAACTCGGGTTGCCTCCCGAAAGCGCTTTTGGTTTACGTCGTTAGCTCAACGCTCCTTGAGTCAAATCAAGGAGGATCAAATGCATTATGCGCATCAATGAGGATAATAAAAACCGGCTTGTCAATGGGGTGATCTTCATAATAAGGCTTAAGACGGTGCCCATTCACTTTAATTGGAGGGTACACTCATTAGAAATCTCAAAAGCACCATAGGGAAACACTTTTGTGATGACGAATGGCCCACTCCATCTTGATCTTAGCTTGCCCGGAAAAAGCTTCAAGCGAGAGTTGTAGAGGAGAACCTTTTGGCCTTTGACGAATTCCTTCTTGACAATTTGAGCATCGTACCTAGCCGTGATTCTTGCTTTGTATTGTATAAGCTTGCACTATCATAGGCATTCACTCTCAACTCTTCCAACACATGAAGCTCTAGAAGCCTTTGCTCACGCGCTTTATGGAGATCAAAGTTGATTTGCTTGATTGCCCAATGCGTTCGGTGCTCCATCTCTACGGGTAAATGACAATTCTTCCCATAAACAAGCTTATAGGGAGTAGTCCTTATAAGAGTCTTGAAGGCGGTTCTATAAGCCCACAAAGAGTCAATGAGCTTCGAGGACCAATCCTTTCTTGTTGACTTAAAGCTCCCATCGGTTATCTTCTCTTGACCACTTGTTTGAGGGTGGTAAGAAAGTCCTTGCTTGTGAGATACACCAAACTTATCGAGAAGTCTAGTGAAAGTGTGATGCTTGAAATGTGACCCCCCATCACTAATGATAGCCCTAGGGACACCAAACCTCGGAAAGATCACCTTTTTGAATAAGTTCACAACCACCTTGGAATCATTTGTAGGAGAAGCCACGGCTTCTGCCCATTTGGAAACATAATCTACGGCTACCAAGATGTATTTGTTCCCATGAGAAGAAATGAAGGTCCCCATGAAGTCTATTACCCAAACATCAAAAACTTCAAGCTCAAGGATGGGGTTTTGAGGCATTTCATCCCTCCTAGCTAGAGATGTTCCCCGCCCTTTGACACCTATCACATGTTTTAACAAATTGCCAAGCTTCTTTGAATAGAGAGGGCCAAAAGAGCATGCATTGCAAAACATTGGAAGCTGTCTTTTGAGCACTCATATGACCACCACAAGGAGAGGAATGACACATATGAAGAACACTTCAAATCATTGGGGACGCATCTTCTCGACCATCAACCCCTCTCTTCAACAAAATGGGGTCATCCCATATATACTTCTTTGCTTCATGCTTGAGCCTTTGACGTTGTTGAGGAATGAAATCCGGAGGTATGGAACTACAAGCCAAGTAGTTCACAATATCCGCACACTAAGGCTCCGATTTCGCCTCAAGAGCATATAAGACATCATCCATTAGGGCATCTTCAATTGGCAAACCGTCTTCATGTATTCTTGCACCTCCTAACCTAGAAAGATGGTCCGCCACCACGTTCTTGGCTCCCTTCTTATCTCTCATTTCGTAATCAAAGTCTTGAAGGACCAAAACCCATCTCAACAACCTCAGTTTGGCCTCCTTCTTGCTTATCAAATATTTGAGAGTCGAGTGATCGGTATACACTATTGTCCTAGAACCAATGAGGTAGGCTCTAAATTTCTCAAATGAGTGATAACCGCCAAGAACTCCTTCTCGGTAGTTGTATAATTCCATTGAGCATCGTTGAGAGTCTTGGACAAGTAGTGTATAACGTGAAGTTTCCCATCCTTTCTTTGTCCTAGGACCGATCCAATGGCCTCGTCGCTTACATCACACATTAGCTCAAATGGTTGAGACCAATCCGGTCCTTGGACTCTAGGGGCGGTGCAAAGAGCCTTTTTCAACCTACAAAATGACTCATGACAAGCTACATCAAAGACAAATTCTTTATCCTGTTGCAAGAGAGATCACTACTACAAAAAGCGTGCTTTTTAGACGCTTTTAAGCCTTTTTTCGACACAGAAAAGCGTCGCAAAAATCTTTCTCGAGCTTATAAAAAGCGTCGAGAAAAAGTGAGTCGAGATTTTGCCGACATCAAAAAGCGTCGCGAATCGCGACGATTTATTTGTCCAGATTATTATACGAAGCGTCGCAATTTTCAACAGTTGACGCACTTTCTTAACTTTGGTGACGCTTTTTGTGGTCAAGAATCTTAAAATTGATGACGCTTTTTGATGTCTAGATTTTCAAACATTTGATGTCTAACATTTTGGCGACGCTTTTTCATGTCCATATTTTCTAATTTGGGGACTCTTTTTCTTGTCAATATTCTGTAAATAAATATCTAGAATACCAAAATAAGATACAGCATTTTATTCACCGACAATTATTTCTAGCATACTAATATTAACAAAAAAAAAAAAAAAGATACACGTACAACAAAATTATGCTGAATATTTTTTATTTCATATTAATATATTATAGCATATGTACAATATCTCATAGTAATGAGTTTTCTATTACAATAAATATAATTCCAACTTATACTTCATTCATGACTAGTTGTAGTGGAACAAATTCCGAATCACTGATTGAAATCTTTAAACAGCTAAAATATATCTTTCTTCCATCCTTGAAATACTGCAGTGTTAGTAAGTCAGCTAAAATATATCTTTCTTCCATCCTTGAAATACTGCAGTGTTAGTAGTCAGCCCTTTTCTACCGTTTCTCAATATATAATCTTTTTGATCCTGCAAACACATTTCAGCATATGCATCAATCAATACATCAACAAGTGAATCTAAATACAATAGTAGATCAAAATTACTAACTATACAGAGATATAATCTCTGAAAAATATTTTCCACCTAATAAGTTAAGCAAATCAAAATCACAACCAACTTTCATAACTAATTATGGAGTAAAGAACATACCAAAAATATCAAGGCATCCATACACACAGAAGACAAGACATCATTTGCCAAATTCTTAAGTTTTGATTTCTGCAATGAATATTAATAATATATGAATATGCAGAGCCCTAATAAAAAGAGAGAGAGGATGGTGATGTACCTTTTTTCTTCTTGGCTATTCTCGTTACACGTCTAGTCGAAAGCCACAATTATGGTTTCTTAAGCTGCTTGCAGGGGGGAGTAAAACAAAGTTCAGGTTGTGACAAAATGCTCAAACCTGCAATTCAAAGAGGAAAAAACAGCCATTAACCTTTTAGACTTCTTTGGAGAATATATACCTTATCGCAGTATACCACAATTATGGTAACTCTTGATTCATACCATCACTAGAAGAATCATCATCACTATTCTTTTTTGTTTTTTTTTATGATGTCAATTATTAGAGTAGAGGAAGCCTCGAATCTAGACTTAGTCTGACAATCTAGTTGTTTTGTTCTCTAATCAAGTTACTCACATTTCTGATGGAAATCATCCATAATTTTTTTTATTTACCAATTCCTCTGCCATAGTAATCACATACAAGGGAAAATGAACGCACAAGAAAATAGTAGCAGCAAGAAACACAGGGGAATAAAGAGTGCTATAATATTTTCAAACACCCTCAATATACCCTAAATCACCCAGGAAATCCCTAGAGAAAATTACAGAACAACTCTATTATAATCCCACCCAAACAGCAAGAATTAACCAATTCGAACCAAAACAGACCAGTCCGAACAAAATAGCCTAGTTTGATAGCAAATAAACTCCAAAAATTCTGAAATTTGAAAAGCAGAAAGTAGACAAAAAAAAAACCCAAATTCAAAAAAAGAATCACCTAAAAAGCTTCTCTAACGAAGGAGAACGACCCAAACAAAGTCAGCACTCACAGCAGCTCCTACGATAATCAATGCGAATTGTGATGGAATTGTGAGACGAAAAACAATGCGATCATGCTCATTCAAAAACATGAAACAAAAGGCTAATTTTCTGAATTGAATCAAACCAGAAGCACATAAAGAAACCACACTTAAGACTTTAAGGTAATAACTAGAAGTCACCCCCTTCTTTCAGAATAAGGGTATTCAAGTACAATAAACTAGCAATACAAAAAGAAAGCATTTTTAAAAGAAGGCAATTAAAGTGAAATAATATTCATTAAAATAACTCAAAACTACACTAGAGTAAGCTGAAAGTAGAAAATTTTACAACCATGATGAAATGTTAAAACAGGAATAAGACACTTATGCTTCAAAATGTTACCTATCAAAGAACGTAAATATTTCTAGATGTGACAAAACGATGGCTCTTATTTTCCTCTGATCTGGTTCATAATCTGAAAGAAATTCAGCATCGATAGTAGCTAGATTATGCAAAAGCATATAAATAGTTTGGAGAAATCAGAATCACAGTGCATGAAAACTACAATGAACAAATGCAAAGATACATTTCATTTTAATGTATAGGGAAGCTAGGGGGGGATAAGAGAAAGAAGGTTTTAGTTTCACACCTGAAACTTCAATAGGCTAAACACTCATCAGAGCCAGTCTGACCAACATAAGTATGTATGCTTATTTTAGAAAATGGACAAAACACCCCCATTTTACACCAGACACCTCATATAATTGATAATCACCTCATATAATTTTGAGATAATCTTATAATCTTGCAATTTAAAATTAAAAATAAAAATTCAAGATAAGCAAAACATACCAGCAGCAAGACGATGCTTGAGTTATTTTATATATTGTTAGGATATATACCTGACAGAATACAATAAACAAGAATTCATTAGCAGTCAGCATCAAAATGGATGGTTTTCATAAACAACACTAATATAGCAATCCTATTTCATAAAATCAGTGTTTATTTATTTTAAAGTTTATTGCGCAACAATATATAAATAAAATATAATATCAAGGACAAAAATGCTCATGGAAAACCTTCGAATCATTAGTCCTACTCGTTGTGTGATGTATCACCTAATTGGCAAGTCAACACAAGAAATTAAGTAGGCTAATTTTCATGAACTACTGAACCCACAAACTTATTCAATGAGGTTGATATATTATTTAGATGGGGAGGCAGTGAGGCACCATTGTCAGAGGGATATGATAGTGGGGTTATGATATCCTTAAACAATGTACTCAAAAACTAATTAGTTGAGCTATAATAATTTTGCTAATGATTCCTTAACCGTGGCACATGTATGCATCTTATGAGCTTAATGAAAAACTAATTAATCATGAGCTAAAACTTAAAAATAAAGCTCAAATGTATCCTTCCCTACACAACAAAATCTGATCATTAACCTTGGCACCGTACATCAAAAGCAGCGAATAGATGTTGCAGTCTGAACCTTTTACTAAACTAGCTATCTCAAACAGAAACACTTTATCGATAGCAACGTACTTCTACATGTAAGAAAGTACATAAAATTGTTAAATCAACAAGAGGCAAATAACAAGCTAACAGAAAATTACAGTAGAATATTAGCAGATAATTACATCAGGTATAGATTGCCACTCTCTTTCTCATCGTACATAGGAAATGATGCAGCCTTCCTAGCAATATTACTGCTTTTCTCGAATTCTTGTATTGCCATGCCTTTAATTTGATTCATGCTAATTCTGAACACTTCTATTTCAAATGCAGGATTTTAAAAAACCTTATTACTTCAGAAGGCAAGATTCCGAAAAATGAATTAATCAAACTACACCTATTGCAGGATTTACAGCCCTCATTTCAAGGCCATTCATTTTTCAAAAGAGATAGTATTCCATACAATCATCAGGATTCTATAGTTTTATTAATTAAGTATTTATTTTTTTAAGTGAGCAGAGAGCCAGAGAGTACAAATAAGACAAAAAAAAAATTAATAAATCGTAATTTTATGCTACAATTTAGTTGAAGAAGAATATGTTACAATTTAGTTGAAGAGAGTAGATTTTAATCAAAGTTTATCTTGTGCTAACTCGTAATTTCAGAGTATAATTTCTATAATCAAATGATTTATCTCTTATATTTATAAAATATTCAAACATGGACAAAAGTTTACCGAAAAAAGGTTAAAGATGTATACAAAAACCTAGCTCATAAAATGGCTCTTTCACCTATAAATAAGTATGAAAAAGTTCTTAAATAAATAAACATATCTCCAGACAAGCTCGTAAATTTCATTCCCCATAGTTTCTGAAGCAATTGCTGACCTCCTTGGAAAAAAAAAGTAAGCTTAGATTTATTAAACTTGAGTCCTAGAGTCCTATAGGTAAGTTATTAATACATAAATAGTGTTTCTTTTATTGATTTTAGTCAAAGTATATAACAAGATGAAACTAAAAAAGGTCCTACAGGCAAGTGAGGTTAGGCCATAGGTGAGCTTAGCTTTGTCAAAGTAGAATCCTAGTAGTTTTATAAATTCACAAAATGGATTTCTTTTATTGATTCAAGTCTAAGTAACACAAGATAGGACACAATCACAATCATGAACACACACACACACAAGATAGGACACAAACACAACCATGAAGATAGCTAGGGCAGCAGCTCAGTCAACTAAGGAAGGTAGTAGCAAATTTGCAACACCGCCTCAATGTGTGCAACAGCAACATCAAACAAGAGAAAAAAACATAACAACAATTAATAACAATAGCAACAACACATACTTACCTGCAACACCCAACCTGTTGCCTAGCCACCAGCCATGAGGCTGCCAACGTGGCTGCTATGTCAGCAAGACAAGAGCATCAGGGAGATCAAGTAGAGAAAAAACTTCTTCAAAACCTCTTAATCACAGTCCCTAGTACACCCTTAAAAAAAAGAATGGAAGAAAGCAAACCAAAAGAACTTTAACACTGTATTTGATGCATAGATCTAGAGGAGGAATTAATTATTAAATTGAAAAATCATATACAAAATTACAAGTAACATTTGCTAGGTAAAAGCAACAACCAAAGATGAATTGAATCTGATTAAAACTAACTAAAAAATAAACAAAAATCTGTCAAACAACCAATTAAATACAGTAAAAAGGAACAAGAAACTGTCATTCCGGTTTGGTTATTTTTCTTCATTTCTTACTGCTTCTCAAAATCTCAACTTTTCTTTAGGAATTTGCTTCAAAATTTCCAATTCAATCGATTGAATATAAACTTCTTTTAAATTCGCACATGAAATCTGACTATACTATTTCTTATAACCGAATATTTACCCAGATTCAAATGTAAATCGCAAAATGAAGCATAACATTGTATATATAAATATAATAAAACCCTATAATCTCCGTACTGCTATTCAAAAATCAAACAACATCAAATCATAAGTTTTTGATAATGTTGAAAAAAAAGTTGCTAAAAACAATTTAATAAACTTCAATCAAAAGCGAAATTCAAATTCGTTCTACAATGAAAGATGTACCTTAGAATTAGGCGGCGGCATAGAGAGTGACAAAATCGATTACAGTTCAAAGTGAGTAGAGAAATTTCACCAAGCATAATTTGGGGAATTGCAGGGAGAGTTAAGATCTGGATTTAGAATTCATGAAGGAGAGAGGAATAGTTAGGGTTGAGAACTGAGTAGTCTTTTTTTTTCCCCCCCTTAAAATTGAAACATGGGCTGAGTTGTGACTTGTGAGGTACTAACAATTCACGTGCGTGACATGTGCTTGTCTTCTCGACGCTTTCCAGCGACGAAATTGCTTTCGTCACCTAAAAGCGTCCAAAGAACGCGGATACTAAATCCACCTCACACCCCTTACCTAGCACCGAGGCACCAGCGTCGAAAAAACACTCATTTTGTAGTAGTGGATGTGAGTGGCTTAGCAATCAAAGAAAAATCTTTTATAAAACGACGATAGAACCCGACGTAGCCAAGAAAGGACCTCACTTCCCTTACATTGGTAGGGGGAGGGAGTTTCTGAATGACCTCCACCTTGGCTCTATCCACCTCGATGCCGGCATGGGAGATTTTGTGCCTAAGAATAATCCCATTCTCTACCATAAAATGGCACTTCTCCCAATTCAACACGAGTTAGCCCTCTCACATCTTTCCAAGCAACGAGATAAATTGGATAGACAATCTTCATAGGTGGTTCCCCAACGGAGAAATCATCCATGAAGACCTCTATCTCATCCTCAATCATATCACTAAAGGATTAACATCATACATCTTTGAAATGTGGCGGGGGCGTTACAAAGCCCAAAAGGCATCCTACGGTACGCAAAGGTACCATAGGAACAAGTAAATGTCGTCTTCTCTTGATCCTTGGGGTCAATCAGGATTTGGAAAAATCTCGAGAACCGTCAAGGAAATAATAGAAGGAGTGCTTTGTAAGCCTTTCCAACATTTGGTTAATGAATGGCAATGAAAAATGATCTTTGCATGTACTCGTATTGAGTTGGTGATAGTCAATGCACATACGCCAACCGGTAACAAGCCTAGTAGGAACTAGTTGATCATGATCATTTTTCACCACCGTCATGCCACCCTTCTTCGGCACAACTTGTACGGGGGATACGCAATCACTATGAGCGATTGGGTAGATAATTCCCGCCTCAAGAAGCTTAGAAAATTCCTTCCGCACAACCTCTTGCATGGAAGGATTGAGCTTCCTTTGCCTTTGCCTAACGGGTTTAACATCTCCCTCTAGATCAATTTTATGCATGCATTAGGATGGACTTATACCCTTGACGTCATCAATGGTATAACCCAAAGCCTTCTTGTGTTTTCTCAAAACATTGATCAAGAGGGAGGTTTGCTCCTCCGTTAGGTTAGAATTGATGATTACGGGAAAAGACTCATTGGCGTCAAGATATGCATACCTCAAGCCCAAAGGTAGAGGTTTCATTTCTACCTTTTGTGCTCCCTTACCATTGAAGCCCTCTTATCTTTCTTCAACTTGGAAGAGGTCATGAATGAAAGGAGTCCCTTCCTCCATGTTTGCATCTTTGCACTCCCCTTTGCTTTCCTCGAGAAAATCCTCATAGAATTGCATGTCTTCCTTGTGAGTACCTATCTTAGAACCATTCAACAAAACACTTTCAAGAGGATCATTAGTAGCATGCAAATGGGAGCAAGAGAATTCATTTAGCACGGTATCGAGAATATCAACTCTAAAGCATTCACCACTTGGGGAAGGATGTTGCATGGCACTATTCAAATCAAATTCAATGGAGTCATTGTTAATTTTTAGGGTTTACCCTCTTTCACATCAATGATAGCTCTAGAGGTAGCTAGAAACGGTCTACCCAAAGCTATAGGAATCCTCTCATCCTCATCCATTTCTAGCACATAAAAGTCCACAGGAAATGTGAACTTTCCAACCTTAAGGGGAATGTCCTCAACCTTACCCATGGGAAACTTAGTAGAACGGTCCGCTAGTTGGGGAGTAACATTTGAAGGGGAGAGGGTTCCCACACTAAGCTTTTGGTAGACGGAATAGGGCATGAGACTTACACTTGCTCCTAAATCACACAATGCCTTTTCAAACTCAACACCATTGATGGAACAGGGAATGGAGAAACTACCCGAATCTTTCAACTTGGTAGGAAGTTTGTTGGAAAGGATGGCACTACAATTGGCGGTTAGGTTCACGGTTTCACACTCCCTTCTCCCACTCAAAAGGTCTTTCAAAAATTTGGAATAGTGGGGCATTTATTTCATAGCATCGACAAAAGGAAGGGAAACATGCAAATTTTTAATGACATCCAAAAACTTTCCAAATTATGCATCAAGCTTAGATCTCACAAATCGTTGTGGAAAGGGTAGCTTTTCCTCTCTAGATAGGCGATTTAGGGGCAAGGGGGTAGCTTCTTTCTCCTTTGGTTCCTCAACAATATCATTTTCTTTCTCACCTCCCAAAGGCTCATTGGCTTTCTCACTCTCATCCTCAAGCTCCACTTCTTCATGAGGCTTCTTCTTAATCAAAGGGTCACTCCCCACTACCTTTCCACTCCTAGTTGTCACAACATACATAGGTTTAGGTTTGACTCCTTGACTAGGAAGGGTAGAAGAGGAGGAAGGGGATGAATTAGAAGAACTAGATGCAAGTTGAGCAATTTGAGTTTCAAGCATTTTCATGTGAGCATTGGTTCATTTTTATCCTCTTCATGCAATTTCAATAAAGTATCTAGTTTAGCCATGACAGAATCATTTGGTGGAGCCTCAAGTTGAAGAGGTTGTTGAGGTGGGGGAAGTTGGGGTTGATGGAAACCCGGAGGCCTATTAGTTTGGGCATAATGAGAAACATGTTGACCTCTATTGCCTCCAATGCCTTGGTTAGGAACATTTCGTTGTTGATTGTTTCCCATGTTACTTTGATCACCAAAACTTTGATTTTGATGGTCATAGTATTGGGAGTTGGGTTGTTGGTATTGATTACCATACCCTCTTTGGTTAGGGTAGCCTCTTCCATTGAAATTGGAAAGGCCTCCCCCACCATGGTATTGGTTATCATAACCACCACCACTTTGGTTCCAACCATGGTTCCACTTTGATTCCAATTCCCCATTTGATTGGGGTTTGGCCTCATATTCCCCACATTCCCCATCCGAGGAGAAAAGTTCATAGCATTAATATCTTCTAAATTATCATCATGTTCTTGGGGAAGGAGTTGAATTTCACAAGAATACACACATTGAGATGTATCATGATCATCGGTACCACAATTAACACCAAAACAAACATCCTTAAGGCATTGTATTGTAAAAAGAAGGGGAGGAAGTGTTCTACCATTGCCTCCCTTGGTTGAAGGGGAGGAATTACCTCGAGGATTGGATCTTTCTTTCATTAGGTCATCCATCTGCTTGGTCATTCTGGAGATTTGGGTGGAGAGGTTGTTGATTACGTTGGCTTTCCCTCTAATGCGTAAACCGTGCCTTTGCTAGATGTAGAATCCCTATCACCTTTATACCAATCTTCATAATGCTTTGCGACCTCTTGTATGATATATTCCACTTCGTCCTCTGTTCATGATTGGACCGCTGGCTCCAACGTCTAAGCTTGTTCTTACTTGAGGTGTGAGACCACCATAGAAGGTGTGAATGAGTTGATACTTGGGTATTCCATGGTGTGGACATTGGCGTTGGAGTTCTTTGTATCTTTCCCAAGTCGCACTTAATGACTCACTACCCTTTTGACGAAAGCCTTGAATCAAAGATCGAGCTTCGGCGGTTTTTCTATGATTGTAGAATCTCCTCAAGAATGCCGAAGTAACTTGGTCCTAAGTTGTGAGAAAGTTAGGGGGCACCTCCTTCTCTAGCCACTCTAAACCTTTCCCAATTAAAGAGAATGGAAACATCTTGAGTCGAATGTATTCTTGAGTCACCCCGTTGACCTTTATCGTATCACAATATTTCTCAAACTCTTTTAGATGTTCATGAGGACTCTCAAACTTTCCACCCGATAATTGTTTCCGCTCTATCAAGGCAATCAAATTGGGCTTGATTTCAAAGTTGTTGACTTAAGTAGTAGGAGTTAGGATCCCACTTTGCGCTTTAAAGGCTTCGGGAGCCCCAAGACGACTCAAAGATGTATTTTCTTCCATCTTGTGGGGTTGCGCACTCTCGAACTCAAAGGTTGAGAAAGGATTAATTTTTGAACTTGATGAAGAGTTAGGACTACCTTCTTCTTCACTTGAAGGTGAGGAAGGTGGAGTGTCTTCTTCTTCTCTCACTCCCTCTCTTGTAGGAGTATGGGAGTTTCTACTCCTTGCTCTTGCTTCTCTTCTTAGCAAAGACAAAGATCTCTCAAGCTCGGGATTGATAGGGACCAAAGACCTTGAGCGGGTTCATCCCCTGTTCATACAAAAAAGCTAGGAAGATGGTTAGCACTGACAGGTAAAAAGAGTAACACAAACAAGCAAATAAAAGATGAGATAGTCTCAATAAGGTAATGAAATAGATGGAAGCCGTTTCCCCGGCAACGACGCCAATTTGATAAGGGAAGAAACACGTCGTCAATTTGTCTATCCCTAAATCAAATACAATTTATAACAATCAACTAACCTAATACAAGTATATGGCAAGAAGAGGAGTCGAACCACAGGGAAATCTAAGCACTACGATCACAACCAACAATTAAGCTATGTCGAAAAGGGGGAACGAAGTTGTCTAAGATATTAAAACTAAGAGTGAAATGAATTAGAAACAATGCAATGAAAACACTAAGGGAAATGGGTAGATGTAGGCTTCACTTGAACACACATAGGCATGGAAACAAATTAATCATGAACTAAACATGCTTGAATATCGATATAAGGTCCAATCTAGCCACCTATCGGGGTCAATTAGCTTCTCCTAACATAGCCTCTATGTTATCACATTAAAACCATATATTGGGAGGTGCAATCAAGTAACAATCGATATAAACGAATCTAGCTAGCTCAACTATCGCATCACCTAGCATAACACCCTCAATCAACTAGCAACGTGCACTTTGTAGGAAGATCGAGGAACAACAAGCAAATAAAGGCTTTAACCACAATCAACCTGAATTCCAAACCAAAGCATGAATAAATTCCAACTACATCATCCCCACACCTTTACCTAAAGAACTACTCTTTATCCATGGAAATTAACAAGTTAATCATGAAATCAACAAGCAAAGGCATGATTAATGAGTAATCAACAAAACAAATGCAAACTAAAGCAAAATTAAATAGCAAGATAAAGAGAAAAGAGTAAGGAAATGCTCATTGATTGAAGTTGAAAGTCTACAAAGAGGTTGATTAAGCTTCTTCTTCAAAATCCAAGCTCAATAATGGAAAAATCCACACTTTCTTTCTCTAAAAAGCTAAACTAAGCGTGTTTCTCTCTCTAAATTAGGGGTAATAAAACCAGAAAATTAAGCTAATCTAATCTACCCAAAAATGTTATAAAAAAGGACTTAAATAGTTCGTACAAAGTCGACTGAGATCGGGAAAAGGTCCGACCGAACTCTGGGTAGGTTTCAGTCGGACATCTGGGTAGGTTCGGCCGAACCTCCCTGCTCCTTGTTTGGTCGAACTTTTGAGGTTCAACCCTCCTGCAAAATCGTTGAAAACTGGTTTGAAACTTCCTCATTTGCACCCTGGAAGTTCGGTCAAACTTTTGAAAAGTTTGACCACACCTTGGTTCGACCGAACCTTTCATAGGTTCATCCACTCCTCCTCTTGCACTTCCTCTTCTTGCTTCCTCTCCTTCCCTTTGCTCCTCTTGCCTTTATCCATACTTCCAAGCTTGGCCAAGGGGCCTCCCACCGTGCTTAGGACCGCCATGGAACCTACAAAAGATAGCAAAAACCACGAGAGAAAGGGGATGATAAAATAATGCATAAAGATTATCAAAACAAGCGCAAATAAGCATACTTTTCATCAACACATAAAGAAGCCATAAGAGGAGAAATGAGGTAGAAAGACCTAAGAAAATAGGAGGAAAGAGACCTAAACACTACTCCTAAGAGTGACATAAATGTCACTCATCAATGTCTCCTTGAAATCAAAAGTACTTGAAGTAATCGTTAAAAATGTGCAAAAGCACTAAAATAACTGAAATTAGAGGAAAAAAGCGCGAAAATCTACCGCATTCTACCCCCCTTAAAGAAAACGAGTTACGTCCCCGTAACTTAACATACCTCAAACAACTCAGGGTATTTCTTTTTCATCTCATCCTCAGCTTCCCAAGTTGCTTCTTCATATTCTTGGTTAGACCATAGCACCTTAACAATCTTAACTCCCTTGTTGCGTGTACTACGCACTTTACTGTCAAGGATCTTGACAGGTCTTTCCTCATAAGTTAAGCTTTGATCTAATTCAATTGTTTCAGGTTGTAGCACGTGCGACTTATCAGGTATATACCTTCTTAACTGAGACACATGAAATACATCATGCACCTTACTTAGTTCCATAAGTAGGGCCAACCTATAAGCTATCCTCTGTAATATCTCATATGGACCAATATACTTTGGGCTAAGTTTTCCTTTCTTTGTAAATCTCTTGACACCTTTCATTAGTGACACCTTCAACAACACTTTATCGCCAAACTCAAACTCTTCCTCCCTACATTTCAAATCTGCATAACTCTTTTGACGATTTTGTGCCGCTTGAATCTTAGCTTGAATCCCTTTTAACTGCTTAACTGTATCCTCGATCATTTGAGGCCCTAAGATCATTGTTTCACTTATGTCGCTCCAACATACAGGACTAGAACACTTCCTTCCATATAATGCCTCAAATGAAGCCATGCCAAAGCTCACATGATAACTATTGTTATAAGAAAATTCAATTAAGTCCAAGCTATCTTCCTATCCCCCTTGGAAGTCTATGACGCAAGTTCGCAACATATCTTCCCATCCCATTATTGTTGCTTTTTACCCCATTCTGTTGTGCCCCTTTGTTCCCGGCATAGTTGTTGTTTCCCTAAAAGTTCCTTTGTGCCCCTCCTTGATTATTTCCCTAATTGTTGCGATTAGAGTCTTTAGAGAATCATACTCCCTATGTCCCAACTTGTTGCAAGCACAATAAGTAACTAGGTTGCCCTAGCAGTCTTTTCCAGGGTGATTATTCCTGCACCTCTTACAGAAATAACGCCTTCCTTCCTTATTATTTCCCAGGTTATAGTTCTTAGCCCCTCCATTGAAGTTTCGTCCACCTTGACGATTGTTACTCTAGAAATTATTTTTGCTGTTGAAGTTGTAGTTGTTGGTATGGTGGTACTTTTACCTCTTGAAATTGTTCTGGTTACCTTGTGAGTTCCCAGTGTTGGGTTTCTTAGCGTCCAACGCTACGCGGAAGAGAAACCCGCCCAAGACTCGCCCACTAATTAAAGTAACTAAGCATGAAATCACATAATCAAACAACAAAAGAAAGAGAAATGGAAATGACATTCTTACCCTCGACGCGTGCTTCGCTCCTATAGAGCTCGGACTCCAAAGCCTTAGCTCCACAAGCGTGAGACCCTCCGACGGAGTCCACCCTCAAGACCCGACCCGAACGGCCTCTACCACGAAGGTTAGTCAGGGCTAGACTAAGAAAAGACTAGAGTATTACCAACTTAAAGGTTTTCAAAGCTATATGGAGATGCCTTATTGAGTTCAACTCAAGTGATTTTTCCCAAACCCAAAACTTGGGTATTTATAGGGAATGGAGACTTGATCTCCCATATCCCATCAACGTAGGAGATTTGCGTTTTCCTCAATTTTTATTTTAATCAAAAACAAAATAAAATATGCAAGGCAATCAACAAGTTCTAAGTTGCAAAGGGTGATTAAGAGTAGGTGAGGACCTTTCAAAGGGTGGGACCAATACTCCTTGCTCACCAAGCAAAGCCACCAAGAATCGGTCCCCACCAAAACCCAAGAGAAACCCACGCATAGCTGGCAGCCAGCCTGCCTTGGCTGCCAAGGCAGCCTAGTTGGCGCCTGGCACCTTGGTTGGGCTGGCTAGCCAACCTGCATACGCATGCACGCAGCCAACAAGCTACGCATGTAATGCGGGCTGCTGTTGCTGCGTAGCGTATGCTAGGCCCAACACACAAGCATGCACAACCTCATCACATAGCATGCTGCGATGCCCAGCACGCAAGCATACACAACCACAACACATAGCACGCTGCGATGCTAGTGCGATGCTGCGATGCATGGCTGCTGTGCGAGAGGCTACTATGCTAGTACACATCGCCATAGCACAACACGCTTAGCGCACTGCTGCTATGCTTGAGATAGCGATGATGCGGCTGGGTGCGTGGCCTAGCACACTAGCACGCTAGCATGCTTGCGGCCTTGTGCACCAGCCTTGCTAGCATGCTTGCGGTATGCCTAGAGACGCTCTAAGCTTGATGTCCGACGTCTTTGTTCGTAATACTCTAATGACTCATCTAATCCTTCGGATTGATTTGTCGACTCGGATTGGTTACTCTATTGGGGTGTGACCTGTAGGGTTCAGTCAAGATAAAGTTGTAATATTAATTATACATTAATATCACTGATCGGAAGTGGCCTCCACCTAGGCGTTCCGATCACTTGACCTTACTAAAATACTAGCTTTCTAATAATTCTGAACCCTTTATCGGAATAATACACTTGTTGGAAGGACACCATTCCTTTCACCTAGAGTTTTGTCCCATGTCTTTCCTCTTTTCCTTCCCTTCTACCACAACTAATTCTTTCTTTTTCTTCAACTCCAATGCATAAAGGTGTGCATATATACCTCCCATAAACTTCATCTAAGGTTTCAAACACTTGTCCATATAGCTTTAGTTGCAAATCAGTGGTCAATCCACTCTCAAACTTCCTAGCTTTTGCCTTTTCCATAGCAATAGACTCTTTGGCAAACCTTGACAGCTCAATAAACTCGGTATAATACTCAGTGATTGACATATCTCCCATTGCTAGGTTGGAAAATTCCTCTGCTTTCTGTTTTTGTAGGAAACTAGGGTAAAACTTGTCCCTAACCTTCTCTTGAAACATAGTCCAATTGAACCCAGGTAGTGCCTTAATGGTAGCCTCATTTTGTTGCCACCAAAGGTCAGCTTCACCCCTGAGGTAATAGGTAGCACAACTCACTTTCGAATTTTTTGGGCATCCTACTACCCCAAACAGTTTCTCAAATTCCCTTAACTAGTTTTCCAGCACTGTTGGATCAGCTTCGCCTTGATAGGTTGGTGGCTTTCTTTGCACCATCATCTTAAATAGTTCCCCTTAAGAATCCCCATTGTTGGTCGAGTTTCTTGCTAACTGTTGGGCGACCACTGCCAACTGCCTTACAACCTCACCCAACTCATTCCCTTCATTATTGCTCCCACTTCCTCTTGTCATCTTTCTTCGCTTGAATTAAAACAAGGGGGTCTTTATTAATTATGGTCATGGTTAGCTCTCAAGTTAGACACCCATCTAACTAACGTATACCTTTCATACACACACATTTAATTTAAGCTAACAAATTGAGGTTGCAGCAATACGATTCCCAATTTTGCAGCTTGATCAACCAAATTTTGATTGCTAACCAACCATACATTTAACAAAGAATCACAATAATAAAATAAAAAAATAAGAAAAAAATTCCCATGATTTCCTAGAGTTTAGAAATGAATTATTGGAATATTTGAGTAAGAAATGGCTCTGTGGAGTAATGATATGAAATGAATAATTTGGAAATGAAATGAATTATTTGGCAGTAAAATGAATTATTTGGCAAGGAAATGAATAAAATTTTATTACTGAGAAAGAAAATGACTTTAAAAATAATATGAAATGAGTTCGAATAACCTATGCAACTCAATAGGTTCATTGACACACTGTGGCCATGCCACTTATTACTGTACTGAAAAAGAAAATATTAAAACTGTAGAAATGAAACTAAGAATCCTAGAGGAAATGAAACTACAAAAATCAAATCCTTTCGAACATTGTCCTTCTTGTCCTTCGATTGTTTGTAGCATCCAGGATCAAATTCGGGGTCATCGTCCTCCTCCATTGGTTCAGGTGTCTCTGGATTTTGCTCTACTTGAATGAACTCTTCATCTTCTTCATCGTCAGATGAAATTTCAGTTATAAATGGAGTTGGGGTGGATTTGGATTTGGAATCTCCATAATGGAACTATCAACATTATGGTTACTCTCATCCATTAGCTCTCCTTCCTCTTGCCCTCCATCTGTTCCTACTTGATTACCCTGTGGTGGAGAAGAATTTCTTGATTGATGACTAGTGGAAGGGGAATCATTCCCTGCTGGATTATCATAGTAATAATTTGGATATGGAATGTGTAAGCTCTCGCAATGATATTTCGCAACTCGAACGAGATAAGAAATCAAGTATCTATAATTAGGGTACCACTGTCCATATAATCTTTGTATTTGGAGTAATTTGGGATGTCCCTAGGTAAGTAAAAATCAGAAAACTTTGCTTTGACAGCACGATATGGGGGTTCGTCGGGAAGACAATGAATTATCATAGCTGAAACACGATGAGGAAGGTCATAATGCTTGTCTCCTAAGACATCGCTCATGTGTGAACAATAGAAATGAATTTTCTTGACATAGTGAAAGGGATGTTCAAAATTTTTCTTAATTAGAGTACCAATTTGAGAGTGTTTGCTAGGAAAGATCGGCATCATGTAAAGGAAAAGACTTAGAAAAGAATTCCCTTCCCAAAGAAAATAAAATAACACAGTTCTTGCATGAATTTAGGTTCAATGTTCAATCAAACAATCTTATTTTTAGTCACATAATTACATGCTTCCAATCAATTCCACATGATCAAACATCACAACCTAAGTATTAATGCATACAAGAACATGGATAATTCTAACTTATATGCCCCAAATTCTTTCCTACCCAAGCTCACAAACATGCTTTTAAAGCTCTTAACACATCATTCTTACCTTAATCCTTCGCTTTCATGTAAAATGAACAAACTAAAAAAAAATATTTTTGACTCCCTTTTTTTTAAAAAAAAAATATTTCAAAAATTAATTCCGAAAAGGCGAAGAATTCAGCCAAAATACTAAAAAAATTCGGACACCCCTCCTTTTAAAAAATTTCGGACCTCCCTATTAAAAAAAATTTCGGACTTCCAATTTAAAAAAAAAAAATTTCCCACCTATTACAAAAATAATAAAATATTTTTGGTCCTCTAAAAAAATAAATCATGTAGAATAAAATAAAATAACTTACTTTGTATTATAAATCATTAGTTTAAATACTTGGCCAAGTTTAAAACAAAATAATTTAAAACAGTGTTTTGGCTTTAGTGGTAATAAAAATCTCAACCAAAGCTCCCAGATACCACTTTGTAACACCCTAAAAATTCCTTTTCTTTAAAATACCTGTTTTGCTCCTTTAAAATATGAAATAGGAAATTCTAAGACATTATCGCCACCGTGAAAACGGCTAAGACAATTATCAAAGACACACTATGGAAGACTCACTTTAAACCATTCTAAACAAGTCAACTTAAAAAGTCAAACCAAACGAAAGTAAAGTCAAACCAAAGTCAAAAGAAGTCAACTTAAAACTTGGAACCATTGTAGGCCCTTATCAAAACCCAAAACGAATATTAAAACCTTTGTGTTGGTCTCACAAGCATATAGATAATAATCAAAGCGAATAAAACACATCATATTCTTATGGAAACTAAACATTAATCGCTCTTCACTCATGCCCATCATGAATATGCTTCATCACCTTAAAATCTTCTCTTTACTTTGTCCCCACTACTCTCCATTAAAACTGGGTCGTCGTAGGGCCAAGATAAAGATAAGGCCAAACAAACATACAAACACACAATCAGCAAAGCTGAGTACATAAGCGTAAACAGTACGCACTAACATGCTCTTATCCTATCAACATACAACTTACCTTGTTGTACCTATTTACAAGCATACGACATACAACACAACCAACCAATAACAAATGGTTTGTTTATTTAATTTGATTACGCATCGAACGGGTTTCCCCCCTAACCTACCCCAAATAAAGAGGTACTAACACGGGAGCTAACCGTGCTAGTATAAAAGAACCACTCATAAGTGGCGGATTTCTTGCGCATAGTAAAAGGAAAATACAGCGTCCTGTACTCCCAGTAGAAGCTATGGTTAAATATAAAACCCCATAACTCCCCCATATCTTCTTACTCAAGGTATATACGTTCGAAGAGTTTTGGTGCATGATCTCTTTCACTTTACGTTGTTTACATATTTTTAGACTTGGTGATGACTCTCAATCCACAACACAAATCAATCATCATAAATCATTCAAGCAATCAAACCTACCAATTTAATTCTTGATTAATTAGTGACCACATTTAATTTAATGTTGAACCCTTTTTAAACTACCTCGGCGTTAAATAACACCTTAAACGCATAATGCACCACAAATCCTATCACTCGGTGTTTAATCACCTTAAGTGCACTTAGGCACCAATATATAATTTAATCCTCGTGTACATAGACACTTAAATAACTCCTTTCCTATGCTTATAGAATCAATAAAAATTATATGAAGCATAATAAAATTCCCTTTCAATATTCCAAACTCAATTAAACATTTAGTTTAATTAAACATGATCTAAATCATGCCAATAATAAAAGTGTGGTTCAAAATCAACATGCCAACATAATTAATTCCAATCAACAATTCACCTCAAATAATTCATACTTCACAAATCAGTCACCAAAATCAATCTAATCAACAATTCCAACCAATACCTATCATGATACTACCTTGGAATTAATTAAACAAAGCCTAACATACCCACTTAAATTATTACCGAGTAATTGAACGTACCTCGAATATGATCTCAAAATTGCCACGACTATACTAAATCATTCACTTGGAAGTCTCCTACAACCCAAAATTACAAAGAGACTTTAATACCTATTCAATATAAATTTCCAGATATATATACACTCTTTAAATCACTTTCAAACCTTCTAAAACATGTTGAAAATTAATTTAAACCACCTACTTTTATTTCCAATTAATGGGTAATTAAAAATCCTTTCAAGAAACATAATTCTAGCCTTTATATAAAAATTCTAGCATTGTAAAAACATATAAACTTGCTGTAATTATGTTTAAGAACATCAATTTCAATAGTTTTGATTAACTACAATCAAATTCCATCAATAAACAATAGTTTAGAAACCATGGGTTTTCAATTTGGGGCTTTTTGATTCAAAAACCAAATCTAGAAATTATATACATAATAATCATTATTTAAACACCATAAAATCATCACACACACCCAAAATCAATATTAAACAAGGTTGGATTAATTTAACACAAAAGAGAGAAATAGAAAGAGTTTTTTTTAAAAAAAATTTTAACACAATCGCTCGCACGCGGAGGGGGATGTTGCCGCCCTCTACGCCGGCGGTGGCATGCCGATGGGAAATGGTAGTGGCGGCCGGCCACCTTGATGTGTGTGCGTGTGAGTGGTGTGAGGGAGAGGGGAAAGTTAAGGGGAGAGAGAAAATAAGAGGAGAGAGAGAGAGTTTACCTTTAGGTATTCTCCACCTTAGGCAAGATCTAATTTGCTCATAAGATGGGTATTTATACCCCCTCTCCAAAACCCTTCTAACTTAAATTCCCTTTCTACCCTTAATGATTCCTTCTCCTATTCAAACTAGTCATTGACTTTCTTTAAAATTCCATTGACCTTAAAACTTCCTTTTTATAAAATAATTATGCCCAAAGTTTACAAATAATAAAAATAAAATATTTCCAAAATAATTAAATAAATAAAAATGGACTTTTAATTATAATAAATCTTTTTAAATTATTAAAATACCATAAATAATTCATTTCGAATTATTTAAATAATTCTTAAAATAATGTTTTAAATGAATATATGTATAAAAATACGGTGTATTACAATTAGTTAGACGTACATGGTATATATGTGAAAAGTTTAATAACAGTGTTTGACTTTTTCATTAATATTGTCAAAATTACATTGTTTGGCCGTACGACTTTAATTACATAACTCGGTCATCAGACCTAGTTGTGTATACAACTTTTTGGCTAAGTATAAAACTTCATACATAGTAATTCTTGAGATTTCCATATTCCACGTACGAGGAATAGGACGGCCATCCAAGGATTCAAGACGGTACGTACCATTTCGTACTTCTTCTTTGATCTGGTAGGGCCCTTCCCAATTAGGGGTTAGCTTGCGTCTTCATTTGCTCGGCCTACCACTTCCATTTTTCTCTGAACTTAGTCTCCCAACTTAAGCGACCGCTTTGACACTTTACTATTATATGCCCTTGTCATTCTTAGATGATATATTTTGTGTCTAAGCGCCTCATTGCCCCTAGCTTCTGGAAGGAAGTCTAAGGTGGTCTTCATGGCCTCCCAATTAGCCGATTCATCAAATAGCATCACTCGCAGAGTGGGCTCGTACATTTCAATCAGGAGCACGGCCTAAGCACCATATACCAGGAAGAATGGGGTTTCCCCTGTTTCTCAAGCTTCCGCTTGATGCCATTGTAGATCAATTTGGTGTATGCTTCAACTTGACCATTGGCCTTTGGGCGTCCGACCGAGGCAAAGCCATGTGCTATGTCCTGGTCACTCAGCCAATCCCTGAGATGGTCGGTCTCAAATTATGGTCCATTATCGAACACTATTAATTTAGGCACACCAAAACGTGTGATTATGTTCTTCCAAATGAAGACAGATACATCTTTCCACTTGATTCCTCGGATGGCCTCAGTCTCCACCCACTTTGTGAAGTAGTCAATAACTACTAACACGTATCGTCGCTGCCCTGATGCAGGAGTATACGGCCCCAAGATGTCCATGCCCCATTTTTCAAAGGGAAGTGGACTACTTATGGCCGATAAGCTGTTTGCCGGACGGTGAATTTGCAAATCTCCGGCACTTGTCACATTTTTCACCATCTCTATGGCGTCCAAATTCAAACTTGGCCAGTAATACCCCAGGTGGGTTACCTTTTCAGCTAAGGCTCGTTCGCCTATATGTGATCCACAATGCCCCTGGAGGAGGTCGTCCATTACTTCATGCCCCCTCTCGAGCGTAACATACTTCAAGTATGGATTTACAATTGATTTCTTGAACAAGCTCTCACCCTTCATCTCAAACCATGGAGCCTTTTTCTTCATAACCAACTTTCCTTTGGGTCGTCCGGAAGAACTCCATCATTAAGATAGGAGATTATTTCGTCCATCCATGTGGAGCTTCGGTTAATGACTTGCACAGGCTCAGCATCAATGCTCCGCTTCTCTTTAACTTCCCAGAATACGAATCTTAGAGTATCACATGATGCCGAGGAGGCTAGCTTGGACAGAGCGCCCGCTTGATGATTCTCGGACCGAGGAACTTGCTGCAGCATGAAATGCTTTAGGCCCTTTGCCTCATCCTTCACCATTTGTAAATATTTCATCATTGTCGGCTCTTTAGCCTCGTATTCACCATTCACTTGGCTGACTATCAGCTAAGAGTCCGAGCAAGCATCAATTTTTGTTGCCCCGGCCGCCTTACACATTCTAAGGCCGACCAGGAGGGCTTCATACTCGGCCTCATTGTTGGAGGCTTGAAACTGAAATCTCAAGGCATATTCAAACATATATCCTTTTGGATAAAGACAAATGATATCAGCGCCACATCCGGTAGCTGTTGCACTTCCATCAACAAAAACTTTTCAGATCTGATCTCCTACCGGCTGTAGGTTCGGCCGTGTCATTTCAGCCAAGAAATATGCGAAAGCTTGACCGTTAATAGCTTTCCTAGGTTCAAATTTAATATCAAATCCCCTTATTTCCAGGCCCATTTTAGCATTCGGCCGCTGGCCTCTAGCATTGTGAACGGCTTCTTCAACTGTAGGTCCGTGTAGACCACAATCGAATGAGCAAGAAAATATGGCCTTAGCTTTTTTAATGCCATGAACAATGCCAAGCCTAAATTTTCAATGGGTGGATACCTAAGCTCGACATTGTGCAGAATATGGCTAATGAAATACACAAGGATCTGATAGCCGTCCCTCTCAGCAAGTAGGACGGCGCTTAAGGAATGATCAGAAATAGCCAAATACATGTATAGCTTCTCATCTTTGATTGGACCGACGAGCCGAGGATGTGTATGCAAATGATTCTTAAGCCGTATGAAGGCTTCCTCGGCCTCCTCTATCCATTCGAACATTGCTTTTTTCTTAATTGTCTTGAAAGAATAGCGGCACTTATCCCCTGATCTTGACAGAAATCGTCCAAGTGCAACTAAGCAATCGCTCAGTCTCTGAACTTCTTGTATGATTCTGGATGATTTTATGCCAAAGACCGCGTGGATCTTTTCAGGGTTGGCCTCAATGTCGCGCTGATTGATCAGAAATCCGAGAAATTTGCCGGACTCAACACCAAAGACACACTCCTTTGGATTTAACATCATCTTATGCCGCCTGAGTTCGGTAAATGTTTCTCGGAGGTCACCCAAATGATCGGCCGACTTCTTTGATTTAACAATCATGTCGTCAATATAAGCCTCCATATTCCGGCCGATCTAATCTCTGAAGACCATATTGATAAGTCTCTGAAATGTGGAAGGGGCATTCTTCTAGCCGAATGGCATAACTTTGTAACAGTATAACCCCTGCTCGGTCACAAACGCTATTTTTTCTTGATCTTCTTCCCACAAAGGGATTTGATGGAAATTAGAGTATGCGTACATAAAGCTCATTAGGGCATGCCCGGCCGTTGACTCAACCAGGAGGTCAATTTTAGGCGAGGGAAAGCTATCCTTAGGGCATGCCTTGTTGAGATCAGTGTAATCCACGCACATCCGCCAAGTTCCATTCGGCTTCTTGACCATAACTACATTGGCCACCCATTTAGGGTAATAACATTGCCGAATGAAACTAGCGTCCCGCAACTTCTTTACTTCGGTCGCAGCCGCCTGTTTTCTTTCTTCACCATGATTTCTCTTTTCCTGTCGTACAGGATTTACGGCCTGATTCACAGCCAGCTTATGGACTGCTAAGTCTGGCTTATACTCAGCATCTCATAAACTTCCAATGCAAACACATCTCTAAATTCTCTTAATAATTTCACCAAGTCATCTCCAAGCAAGCCCATGGCCATAATGCCCACTTTGACCGTCTGATCAGGCTGGTCTAGGTCGAGCACTATGTCCGTATGATCGCCGACCGGTTGTGTCCGGCCGACGGTCATTAACTGCTATGCTTGTTCTTTCTTAATCTAATTACATTTCTTGCCGACTTGGTATGCTTGGAGTGATCCTTCTTCGAAGTTTTGCTCGGACGGTTTTCCATGTCCGCGTGATGTTGGCTTCACGGCCAGCTGATTACATTCTTTTGCCATCTTTTGGTTTCCCTTTATAGAACCTATCTTTTCGTTCGACCGCTCAAACTTAGCATCAAGTGAGGGATGATTATAGCCTTTGTTAAGCTCAAAGTAGGGCGGCCAATGATGACATTATAGCTAGTGAGCTCTTTAATATCTAAGAAGCGAACAACCATGTCCCTTCCTTCTCCCTTATGCTCAAATTAGACAGGCAAGTCTATTCGGTCGACCGGGTGGATAATGCTCCCACCGAACCCAACCAACGAATTGGAGATATCCTTTAGGGCATCTTCTGGAAACTTCAGATTCTTTAGAGAAGCTAAACTGATTATGTCGGGCAAGCTGCCTTTGTCTATTAGCACTCGTCAACCCTTCAAATTGGCGACTTTGAGAATGAACACCATGGGGTCATTGTGGGGGCTTTGATTTTGCCTCGATCTGCCTCGCAGACCGCCACCTCTAGAAAAGGCTCAGCCTTGACCCCTTCTGCGTGCATTACATCCCCCAAATTCCAAGCGTCTTGCTTGATTCCCTTTATGGTTGGGTCGCCTGCAGCAAAGCCGCCTGATATGACGGCCACAAACCCTGAGTCCGTATGGTTCCCATCATCATCTTTTCCTTTCTCCTTCTTCTTCTCAGACTTGTTGTCTATTCAAGAGTAGGTAAACTTGGACTTCAGAACGTACGAATTGAGCATGCCCTTCTCGGCCAGCTTATCCAGCAACCTTTTCAAATTGTTGCAGTCGTTCGTATTATGCCCCACATACTTGTGGTCATGGCAGTACTTGTTCTTGTTTCTATACTAGGCCGGCCCTCTCAAAGGCTGTGGCTTCTCAAACTCAAACTTGTCTTTGATTTCCATCAAAATTGAATAACAATTTTTTTTTGTACTCGTATTGTGGCTCGTACGTCTTGGCTTTCTTTGACTTTACCCAGATTTCTTTTCTTTTGTTGCTTCCTTCTTTCTTTTTGCCAGCCGAGTCTTGCTGACACTAGTGGAAAAAACGCTATTAGAAACTGGTGAAAAGTGGCTTTAAGCAACTGGCGCGTGGGGCTGCTATTACGGAGGCTACAAATGAGAATATTTTTTACAACTAGCACTTGTTTGCTGCTAATAGCGTTTATTTGCAACTGGTGTAGTAGTACGCCAGTTGTTAATAGTGTTTATTCGCAGCTGGCATAATATAAGGCTTGTTGCTAATAGTGTTTATAGGCCAGCTGCTAATACTCTTTTTTTATTAAATAAAAAAAAACTATTTGCAACTTGCTAAGGACTACGCCAGTTGCAAATAGTCATTTTTTTAAATTAAAAAAATTGCAATTTTTCCAAATTGATACACAAACTATATTATATACAATTGTAGCAAAATTTAAATTATTTATGCAGTATACGTTAATTACAAATTAAAAAATATAATTCCCTCAAAAAAAAAAAATTAAAAAATATAATATAAGGCTTCTAAAGAAACACAACAACAAAAGCGTTAAATGTTCATCTTCTTACAAAACTAAATGTTCTCTAGACATATGCAAGTAAATTTTAATCACTCTCAATATAACCCCTTGGATTTTCTGGCATTTGGGTTTTGCAAGCTCATGCTGAATCTTCTTGGTACTTGCTAAATGGTATGCAATAGACGGACAAGGCTAGCAGCCTATGCAACAAAAGAAACACGACAACAAAGTGTCTAGCAGTAGTGTACAACAGCAACAGCGTTGACGAGCAGTACCAGTAATGACTCAAATTGACTAAATTAGCCAAGAATTTACGGTGCCTCGAGAAATGGGCCTTGAAGGACGCCATATCCTTTACTATTTGCTTGCCACGTGTTATGTCCTGGTAGGTCCATTTTGGACTCTTCCTAGGGTGACACGTGCAACGCTCTTACTGGTCCACATGACTAGGGTAAAAATACCCAAATTATTTGCCCCGCATAGGGGCAACGTGGCGCGCCATGTGGTGCCTGTGAGATTTATCACGCTGTAATGGTGACAAGTATTTTAACTGTTCACCTTTTGGAGTAAATTTCGGAATTGCCCCTGAAATTTTACCCCTCTATAAATAGTTTTTTACCACTCCCCCCCTCATTTTTCACGTTTACGAAAAATCTTTGAGAGAGAATTTGAGTTTTGAGGGAAAAACACCTGCCGCCTGCACTTTGTCCGCCTGCATCGCAGTCGTCTCAAACTTTCAAACAGATTGACAATACCTTCATTTCAAAGGTAACCGCCTATTTTTCTCTATCCTTTCTCTTTATTTACCGCCTGTGTTTGTTTTTCTTTGCTTTTAAAAAAGGTTTCATAAACACACACGTCACGGCCTAGGATAGCGATCAGCCGGTCACCTCGGACGGCTGAGTCTAGGACTAGGATTGTCGGATGCCCCTTCTTAGACTCCCCCTTGCGAACATCCCCGAATCCGACCGTCTCTGTGTTTGTGCAGGATATTATGGCCAGAACGATGAGAACGACCAGAGAGTAAAATGAGGACGACTCCTTTAGGGCGCCAGTTATTGACCACCCACCCAGCTCTACAAGTACACTAACCGACTCCATTTTAAGAGAGTTGGGGGAGGAGTCGGGGAGCAGTACCTCTGGCTTTGTTCACGGGTCGCCCCGTTCAAATGATAGGTCAGGTGGCTCTGAAGCAAGATTAGGGTCGTCTTCATCAAATAAGGAGTCAGAAGGCTCCAAAACAGAGTCTTCACCGCCTGCTGAGTCAAGAGCGGCTCCCTCCATGGAGAGGGGTGAAGGAGAGGCTTCTTCTTCTCACTAGGAGAAATTTACCGCCTATTATCATCATATTACGGCTAGAAAACAAACGTCCATGCTCGAGAAGCTAAACGAGTTTAGAACCACCTATGTCATGGAGCCTTGATATGAAATCCACGTGCTTGACTTGGAAGATACCGTTATCGGGATGCCTAAGTCAAGCTACGGGACCATTGTTTTGGCTGCTATGAAGCGGCCATCCATGCGGGTTTAAGGTTCCCTCTTCACTCGTCGGTGGAGAAAATAGTTGGGTTACTTTTTGCAGGAGGGCCTGAACATGCCGCCCGTGCTCTATCAACTAAGTCTGAAGCTGCAGAAGCAGACGAGTGACGACTTCAAAACTCCTGGCAGTGTATGAGCCATGTGGCACATAAGCCCCGCTCGTCTGCTCAGACGAAGAACGAATCTCATCCCTTTAATACAAGCAAGTCTCCCACCTCCCTAGAAGCATTGAAGAAGTCGGACGCCCAGTAGGCGTCGAAGGGTGGCTGATATACGTGTTTTATACAATGGTTTTCCCCGGTTTTACTTAGTAATTTTATATGGTTTTGAGCTCTACGGAGCCATTTCTTGCTAACAATCTCTTCTTTAGTGTATTCGATTGTTTTAGTAAGCTTTTCAGGAATATGAAGCGTTTCTAGGCAATTGGACGTGTTTTTAGTAGATTCGGAAGAGTTGATAGCCAAGAACTGCAATTTATGTGGAGTGCCCGACCGGGCATGGCTTGCCCGGGCAGACCGGGCAATGAAGAGTTCACAGGAAGAAGCCCAATTCTGAACGGTGCAACGCGCGCCCGATCGGGCAGGCTTCGCCCGGTCAGACCGGGCGATGAAGAAGTCAAGTTATGAAGATGCAATTCTGGGAACGTGTTACGCGCGCCCGACCGGGCGAGGTTCGCCCGGTCTGACCGGGCAAAGAAGGAAAACTGTCGTATTTTACGCAGCCTTCCTCCGCCCGATCGGGCGAGGTTTGCCCGGTCTGACCGGGCGATGTTCAAGATTGCGCGATTTCAGCTATTTCCGAATTTCTATCTTTTGAGGGTATAAATACCCTTTTGTAATTAACTTTTAAAGAGAGTTTTTCATTAGTTTTTCTCCTTAAGCCCTAGAAAACTCTCAAGAACCCTAGTTTTATTTCCTTTAAGCAATTTCAATCTTTTAATCCCAGATTAATCAATTGTTCATCAACAATTTGAGTTCTTTCAATTGGAGTAATTGGTATTTATCTTAATTCACTCTTTTCTGATATTCACTGTTCTCTAAATATGTTTTCTTTACTGTTTCTTGTTTTTGAACTTGATTTTGATTTTATTATGATGTGTGAGTAGTTTCCTTAATCCGGGATCTTGCTAAGCCCGATTATGATTGATGTATAAAGTAGATCTTTAAATTCCCCAATAATAATCCCAATTGACATGCTTAATTGATTGTGTTTATGCCAATACTAGATTAGGAATAATTAGTATTGTTATCATCCCTTTGTTCTTATTGCAACGGAAGTTGGGTATTAACGGGATTAGGTTATTCCAATTAAGGGTTTGAAGATCATCACGGAAGTAGATGATTGAATAATTAGGAATCTAGGCATGGTGTTTAATGTCCCTTATTCGCTTGATTCCACGGAAGTAGGCTTGATAGTTAATTTGGGAAGCCATTGATAACTTGGAAGAGACCTTTGGTATTATTATTAGGGATTGCTTTTCTTCTTGTCAATTGATTTATATATTGGGGGTAGATTTATTAGTTTATCAATCATAATCGTGGTAATGCTTGATCTTGGATGCTTTAGTTTATTGATTAATATTTCCTCTAGTTAATTGTGTTATTTAATATATTAGTTGATTATTATCATCCATTATTGATTGGTGACGTGCTTAGTGATTAATTGAGTCTGATTAATTGAATGAACCATAGTCTCTTGGGATTCGATCCTTACTTGCCCTACTACACAGTTAGAAGGAATAGTTAGGTTATTTTTGTTAGGTACGCGATAAGCCTATCAAATTTTGGCGCCGTTGCCGGGGACTAACGGTTTCATATTGATTTTCCGTGATTCGTTTTTACTAAGCGTTGTTTGTTGCTTCGGCTATTGCCTCCTGTGTTTTTGATGTTCTTTGCCTAGTTCTTTGTTGTATGCAAACACGTCGCTCAGGGTCAGACGACTTAGTGCCTCTCGATTCAGAAATTGAAGCGACTGCAAGAAGACGAAGAAGTAGAAGAAGAGCAGGTAACAGAAATATGGAAGACCAAGCAACAAAGTCTCTTTTGGAGTACGGTATCCCTGACACAACAACCGGACTCCTTTCTAGCATTGTTAGACCACCTATCACCGCTCAGAATTTTGAATTGAAACCGCAGTTTATTCAATTCATATCCAATGATTCATTTGCTGGCACACCTCTTGATTGCCCAGTGAATCATATAGATGGTTTCTTGGAAAAGTGTGACACTATGAAGCTGAATGGTGTTACAGATGATGCTCTTAGACTTCGCCTTTTTCCATTCTCATTACGGGATAGGGCGAAGGAATGGTTAAGAGATGAGGGTTCTGGTTCCTTTGATACATGGGATAAACTAGTAAAAGCTTTTCTGGTCAAGTTCTTGGGACAAGAAAAGACTGCAAGATTAAGGAACGAGCTATCCACTTTCAGGCAATCAGATGAAGAATCCTTATATGACGCATGGAGGAGATTCAAGAGATTACAGAGACAGTGCCCTCATCATGGCATACCTGAATGGATGTTAATCCAAACCTTTTATAACGGTCTAACCCATGAATTCCGGATCTATATCGACGCCGCATCTGGAGGCTCCCTTTTAACTAAAAATCCAACCGAAGCAAAGGAGCTGGTTGAGAAGATGTCAGCCAATGACAACTATCACCCAGGCGGCCGAAATAGTGTCAAGAAAGGAGGTAAATTAGATGTTGATGCTCTAACTCTTTTAACTAGTTCTGTGCAGGCACTTTCAAGCAAGTTCGATAGATTACAAACTGGATCTTCTAATAATGTGCTAGAAACTTGTCAAATGTGTAATACTCAAGGTCACATCGCACCTAATTGCCCACGAAATTCGAATGAGGTATCAATTGAGGAAGCCAATGCCTTCTACAATTCCAACCCTAAAAGACCATACGATCCCCATTCTAATACTTATAATGAAGGTTGGAAGAATCACCCAAATTTCTCATACAAAAACACCCAGGCTCAGCAAAATCCACCTCCGCCCCCACCTCGAAACAACAATTATAATCCACCTGGTTTTCAACCAAGACCACCCCTAGTACAACAACCCATGCAACCTATGCAACCACTCCCTCAAAAATCCAATCTCGAACTAATGATGGAGAACTTCATCAACACCACAAATAATTCCATCCAACAGTTACAAGCCCAGAATAAGCTCATGGAAAATCAAATAAGCCAACTTGCTCATCAAGTCGGCCAATCTTCAAAAACACCAGGTACGTTTCCTGGCCAAACAGAGCAACCACAAAAGGGGCACATGAATGCTGTAATTTTAAGGAGTGGAAAACAGTTGGAAGACCTTCCCGTAAGGGAACCATCAACGATAGATATTGAGGGAATGAGTGAAAAACAGGGGATTTTGCAAAATTCTTCTTCGCCCGGTCAGACCGGGCAATGTCCGCCCGATCGGGCGCGAGAAGCAGTCGACGAAAAACAGGGGACTGTGCGAATTTCTTCTTCGCCCGGTCAGACCGGGCAAGGTCCGCCCGATCGGGCGCAAGAAGAAATTCCAGACAAACAGAAGAACATAAGCAGCTCTTCTTCGCCCGGTCAGACCGGGCAATCACTGCCCGACCGGGCGGGAGATCCAGACAGCCTAATTCCAAGGAATGATGTTCAAGAAAAGCCACGGGAACCGATCCCACCTCTCGCCCCATACATGCCAAGAGTCCCTTTCCCACAGAGGTTAGCCCAGGCTAAGTTAGAGAAAAAGTACGGTAAATTTCTAGACATCCTTAAGAAACTTCACATTAATATACCGTTCTTGGATGCAATTTCTGAAATGCCTTCTTATGCAAAGTTTTTGAAAGACATGCTATCTAACAAGAAGAAGCTTGCAGAGAATGCTACTGTTTCTCTAACTGCAGAATGTAGTGCCATTCTGCAAAACACTCTTCCTAAGAAACTAGGTGATCCAGGCAGCTATTCAATCCCAGTGAAGCTCGGAGATATAGAGATCAATAGAGCGCTATGCGATCTTGGTGCAAGTGTAAGCCTTATGCCGCTCTCCATCTGCGAAAAGCTTCAAATGGGTGAGCTAAAGCCTACAAGGATATCTCTGCAACTTGCAGACAGGTCAGTTAAATTTCCCCTCGGTATACTTGAAGATGTTCCATTGCGAGTTGGTAAATTCTTTATTCCATGTGATTTTGTTGTTATGGAAATGGAAGAAGATGCCCATGTCCCTATTATTCTTGGTAGACCATTCTTAGCTACTGCAGGTGCAATTATTGACATGAAGAATGGGAAAATAACATTTGAAGTAGGGGATGAGAAAATGGAGTATTCATTACTGAATGCTATGGGAAATCCGTCTATGGGTGAGACTATTTGTCAAGTGGATGTCCTCGATGATCTACAACAAGAACAACTTCCCCTGATCAAAAAGGAAGATGCTCTTGAAACGGTGTTGATAGGGAGTATCCATGATGAAGATTGGGAAGTAAGGGAGTACACGAGGCTACTAGAAGACGCAAAAGCTAATCCAATCATCGCTCCAGTCAAGGAAGTCCTTAGTACATCGAGTGTTGGGGAGAGTTCGACGCCTCCCGAGGTAGAGTTGAAACCCCTTCCATCTAATCTTAAATATGCATATCTTGGTCCTAAAAATACATACCCTGTTATTGTTAATGCTGAGCTTAATAACATTGAATTAGAGAAACTTCTCGCTGTTTTAAGAAAATATAGAAATGTTATTGGGTATACCATTGATGATATCAAGGGTATTAATCCCTCTTTTTGTATGCATAAGATCATTCTTGAGGACGATCATGCCTCCTCTAGAGAACCTCAAAGAAGGCTAAATCCAACTATGATGGAGGTAGTCAAGAAAGAGGTTCTCAAATTGCTTGCTGCAGGAATAATCTACCCTATCTCAGATAGTAAGTGGGTTAGTCCTGTACAAGTAGTACCAAAGAAAGGAGGTATGACAGTTGTCAAGAATGACAAAGGCGAGCCTGTTGCCACAAGAACTGTTACAGGGTGGCGGATGTGCATTGATTACAGAAAATTAAATAAAGCCACCCGTAAAGATCATTTCCCCTTGCCTTTCATTGATCAAATGCTCGAACGATTGGCTAACCATTCCTTTTTCTGTTACTTGGATGGATATTCCGGTTTTTTTCAAATCCCCATCCGCCCTTGTGATCAGGAAAAGACTACATTCACATGTCCATATGGCACCTTCGCATATCGCAGAATGCCATTCGGACTGTGTAATGCCCCAGCCACGTTCCAACGGTGTATGATGGCTATTTTCTCAGGTCTCATAGAAAATTCTATGGAAGTTTTTATGGATGATTTTTCTGTTTATGGTTCATCTTTCGATATTTGCCTTGATAATCTAACAAAGGTGCTCCATAGATGCCAGGATGTCAATCTGATATTGAACTGGGAGAAGTGCCATTTTATGGTACAACAGGGAATCGTTTTAGGCCATGTAGTTTCAAACAAAGGGATTGAGGTGGACAAAGCCAAAGTAGAGGTAATAGAGAAACTTCCCCCTCCAAATTCTGTGAAAGAAGGAGAGCAAGTCCTTCTATTCAATTCAAGGTTGAAACTATTTCCAGGGAAACTCAGGTCAAGATGGTCGGGCCCTTTCACGGTCTACAAAGCATATCCTTATGGCACCATTGAATTATGGAACAACACCGGGGGCACCTTCAAAGTCAATGGACAAAGGGTGAAGCACTATCGAGCGGGAGATCCTATTGAAGAAAAGTCAGATATCACATTCTCTTCCTCACCACAAACTCAATGAGGATGAATACGGTCAAGCTAATGACCTTCTAAACAAGCGCTTGCGGGAGGCAACCCGATTCTTTTTGAGGAGCCGTCGAGATTCCTATGCTCTCCTTACGCTGCAATGAGGCCATTGCCGCATTTAGCTTGGGGGAGTTGCTTCGTACATGTGGTACTCTCTCTCTCCTTATCTCTCTTATCTTTCTTGTTTTATTTTAGTGTAGTTATTTTAGTTGTTTTTAAAAAAAAAAAAAAAAAAAAACATACAAAAAATACGATCCAATGAATAATAAATCATGCTTCCCTGTGCCCCATTCATGAAAATTGTTTTAATTCTTGGTATATGATGACGAGTATTGTGGATAGGTTAGCCATGATTTGATGTTTGATTACTTGGATGTCTTAACATGAGTCAATTTTGCCCAACTACTTGTGAATATAGTGCTTGACTAGTTGATTTGGTTAGGAATGTGTGTTAGTTCCTGGTATGTCAATGAAGTTGAGTATTGGTTTATAACTTTGAGTAATGTTTGCATGACTCATTAATATGCACATTGAGGAGGACGAAGGCATTTGTTCCTCTAGGTGGCTTTCAGACGATATTAGATACATTTGTTCCCTTCTTGCTACCCATGTTGTTGCTTGTGCCCTTTTATTGTTTATTTTGCCACATTACAAGCCTATTTAAGCCCCATTGGTTACTAGTCCCAAGCTTGGCTTGGGGGAGCTAATAGTGAGTGAGGTGAGGGAGTTGTAGTGTGCATGTAATCTGCACAATTTTGGGTGGATTTGAGAAGTTTTTATTTGTTCTTATTGTTGTGGATTGAAAAAATTGAAAATTTATTGTGCAAAGAAAAAATTCCAATGTGAGATGAAAAAAAGGGAAAAGAAAGAGCAAAAGAAAAAATTGTTTCAATGTTCAAGTGTTCTAATTGAAGGCTGCTCAAGAAAAAAAAAAGGAGAGTTCAAAGTTTGTTTGTTCACTCAAGTTCTATAATTTTATATTTTGTATATATGAGTGAAATTTTAAGTGTTGGAAATTTTTAATATAATTGGATGTTTGGTGAATTTTTGGTAGAGTTGAGTTGTGTTGGAGATGATTTGGTCATTAATTCATTTTGACCTTGGTTTTATTTATTAGGATTTTGGCTCCCTTAAGCATAGCTTTACTCTTACATTTTCCCAAATATTTCCTACCTTTTATCCTAGCCTTACATTACAAGCTTTGAAGACCTTCTGACCTTTGTGCATAGAGTTGTGTGAATGTGAAATTAGTTGTTTTCCAATGCAAAGAATGATTTGATATATTTCGAGTCGACTGCTAGGTTGAGTGCTTGTTTTCTTTAAACACACGAGTGCGTGAGTTTGGGAGGGCATTGTTCACATTTAAAGGAGTTGGATGGAGAGCGATCGAGTATATCTTTTACTCGCCACATAAATGAGAGTTGAGTGTGTGAACACTAGTCTTGAATTCTATATGCTCTTGTGGTTTGCTCTATTTGACTATTGTCAGACAGGATGAGTAGTCAGATGGATTTGATTGGTTGACTTTGATGCATAACTGTCGAGTTTACCTTTAATCGTATTTATTGATTTGAATTGCTTTTGGGGTGAAGTATTGATTTATTTATTCATTGCTTTGCTTAGGGACAAGCAAAGGTTTAGCTTGGGGGAATTTGATATACGTGTTTTATACAATGGTTTTCCCCGGTTTTACTTAGTAATTTTATATGGTTTTGAGCTCTACGGAGCCATTTCTTGCTAACAATCTCTTCTTTAGTGTATTCGATTGTTTTAGTAAGCTTTTCAGGAATATGAAGCGTTTCTAGGCAATTGGACGTGTTTTTAGTAGATTCGGAAGAGTTGATAGCCAAGAACTGCAATTTATGTGGAGTGCCCGACCGGGCATGGCTTGCCCGGGCAGACCGGGCAATGAAGAGTTCACAGGAAGAAGCCCAATTCTGAACGGTGCAACGCGCGCCCGATCGGGCAGGCTTCGCCCGGTCAGACCGGGCGATGAAGAAGTCAAGTTATGAAGATGCAATTCTGGGAACGTGTTACGCGCGCCCGACCGGGCGAGGTTCGCCCGGTCTGACCGGGCAAAGAAGGAAAACTGTCGTATTTTACGCAGCCTTCCTCCGCCCGATCGGGCGAGGTTTGCCCGGTCTGACCGGGCGATGTTCAAGATTGCGCGATTTCAGCTATTTCCGAATTTCTATCTTTTGAGGGTATAAATACCCTTTTGTAATTAACTTTTAAAGAGAGTTTTTCATTAGTTTTTCTCCTTAAGCCCTAGAAAACTCTCAAGAACCCTAGTTTTATTTCCTTTAAGCAATTTCAATCTTTTAATCCCAGATTAAT
Source organism: Chenopodium quinoa (assembly GCF_001683475.1). Lineage (NCBI taxonomy): Eukaryota > Viridiplantae > Streptophyta > Magnoliopsida > Caryophyllales > Amaranthaceae > Chenopodium > Chenopodium quinoa. The sequence continues at coordinate 10,181,715 of NW_018744239.1, forward strand.
CAATTGTTCATCAACAATTTGAGTTCTTTCAATTGGAGTAATTGGTATTTATCTTAATTCACTCTTTTCTGATATTCACTGTTCTCTAAATATGTTTTCTTTACTGTTTCTTGTTTTTGAACTTGATTTTGATTTTATTATGATGTGTGAGTAGTTTCCTTAATCCGGGATCTTGCTAAGCCCGATTATGATTGATGTATAAAGTAGATCTTTAAATTCCCCAATAATAATCCCAATTGACATGCTTAATTGATTGTGTTTATGCCAATACTAGATTAGGAATAATTAGTATTGTTATCATCCCTTTGTTCTTATTGCAACGGAAGTTGGGTATTAACGGGATTAGGTTATTCCAATTAAGGGTTTGAAGATCATCACGGAAGTAGATGATTGAATAATTAGGAATCTAGGCATGGTGTTTAATGTCCCTTATTCGCTTGATTCCACGGAAGTAGGCTTGATAGTTAATTTGGGAAGCCATTGATAACTTGGAAGAGACCTTTGGTATTATTATTAGGGATTGCTTTTCTTCTTGTCAATTGATTTATATATTGGGGGTAGATTTATTAGTTTATCAATCATAATCGTGGTAATGCTTGATCTTGGATGCTTTAGTTTATTGATTAATATTTCCTCTAGTTAATTGTGTTATTTAATATATTAGTTGATTATTATCATCCATTATTGATTGGTGACGTGCTTAGTGATTAATTGAGTCTGATTAATTGAATGAACCATAGTCTCTTGGGATTCGATCCTTACTTGCCCTACTACACAGTTAGAAGGAATAGTTAGGTTATTTTTGTTAGGTACGCGATAAGCCTATCAGTGGCCAACCACCCATCGCTGCTACCGGCTCAGCACCAGCAGGCGGGAGCAAGCACCCCATAGAGCAAGAGGCTGATATTGCCAAAGGTATCTCAGCATTTAACCCCTTGCCTTACCCTTGTAGGGTTAAGTCATATTAGTAGACGACTAGTAGCTCAGGCAGCTCTTGGTCTATTGGTCGAGATTATGTCAACTACTTACCGAATGTTGATTGTGCAGATGTCAGCCAGAGGCCGGATATTCAGCAGTTCACAAAGAACATGCTCAAAGTCGTCTCCCTTGCTGAGAGAAACTATGTTCGAGGGGTCGGGACCCTCAACTTCGACGCCATCCTGACTCTATTGGATGAGGTATTCTAGCTTTGAGCTTGTGATTTTTTCTAACTTTTTTGTGTCGTCTGTTATTAACAAAGTGCTCTTGCTGGATGCACACGATGCTGCGGGTGAATGGGCTTAAGAAGTCATTCTCTGACAAACAGAAAGAGGTAAAGGCTGCTAACGATTGAGCCGCTTCTTCCACTGATAGAGCCATGTTTGATATTTTAACTAATGAAGTACTGACCCATGATATCCTGTATTCTCAGGCGACGGTCAATCTGCAGGTCAAGGCAAACTTAGAGACGGCCCAAAAGAGGGTGGCTAAGCAGGAAGGCAAGCTTAAAACGTTCAAGTCCAAGCTCAAGCCATTAGAGGATGCTGATGTTGAGGCTGAAGGGCTTCGCAGACGGTGCGAAGCCTTGAAGCGCAAGTTGGCCAACTAGGAGGAGCAGCTGTGGAAAAAATATAAGTCCAAGGCCGAGGAGGAGAAGATGAAGTTGGTGGAGGAGATGGAGGCCGACTACCAGACCCGCATGCAGATGGCCTGGAAGTCACTTTTTCTAGAGAATGACTATGAAGGGTGGAAGTGTTAGTATTATGCGGCCACTGAAGAGCTCAATGCCGAACAGCTGAAGGGGTTGGAGGAGGAAGAGGAGGAGTCCGAATCCTCGGATGAGAAGGAGCCTGGGCCTCCATCAGATCAGGAGGAGGAGGAGGAGGATATAATAGATGTGTAGCCAGCTGCCAACAAATGAGGAGCTCCCTCCTAATAATTAAGGTTTACTGTTTCTGTTTATGGCCGAATAGCCTAACACTATGCTTTTCTGGTCAGCGTGCTGAGTATCTTTGTATCTTTACTGACTGTGGAGTCGGTTTACTCAACAATTTTATTTCCTTGTTCTACCACTTGTTGCGGCGGTTAACAATTTCAACTGGTTGCCGAACATGGGGTTGACTTTAATATTAATGAATTAGCCGGCTGTTAGGTCGGTTTTATTTCACTGCTTTGCATCTTACTTCAAAATTTTTGAAGTTTTTCGCTATGCATGAGTTTGACTAAGTATATAACCTTCTTTGTTCTATGCATACGGTTTTTACATTGTACCGAATGTTCTTGCCCCTAGACGACTGTGCGTTAGGTTTCAATAAAAAGGTTAATTGACTTAGAAATTATTGATACTTGAAAGAGTATGACTAATTTCCAAGTTAATCAATCACTATGGTGATTGCCCCAAACCACGAGGTCAGTCGTCCATCGAGCAGAAGGATAAAATTTAGATATTAGACGGTTATTGGCCATATTCAGTCGTTGGGACAGAATTAGGGCCACCTTTGCTTTTTTCGAGCAGGCGGCGTGATCCTTTTTCCCATATTTTCAGGCTCACTTAGAGTGAGTTGCTCTCTCTTGATACGAGCAGACGGTTTGGTAGGCCGTCTGGGAGGTAGGTCAGCATACTTGTTTAAGCAAATTTGACCTATTCATGCGGATGCTTCCTTTCCCATAGAGAAGACTACGTTTATGAGCCGTTTGTGTTGCTCTAGGGAAATTTCAGACGTTGATGAGGTTAAGCTTAACCCTATTAGATATTTAATCTAAGGTGTTATGTGGTCGGTTTTCGTTTTTATTCCCATAGGGCAGACAACTGTGTTAAACCGTGATGGTCATCCGTTAGATTTGTGAGAACAAACGGCTATGAGCTTCATTGAAGTAGTCGGTTGGGCCATTTATGTTATGAGTTTATAAACAATGTACCACCCGAATGGGAGATGCTCTCTATAAGCGAATTCACCCGGATGGGCGTCGCCGAATGTCTCACCCTATCAGAGTGGAAGATTGGTTTAGATTTTACCGCCTGCACATTGCACAGGCGGTGCCCCCATAGGGAGGCGAATCTAATAATATGATTGCAAAACAAATAAATATAAATAAAAAGCATCGTTCATTAATGAGCTTTTTATTTATAAAAAAATTTACAAGTCTTAGAAGTAGTACTTTTTCAAGTTATCTACATTCCAAGTTCTGGTTAGCTTCTTTCCGTTTAGTTTTCTAAGCGGTAGGTGCCGCCTCTTACTTCTTCATAGACCCGGTAGGGACCTTCCCAATTAGGTGTCTACTTGCCTTGCTCATTGGCCCTACTGATTGCCTCCATTTTCCGTAACACAAAGTCCCCAATTTTCAAGGGTCGTTTGTGTACTCTTTTGTTGTAGGCTCTTGTCATTCTCAGACGGTATATCTCATGACGTAAGGCAGCATTGCCCCAACGTTCTAGAAGAGAGTCCAATGCTAGCCGCATGGCCTCCCAATTTGCCTCTTCATCATACAACATGACTCGAAGAGTCGACTCATAGTGTTTTATAGGTAAGATGGCTTCAGCATCGTATACCATGAGGAATGGGGTTTCGCCGGTTACCCCTTTTGATGTGGTTCTGATGACCCAAAGTACATGAATAAACTCTTCAGCCCACAGGCCGCCAGCTCTTTCAATTATCTTTTTTATGCCGTATGAGATTAGTTTGTTCAAGGCTTCAACCTAGTCGTTTGCTTGGGGTCGGCCGATTGATGCAAAACAGTGGGTGATCCCTTGGTCTCCCAGCCAATTCTTGAGGGTAGGTGATGAGTCTATTTTATATATATTTTTATTCCCCGTCCTACGGTCATATTTGTGCTTATTTGATCTTTACGGAGCTATTTTTATTGCTAATATACGTTTTCTAGTGTTTTTGTAGAGTTGGTATTATTTTGCAGGATTTGCAGAATCATGATAATTTCTGAGTTTATTGAGCCATTACGAAATATTAGAGTCGGATCGTATTTTATGACCGTGTATTTGAAGCCTAAGGACTAATCAAAGGAATGTAATTCGGTGATTAAGGGCTTGATTAAGTGACTTACAATCATAGACCAAGCAAAAGAGTAGAAGATAGAATTAAACAACCCAAGCTTTACTAATGTTCCTGCAGAGCGTGATTTTTGGTCGGGCGCGATCAGGCGGACTAATGGCCCGACCGAGTGAGTGTGTTGCAAGGAGAATTAAGTCGGTTGGGACTTGTATAAATATACCCAAGTCCTTAATCGCTGGCGTCATTCATTAGATAGCTCGGTAGCATTAGTTTAATTTATTAGCTTTTGTTTTATTATTAGCTTTCTTTTAACAGCTTTATGGTTTTAGGATTAGTTAATCTTTTCAATAACTTTTGTTTTATTAGCTTTAGAGATAGTTTTTGTTTTATTTTGACAGCATATTCTTAGACTTTGGTTTTATTATTTTCTTTGATGTTTATTTTAGTTTTGATATTTACGGCTGCTTGAGAATTCTAATTTATTGACTTGTTTTCTTTAATTTCTCGTTCTTTCTTTTAATCGTGCTTAATTTAATCGCTTTGTTTAGTTTAGTTTTACTTATGTGTGAGTAGTTAATTTCTAGGGTTCTAGGGGGATCCATAATTAATATGAAGGAAAATTGTGTTGGTTGATTATTGGTATTGCATAATAATTTCTTGTTGGATTATTTTAATTCTTTACAATTGGATTATGAATCGAGCAGATGTGATTTTATTGTAAAATTATAGAAATATTGAATTAATGAATCGAGCAGATGTTAATTTGATGTTAAAGGCTATTTTCAATAGGAACTTAGATCTAGTATATTGCGAGAGTCCGTTAGGTCTATGCTGATTAATATATTGCGAGAGCCTGTTAATAATGTTATGTTGGCAATATTAATCGTTGATTGTTATGTTTTATCCCGAAGTATTAATTATTGGTGAACCTGTGACCCTAAGCCTTTTATTATTGATTGTTCCCTCATTTAATTATTGTCATAGTATCATTCCCACAATCTTACTTGTTCCCTAATAATTTAGATTATAATAAATAATTAGGAATAGAAGAACGATGTTTCCCTGTGGATTCGACCCTACTTCCCTATCTATTATTAGTTAGCGGTCTTAGGAATTACTTTTTATTAGGTGATACGACTTTAGCCTGTCAGTAGGCATCTCAAATTGAGGGTCATTTTCAAAGACCATAGACATAGGTACCCCATACCGGGTTATGATGTTCTTCCAGATGAAAAAGATGACATCCTTGTCTTGATGCCCTTGACAGCCTCAACTTCCACCCACTTGGTGAAGTAGTCAATGACCACTAAAATATACCGCCGTCCGCCTAACGCAGGTGTATACGGACCCAAGATATCCATGCCCTATTTGGCGAATGGTACCAGGCTATGAATTGCCGTCAGAACAGTTGCCGGACGGTGGATGAGCTTGCCAAGTCTTTGGCACTTGTCACACTTCTTCACCATTTCCATGGCGTCTGCTTTCAGAGTTAGCCAGAAATATCCTTGCCGCCTGGCTCTTTCTGCTAGAGCTCTGCCACCTATATGTGAGGTATAATAGCTCGAATGTAGATCCTCCAGAATCGCATGCCCCCTTTCTAGGGTGATGTATTTCAAAAGAGGCAACATAAAGGCCTTTTTGAAAAGTTCTCCATTGTGAATCTCGAAGTTGGCTGCATGTTTTTTCATTGCAACCATTTTTGGATATGTATCCGGCAGAGTGTCTTCTAGCAGATAAGCCTGGATGCCGTCCATCCAGGTTGAACTTTGGTTAAGTATTCCAATGGGATTTTTGTCAATACTTCGTTTTTCCATCACTTCCCAAACGACTGACCAAGGTGTATCACAAGAGGAGAATGATGCCAGTTTTGACAGAGCATCCGCCTGATTGTTTTCTGACGAGGCACTTGACTTTAAGTGGAATTCGTCAAGTGTCCCAGCCTTTGCTCTGACCGCTTGCAAGTATTTGATCATATCCGGATGGGTGATTGGCGGACAATAGGTCGTGTCTACTATCTTAAATCAAATCCACAATTTATATTCCTAACCTAACTCTATCATGTTTACACTAGATAGTGGCAAGCTAGGGTCGAACCACAAGGAAACGGGGTATTACATAATCAAGGTGAAATAAAGAATCTATTGCAAGTAACAAGGGGTATATTTGTTTGTTTTTGAGAATATCTAAGATTAAACTATCTACTAAAAAGTGATTAAAACAAGCAAAATAAAGGAGTTAAACTAGAATCACTAAAATAACGATGAAAGATGAGATTTTAATTGAAATATGATCAAAAACACTAGGGAGAGGGGGTTCCAATCATGATCTACTAACACAACTATGATAATCATCATGGATTCATGCCAAGGATTACAAACCCTACTCAAAATGATTCATTCTCATACAATCACTCAAAGCAAGTCAATGAAATCGATCAAACCTAAACTAGATCATTCTCATGCATCTAATCTAGAACTCAAAAATTAGGGCTAGAGGTGGACAACAATAGCTCCAAGCATAATAAGCACAAAATCATTAACTCAAGGCGAAACCCAATCAATCATCAATATAAACTAAATCAATCATGATTTTCACCCCCTTCCCTAGCTAGAAATCTAAGCTAGAGAAAGGAAGATAGCCATATTAACTAGACTAAACATGTATTCAATCCCAACAAAACTAAACATGACTCAAAATCAAAGAAAAAGCAATGAAATAAGTAAAAGCAAGGAACTTTATGGAAATAAACACTATTATGAGCAATAAAACAAAATAAAAGATAAGGGATAAAGAGATTACTACTATTAAACTTGAAGGATTAAGAAAGCATGGACTAGTTGTATTAAAAAGATGAAATCTTGAAAGAAGCTTGAAGATATCTTGATTACAACAATCGAAACTTGAAGGTTAAGCTACTTTCTCTCTTTAGAATGTTGATGTTCTGATCTCTCTCTACAAATGTTTTTCAATGGAATAGTGAATGATAGTCAAAAGTTGTCATGAGAATTCAAGCTAAACACTATATATAGTTTCTTAATAAAACAAAGAAAATGGGTGAGGGAGAGGCCTCTCCATCAAGGTTGTTGCGCCCTCTCTACTGTGGGTACGTAGTTGGGAAAACCCAGCTTGCCGCGGCCGCGGCCTGGACTGCCACACCCGCGACCTGGACTGCCACGCCTGCGGCCACTAGGGCCACGCCCTATTTAAGCCATCTCCCAGTCATCTCCAAAAACTGGGTGTTCAGCTCAAGATCTCTGTCCGCGCCCGCAGAAATGGCACCCGCGCCCGTGGCATTGCCCTCCTGTCCGTGCCCGCGACAAAAGTACCCGCGCCCGCGACTTGCTGTGGCAGTGCGCCCTCTCCCTTTTGCATCTCCTTTCCTTGAAACAAGCCACTCTAGCAATTTCAACTCCGCTGAGCAATTCCAATTCTGCCCACAAGTGCTAGGAGATATCAAAGCAAACAAATAAAGGGTAAAAAGCAAAGGAAAAGATAAAAGAAAAGGAAAAACACGAGAAAGAATGAAGGTAACTAAAACAAAGGTAAAAACGGTAAGAAGAGGTACAAATAAGTGACAAATAAGGGGAATTCACTAGCGAAAAAGGGTGAAATGGTGGCGTAAACGCCACTCATCAATGGGTGGTCTCATAGTCACCATGGTATTGGCTAACAACCAATTGTGAATCAGAGCAGGCATCAATTTTCTTAGCCCCTTCCGCCTTACACATGTGTATACCAGCTAGTAGGGCTTCATACTTGGCCTCGTTGTTTGAGGCTTGAAACTTGAACCGTAGTGCATATTCATATTTGTCCTCTTTAGGAGACTGACATATAATTCTTGCACCACAGCCGTTCATGGTAGAGCTCCCTTCTACATACACTTTCCAAACCTGATCAAGATTTTCCGGCTCAACCGGTCTTGTCATTTCAATAATGAAGTCGGCGAACGCCTGACCCTTCACTGCTTTCCTTGGTTCAAAAGTGATTTCAAGGCTCTGCATTTTGGTAGTCCATTTGTGTATTCGACCGGATGACTCTAAAGTTGTCACTGGCCGCTTGAGGGAGTGGCCTGTATAGACCACCATCGGATGTGTCAAGAAGTATGGTTTCAACTTCTTTACTGCCATGAATAGGGCGAGACCAAATTTCTCAACCATTGAGTACCGAAGTTCTGCATTTCAAAGAACATGGCTAACAAAATAGACCGAGAGCTGGTTGCCGTCTCTCTCAACTAGGAGAACAACATTGAGAGCCTAATTTGAGACGACCAGGTACATGTAGAGCGTCTCCTTAGGTAAAGGGCTTACAAGCCTTGGTAAGGAGTGCAAATGTTCTTTTAATTTCTAGAATGTCATCTCAGCATCATCTCCCCATTCAAACAAGGTCTTCTTTCTAATTGCTTGGAAAAAATAGAGGCACTTGTCACCGGAGCGAGAGAGGAATCTCCCCAATGCCGCCAGACAAACAGTTAACTTCTAAACTTCTCTAACAATGCAGGGTGACTTCATGTCAATGACCGCCTATATCTTCTCTGGGTTTGCCTCTATCCCCCTTTGATAAATAAAAAATCCGAGAAACTTCCCAAACTCAACACCAAAAACACACTTCTTGGGATTGAGCATGACCTTGTACCACCTGAGTGTGGTGAAGGTTTCTCGGAGGTCAACAAGATGATCCGCATGTAGCTTGGACTTGACTATCATATCATCAATGTACGCCTCTACATTCCTACCAATTTGATTAATGAAGACCGTATTAATCATTCTTTGGAATGTAGCAGGCGCATTTTTTAAGCCAAACGACATCACAATATAACAGAATAACCCCTAATTAGTGATGAATGTCATCTTCTTTTGATCTTCCTTCCATAGGGGTATCTGGTGAAAGCCTGAATAGGTATCCATAAAGCTCATTATCGTATGTCCGGCTGAAGAGTCGACCAGACTGTCAATCTTGGAAGCAGATAACTGTCCTTTGGACATGCCTTGTTCAGATCTGTGTAGTCAACACACATGCGCTAGTTCCCATTCGGCTTTTTTCACAAGAACAACATTTGCTAGCCAATTTGGGAAGTGACATTGCCGAATGAACCCGACGTCTAACAACTTCTTAATCTCAGTGGCTGCCGCCTGACTTCTCTCCTCACCACAATTTCTTTTCTTTTGCCTGATAGGCTTCTTCTTTGGGTAAATAGCGAGTTTGTGGACAGCAAGATCCGAGCTAATACCAGGTATCTCTTCCACTTCAAAGGCAAAAATGTCCTTGAATTCCTTCAACAGATTGTGCAAGCTTACCCCCAACTTTGCAAAAGCAACTGTCCCCACCTTTACAGTTCGCTCTGGACGTGTTCATCCAGATTAATTTCAATATGTTCACCAGCTAGCTGGGACGGAGTTCATCTGACCATTCCCCGGTCAGTGATTGCTATTGCTTCTCTTTCTTGACAGTCACCAGCTGGTCAGCCTTTCTCTTTTTGCCGCCTGCTGGTGGGGCAGACTTAGGTTCCTTGACATCGTTAAGGTCTATTGGCTCCATGTCCCAGCCAACTGCCGTAGGCTTGACGTCTGAGAGATAACACTCTCGAGCCGTCTTCTAATCTCCATTCAAGGAGCCAACAAAACCGTCATCCTTCTCAAATTTCAACGGCATGAGGGAGGGAATAATGTGGTGTGCCTCAGTCGTATGCAACCAAAAATATCACAACTAAGCTAACTGCAAATAAACGTAGTTAGGGAAGTCGAGTTCGAATCCACAGGGAAAAAGGGACTAATAACTGGAAACCTAAGTGGAAATACTCTAGGACGGTAGTAACCTAAGTAACGAGGGGGGTTTTCACGAGCAATGATGATAAATGAACTAAGTAAGAACAACGAACGTAATGAATAGGTAATCAATGAGAAGAACGGTCTTGGTTATGCGAAATCCACTAATGAACATACAAATTGATCATAGAAGTCTCCTCAATCAAGCTCTATTGAACACCTTGTTGTAGAATTCCTAGATTCTAAATTCTCATAAATAGTTAGAAATAGCAAAGCGCTCCTTTCTAACCCTTTCCAATGCACAATTCAAGACAAGCGCTCTAAATTATCCACAAGAAGAAAATAAACGGAGAAATCAACAAGGATTGAATAAATTAACACAAGCGGTCTAATTTCTTCAATAATATTATTCCCTCTTCAAGTTATCAACCAAAAGCATGCATCAATAACCTAAAGTTGCTACTTTGGAAAGATTAATTAGATGCAAGCGAATCCAATAATTCTAACCTAGCAATTGATTAAAGCAAATCATGAAATTAATTCAAGGAACAATATATATTCAATAGATATTAAGAGAAGAAAGATCTCACAATTCGTAGCTAAAAGCTTCAATCTTTAACCAAGAATCCGGAAGATTAAGCTTCCATGGATTCTAATTCCAAAACAAAGAATTCTGAAAATTCCAAGAAAACCCTAGAAAGCTTTTTTTTCTCAAGACTTAATTCTCCTTTTTTTTCAAACTTAATTAAAACTAAGCTATTTATATGTTTCTATATTTTAATAACATAACACAATAATAATAATAAAATAATATCCAAAACACGAGCCAAAACAAAGCCAAATTGCTGAAAATTAACCAAAACAGCCCGAATTTCTGCCAGAGCCGCTGCCAGCTGCTCTGGACCCGCTGGCAGCTGCTCTGGCAGCCCCTCACTCTGGTATACCCGCTGCCAGCGGCTCTGGCCAGCTGCCAGCGGCCCTGGCAGCGGTTCCTGCTGTTTTCGCCTTCTTTCCTTGCTTCTTCTTCTTGCTTTGCTTCACCTTTTCCTCAAGCTTTCTTCCTTGCTCTTCCATGCTCCATCACAACTCTCAAATCACGAGCCAAGGTCCATCCTTCTTACATAACTCTTCATTGGTTCCCGAGCTCACTCACTCACTTATACTCATAAATCCCGCCTTTTGCACATAAGTGAGATCACAGCCCAAAACTCACAAAAGCTAACAAAAGTACATATAAAGCATCAAAACACACCCTAAAACGCTTCTCTCAACCCATGATAAGAAGGCTTATCAAATTCCCCCATGCTTGAACCTTTACTCGCCCTCGAGTAAACTTAGAGAATAAAACACATCCTCCTCACTAAGGTTCAAAACAGAAGATGGTGGAATCAAACTAGCTCTATGCACTCAAACTCAACAAAACATCCTAGTACTTATCAACCAATCACAATCACACTCCCCCATACTTCACACTTTGAATCTCCCTTTTTTCTTATTTATCAATTCATCCCCAAAATCAACTTGGAACGATAAACGCATAGCCATGAGTATGAATATTCTCAACCGCCTAAAGAAATGAAATTTTTGATAAAATTGGGCAAACAAAAACTCAACTTAACCAAAAATCTCATAAAAACACTTCCACATTCAAGAGTGAAAACAAACAACTCATGCTCTCAAATTCCTAAGATGATCAACAAATTCCCCCAAAATCTCAACTATCTCCCAAAATCACCAAGATGAAACCTACCCCGACACCTCCTTATATCTCCTCCCCTTATGACACCGACTCCGGCAAATAGATGCGAAATTTCCTTGAAAAATCAAATTCATGAACATTTCTCTCTTTTTTCTCTCATTTTGCCTAGGAGCCCTTTCGGGTTTTCATCCTAGCCTCTCATCTTTTTCCAAATCTCACTTTCTCACCCACTCATTAGCCACTTTTTTGCTTAGGTCGCCCTTTCGGGTTTTCAACCTAACCGGGCCCCCATTTTTGCCTAAGCCGCCTTTTCAGGTTTTCGACTTAGCGGGTTTCTTTTTCTTTTTTCTTTCTTTCTTTTTTTTTTTCATACTTTTTTCTGTTTTTTTTTTCAAGCTTGCTTCATTGAACCACAATTAAGATAGTTATACAAAACATGAAATCAAGATAACTATACAAAATTCAAAGAATATATGCAAGAATTTCTTCCCCCCCCCTACTTGAATGAAGCATTGTCCTCGATGCAAGAACAACTACAATGAAACCAAAAGTAAGGGAAAAGGAAGAAAATCGTTACCATCTCAATGAGAGGGACCTCCAGAGCCAGAAGAGCCGGCATCGCCCCGAGAAGCACGCCTCTCGGAACGACGCAAAGCACGGGATGCCAAATGATCCATGAACGCCTCAGTTGGAGGCTCATACTGCGGATACTGAGTGGTGTAAAACCGACTCATGCTTCTTTGATATGCAAGCAGCTCGTGCATCCCATCGCACACCTCCTCTAGTCTATCATCCACATCAGCCCTCCATCGAGGCCAATCATCGTGCTGCACTCCAGCAGCATCCTCACCCCCTTCCTCATCAACAAACTCTCCGCCCATATGAACATCGGGATTCTCCTCTCCCATGTTCTCAACTATGATTTCAGCATCTCCCAAATAAGGAGCAACATCCGGGTCGGGCGGAAGGAAAAAGTCTGCAGCAGTAGGGCCAAAAGGTAATGCTCGTCCCTCGGGACGAGGAAGTCTCAAATAGTTCAAACCCTGCGGTCCGTATCGCCAGAAATAACTACCGGCGACGGGGGAACGCGATAATAAACCGATCTTGACCAGAGTCATGATGTTATATGTCAAGTATGTCGAGTCTACTGGCACAAGATCCTCAGGGGGTGGAACATTCAAATAACAGGCTAGCAAAGAGACCATGCCACCCATACTAAGATGGCCACTGGAGTTGGACTTCACCTTTACACAACTATCAACAAAAATCTCCACCCAATTGGGCGTACCGACACCTTCAGGGGTCATCGCCCACAAATACGACAATGTGACTTTGGGGACCTTAGTGGCCTCCCCTTGGCATAGAATAGTGGACGATATAAACCTATGCACCAGTCTAAGGCATGGGTGGGTGATTTTGAAGCTATGATCACCATGAGGGTCAACTTCACAACCAGTTATAGCCCTCCAAAATGTTCGGGACGAGTACGTGCTATAATCACCCCAACGGTTCACCAATGGGGGTGCATCCCAACCAAATGCCATACGCAAATCATCATAAGACATCACATAATTCCTATTGTTCAAATTAAAGGATATTTGTTCACGTCCTTTAGTAAGCGTTGAAAGGAATTCATATGTATACCTGACATAGGTGGGAGCGCATTTGGTCATGAAATTCTCGAGACCCACGTTCCTTAGCAAGAGCCGCACTCCTTCCTCCATCTCTAGCTCTTGTAGAGCTTCTAAGTCAAAGAACTTGGTGCATTGCACCGTTCGTCGGGGTTGTTGAAGCTTAGTCCATACGCCCTTCTCCTTGGAATGCAACCGAACACCCATGAAACCATCCCCTTGAGGCAATGGAGGTGCCTCCCCTTGACTTGAAGAAGCCCCTTGCTTCTTGCCCCTTGAGGGTCTTGATGGAGATGATTCTTTAGACCTCTTGTTGTCTCTACCCATGGCTATAAAAAGGAATATGTTCACTTGCACCTTCACCTTCACCTTCAATGAAAATAAATTAAGCTTGCAATTCCACACAACCAACTCAATTTCACAATTGAAATCAAGAAAAATGGTAAACCTTAGGTGAAATTGTGATGGGAATTGAGAATTTGATGAAAGATGAAGATTTGGGAAAGGGAAATTGGTAGGAATTTGGTATAATTGGAGTAGGGGAATGAATGAGTAGAGAGAAGGAGAAGAAAAGGAGTAAGGGTTTATGTGAATTGGGGGATAATGAAGTTGGAGTTGGAAAAGGGGAAATAAGGGGAAAAAAAAAATCGGGGAGAGCTGTAGGAGCCGCTGGTAGCGGCTTGAGGCCCGCTGCCAGCGGCTCTGGCAGATTTTGGTGATTTTTTTTTTTTTTTTTTTTTTTTTTTTTTTTTTGAAATTAACAAAACGTAGAGGGGGGGCCCGCTGGCAGCGGCTCAGGAGCAGCTACCAGCGGCTGGGACAGAAACAAAGGGGTTTGGGCTGCAAGAAGACCCGCTGGTAGCGGCTGCAGAGCAGCTGCCAGCGGCTTCTGCAGGGAAGGCCCCCCTTGTCTCTGTTTTGCTCTGTTTTTGCTGCGTTTCGCGCATAAAAATTGCTCCCAAGGCCTCCACCTACACAAAAACAATAAAAACACTCTTCACATCACACGAAAAAAATAAAAACTAAACTACGAAAAGTAATGGGGAAGAGTTTTCGATCGGGTTGCCTCCCGATTAGCGCCTTTGTTTTACGTCGTTGGCTCGACGCGGCTCATCCCACTTCGCTACTCCATTGATGGCTCGTAGAGATCGATGCACTCCACGTTCTCGGTTTTGAAACCCTCGAAGTAGGGTTTGAGCCTTTGGCCATTGACTTTGAAAATCTTATCGGTCTCGAGGCTTTGAATGTCAACTGCTCCATGCGGATATACATTCACCACTTGAAAAGGGCCCTCCCAACGGGACCGAAGTTTTCCCGGAAATAATCTAAGTCGGGATTGATATAGGAGTACTTTTTCACCGACTTTAACCTTCTTCCTAGCAATCATCTTGTCATGCCACAACCTATTCTTTGCTTTGTGGTATAAATGGGACAATTTCTTGCCCGGAATTGCAGACGGGCCGATTGTTGAACCTGGTGGTATAGGTGGAAGCTTGGAATGTTCATTCAATTCCCCCACCTTCACCTGCACATTAGTAGGCATAGAGAAATCCAAGAAATCACCAGATACAACATTAGTTATAGGTGTGAGGAACTCATCCCCACGATGATTGTTAGGAACATCATGCACCATTGGATCGACAACATTAAGAGAACATAAAGAATGAGTGTTGACAGGATACTTTATGGAATCATAAATGTTATACCCAATTGCTTTCCCATCAACCTCCATAGTCAAGGAACCGGTAGACACATCGATTTTTGTTTTAGCAGTCTTCAAGAAAGGTCTTCCTAACAAGATGGGGACTGCTTGTTTGTCATGTTCCATGTCAAGCACATAAAAGTCAGCAGGAAAAATCAAACCATCAACCTTAACCAACACATCTTCCACCACCCCCTTAGGATACACATTAGACCTATCCGCTAACTGAATCACTACCCCAGTTCCATGTAAAGGTCCAAGTTTTAAAGATTTAAACAGGGAGTATGGAATAACATTAATTGATGCACCCAAATCCAACATAGCTCTATGAAAAGTGGTGTCCCCTATTGTAACTGGAACAGTAAACATACCAGGATCACTACATTTTTCAGGAAGTTTCTTTTGGAAAACTGCAGAAACATGAGCACTCACTTTCACTTTTTCCTTCCCTCCTAACCTGTGCTTCCTCTTTATAGTACACAGTTCTTTCAAAAATTTAGCAAATCGAGGAACACTTTTTATTAAATTCAAAAGGGGAATGTTTACCTCACACTTGCTGAATGTTTCATAGATGTCTTTGTCTTTCTCATACCTCTTTGTTTCTTTCAAAGCTTCGGGAAAAGGTGGTGTGGGTTCATAAGATGGAAAAGTGGGAGGATTTGCTACAGCTTCATGTTCCACTTCCTTCTCCTCAGCTCCAATCAACTCTTCAGCCCTCTTAGTTGCAATTTCAGTCTCTTTCAGCTCCTTGCCATTTCTCAATGTAATAGCGTTGGCTTGTTGCTTAGGATTCAACTCCGTCAATTTCATGTTCATAATGCTGGCCTTGGATTCGTTTAGAGTCGGATGCCCCAGAATAAGATTATAGGTGGTAAGCTCTTCTACGACCAAGAACTGGACGACCATGTGGCACCCCTCTCCCTTCTCACCCAGTCAGATGGGCAGATCAATGCGACCTATTGGGTACACAACTCCACCCTTAAAAAAAATAATGGGTGAGTGACCTTGTGCAGGCTGCCTGGCTTGTACTTCAGCTTTGACAGATAATGCTAGCTGATGATGTTAGACGAACTTCCGGTGTCAATGAGGATCCGGCCAACCCTTTGGTTAGCCACCTTGCATTCGATGACTATTGGGTCTTCATGCGACCGGCGCACTTTGCCATGGTCCTTCTCAGAGATGACGACCTTAGGGAAAGTGTCGGCAGACGTCTGGTCCTCATTGATTGAGTTAACATTCATCTGTCTAACATGGTCCTTAGTGCCTCTGATAGTTGGACCACCGGAGGCAAAGCCGCCTACAATTGTGTAGATCATGTCCGGATCTGTGTCCGAACCACTATCAACCTTTGCTGACTTTTTGGACGGTCACCTTGGATTTGAGAATGTAAGATTTCAACACACCTTTATCAGCCAATCTATTTAGCAACCGCTTGAGGCTATAGTAGTCGTTGGTGTCATGGCCAATATTTTCATGGAAGTGATAATACTTGTCCATGTTTTGGTTTTTTCTGTCGGACCTTTCATTGCCGAGTGCTTCCCAAGTACCACCCGATCTTTGATTTCCATGAGGATGGTGTAGCAGTCTTTGTTCAACTCGTACCTAGGGATGTACGATTTAAACTCTTTCTTTTTCTTTTTGGACGGCTGATCAGAGTCCTCAACCGCCTAAACCTCTTTTCTTTCTTTCTCTCTTCAGCTTTTTGAGCCGGCTGATCTTGCCGACTCCCTTTTTGTTTGTTAGACTTCTTTGAGTCCAACTGCTTGCTAGAGGAGCAGAGCTCAGTTGCCATAGGGTTCTGCCTCTGTCAGCGCTTCTTGAAGAGTGAAGATTTTCTTCCGGACGAGGTCAAACTTAAAAGTCGACCCATCCTTCAGACTTTTGAAAAAGCAAATTCGTCAGACAGTCCTTGGATCAAGATTCTCATTAGATTGAATCGCCTGACATAAGAACGGAGCCCTTCCATGTCTCCCTGAACAACCGTGACTAAGTCGTTGCTTGTCTTCTTGGCAGGTATGTTCATGGAAAAGTTTGAGGCGAATAGGAACGCAAGCATCCTGAAATTGTTTATGCACCCAGGCGGCAGGTTGTCGAACCACTGATGGGAAATGCCCTTTAGTGTAGCTGGAAAGCATTTACACCATGCGACATCATCCAACCCCTGTAGATACATGAGGTTGGTGCAGGCCATCAGGTGGTCTTCAGGGTTGGTGTTGCCATCTTAGGCACCAACCAAGACATTTATAACCTTGGCAAGTTGTGCCGCCTCGGTTATTTCCTTGGAGAACGCAGAAAGTTCTTCTCCAAGTTTCAGCAGACGTAGCTGCCAGTGTGGGGGCTGGACTTGATATGCTTCTTGACCTCTAAAGAGGTAAGTTGCTAATAAGGTTGGGTAAACAACCTGTATGTTTGATGGGGCACATACGGCACCGAGCCTATCATTTGAGGACCTATGTGGACGGGTTGGCCTCCTGAGAGGTGCTCCTATGTAGATGGGGAATACCTCATCGAGGTATTCCTGAAGTTATCTAGCATTGTAGGCGTTAAAGCCATGTCAGACAGTTAGCTGCTCCGCTTTTGCTCAATAAAATGTCGAGCATCAGGGTAAGTCTTCTTGCTGCAATCCAGCTGTACATGCCGGATATGCTTTCTCTAATTCGCCCCTAGAAGATGAATATTAGTCTAGTCAACTAAGGGTCGGTCCCCCTCCTTCTATTTTTGATGCCGAGTGGGCTGCCTGTCCTTGACCGACTTTGTCTTCCCATAGGGAGAGGGTTTCTTGGATGATTGTCCTTTGCTTGGACCAGCCGTATGGGTCTTGATGAGGTCTCTCATCTCACCTTTGAAGTTTGTCATGAACTTTACTAACTCCTCACGAGTGATGTGAGCAGTTTGTCGTGTAGCCTGATGCTGGCCGGCTGACTTGCTCATACCCGCCTGACCATTGCCCTGCCCTTTTTTCTCTTTCTAGTGGATACGTGTTGTGATGAGGGATCCATCTTTGGCCATATGTACTTCGACCTCTGGATCTGACTCTGTATCATGGTCCGAATGGAACTTCTATTTCTAGATGTTTGTCCTTAGGAAGCGGTACAGTCTCTTCAAAAACCATCTTAGAGGTACTCTCCCCACAAACGGCGCCAAATGTTTCGGGGTTTTTCGCGAAATGTCCTACGGGAGAATCACGTCACCAAGACTGGCTCCTCGCTCGGCTGCACCTGCAGCAAACGGAAGTTCCGGTTGTTCGGAGTTCTGCCTCCGATGATCAAGTTAGTACATGTACGGAGAGTATAATGCGGAAAGTAAGTTAATCTTTTCGGATCCTGAGATCAGGTGTTTTCTCTATTGTAAGAGAATTAGTAATGATGTATTAATTGAACTTGTCCCCAAAATGGGATAAATGTCCCTATTTATAGGGCATTGGGAATAGTGCCCTTACGTAGGTCACTTGACCTAGATTTGGTAGGCTGCGGCGTTTTACGACGCTTCGGGAAATGGGCCTTGAAGGCCGCCATTTCCTTTACTATCTGCTTATCACGTGTCATATCTTGGTAGGTCCATTTTGGACTCATCCTAGGGTGACACGTGTCACGCTCTTATTGGTCCACGTGGCTAGGGTAAAAATACCCAAATTAACTTTTTATCACAAATATGTGGCTTACCACCCCACACTGTGTGGCCGAGGTTAATTGGTCATGGTTTACTCGGTCGATTAGGGGTTACTTGGTTAAGGGTTACTCGATCGGTCAGGGGCTATATGGTCAATTTTTTAGTGTGTGTCAGTCGGCCAAATGGTGTAGCCAGCCAAACTGAAAATGCGCTGCCTGGCCACATTGTGGGGCCGGAGTTACTTGGTTAGAGTTTACTCGATCGATCAGGGGTTACTCAATCGGTCAGGGGTTACCCGCTCAGTGTTTTGGTGTGAGTCAACCCCGAGGTGGCTTTGATTTATCTCGGGTAACTTTTGATCTATTATTATAGGGAGACTTTTTCAACCAATATACAATATGTTTTGGACACTGTATTTTTTTTCTTAAAAAAGAGTCTGTGGTTATATTATGGGACTTAGAGAGTATGTTTTATTGATTAAAACAAAAGTGCACATGTAGGGTAATATATGAAATATGTGAATGTACATGATTCATTACGATCTAAAAAGATAAAACATAACCAATATATTAGAAGGGCATAAATCAAACATTTATCATATAGCCATTTCTTAATCTTTTTATTCAACATCGAATTGAAAACATGATACGGAGTGCTATGATAGAGGATTAGATGTGCACATATTATTGTGATTAAAATTGTTATAAAATTAAACAATGAATAATCAACTAATATACACTAAAAGATTTCGCTTTTATTTACTAAGATAACTAATAGTTTAAATTATGTGAGATTTAATATTTGAACTATTTAAACCGTGCAATTGCACAGGTATTATACTAGTAAGACCCCCCAAAACCTTAACAGGACAATTTTCGGCACGCAATCGAGCAAAAATAGGATTGGGTGACAATTAACAAGTTAGTAGCACTTTTGGGCTGCAATTTGCAAAAAAAAAAATTATAATGGTTGCAATTTGCAAAATACACACTTTAAATGGCTGTAATTTGCAAATATTTCAAAAAGGAGTAGGAATTTCATTTATGGCATGATAGTAAATAAGTTGTTTATGATTTTAAAAGGGAGTTTATAGACTCCAAAACCCCAAGTTTTTCCACACAAGTTTTCATTTGCTTAGATTTCACAAAACCCTGAATTTATTTTCCTCTCTTTTTCTCTCTCTTATTTTCACTCCCTTTCCCATGGTCTTTTTCTCTCCTCACCACACTCCACCGTCGCCGGACCACCACCACCGAATGCCGCCAGCAGCAGCCGCTTCCCTCCTCTCGACTCTCTCTTCTTTTCGGTGTTAGTAACAAAAGAAGAAAAAAAACTTCTTCTCTCCTTTTTAATTTATTTAAATCTTTAATTTTTAGATTGAAAGCATGATTTAAGTTGTTTATTGATGTTGTTTATGAATAAAGATAGTTGGATTTAATTAGTTTATTTTTTAGATTTTAATTGAAGGTAAAACGCCTAATTTATAAACCCTAGAATTTGGAAGATATGTAATTATGATAAGGGTTTGGTTCTAAATTATTTTCCTTGTTAAATTGATGATTTAATCCCTAATTAATGCTGGAAATTAATTATACACACTACTCTTTAATTATTATGTTAGGGTTTGATTACCCATATATAAAAGGGAAAATACTATTTAATAATTTAAATATAATTTTCTGGTTTATTTGTGATGTTTATTTATTAAAAAGTGTGATGGAATTTTATTAAAATCATTGAAATTGAATTATCTTGAAAGAGTTTTAAGTACCCACTAAAAAGAAGGATTTAAGGCTTTTAACAAAAATTTAGGTTGTTTAGTAAGGTTTAAAATGTTTACAAGTAGCTCAAAATTTGTATAAGTAGTGGATTATTAATTTTGGTTATGTATTTTTATGTGTAGGAAGTTTTGAGTTAAGCGAATTCTAGTGAGTGTGGCCAAGTTAAGGCAATATTCGAGGTACATATACGCGTAGAACAACTTGTTTATGCGTAGTATCATAATATGAGTTTTCTTATGTATCAAGAGTATTGGATTAGTAGCATGTTTGGTTGATTTGATGCTTGAAATTGTTGTTAGATGTTCCATGAATTTATATGAAAGCATGTGAATATGTTGTTGGAATCTTGATACAAGTTGGAATACGTATGAATCATGTTAGTATCATTTATTTTCGAGTATCAAGGAAGCATAAAATTATTAAGCAAGACTTATGTATATTTAAAGGAGCTAAAATTATAATTATTGAGCATGATTCATGATTTTATTTCTCACCCATCTTGTAATAATGTTGATCAAGCATTAGTTATTTATTTACTCACTCCCGTAAGTTGAGATCGAGTCAAGGATGGTTTAATAGTGCATCTTATGCACCAAGGTATTAATAGTGCAATTTTATGCACAAAACTAGGCAAGGAAGATTAATTAAAATAAATTTTGCGTGCTCACTAATTAATTTAAGAATTAATTTAAAATATGTGCTCATGTTGTTGTATTGATTTCTTGATTGATTTGTTGGAGTCACCACGTGTTAAATGTGTAAATCACGTAAAGTGTAAGAAGATACGCACCAAATCTCTTGGAGCGTATATATTTTGAGTATGAACATATGGAGGAGTTATGAGTTTTTATATTTAACCATAGCTTCTACAGGGGTATAGGAAGTTGTACTTTCTTTTATTATTATTATTATTATTATTATTATTATTATTATTATTATTATTATTATTATTATTATTATTATTATTATTATTATTTATAGCTAGAATTCCATCATAGAAGTTGTTTAAGAGACTTTTGGGATAATCTGAAGGGGGGTTATGGATTCCCTCGGGTGATAGATCCGGTATGCTACACTCGTATGGCTTGAACACCTGCAAAATAACAAATCTCTGGTTTACCGGAGATCCGCCTCCGACGATCAAGTTAGTGACCGGCAACGGAATTCTAGAGAAAGAAAGTAAAGAGAAGTGAGAGCATATTTTGGGAAGAGTGCCTTTGGTAAAATGTTACCCATCATAGAATTATGGGATATTTATAAGGATGTGGGAGATCATGCTCCTAGGGTTTCATAACCTAGGAAGATCGGCTGCCCTATACGTGGTTGACACGTGTCTTAGGGTTTATGCAAGGTATTCCTCCTTTAATGGGCTTTGAGCCCTTCATTATCTGATATCTCTCTTTAGGCCACATGTCATGCTCATATTGGCCTTTTTTTAGTTGAGTAGGATGCCACGTGTCGGCTTATAATTGGGCCACTTATCAGCCTCTCATTTGTCTATAAAGAGGGATAAATACCCCAAAACATAAGCCCCCCGAGAGGGGTAATTTCTCTTCTCAAGTGGGATTATACCTCTCAAAAATGACTTTATACCTTCTTAGGATTCGACATCATGTCTAGTTCAATTAAAAAAGGTTTGATTAACTTGGAAAATTTTTGTACCTTGGCCGGTATGATATTTTCTAAACTAATCAATCATAATAATGATTGCCCTTGAACTAAACAGATGTCGAACCTTATACTTCTAAGCCCCACTTTGATTGTCTTGTGACTAATAATGGGTTACTTAAAATATCTTTTTACAAGGTTTGGTTGGCTATTAAGCTTTTTCAATTCCACTTTTTCATTTGAGGTTTGCCCTTTTTAGTCTATCCCTGTAAGGATTATCTTTGGACCTAGGCTTGTTTAAAGATTTTGCCATTTAGACAAATATCGTGGCCTTTTTAGGCTCTATCTCAATTCTTTCTTTAATGGTTGATTAGGCTTAGATGCTTCTTTTACATTTGTTTGGCATTTGGTCTAATCCAAAATAGAGATTTGATTAACTTAGACTACGAAAATGCCAAGAAACAATTAACACTTTCCGGGGGGCTTCACCTTGTGTCTATGCCAAATCAGATGTAGCATTTGTCGAGATTCTTAGTCTCGTTTCTATGCCACTTGGGATAAATTTTCTTTTCTATTTTAGCCGTTTACACAAACCTTTGAGAGGTCAATTGAATCTATCTTCTTGGCCATCTCAATAACTTCAAGTTAATGATAAAATGAGTTTTATCCTATGCCCTTATCACTTATGACTCAATCGGGCTTGGACTTAGTTGGGGAAAAAATGACCATTTGTCATTTCTTTCCCTTGCCTTTAGAATTATATTTGGCACAAAAGACGATTGGAATTCGTGCAATTTGGAGGACCATTGCAATTTCCATTTGACATTTCTGCCGCCTAGAATCTTTGTACTTTGGGTGTTTGAGCTATACGATGTGATTTGCGGAGTAAATCTTCTCGGGATTTTACTCAGCGTTTTATCATTGTGTTAGATATTATACTCGGCAATGTTGCCGTATTTATCTTTCATCTTGGCTCACTCCTTTCATAGAAGCTCGACATATGTGTCATTTTGCCCTTTTTAAGACAGGTCTTACTCGGACTCGGAAGGGTGTTGTATGAACAGCTCAACCTCATCTAAAGTTTTTTGAACTTGTTCGGATGAAGTCAATATACGCTTGGATCATATAAAGATCTGTATATCACCTTATTAAGGGAGGCTTATCCGAAGGTATTTTATTAATACATTTTATATTTATTTGGTCGTAGCCTTATACTAAGGGACATTTGTCCTACATTTCATGAAGTGGCTATTGATCAATAAGGAATGTATGGATCTTAGTTTTTTCATATTTCCCCACTTATAGGGTGGCTCATTTTTCAAGACTCGAATAAAATATGACGGCTAGCATTTGGTTTAGTAATCTGGTCGTTCAATTACTAGAAGAAGTTGCCCTATCTCATCTTTGATAGGTTTTCTTCTATCTTCGATTAACATTAATCAACTTAATTGCAACGATAGCCGACCTTAAAGCTATCTTGCGAGCAATGAATGCTTGGGTAGATGGTCGAAAACTTAATAGGCATCTTGAAATCATGGAGGGCCTACTCGGCCTAATTGTAATTGTTGCATTAAGCTTTCGAAATTTGTTGTCGCTTGCGGTCTCTAGTAATAAGTTGAGGCATAATGGTCCTCGTCCACTTGGCTTTTCACAAGTGCCGCTTATTTTCCAAAAGGAATGTTGCTTTCCCATTAGCTGGTTGGCACTTTGACTCTTCCGACTTTTCATAGATGAATGTGCCTTTTGGCTCATGCATCGGCTAGTTTGATCACTTCTTTATTGTACACCAAGCTTTGCTATCTTTTGAGTACTACCCCCTATCCGTTAGGACTTTACGCTTGCTTGGCCTTATGACCATTTGATTGTTTTCGGACAAGCCTGATCTTGGTGCTTGGTTTCACCTTGTTGCTGAACGACTCTCAAAGTTAGCTGACTCAATCATGAGTTTAATCTTTATATATTTTAATTCACCGTCATATTACTAATATACGTTTTCTAGTGTTTTTGTAGAGTTGGTATTATTTTCTAGGAAGTTGCAAAATTATGATAATTCCGGATCTTATTAAACCATTACGAAGACATTAAAGTCGGATCAAATTTCATGATGTATATTTATTTTCCCAAGATCGAGTTAAAGGATTTTAATTCGGTGATTAAGGGCTCGATTGATGAAGAAGTCCAAGTTTTCAAACTAGTATCACGGACCAAAAAATAATCAAGTTAAGTCCAAAAGAAGAGATTGGACTCAAGGTTTGAATTAGCCCACTTGTAAATGTAAAGATCCAAACTCGTGGAGCTGCTAGGCGTGTGGATTAGCGAGCCCGATTGTGCTACTCAATGGGACGATCAGGCGAGTGTGATGTAAGGTCGTTCTTTAAGTCGGTGGACTTGTTTTTATTAGCTGTTTTCCGAGTCCGAATCCAAGGGTTCTGACTAGGGCAGGTAGGGTCTAGCTGGAAACCTGCGCAAGGTAACATACGTGACTGCCCTGGGGGTAACTCGAGGAACCCCCCTCCGATGCTTAAGTTAGAATACGTTTAGAGAGAGAAAGCGTTCTTAGAGAGATAGAGATAGTGTAGTAACTTATATGTCTAACCCCTTTTCGTTGTACTTTATCCTTATTTATAGGTGTACGATCTCCTTTGTGGAGAGTCTTACTTGGTCAGCCTGCGGGCTGACTCTATCGGGCTGGTGAGCCCCTCTGAGTGTCCTTCCAGCGGTGAGAGCGCACCTCGTGAGTCAGACTGAGAGCCTGGTGATAGCTCAGCGGGAGCTATCTCACACAACTAGTCCCTCAAGAGGTGGTATGAGGTCACTCATGCCGACTCTTGTCTATGCAATGCGGCCTCTCTTGATGAACTCAACTGGGAGGGTAATAGCTTAGCAGGAGCTATTTCCTACAGCTAGCCCTTCAAGAGGTGATATGAGGTTCCTCATGCCAGCTATTCTGAGCGTGTGACCTTATCGGTAATTGCTCAACGGATCATCCAGCTGAGTCACCCTGTATACCTCTAGCCCCTCAAGTCTTAGAATTGACTATGAGGTTTTGAGACATGGGAGGTCATGCTACGAGGTGATGAAGACAGATTTATTCTGTCACTTGCTAATGATGGCTTTTCCTTGTCTGTGAAGTACATGTCCTCCATGTGTCAGAGGATGTTTGATTATTCCTGCTGATACTAGATGGAGAGTGAGCTCGTTAGGAGGAATTTTGATTACTCTCGCTAAAGTCTGAGAAATGACGAGCTTGAGGAAGGAATATAGATTACTCCCGCTGAGGTCTAAGAAATGACGAGCTTGCTGGGAGGAATTTCGATTACTCCCGCTGAAGTCTAAGAAATGGCGAGCTTGCAAGGAGGAATTTCAATTACTCCTGCTGAAGTCTGAGAAATGACGAGCTTGTAAGGAGGAATTTCAATTACTCCCGCTAAAGTTTGAGAAATGACGAGCTTGTAGGGAGGAATTTCGATTACTCCCTCTGAAGTCTGAGAAATGAGGTTTTATTTTTTTATTTTTTTTACTTCCCTCTTTCTCATTTCTCACTTTTCATCTTCCTCCCTTCGTTTTTCAAATTTTTCGCTCTCGCCATTTCTTGTAAGTCCTTCACTTCCTTTTTTCCTTTTTGTTTTTGTTTTTGTTCTATTTTTTCTGCTTTGTTCGCTTATTATTTTTTTTTTCACTTTTTGTCCTACATTGGGACTCTTTGCTTTTTTGGTTGTAGTTTGAAGCCCTCGCTTCTTCATTTCTTTCTGGTGTTTCCATTGTTGTTGTGCTCTTTGTTTCTACGGTTTTTCCATAAAGGTACTTTCTTTGTGCCTTTTTTCTTATACTTGTTTGCCCAATTGCTTTTCTTTTGATTTTATCCTTTACAAGATAGAGTCTTTTCTTGGATTAGATTATTCTTGTCCAATTCTTCCTCTTTTGTTGTCGTTTGTGCTTATTTGCCTCTATTTTTGCGATTCGTCTCCCTTTCTCGCTTTGTTCTTTCGCATTTGGTCTTAGGGCTTAACTGAATTTTCTTTTTTGCGCCTAATTTTCTTCGTCTTCTTTAGGGGCTTTTTTGTTGTTTGTAGATTTTATGATGTCTGATGCTACTAACAGTCAAAATATGAGTGCCCCTTCTGTGCGTACTGATTCTGATTCTTCCCCTGAGCTGTCTCGCTCAAGTGAGCGCTTTGCACGAACTTCCTATACTTCTCCTGCCTCTCCCTTCATTCCCTTGCAACTAGTTATGCCGGGTGACACCTTTCTTGGTTGGAGCGGGGTGAGTACTGCTGTGACCCCACCAATTGCATCTGGGTCAGGCATTGCTGTTGGTAGTGCTTTTCGCCCTTTTCGACCTAAAATTCTCCCCGATTTCTTTGATCCTTACTGTCAGCGAGTACTTACTCATGATGGAGTTCCTAACCGTCATCTTATTCATTTGAGAATGTGCGCAATGCACCATAAACGGTTAGCTGATGAGGTTAAGGCCAATCCACCTGATGTGTCCCTTGTTAGCCCTGTTCCCCTTGTTCAACCTTTAAACAGTTTTGCTTGGCTTGATGATATGGATGATGTGAATCGATTTGATCACTATGTAGTGCAGAGTGATCGTTCTCCAACTCCTTCACCGTCTTCTTCTCAGGTTAAAAGTATGAGCAAAGCTTCCGAATCTCCTAGTGAGCGAGCCTTTCATGACTGCCAGCCTATCTATGTGGCTGAGCCTGTGGAGATAAGGAAATCTGATTTCTATCTTGATGAGAGGTGCATTGGCCCTAAGAATTGTACGCTGGATTCCAATTGGCGTAAGGGTGCTGAGAGGTTGGACCTGGTTGTAGTGGGTCAAGAATTCTATGGGTTTGGGCCAGGCTACAGGCTGGTTCTTCCTGCTGAGGGATCCAAACGATCTGCTCCTCCTGCTGGGCATATTGCTGTCTTTGACTCACAGTTGGTTTTGGGATTGCGCTTTCCTCTGGACCAAACTTTGGATAAGGTCTTTCGCGCCTTCAATCTTTGCATTGCCTTGCTGCACCTTGCCTCCTTGCATAACTTAATATGTCTGTTGTAGTTCTTGCCATTCTGGCGTTATCTAGAATTGTTGACCTTGTTCAAGTCTTTGATGAGCCTAAAGCGTACGTCCTCCAGCTCCCATGAGTCTGGCTGGTATTACGTGGCTCTTAAAGAAGGGAGAGTGTTGTCTTATCCCAATCTTGGTCGCTTTAGGGACTGTACTGGCATGTTTTT
Organism: Chenopodium quinoa; assembly: GCF_001683475.1. Taxonomy (NCBI): domain Eukaryota; kingdom Viridiplantae; phylum Streptophyta; class Magnoliopsida; order Caryophyllales; family Amaranthaceae; genus Chenopodium; species Chenopodium quinoa. Next base: position 10,208,719 of record NW_018744239.1, read on the forward strand.
TTGGGTTTCTATTCCTTCTTCTTTATGTTCATTCGTACTAATATAGCTGGGGTTACTGTTGTTCCTATTGAGGCTGCCTGAGAAGCGCAAGCTCTTGACGTGCTACAAGGGGCGGGTATAGGCGATTCTAAGTATCCTAAGATCTGGATGCCTAACTCACTTTACATTGTAGGCAACGCGCAGCTTTCTGCTATGCACTTGTGCCCTACTCATGAGTTTGGTGTGTTCTCTTTCATTTCGTTTAAATGTTTTCTTTTCTCTTACGTCTTTCTGCCCTTGTCTTTACATTTTTCTATTGCTTGATTGTTATCTCAGGTTATGACAAGTTGGATAGGCAAATTCTCGGCCGGCAGGACAATTGGAAAGATCCTATCACTGCCACCCCTAACAATCCTACTGAGCTCTTTGATACCTTGGAGGTTCATGCTGGTGCCTTAAAGGGTGAAATTAGCCGCAGTACTATGACCATTATAGACCAAGCTGGGTTTGGCAGAGCTGAAGCTGAGCCTTCATCTTCTACTATGGGAAGTCGGCGGGGAACTCGCAATATGCCGAAATAGGTTACTTCGGAACTTGAGGCGTTAGTGGCATAGGGTACTTCATCTTCAATGAAGGATCCTACTGCGGCTTCCGGCCAGGTGGCGCCTTAGTCCTCCCAGGTACACGAATCAAAGATGCAAGCTTCTGATGATCTTAAAAATGACAATTTTGCTGATAGCATTCTCGATTTTCCCCTTTAGGGGAATGTTGAGACTAATGCTGTGGCGGGTGAGAAACCCATAACTTCTGTTGAACATGTTCTAATCTCTACTACTAACATTGGTACTACCATAGCTGCCAAGGAAACCGCTGTTCCCCCGACTAAAACTCCTGATTTTGAGATGCCTGATGAGACTATCATGGTGCTCCCTAATATTACTCCTCGCTCAACTAGGCTTCGAGGCCGCTTGTGAAGTGCTTGGTAGAGGTGGTCATTCCCAGCGTGTGGGGTCGCATAAGCAGGCTCATCCTATTATCGATTTGGAGGATGACCTAGTGATCTCGCCCTCGGTTGGCGATGGACAGCCTGCTGTCAAAAGGGATCGCACCTCTTCTACGTTAGTTCCCCTTGCTTCTCACTCTACCAATACTGGTCTTCTTGGTGAGAATGCTGCCAAGGAAACTGGCACCCATAACTCCAGCGAGCTCAATCATTGTGTTCACCAGTTTTTAAGTGATGCGTTTGAGAATCCTACCTCTTTCAGCGACCTCTATTTCAACTTGTGGCACTTTGCGCCCTACTAGGCCTATAGAGTTTGGGGAGGAGCCTATTGATGCTGCCTTTCGCCCTTTGTTATGCCCTGCTAAGGCTAAGGATGCTCCGTTTTGGCCTCTGATGAACGTTTGGGCTGACGAGTCTTTGTTCGTAGACAACCCGCAACAGGGCAGTTCTTTGGGATACTGCCTTACTCAGGGTATTCGTCTCCCCGCTGACTCCCCCAGTGGCTCAATGAGGCTTCCAGCTGCCACTGCGTGCCATGATCTTTAGAAGGTTTGTTTGTTCTATTCCCAGGATTTTTCTTCTGCCTTGGCTTTTCTTACTTCATTCTTTGCTTGTTTTACTCCTTTGCTTCTTACTTATTGTTTTTTCTGTCTCTCTTTTATTTATTTGTTTATTATTATTTTTTTTGCAGCTTACCAAGTCACTTGGAGACTTAGCCAATGCCTTGCTCACAGTGGAGAAAGAGTATCAGAGTCAGAATGCGACTCTTATTGAGAAGAGCAAGGAGATTCAGTGGGTTAGCTTTGAGACGGGTGCACTAGCTGTTGAGGTGGTTCCTCTGAAGGAGATAGCGGGTGCCCTACAACTTCAGCTAGGAGAACTCCTGCCCCTCAAGACTAAACTGGAAAACTGTGAGAGGGAGATGGGCTTTTCTCGAACCAGGGTGCAATCTTTAGAGGCTGAGATGGCACGTCTGCACGCTGGTTAGAAGGCGAGCTTGAGGCAGCCAGGAGGGAAACACTTAAATCTTTTGTGCTTTCGCAAGCTTTTGCCAAGTTGCTCACTGACCGCCATGATAGGGCTAGGAAGCGGCAGCCCGTTGCGTGAGCAGTCTGTATGGGGGAAGTGTAGAGCATCAGGCTCGTTTTAATGCCTTTTGGGCCAGGGTTAACCTTGCTAGGCAAGCTGATTGCCATAATCTTCCTGTTGACCACCCCTGCGTTGTCAACTACAAAGTTCCTAGCCATGCTGTGCTGGATTTGGAAGTGCCCTTCTGTCTTGACATTGCTGCCGCCATTGGAGTTGAGACTCTATTTGAGGATCAATAAAGGTTTTGGCGATTGTCTCCCCCATCCTCCTTGTTCTTCGAAGTTTCCCTCATCTAGGTTTGTAGTCACAAGGTAGTGTTTGCTTCTGTCTTTGGGGTGTATAGCCGCCAAAGATTGTATTGTCTCTATGTTTGTAATTAACACTCTTCGGTCCTGCTAGATTTGTCCAGCTTAACTGGGTTTGTCTTTTTGACTTTTTGGTGGGTGAGGGTTCAACTTGTTGATGTTTTAACTTTTCGCTGAATGTTTCTCTAACCTAGTGGGTGGAGGTTCAGCTTGATAATGTATGTATTTGATAGCTTTTGTTGTTACCTTGTTTATTGCTTGTTTTCTTGGCTGTCATCCTCCCTGCTGAGGTCTTTTGTTGAGTCATGGTATAGTAGCGCCTAAACCTTAACTCAACATTCCCTCTCTTCTTCCAGGTGAAACCACGTAGGTTGGGTTTCTTGTTACGCTCAATCTTTTTCTCCCTGACTTGGTTGTATGGGACTATATTGGTTTTATCACTCACTTAACTGGGTGAGGACTTTAAGTTTGTGCCACTCATCTTTTGTGACGAGGACTTGCATTCTATGTCACCTACTTAATTTTTGTAGGGACTTGTACGCATGTCACTCAGCTTGTTTGGCTGTGACTGTTTTCTTATGCTCCTCACTTAATTTATGTGAGGGCTTGTGTGCATGTCATTCAGCTTGTTTTGCTATGACTTTTTGCTTATGCTCCTCACTTAATTTATGTGAGGGCTTATGTGCATGTCATTCAGCTTGTTTGGTTGTTACTTTTTGCTTATGCTCCTCACTTTATTTTTTTGAGGGCTTGTGTGCATGTCATTTAGCTTGTTTGGCTGTGACTTTTTGCTTATGTTCCTTGATTAGGGGATTTTGCTCCCACCAATCGGAATGCGCCACGTGGGCCAATCAGGTCCTGCCAAGTGTCCCCCAGTTGGAACTGTCAGGGCTTGCCACGTGGCACGCGCTTATTCGTCCACCTTGGACCTGTTATGTCATGACATGTGGCTGATAACTTGCTATTTGATACGATTTTAGGGTGTTTTGAACCTAGTTTACTTGATATAAATTGCGTTTTGGTTCATTTTTACTCTATTATTATGCAATTCTTGTGTATCCTATGCTTCACGGGTTGTTGGTGTTTTTGTTGAGATTCTAGGTTCAAAAGAACGACCAAATGGAGCCCATGGATACAAAGCCGAGGTTAGAAGCAAGAAGATGGATGAAAGAAGCCAAGGAAAGGAGCATTATAGAAGAAAAGATGAAAAAAGGGGTTTAGATGACCCTGCACGGCTGTGCCAGACCTTGCACGTCCGTGCAGGAGGTTCCAGAAAGCTTCAGCAAGCTGCCAAGGCCTGCACGGCCGTGCTTAATCTGGCACGTCCGTGCAGAAGAGGGTGCACGACCGTGCCAGACTTTGCACGTCCGTGCAGAAGTGCTCCAGAAACTCAGAACATTCTGCCAAGGCCTGCATGGACGTGCCAAATTAAGCACGTCCGTGCAGATGTAGCTGCACGTCCGTGCCAATATCTGCACGTCCGTGCGGAACTGCTCGATTCTTAGCAGTACGTTCTGCCTCAATTCTGCCCCCTCTGCACGTCCGTGCCAAACTTGGCACGGCCGTGCTTAGCCTTGCACGTCCGTGCCAAATCTGGCACGTCCGTGCAGACCTGCAGTCGAACTCCTTCCTTGTTTTCTCCGTCCTTTTTATTTGGGGGTCATATAAATACCCCTTTAGAGCTCATTTGTACGGGAGAGGCAGTTTTTCAGAGCTTTTCTCTTAGTTTGTAGTCTTAGAACATTAAATTCTCAAATCATTAGTTAGTTCTCAATTATTAGCTTGGAATTATTCAAATTCAATCATTGTAGAAGACAAAATCCACCATTGTTGCTCACCTTGAAGCTTCATAGTAACCATTTCTTACTCATCTTTTCTACTTCTTTTTACTTTGTTGTTAATTATTTGCTAGTTCTTGCATGTTTTGGATTGTTAATTAGCTTAATCCTTAGTTTGAATTTGTTCATGAATTGCTTGAAATCTTTAATTGCTTTAACCCCCATGGATTGTGAGTAGTCTAAATTCTAGGGTTTGGGCAAAACCCTCAATGTAGTCACTAATTACTTGTTGCATGTGCTAATTTGGTGGTTGTGGGATGTTAATTAGTTGAGCTTAAGTGGTTTAATTGCTTAGTTCTTGTATATGGCCATTGCTAGAACTATTTATCCAAGCTTTCTCAACGAAGGATCGAGAGATGAACTTGAGTTAGCTCCCTTATGCTTGATTGACCCGAAATGCCATGAGAATAGGGATTACCGGTCAAGGGAATGTTTATGTCATCGTGATTATGCTTTAACACTTGTTTTATGCTATGTAACCACGAGAGTAGGTCGTATTCATGATTCAAGTAATCCCTCTAGCTTGAGAGAGTAGTTGGGTGCTTTAGATGACTTCCCCTAATTTATCCCATTAATTTACCTTGATTGTTGCATGCTAATTGTGATTTGTGATGAAGTTGAGTGGTATAACCCAAGCCCTAGATTCCTCTTAATATTGTTAACCTCCTCTTAGCTTAGTTGAATTGTGTTAGAAGAAGTTACTAAAAACCAACCCAATTTAGAATTCGTTTAGCTTATTTAAACGGTAGTACTCGGTGGTTGATTCAACGCCTCTCTTGGGTTCGACCCTTTCTTACCCTTACTATTGTTAGTGAGACCAAGATAGGAATTATTATCTTTGGTAGGCTCAACGACGGCCTACCAAGTTTTGGCGCCGTTGCCGGGGAGGCAAAGTCACATTGAATGTATTATTGTTGAATGAGACTAGATGTGTGTATATGTATAGTAGTTTTCTTACCTTAATTTTTGTTTATGTGTGTTTAAATTGCGATAGTCATTGCTAACGTTTTTCTTAGCTTTGTTTGACTTTGCATGACACGAAAGAGTAAGCAATCACCGCTTATTCCCGTTGATCCAGAGCTAAATAGGACTTTGAGAAACGTGAGGAGACTCTTGCAAGGCACACCCGAGTTTTCCATTGTATATTCGGATTCCGATCCGGAAGAGGTTTTTGGAACTAACGAAGAAGATAACATGGGAGAGAATCCTCCTCAACCATTGTTAAGAGACTATGACCACCCCAACGCATTCCAACTTCGGAGTGGCATACGTCTTCCCACCACAAATGCAAACAACTTTGAACTTTCACCTCAACTCATCCGTATGATTCAAAGCGATCAATTCGGAGGTAGTCCTCATGAGTGTCCTTTTGCTCATTTGGACAACTTTCTTGAGTTGTGTACAACTATCAAGCAAAACAACATTTCGGAAGAGTTCATCCGTATGCACATGTTTCAATTCTCCCTCCGTGATAAAGCAAAACATTGGTTGAGAACGGTTGAAGAGGGATCATTGAGTACATGGGACGAAGTCACTAGAGCCTTTCTTGGAAAGTATTGTCCTCCGGAAAAGACCGCCGAACTAAGAAGAAAGATCACCAATTTCAATCAAGACATTGATGAAACATTGAGTGAAGCTTGGGAGCGTTTCAAAGATTACACAAGGAAATGCCCCCACCATGGTTTTACATCATGGATCATTGTACAAAGCTTCTATGACGGTCTTACTCCTATTTCAAGGGCCAACCTTGATTCCGGGGCCGGTGGTAGCCTCAAAAAGCTATCGGTGGACGATGCATACAAGATGATTGAAGAAGTGGCCAAGCATTATGCATATGGAGGTGATAGAAGGCAACCTCAAACAAAGAAGGGCGGAATTCATGATCTTAGTGCAATAGATCTTATTGCATCAAAGTTTGATATGCTAGCTCACAAGCTAGATCAAGCCACCCTCACACCCTCAAGCTCTTCCTCGCAAGTCATGTCTTGTGAGACTTGTGGAGGAAATGATCACTTGTCCTCTTATTGCAACTCAACGAATCAAGAGCAAGCGGCGGCAATTGGGCAAAGGAATGAACAATACTCCCAATCCCACAATCAAAGTTGGAAGCCCCAACATAACATGGGATGGAAGCAATACAACCAAGGCCCCCCACAAAATAACTACAACCAAAATCAAACCCAACCTCAAAACCACTACAACCAACCTCAATCACAAAACCAACAAGCTCCATACCGCCATCCCAACCAAAGGGATCAAAACCACCAAAGATCACAATATAACCAACCCGCTCCTCCTCCTCCACCTCCTCAAAAGACTAGCCTTGAGTCCGTTCTTGAAACTTTCATGACTCAACAAATAAGGAACAATGCGGAGATGAATGCAAACATCCAACAACTCCAAGCACATAATAAGATAATAGAGGGCCAATTGGCTCAAATTGCACAACAAGTTGGAAGTTCATCCTCTAACCCCGGTGGTCAATTTCCAAGCACAACGGTAATGAATCCAAAAGAGCAAGCGAAATCAATCACCTTGATTATGGAAGGGGGGTATGAAACTCCAATTATGAGAGAAAATGTTGCCGAAAAGGGAGATGAGGGAGATAGTTGGGTAGATGAAAGTGAGTTTGAAAATGAAGTGAGTGAGGAGGCGAGAGGAAGGTCAAAAATGAGTGATGAGGGTGCCTCAAAGAGAGATGAGAGAGAAGTGAAGAGTCAAGCTCCATTGAGAGCATATGAGCCTCATATTCCATTCCCTCATAGAATGATAGAGAAGATGCTAAATGAGAAACTTTCTAAGTTCCTTGATGAAATGGAAGGACTTCAATCAAACATTCCACTTCTCCATGCTTTGTCTCAAATGCCTACATACGCAAAGTTTTTGAAAAATATTCTTTCTAACAAGAGTAGGCTTGAGGAGAGTGATTCTATCTCTCTTCCAACGGAGATAAGTGCTATTCCTCAAAATGAGCTTCCCGAGAAGTTTGGTGACCCCGGTAGTTTTGCTATACCAGTTAAGGTTGGAGATCTTGAATCAACAAATGCTTTGTGTGATCTTGGGGCTAGTGTTAGCCTTATGCCTCTCTCTATGGCAAAAAGATTAAATCTTGGGGAGATTAGCCCCACCAAAATGTCAATCCAACTAGCCGACCGCTCGGTTAAAGACCCATTGGGAGTCTTGAAGGACATCCCAATTCAAGTGGGGAAGGTTCTTGTGCCTTGTGATTTTGTAATCATGGAGATGGATGAGGATTTCAAAATTCCTATCATATTGGGTAGGCCCTTTTTGAAAACCGCGGGTGTTAATATTGACATGAAACAAGGGCGACTTACCTTACATGTTGGGCATGAAAGAATCTCTTTCTCATTTCCGGAAACGTTGAATGACCCCATGGTTAAACAAGTTCATCGGGTTGATGTTTTGGTTAAAATTTTGAAAGAAGACATGGAGGAGTCACAAGATGAATCGACTCATGCTCCGGAGGTGAAAAAGCAAGAGAGGGCCAAGAAGAAAAAGAAAAACAAGATCAAGTTGATAGACAAGATGTTTGGTTGCATTTCTAGTGATGATAGCAATGTGATTATTTTGCCTAAGGAAAATGGCAAGTGTGTGGGAACAATGAGATGGGTCAAAAAGGTGTGCCTTGACCCTCCCTAATTTTGGATGGCGCAATTTCGTCAAGCTAGTGACGTTAAAGAAGCGCTTCCGGGAGGCAACCCGAATATTTTTGTAGTGGATTAACTTAAAAAAAAAAAAAAAAGAAAAAACAAAAGAAGAAAAAAAAAAAAAACAGCACAAAGTGCATGTCTTCCAACAACAACCAACAGGAACAAAGGTACCAAGGAGGTTCAAGCGTCGAAGAAGACCCGATCCTTGAGTTAGTCTTCTTTCTCCTTTTTTTTTATGAGCTTTTATTGCTTATCATTGAGGACAATGTTTATGATAACTTGGGGGGAGTCATTTGCATGCCTTCTTGCCATGTTGGTTTGTTTGGTTGCGTTTGTTTTGGTTGTTTCATTTCCCTAATATCCAAGACCCTTAATCCAATTTAGCTTCCTTGAAATCCAAATCTCTTGTCATGTGAATATTAGTGTTCCCTCTCTAGTTAGTAATGTGAATATTTTCGCTTTCTCTTCAAAAAAAAAAATGATGAAAAAATTGAAAAATGAAAAAAAAAAAATTTCCCAAGGTTGAGACTCAAATGACAATGCTTATATGTTTTTCTTGCTTGACTCTTGAGCGATGAGTACTAGTTTTCTTAGAAGGGTGTATGCAAGAGATGGGGTCATTTAGAGGTCTATTAATCTTGATTGCATTAGTGTATATGAAATGAAAGCCAATGAATGCTCAATTGCACACCCAGTATAGGATATTGTCTAATTCGCTCAAGTAGGATATGTTTGAATTGAATTGCGGTCCCTTGTGCCCTTAATGTGCCTCCCTTCCTCCCCGAAATAAAACTTTATTAGGGAATTGGTTATACTTGTATTATGTGTAATAAGTGGCATAATAAGCCACACGTTTCGAATAAAGAAAGAGCCGCTCACAGTTAAAAGAGGCGAGGGCAATAATGTAAAAAAAATGAGAAAAAAAAAATAAAAAAAATAAATAGAAAAGAAGGGAGAACAAAAAAAAAAACTCCCCCAAAAAAAAATTCTCAAAATTTTGATTTTCTTTTCTTTAGAGGTCAACTTGTGGATGCCTCCCACACATTGTCGAATTTGTTGCTTATTGTTTCTTGTGAAATTCCCGAGTTAGAGTGTAATTAAGGGGCCTTGGGTGTGCATTTTGGGAGGTGGACTAGCATTTTGAGATTTTATAACCGAAAGAGGGCTCATTACAACTTTGGAATATCTAGGTGTGCTCTAATGAACTAGTAAAAGGCCAAAGGAAGTATCCTAGTGCAACCTTCTTTAGTTTTCCTCTCTACCCCCAACTCATGTGTACATTTGTATGATCGGTAATTATTGATGCTGCCTTTCGCCCTTTGTTATGCCCTGCTAAGGCTAAGGATGCTCCGTTTTGGCCTCTGATGAACGTTTGGGCTGACGAGTCTTTGTTCGTAGACAACCTGCAACAGGGCAGTTCTTTGGGATACTGCCTTACTCAGGGTATTCGTCTCCCCGCTGACTCCCCCAGTGGCTCAATGAGGCTTCCAGCTGCCACTGCGTGCCATGATCTTTAGAAGGTTTGTTTGTTCTATTCCCAGGATTTTTCTTCTGCCTTGGCTTTTCTTACTTCATTCTTTGCTTGTTTTACTCCTTTGCTTCTTACTTATTGTTTTTTCTGTCTCTCTTTTATTTATTTGTTTATTATTATTTTTTTTGCAGCTTACCAAGTCACTTGGAGACTTAGCCAATGCCTTGCTCACAGTGGAGAAAGAGTATCAGAGTCAGAATGCGACTCTTATTGAGAAGAGCAAGGAGATTCAGTGGGTTAGCTTTGAGACGGGTGCACTAGCTGTTGAGGTGGTTCCTCTGAAGGAGATAGCGGGTGCCCTACAACTTCAGCTAGGAGAACTCCTGCCCCTCAAGACTAAACTGGAAAACTGTGAGAGGGAGATGGGCTTTTCTCGAACCAGGGTGCAATCTTTAGAGGCTGAGATGGCACGTCTGCACGCTGGTTAGAAGGCGAGCTTGAGGCAGCCAGGAGGGAAACACTTAAATCTTTTGTGCTTTCGCAAGCTTTTGCCAAGTTGCTCACTGACCGCCATGATAGGGCTAGGAAGCGGCAGCCCGTTGCGTGAGCAGTCTGTATGGGGGAAGTGTAGAGCATCAGGCTCGTTTTAATGCCTTTTGGGCCAGGGTTAACCTTGCTAGGCAAGCTGATTGCCATAATCTTCCTGTTGACCACCCCTGCGTTGTCAACTACAAAGTTCCTAGCCATGCTGTGCTGGATTTGGAAGTGCCCTTCTGTCTTGACATTGCTGCCGCCATTGGAGTTGAGACTCTATTTGAGGATCAATAAAGGTTTTGGCGATTGTCTCCCCCATCCTCCTTGTTCTTCGAAGTTTCCCTCATCTAGGTTTGTAGTCACAAGGTAGTGTTTGCTTCTGTCTTTGGGGTGTATAGCCGCCAAAGATTGTATTGTCTCTATGTTTGTAATTAACACTCTTCGGTCCTGCTAGATTTGTCCAGCTTAACTGGGTTTGTCTTTTTGACTTTTTGGTGGGTGAGGGTTCAACTTGTTGATGTTTTAACTTTTCGCTGAATGTTTCTCTAACCTAGTGGGTGGAGGTTCAGCTTGATAATGTATGTATTTGATAGCTTTTGTTGTTACCTTGTTTATTGCTTGTTTTCTTGGCTGTCATCCTCCCTGCTGAGGTCTTTTGTTGAGTCATGGTATAGTAGCGCCTAAACCTTAACTCAACATTCCCTCTCTTCTTCCAGGTGAAACCACGTAGGTTGGGTTTCTTGTTACGCTCAATCTTTTTCTCCCTGACTTGGTTGTATGGGACTATATTGGTTTTATCACTCACTTAACTGGGTGAGGACTTTAAGTTTGTGCCACTCATCTTTTGTGACGAGGACTTGCATTCTATGTCACCTACTTAATTTTTGTAGGGACTTGTACGCATGTCACTCAGCTTGTTTGGCTGTGACTGTTTTCTTATGCTCCTCACTTAATTTATGTGAGGGCTTGTGTGCATGTCATTCAGCTTGTTTTGCTATGACTTTTTGCTTATGCTCCTCACTTAATTTATGTGAGGGCTTATGTGCATGTCATTCAGCTTGTTTGGTTGTTACTTTTTGCTTATGCTCCTCACTTTATTTTTGTGAGGGCTTGTGTGCATGTCATTTAGCTTGTTTGGCTGTGACTTTTTGCTTATGTTCCTTGATTAGGGGATTTTGCTCCCACCAATCGGAATGCGCCACGTGGGCCAATCAGGTCCTGCCAAGTGTCCCCCAGTTGGAACTGTCAGGGCTTGCCACGTGGCACGCGCTTATTCGTCCACCTTGGACCTGTTATGTCATGACATGTGGCTGATAACTTGCTATTTGATACGATTTTAGGGTGTTTTGAACCTAGTTTACTTGATATAAATTGCGTTTTGGTTCATTTTTACTCTATTATTATGCAATTCTTGTGTATCCTATGCTTCACGGGTTGTTGGTGTTTTTGTTGAGATTCTAGGTTCAAAAGAACGACCAAATGGAGCCCATGGATACAAAGCCGAGGTTAGAAGCAAGAAGATGGATGAAAGAAGCCAAGGAAAGGAGCATTATAGAAGAAAAGATGAAAAAAAGGGGTTTAGAAGACCCTGCACGGCTGTGCCAGACCTTGCACGTCCGTGCAGGAGGTTCCAGAAAGCTTCAGCAAGCTGCCAAGGCCTGCACGGCCGTGCTTAATCTGGCACGTCCGTGCAGAAGAGGGTGCACGACCGTGCCAGACTTTGCACGTCCGTGCAGAAGTGCTCCAGAAACTAAGAACATTCTGCCAAGGCCTGCATGGACGTGCCAAATTAAGCACGTCCGTGCAGATGTAGCTGCACGTCCGTGCCAATATCTGCACGTCCGTGCGGAACTGCTCGATTCTTAGCAGTACGTTCTGCCTCAATTCTGCCCCCTCTGCACGTCCGTGCCAAACTTGGCACGGCCGTGCTTAGCCTTGCACGTCCGTGCCAAATCTGGCACGTCCGTGCAGACCTGCAATCGAACTCCTTCCTTGTTTTCTCCGTCCTTTTTATTTGGGGGTCATATAAATACCCCTTTAGAGCTCATTTGTACGGGAGAGGCAGTTTTTCAGAGCTTTTCTCTTAGTTTGTAGTCTTAGAACATTAAATTCTCAAATCATTAGTTAGTTCTCAATTATTAGCTTGGAATTATTCAAATTCAATCATTGTAGAAGACAAAATCCACCATTGTTGCTCACCTTGAAGCTTCATAGTAACCATTTCTTACTCATCTTTTCTACTTCTCTTTACTTTGTTGTTAATTATTTGCTAGTTCTTGCATGTTTTGGATTGTTAATTAGCTTAATCCTTAGTTTGAATTTGTTCATGAATTGCTTGAAATCTTTAATTGCTTTAACCCCCATGGATTGTGAGTAGTCTAAATTCTAGGGTTTGGGCAAAACCCTCAATGTAGTCACTAATTACTTGTTGCATGTGCTAATTTGGTGGTTGTGGGATGTTAATTAGTTGAGCTTAAGTGGTTTAATTGCTTAGTTCTTGTATATGGCCATTGCTAGAACTATTTATCCAAGCTTTCTCAACGAAGGATCGAGAGATGAACTTGAGTTAGCTCCCTTATGCTTGATTGACCCGAAATGCCATGAGAATAGGGATTACCGGTCAAGGGAATGTTTATGTCATCGTGATTATGCTTTAACACTTGTTTTATGCTATGTAACCACGAGAGTAGGTCGTATTCATGATTCAAGTAATCCCTCTAGCTTGAGAGAGTAGTTGGGTGCTTTAGATGACTTCCCCTAATTTATCCCATTAATTTACCTTGATTGTTGCATGCTAATTGTGATTTGTGATGAAGTTGAGTGGTATAACCCAAGACCTAGATTCCTCTTAATATTGTTAACCTCCTCTTAGCTTAGTTGAATTGTGTTAGAAGAAGTTACTAAAAACCAACCCAATTTAGAATTCGTTTAGCTTATTTAAACGGTAGTACTCGGTGGTTGATTCAACGCCTCTCTTGGGTTCGACCCTTTCTTACCCTTACTATTGTTAGTGAGACCAAGATAGGAATTATTATCTTTGGTAGGCTCGACGACGGCCTATCAGTGGCATACTCCATGCCTAATGGAGAAACCGGCCACCCAGGCCCAACTTCTGAGGGAAGCCCAATCGGCCCTAGGTTAACCTAAACCTAGGATGGGCACGTTTCCCAAGGTTATAAATACCTCCCTTAATCCTCATTAAGGGGGGGATAACAAAAAAAAACACATTAATTACACACAGTAATAACCGGCTGATCTCGCTAACAAAGCAGATTACCTACATTAAACACTCTCACCTAGAGAGACCCAATCACTTTAATTTCCGCATTAATTACTCCTTAATCAAGTACTAACTTGACCGTTGGAGGCGAAGCTCCCAGGAGTCTCCGTTATTTTGCAGGTACAGGCGTCCGGTTCCAGTCTCGGAATTGTAACTCTCCCGCAGGACATCAGAAAACCCCGAAACATTTGGCGCCGTCTGTGGGGAGAGTACTTCTCAGATGGCATCCAAGTCTGTACCGACTCCTGAAGAGAGGCGTCCCTAGACGACCCTCAAGTTCAGTCGGACCATGATACCGAGAGTGAATTTGAAGTTAAAGCTCACACAGCTTCAGACGGGACCCTAAGGGCCCGACGTACCCGTCATACCGAAAGGAGGGAACGGGAACATCTTCAAACAGGAAGCGAGCCAGCAGGCGCACCGCCTGTTCGGCAACAGCCGACTGATGGGTCTGCTCCCATCACAAGGAACGAACTCATGACCTTCATGAGGGACTTCAAGGGAGAGATTCAAGAGTTGATCAACAAGAAGCCGCCTGCTCCAGTCAAGGAGCAGTCGGCCAAGAAACACTCCACTTCACTGAAGAGGAAGCGGGAGCCACCTAAATCTAGGAAGCGGGAGCCACCTGCCCTTGATTTCACAAAATTTCGTTTTCCTACAGGAAATAGGAAACCTGTTCGTCATATTCAGGCGGACGGGTCGAAGCAAACATTCACAGACGCTCGGCTACTGCTAGAGCAGAAGAAGAGTGACCGATTGTCAGAGTCGGCCTCTACTTCAAACTTTCAAGACAGTCTGCGAAATGCCTCGATGAGGCATACTCAGTCGTATCATGAGAGTCAGTCAGGCGACACCTCCCGTCAGTCCGACTTTCATAGCGACCAGGCGGTACCAAACTTACCATTTGTGCCGCAACAACAGTATTTTTTGTAGCCACCTCCGTTTGGTGGACCTGCAGCAAAAAACGTCCAACCTATGGACTGGAAGCTACGGTTGCTTAGACTTGGTGAACAGTCGTCGGCCTTCTCCAAGGAAATTACTGAAGCCGGTCAGCCGGCCAAAGTGAAAAATGTACTAGTAGGCGCCTATGACGGCACTACTAACCCAGAAGACCATCTGATGGCATTCACCAACCTGATGTACCTTCAAGGGTTGGATGATCCCACTTGGTGCAAGTGTTTCCCAGCGACTCTCAAAGGAATCGCACAATAATGGTTCGGCAACCTGCCGACTGGTTGTGTAAATAGCTTCAGGACGCTTGCTTACTTATTCACCTCCAACTTCGCCATGAACATCCCTGCAAAGAAGACGACCCTTGATTTAGGAACAATTCAGCAGGGCGAGAAGGAGGGGCTTCGTTCTTACATCAGGCGGTTTAACCTGATGAGAATACAGATTCAAGGGTTACCGGATGAGGTAGCCTATACTGACTTTTTCAGAGGTCTCAAAGACGGGTCTACCTTCAAATTTGATTTGGTTCGAAAGAGGGTGGCGACTCTTCAAGAGGCCTTGATTGAAGCAGAAGCCTATATACAGGCGACTGATCTTTGTACGGTAAAACAGTCGGACGGGAAAAGGTTCGACAAAAGAGAAGGACGATAGAAACAGTCGTCAAACAAAGATGAGAAGAGAAAAGAGGTCTGGGCGGCTGATTCCTCTAAACAGCCGGCCCAGAAAAAGAAAAAAGAATTCAAACCATACTCCCCGAAGTATGCGTTTAACAAGGACAACCAGTTTATCCTAAAAGAAATCAAGGGACGGATCTCAATTGAGAAGCCGGTCCCCATGAAGGGTTCTGCAAACAACCGGAACCAAGATAAATTCTGTGCTTATCATGATGATGTTGGTCATCACACCAATGACTGCATCAGTCTCATGCGGTATCTGGACCGCCTGGCAGAGCAAGGTGATCTTGACACTTATGTCAAGAAATCTACGGGGAACACTTCCTCAAAAAAGCAGTCGGCCAAAAAGAATCAACAGGCTGACAGCTCCGATACAGATGATGCAGTCGTCTACACCATTGCAGGCGGTTTCTCAGGAGGCGGCCCCACTATTAGGGGCAACAAAGACAATATCAGGCGGTTAGATGTAAATTCCGTTCACCAAGAACGGCCGTCCAAATATTCATTTCCTGAGATTGTCATCACTGAAGAAGATCTAGGAGGGGTAAGAGGGCCACATGACGACCCTATCGTTATTGAATGTAAAGTGGCCAACCAGAGAGTTGGCCGAATCCTCATAGATACCGGAAGCTCCTCAGATCTCATCAGTAGCAAATGTCTGTCAAAACTAAAATATCAGACTGATTGCATACATCCGGCCTCCCACCCTTTAGTAGGGTTTGGAGGAGGAGTCGTCCACCCACTGGGACGAGTGGATTTACCCATCCGCCTGGGCGAAAAAGGGGAAGGACGACACATGGTAGTCCGGTTCCTGGTAGTAGAAGAACTCTCGGCCTAGAACATGATTCTGGGTCGACCAACCCTGAATAATTCCAAGGCTGTTATAATCCCATCTCTTATGTTGCTCAAGTTTGAGAGGGATAATGGAACAGTCGGCTCCCTAAGGGGAGATCAGAGGATGGCCTGAGAGTGCTATCTCTCGGATATCAAGCCCACTGTTATGGCCACTGGGTCAAGTGGTGAAAAAACAGACCTTGACAATGTCAAGGAGAATGCGCCTGTTCAAGAAGCAGGCGGCAAGAAGAGAAAGGCATCCCAGACAGGGGCCGCAAGAAAAGAAAGAAAATAGCAATCAGTGGCAGAGGAGCGGTCGGATGAGTTCCGCCCTCAGCCGGCTGGTGAGCATGCGGACCTGATCTTAGACGACTCACGTCCTGACCGAACAGTCAAAGTTGGGACGACTTCTCTGAGAGTCCTTGGTGACGACTTTCACAAACTATTGAAAGAATACAAGGACATCTTTGCATTCGAAGTCCATGAAATGCCAGACATTAGTCCTGATCTGGCAGTACATAAACTGGCCGTGGATCCGAAAAAGAAGCCGGTACGGCAAAAGAAGCGGAACCATGGCGAAGAAAGAAGTCAGGCGGCAGCCGCCGAAGTGAGAAAATTACTTGATTCAGGGTTCATTCGGCAATGTTACTTCCCAGACTGGGTTGCAAATGTGGTGCTTGTTAAAAAGCCGAATGGCACCTGGCGAATGTGTGTAGACTACACAGACTTAAACAAGGCGTGCCCCAAAGACAGTTACCCTCTGCCTAAAATTGATAATCTGGTCGACTCAACAGCCGGCCATGCTTTGATGAGCTTTATGGACGCCTATTCTGGTTTCCATCAAATTCCTTTATGGAAGAAAGATCAGGAGAAGACGGCCTTCGTCACTGATCAGGGGTTATACTGTTACACGGTCATGTCGTTTGGTCTTAAGAATGCCCCGGCTACCTTCCAGCGAATGATAAACACTGTGTTCTTTGATCAGATTGGGAGAAACGTCGAGGCATACATTGATGATATGATTGTCAAGACTAAACTTCAGAAAGATCATCTGTCGGACCTCCGAGAAACTTTCGCCACACTCAGGCGGCACCATGTCATGCTCAATCCCAAGAAATGTGTATTTGGAGTTGAGTCTGGGAAATTTCTCGGATTCCTTATCAATTAGAGAGGAATAGAGGCGAACCCTGAGAAGGTGCAGGCGGTCATTGACATGCAGTCGCCTCGTACCATCCGAGAGGTTCAGAAGTTAACAGGTTGTCTGGCGGCCTTGGGAAGATTTCTAAGCCGATCAGGCGACAAATGCCTATACTTTTTCCAGGCAATTAAGAAAAAGGCAAGGTTTGAATGGGGGCCGGATGCTGAGACCGCCTTCCAGAAATTGAAAGTTCACTTGCATTCCTCGCCGAGGCTGGTCAGCCCTTTGCCCAAAGAAGTACTCTACATGTACCTGGCCGTCTCTGATCATGCGTTAAGCGCTGTTCTCCTTGCTGAAAGAGACGGCTGTCAGCTCCCGGTCTACTTTGTCAGTCACGTACTGAAAAATGCCGAGTTGAGGTATCCCCTAGTGGAGAAATTTGGTCTTGCACTCTTCATGGCTGTTAAAAAATTAAAGCCCTACTTTTTGGCACATGCAGTCGTCGTGTATACAGACCAACCTATCAAGCGGCCACTTACCATCATGGAGTCGTCAAGCCGAATGATCAAATGGGCCATAGAAATACAAAGCCTCGAAGTTACTTTCGAGCCTAGAAAAGCAGTGAAGGGGCAAGCTCGTCCTCCTGACTCTCAAGTTCCAGACCAAGTATGGAAAGTATATGTGGACGGAAGCTCTACTTCAAATGGTTGTGGAGCAGGCGTCATATGTCAGTCGCCAGAGGGCGACAGGTACGAGTATGCTCTACGCTTCAGTTTTCAGGCTTCAAACAATGAGGCAGAATATGAAGCTTTACTAGCCGGGATCCGCATGTGCAAGGCGGCAAGGGCAAGAAAAATAGACGCCTGTTCCGATTCACAATTGATAGTGAGTCAGTACAATGGCGAATACGAAGCAACCCATCCGGCCATGATCAAGTATTTACAGGCGGTCCGACAAACAGTCGGCTCCCTTGAGGATTTCCATCTGATCCAAGTGCCGAGATCAGAAAACAACCAGGCGGATGCACTGTCAAAATTAGCATCATCCGCCTCCTCTGATACTCCTCGAACTGTTTTTTGGGAAGTAATGGAGAAGAGAAGCATCGAGGAAAACCCTATTGGAATCCTAGACAGAAGCTCAACCTGGATGGATTCAATCAGGGCATATCTGACAAACGGTACACTGCCGGATGATCCTCAACAGGCGGCAGCACTGAAAAAACGAGCCACTTGTTTTGAAATGATAAAGGGAGAACTTCACAAAAGGGGGTACCTTCAACCCTTCTTAAAGTGTGTTACTCCAGAAAAGGGACGAGAGATACTAGACGATCTTCACTCTGGTTACGGTGCTTCTCATATAGGCGGTAGGACGCTTGCTCAAAGGGCAAGGCGGCAGGGCTACTTTTGGCCTACTTTGGAAGCAGATGCAATGGAGATGGTGAAAAAATGTGACAAGTGCCAAAGGTTTGGCAAACTAATTCACCGTCCGGCTACTGACCTCACTACCATTCATAGCCCACTACCGTTTGCTAAGTGGGGCATGGACATTCTGGGTCCATATACGCCTGCTACAGGCGGAAGAAGGTACATACTTGTTGCCGTTGACTACTTCACCAAATGGGTAGAGGCGGAGGCTGTAAAGGGAATCAAGACGAAAGATGTAATTTCATTTATTTGGAATAATGTCATCACTCGGTTCGGGGTTCCCATGTCTATGGTTTTTGATAATGGTCCCCAATTTGAGACGCCTGTTCTCAAAAGCTGGTTGGGTGACCAAGGAATTGTAAACTACTTTGCATCTGTCGGCCGTCCACAAGCAAACGGCCAGGTAGAAGCCTTTAATAAAATCATCTCGGACGGTCTCAAGAAAAAGATTAAACGAGCAGGCGGCCTATGGGCGGATGAACTACCACATGTTCTCTGGGCCATTAGGACGGCTGAAAAAGGGGCGACTGGAGAAACTCCATTCCTCCTAACTTACGGTGCGGAAGCTGTTCTTCCAATAGAACACTACGAGCCGACTCTTCGAGTAATGCTATATGACGAAGAGGCAAACTGGGAAGCTATGCGCCTGGCATTAGACTCACTTCCTGAAAAGAGGGGCAATGCTGTCTTGCGCCATGAAATCTATCGCCTGAGAATGACTAGATCATACAACAAAAAAGTACACAGGCGTCCACTCAAAGTAGGGGACTTTGTACTTAGAAAAATGGAAGCAGTTGGTAGGGCTAATGAGTCTGGCAAACTAACTCCCAACTGGGAAGGACCCTACCGAATCTATGAGGAAGTCAGGGACGGTACCTACCGTCTGGAAACACCAGACGGACAACCGTTGCCTTGAACTTGGAATATAGATAATCTTAAGAAATATTTCTTTTGAATGATGTAAATAGTCAAGAGCTACTTAATAAAAGTTTGCACTTACTATTCAATTTTGTACTAAGAGGGGCACGCCTACTAACAAATAGTCGGCTACTCTCCATGTTTAATTTTTATTCTTACTTAAAGAGGGGCATGCCGTCTGTACCTTTACAGTCGGCTACTCTCCATTGAGTATTTTACTCTATTTTCAGAGGGGCATGCCGTCTGTACCTTTACAGTCGGCTACTCTCCATTGTGTTTTTTACTCTATTTTCAGAGGGGCATGCCGTCTGTACCTTTACAGTCGGCTACTCTCCATTGAGTTTTTCACTCTATCTTCAGAGGGGCATGCCGTCTGTACCTTTACAATCGGCTACTCTCCATTGAGTTTTTCACTCTATCTTCAGAGGGGCATGCCGTCTGTACCTTTACAGTCGGCTACTCTCCATTGAGTATTTTACTCACAATAGGGGCATGTCGTCTGGGAGTCGAGTTCGATTTCATCACGAACTCGCGGAGCCGCCCGTTGGCATACACCCTCAAGGGAGGGCCTTGCTAATGCGTCCAAACTCTTAACCATGGTACCCTTTGACACTCAAAAGCTTGACCATAGTCAAACATAGAACTTGACTTTAGGTTGCGAACTTCATTGCATCATACGTGACAATATGCTTATATGTGCATTTTTTTTATTGACTTTTTTTTTAATCAAACCCTTTTTATTTTTTATAGAGTCGAGTCATAGATTTTTTATTAAAATTTGAGTCAACTTGGATTTTTATTCCTATATATTGCACAAGAGTCAACTTGTTTTGGTCATAGCCGGAGTTCTAGAAAGAGTTACGTGTTGTGCCACCTATGGATGTAGCCCTGAGTTTTATCTTTGATTTAGAGTTAGTTTTGTCCAAATCAGAGTCACATATCAAAAGTTATAACCGATATACTACATCTTGTCTAGTTTAGAAGTATTTTTAGCGTTACCTTTTTTTATTTTTTATTTTTTATTTTTTTTTTATAAAAAAATTGTGTCAAGCTAGTCTTACCCAATCCTTTAATCCGTGTCAACTCGTATAACATAGGATTATAGATTTTTATTTTTATTTTATTTTTTATACCCATGAGTCTTAACTCTTCTAGAATTCTAGTCCTCTTCCTAGTTTCTTGTGATCGATTTTTGTGCTAACCTTAACATGTGTTCTTCGTCTTTGATTGTGGTTGATCTTATTTATGACTAACGATTGCCAATGGACCGTTTTCACCAAGTAAATAGCATAAACATTAAAATTTGACAAAATTAATCAAGTTAGTTTGTCTTTTAGTCTTCCATGCTATTTGGTCATTTGGTCCTTTGTTTTTCACAACGTCCTCATGTCTAGCCATGCGATCATACCACGATTCTTAATAAACTCACCTAATCACACATGTTGAGTCGTTGCACACACTTTGTCTTCGAGTAATGCACTATATTGTTTATGATCGTATACTAGGACCATGCATGCGTCGTTTTCCGTCGTAATAGGAATGGGTGGAGTATTCCCCATTGGTTTTCAAAATTCTTTCATACACTCTTCCTTTCCAATCCGAGTATTGAGTCAATGCATTAAGTGAGCTCATTTTGTTCCATAGTACTCGAGTGCAAGAATCACTAGGCAAGAGTTGGAAGAATAAGGGGAACGTCATTCCTTCCTTCTTTTCTTCCAATCAAAGCATCAACAATAACAAACTTCTTGTTCCTCTTGGCGGTAACAAGTAATTCATAAGCAACCATGAAGACGAAGCACAAGACAAGTTTCCATATAAGATTTCATGCTTTTTTCTTTCGTTTTTAACCCTTTTCCCTAAATAAGTCTAGAATAGGTTCTCCTTATCCTTATGTCTATATGTCATGTTCCATCAATAAACATTTCTTTCCTTCACATTCGATCATGTCATTCGCCGAAAAAAAAAATCAATTGCCGAACTAAACACAAGGTACACCAATGATTTGAGGCACCTTTCCAACCCTGTCATTTCCCATTAACCATTCAAGCACACATTCTATTTCTTCGTCAACCACTTTGAGCCTCGTCTAATGTTTGACCTTCATTTCTTTAACCCAAATTCACTTAACCTTGGGATTGGAAGATGTGTAATTGTATAACATTCAAAAAGCAAGTAAAAAAAAAAGAAAAAAAAAAAAAGAAAAAACTAGCAAAGCTACAATAAAACAATGTCTAAAGGCAAGTGTTCCAATGTCTTTGATATGAACACGTCTCAAATTGCGTCTCTCATCGAGTTCTTGGTACCGTGCCTGAGAAACATGAATGCTAAGCGAGTGATGGACCGCATGATCTGAGATTGCCTACATTGATTAAAAAGAATTTTAAAAAAAAGAAAAAAGAAATTCAAAACAAAAATGTTGAAAATAAAACTTGCAAAGTCTAATACACAATTGCATATCTTGGGGGCTTCTCACGGGTCTTGAGCCTTTTACCCCTTTCTTCCTTAAACCTTCAGCTTAACCACCTTAAAACCCTTGAAAGACCTCTTTGAGGTGTACACACACTTGTGCAAAGTTCGGTTAGAGCTATGTTCGGCCTAATTCCTAACGGATACATAGGCAACCTCACATCGAGGTGCGGCCACATTCATATTCATATCCATGCATGATCGAGTCAAAGAATATCCAATGCTTACCCCTACCAATTTAGAGCTAGACTTGGGGGCTTGAACCCACATCATTTAGCCTATCTAGCCTAAAGAGTCATTATCTTTGACTCTTCTCACATATATTTCCATCACCATAGCCATTGCAGCCTTAGTATCACATTCACACACTTTACTCACACATCCTTATCCATAACAATCATCCTTCCCTTAGGAACCCTTTATCATGAAATCTTGTTTCCCTACCGCGCATGCTTCATCATCTTTCAAGACAACATTCATAAGAAGAAACGTTGTATACTTTCTTAGCTTCTTGACCTGAGCAATGTTCATAATGTGCTGAGTAACATTTCTATATCAATGATTTGTAATAATACAAAGCATATCGTTCTTAGCTCCTTGACCTAAGCAACATTCATAATCACTTCATTTATATGCGTGCTTAGCTTCCAGACCTAAGTGGCGTTCAAGATCGCTTCTTTACACCATATATGATGCTTAGCTCCATGACTTAAGTTCATTCATCTATCGTGTCACATGATGTAATTTTCCTTAGCCTCCTGGCCTAAGGACATGCATCATTGTAGACACCCATTTGTGTCTCCCCAAAACCAAACCCAGTGATGAGTACCTTTCACGTCGAATCATAATCGAATGAAACGAAAGTGTGGAAGGGTCTAGTGTTGTGGAAAGTTTTATTTCTTTTCTTTTCTCTTCTCTCTGTTTTTGAAAATTTTATTTTAAGAAAACAGTCAATCCAGTTTGGTTGGTCCATTATATGGGTCCAATAGTGGTGTATTTGGATGGGGCTTGCAAAGTCCTTTCCAACGATATATTATAAGCCCAATTCCGATGAATATTGAGGAAGTTATGGCCAATTTACTAAACTGGGCCCGGTTTGAGTTTTAAGTACGGCCCAATGATCAGGGGAAGGCCTAATATGATTTATCATTCCTAATGTAATTAGGAATGGTTTTGGTCTTCTAGAACATTCTAGAAGGTCTTATCATTCTTAATTCAATTAGGATTCTTTAGAGTTTTAATTAGATCAAATAGTATTTTTCGACTGAAATTATATTATTTTATCTTCCAGTACGGTAAAATTATCAGATTTTCGAAAACGTGTTAAAAGACGGTTTGGCGTCCAACCCAGGCCTTGGCGCCAGACGCCAGCCAATGGCGCTGGCGCTAGCCACTGGTCCTGGCGCCAATAAGCCAGGGCTGGCGCCAAGGTGGTTCTGTGATCTTCAGACTCTGTTTTGATAAATTATCTTTTTTGGCCGATTTTCTTTATAAATATCGTATCAAAAAACTCCGTTTAGATCATCAACAATAATCAACAATCACCAACATTCACCAATTCTCCTTAGTCTTTATCATTTATCTAATTCATCCAATTCTCTTTATTCATCATCTTTCTTTCATCAATTCTCAATAACATTAATTTTTTAGCATTCTTTCTTTCTTGCTTTTTTCATACAAAATTCCGCATTCCCGAGATCTAGAAGCACCTAGCCATATTCGAAGTTGCCTTCGCCCTAGACGTGAAAGGTTTTAATGTCTGAGGGTTTGGTCCCAAATCTCTCTTTCAATTATTTAATTTAATTGTTTTTGTTTATTATTTTCCTTGAAGTTACTAACGTGTGTATTTTGTAATTAGAAAGAGGTACGAGGCATCCAAGTAAGTACTTTAATGGTTTTATTGATTTTATGATGTAGACATCATGTTTAGATTGTTATGATTCCTAGTATCATGTCTAGGGTGTTTTTAATATCAAGTATGATTAAAAGTATGATGCTTCCTATGTTCTTTCTAACATTTATGATTATGATTTATGATGATTATTTATTATGTTGCTTGATATGCATATTATTGTATATTGTTATTGCTTGATCACCTTTTATGTATGTTTAAAGGGAATTGGTATTTGCAATCACGCTAAATAAGATAATTAATAATCTTGTTTAGGGTTAATTGTGATTATAAATTCAAGTGATCACCAATAATAGTTTATTTGTGCATTAAATTCAACCAACATAGATTAAAAAGGTTTAGGGTTAATCCTATTGATTGCATGTTAATCAGAAAGCGCACATGAATACGAGCAGAATAAAGTAGAGGCCTATTATTAGGGCAGGTTCAATCTCTTTTAGGTTGGATTTGTACCTTCATCCCCGACCCTTATTTGGTTCATGACCTTATGGAGTTGGCGATCTCTTGGATCGTTAAGGGGTGTAACCTTTACCTCGTGAACGGTTTACAAGTTCCTTAAAAACTTGTTGGCGACTCTTTTGCTCTATCTTCTTCCCTTTTGGACGCCACCGTACTTTAGTGTATGATCACAGTGGGGTTTAAGCTAGTGGGATTTTAAAGGCTTGAAACTATTCCCTACATTTTTGGCGACTCCACTGGGGTGGATTTCTATTTTAATCCTGAATTTGTTTCGGCAATGATTTAGAATGAGTGGATGAGACTCGAAAAGTTCTAAGTATTTCATGTGTGTAATTTTGATTAACATTATTGTCATATGCATAAAAAGGTTCTCATTGGAAAGACCATCCGTAATGAGTCAAAAAACATAGGATTTTACACGTAGAAAATTTGAGAAACGTCTTTCACAACTAGGACTGAAATAACACCGCGCGAAACTGGATGATTTTATTGAGCACAGAAAGCTGCTGAGGCATGTGGGAAGTAGCGTCAGGGGCCAGAGCTTGGCGTCATACTTTTAGCCGTAGTGCCAGACGCCAGTATTGGCGCCAGGCGCTACAGTTAAAAGTTGGCGCCAGTCTCTGTTTGCTGGCGCCAATTTCCCCCAATACCGAGCCAGAAATATGTGTTCTAATTTCGACCGGTTTTTCGTATTATTTGCTCGATCCTACTTCCTGATTGAATTTTTTCTCATTTTTCTGAAACCCATATGTGTTCTACATATGGCCATAACCCTCTGGGAATTCATGCTCTATCTACCCGATTGAACGCTCCTGGCAACAAAGGGTACATCTGAGATGTTGAATTCACCAAACCATGGAAGTGAGTTTTTTTTTTTTTTTTTTTCTAAAAAAAAAACTCGCGGTGTTCTATCCACACGCGTTAACCCTTCACGGTTAGGCTTCTACACGGTGCATCTGAACAATTAACCATGGACCCTATTTGACTAAACCATATCCCGAACTTTAGAGAACTAGCGCCATGGTTAGGTTGCGAACTCATTGCATCATGTTGTGCTTACTTGACTAATTGTGCATTATTTGTTGTGCGTATATATTATATGCTCCTCCTAACCGTTTGTTGATTTGTGTTGAGATTATAATTAATGACTTAAAGAACTTTGCCTAATTAATTAATTAATTAATTCGAGTCAATAAAATTTTTCTTCTTTTAATCGGAATTGACCTAGTACGACTTTAGGCATACCCAAGTTGACTAATAATATCGAAAACAGTCCCAGACCGAGGCTCCAATGTTGGTGCCAAAATCTGGGCTGTAGCGCCACTGTATGGTGTGTAGCGCCAGACATTTACTAAAAAGTCTGGCACCAACCACCATATTGTGACGCCAGTCCTGTCGCTTGGCCGACAGTTCGGATTATTTGTCGAGTCATCACCTAATGTCTAATTATTCAGTTTCCTGTTTAATTCGGTTAATTCTGCTTAATTGAATCAATATTCGAGTTTAGGCACTAAGTCCCATGGTCTTACACAAGAGTCCAAACATGTCACTTACACTCAATACACACACTTTTACACATGTCTTGACCATGATTAAGGGAGTCTTGTGTGCGCGCGTTATTTTTCGTCATTTTTTTTCGGGGGGTAAGTCGGATATTAATCCTCCAATAAATAATAGTACTTAAGTTCCCTAAACACATGTACATTATTGCTCCCTAAAAATATGCATACTTTTTCCTTTTATTTAAACAAAAGCCATAAAGTCAAACTGAATCGAGTCAAGTAATTAAAACGCAAACTGGCTTAATCTACAGCGCGTGGTCAAGAAAGGAAGGACGATTAATCAAAGATAACCTCTTCGTACAAGTCCAACTTTTTGACAAACCTATAGCCCGCAAGAGGAAAGCAAGAGTTATAATGGCAACTCAGGAAGAAGTTAACGATCTCAAGAACCAATTGGCTACTGTAACTGAGACACTAAAGCTTCTCACACTTAAGATCGAGAATCCCGCGAAGCAACAACAGATGGACCTCATGCAAGAAAGCTTAAGCAAGTTTTCCAGCGACTACAAGTTTCAAGAACTCACATCCCAAGGGGTCTCGCTGGATAAGGATCTTCTTCCGTAGAAGTTCAGTGCCAACGACATCCAAAAGTTTAGGGCAATCGACAACCCCTACTTCCATCTAAGGGCATTTGAAACAATAATGAGTATTAAGGGTATCGATAAGAAAATTTTCCCTTCTCTGTTCTCGCTATCTCTCGAGACCGTTTGCCAACAATGGTTCTTTTCTCTTGAAAAAGAAAAGACCTCTACCTAGGAATCCATAGCAAACGCTTTCGTTGATAGGTACAAGTGCAACGTTCAAGTCGAAACTGACCATAAAGAACTTGAAATTCTCAAGAAGAAGGAGAATGAAGGCTTCACATCTTTCTTTAACAAATGGAGAGAAACCTCAGCTAAAATGATTGAGGTACCAAGTGAAAAAGAGTCTGTGAGATTGTTCATTAAAAATCTCCAAGAAAAATATTCAAAACATCTTAAATATCAAAATAACCTTCATACCTTTAAGGCTGTTTATGATATTAGGATTAATATTGAAGATGACTTAGCTAAATCTAAAGCTGCCAACAATAACTCCAACAGTGGCTGGAAAGGAAAGAAGAACGACAATCCTTCTTCTTCCAAAACCGCCCACTCAAATAATGTTAGCACCTTTAATCTAGGAGAAGTCCTTGCCATGAACAACCAAGGACAAAAGAAACTGTTTAGGAGAAACTTCACTCCTATTGGCATGAGTTATGACACCGCGTTTTATCAACCTAATGCAAAAGGTCTTATAACTCCCATTGGACCATTTGGAGATCCACCAGTCGAGAAAAGGTCGCCTAATTGGAACCCCAATGCACATTGCAAGTATCATCAAGGTAGGGGCCATTCTATTGAAAGCTGTTGGAAACTTAAGGAAGCTATCCAAGACCTGATTGACAGTAATAAGCTGTCGTTGCCTCCTGCCAGTAAGAAACCGAGTATTGATAATGCACCTCTAGCTCACACATTGGTTATCTCCGATGAAGAAAGCGAAGTCGACCCCTCATCTCTCATTAAGCCTGTCAAAGTGACCGAAAAAGAAGAAGAAGAGATCTTTTTCGATGTCGAGGATAATCCTCTAGAACTAGCAAATGAGGTAGAGATACGAATACTCACACTATATCTGAGGGAGACATCACAACTATTACATGAAACTCTCAAAATTCTTAATGAACTTCGCAAGGAATATGATCAAGAACCTAAGAGAGAATTCACACCAGTAAAAACGACTTATGAGGCAAAATACTTTCCCTTACAAGTCACCGAAAGACCCAAGAAGAGTAATAAAATTTATACTCCAATTGGGATCCCGTATGCACAAATATTTATGAGTGGCAAGGTCAAACCTCTCGAACCAAGACCATTTGAATCATTAAAAAGAACATATAGATATTACTGTCAATACCATCAGTCCAGAGGACACACCATAGAAAACTGCTTCAAATTCAAGGATTTGGTGCAGAAAATGATTGATAGAAAGGAATTAGTCCAAGTTCAACAAGAAGAGGATATAAATGTTAATGGAGTATGGGACAGTGATGAAGAAGATGTCTATCTAAAAGACATATTAGAACCTTCACCTTCCATATCATACACCACAGACGATATTTGGGCTGAAGAAGATACATCAATAGACGTCCTCACAAGATCCGGGAGAATACAACCTCCTGTTTCAACGCAACCCATGCCTACCGTACAACAAGTTCCCATACCTATCATCGAGGACAATGACATTGTTAAACAATTCAAGAAGACAAAAGTTGAGATGAATATATGGAAGCTTCTAGCAACATCTCGAGAACATAGGCTGGCTGTGATGAATGCCTTGGATAAAATTGGGATCGATTCTGACACCATTCCTGAGGGACTAGTTAACTTCCTCACGAGTGATCTCCCTAGTCCAATTAATCTAATCACCTTCTCTGATAAAGATTTACCCCCGGAAGGTGACAAGCACTACAAAGCGTTAAACCTCACAGTAGTCTGCAAGAGAATGAATGTTCCCATGACACTTGTAGACAATGAACGGTTATTAACGTCTGTCCACTTAGGACTGCGAGGATGCTCGACATAAAGAATGAGGATTTAACTCCGTCTACACAAGGAATAAGAGCTTACGATAATACTCGACGTCAAGCTCTTGGCAAAATAACCCTAAATGTGATGACAGGAGCAATAGAACATGCTACTACTTTTCAAGTGGTAGACATCAAAGCCTCATTCAATCTGTTGTTAGGACGCCCTTGGCTCCATGATCTAAAGGTCGTCCCTTCATCTCTCCACCAACAAAAGAAAGCTATATTTGGAGGGATCCCCATCACCATTGATGCTTCACCAATGAGGATCAAGTCAATAGAGAATCCAATCATCAACGTGGAGCACGACGAAGATGATGAAGACCTATGGGGCTTTAACGAAGAAGTCTCCTTAATCCAAGAGGATGAAAGGACATCTCTTTGCCACGACCCCCATTCCAACATGATTATCAACACTATGCTGAAAAAACAAGGACACTTCCCTGGGATGACCTTAGGGAAGAAGAAGGGGATATCAAAATCGATAGAGTCACCTGGCCTCCCTAAACTAGATACTTTCGGACTTGGTTTCGAACCGACTCGGAAAGATCTCAAGCGAGCCCAGGACAAATTAAAAGCACGTAGGGACGCTCGCATTCAAAAGAAAGTAATTCTAATGGATCAGTACCCTCTTACGCTTAATGGTCAGTTTATAAAAGAAGGAGAGGACTATCCATGCTATGAATTTCCTGAGCCATTTGTTGTAAATTGCATACGACAACCAGGATTCGAGATTTTCTTGGATTGCTATTTCACTAATGAAATCCCAATTCCCGTCCATAAGGAGAAAGCACCTCCATGCTTTGACTTTAACGTCATGGGATTACTGTTTGGGCGAGAAAAGAATGAGCCAGTTTATGAGGAAGACAACTCCTCACTCATTCAAACGGTCCTACAAAGCGAAAACTTCGATCCCTCGAAGCTAATTACTCCAGCTGAAGGGTTACTGCAAGGGTGGCGCAAGACTATCAGGGTGATTACTCCAAGTGGGAGGAAGATATCAATCACGACAGGACAAGGGCCAATGTTTGAAGAATCGTCAGGGTCAGAGTCAGAGTCAGAGTCAGAGTCTTTCCCTTTAGGATCTTCTAAGTCTTTAGTTATAACGCCTTCCCTTCCTGTTTCTTCTTCTAGGATAGTTAGTGATCCAGTATCTGAGGACATATCACTCTTTGATGTAATGATCTCAGAGTATAATAATATCGCTCATTCTCCTTACTTCTCGTGTTCTTCCCTAACCCAAGATGACGAACATTGCTTAGCTAACGATGAAAAAGATAAAGAATTTATTAAAGCAATGGAAACACTTGAAAAGAAGACACCAGTAATTGAAGAGACTGAAACAGTTGACATCTCAAATGATTCAACTCATAAAAGAGAAGTTAAAATCGGACTAACATTGAATAAACAAGAAAGAACCGATTTAATTAACTTGCTTAAAGAATTTATCGATGTATTTGCTTGGTCATATGAAGATATGCTAGGCATTAACAGAGAAATAGCTCAACACACTATACCATTAATTTCAGGAATGAAACCTGTAAAACAAAAGCTACGTCGAATGAAACCCGACGTGGCACTTAAAATAAAAGAAGAAGTTCAAAAACAAATAACTGCAGGTTTCATCAAGGTATCCAAATACCCCGAATGGGTCGCTAACGTCGTCCCAGTACCAAAGAAAGATGGAAGGGTAAGGATGTGTGTCGACTATCGAGATCTAAATAAGGCAAGTCCAAAGGACGACTTCCCTTTGCCACACATCGATATTCTGGTAGACAACACAGCAAATCACGCGCTCCTCTCATTCATGGATGGATACGCAGGGTACAATCAGATTCTCATGGCGGAAGAAGACATGAAGAAGACAACTTTTATCACACCATGGGGCACTTACTGTTACACGGTAATGCCATTTGGGTTAAAAAATGCAGGTGCTACTTACCAACGTGCAGCAACTGCCTTGCTCCATGACATGATGCACAAAGAAGTCGAGGTATACGTAGACGACATGATTGTGAAATCAAAAGACCGTCCAGGCCATCAAGTAGCCTTAAGGAAATTTTTCGAAAGGCTAAGAAAATATAATATGAGGTTAAATCCCTCAAAATGCGCTTTTGGAGTTACCTCGGGCAAGCTCTTGGGATACGTCATAAGCTCTAGAGGAATAGAGATAGATCCAACCAAGATTAAAGCAATCATGTCAATACCACCGCCCAAGACCGAGAAACAGATTCGAGGATTCATTGGCCGGTTACAATACATAAGTAGGTTCATATTAAAACTAACAACGATATGTGAACCAATCTTCAAAAAGCTCAAGAATAATGTACCAGTAATATGGGATGACGAGTGTCAAAAAGCCTTTGACCGGATCAAAGCCTATCTCGCAAATCCTCCCGTATTAGCGCCAGCACTTCCCGGAATACCTCTTAGGTTATATTTGACGGTTACTAAAGAGACAATGGGAGCCATGCTAGCACAAGAGGTAGAAAACAAAGAGAATGCAATCTATTACTTAAGTAAAAAGATGCTCGAATATGAAACACACTATACACCACTCGAGAAATTGTGCCTCGCTTTGGTGTGGGCCACAACTAAGTTGAGACATTACATGCTGGTGCATACCGTTTTCGTGGTATCTCGATTGGATCCACTCAAATACTTGTTCGAGAAATCAGCGCTTAATGGATGTATTTCAAGATGGATAGTCAACTTAGCCCAGTTCGATGTACGGTTTATGCCACAAAAATCTATTAAAGGATCCGTGGTGTCAGACTTTCTGGCAGACTTTCCAATAGAAGATTCGACACCAATACAGGACAGTGAATTTCCAGATGAAGATTTGATGGTCACCGAAGATGATACTTGGACCTTGTACTTTGACGGAGCCTCAAACAAAAAGGGATGTGGTGTCGGAGTGCTACTAGTATCACCTAAAGAAGAACACGTCCCAATCTTAATAAAGCTTGATTTCAACGTTACCAACAATGCTGCTGAATATGAAGCATGTGTGGTAGGCCTTGAAACAGCCCTGGCATTGGGAGTAAAGAAGTTAAGGATATTCGGAGATTCCTCTCTAATCATCAATCAAATATCTAAAAGGTGGAAAGTAAGGAGCGAAAGCCTAGCCCCTTACCAAACTTATCTGGAAACTCTTACTGATCAGTTAGAGAAGGTAGAATACACATATCTACCAAGAGAAGAAAATCAATTTGCTGATGCCTTGGAAAGATTAGCCTCAATGGTTAGGATTCCCATGGATATCTAGCAAATGCCTCTAACTATCGAAAAAAGGCACAAAACAGCATATATACAGGCTATAGAAGACGATAATCCAGTCCAAGACGAAGATGAAGAACAAGAAGAAGAACCATGGTACACAGACATTCTCAACTATGTCACCAATGGAGAATACCCTCCTCATGCTGACAAAAGAGCAAAACGAGCCTTGAGACTTTTGGCTTCTCAATATGTACTCATAGACAACGAGCTACATAAAAGGGTACCTAAAGGTCGAGCTCTTCTATGCGTAGGGAAGGTGGATGCACAAAGAATAATGAGAATGATCCACGAAGGAATATGTGGAACTCATATAAATGGCAAAATGTTAGTCCAGAAAATAATGCAAGAAGGGTATTATTGGACTACCATGAATAGGGATTTCCATCAATATGTAAAAAGATGCCCTAAGTGTCAAATTTATGCCAATTTACAACACGTTCCACCATCTTTGCTCTACACCTACACATCACCATGGCCATTCTCTACATGGGGAATTGACATAATTGGAAAGATCGTTCCTCCAGGGACAGGAGGCCATGAATTTATTCTAGTAGCGATTGATTACTTTACGAAGTGGGTTGAAGCACAATCATATGCTAAACTCACCGCAAAACATGTAGCACTTTTTATCGAGAGAAATATCATTTGTCGATATGGAGTCCCACATGAAATGATAAGTGACAATGGAACTCACTTTCAAGCCGAATGTGAAGAATTGCTATATAAATATGGTATCCAACATCATCATTCGTCCCCTTATAGACCTCAAGAAAACGGAGCAGTCGAGGCAGCTAATAAAAATTTAAAGACTATCATCGAGAAAATGACAGAAAATTACAAGGATTGGCCTGACAAGCTTCACTTTGCATTGTGAGGTTATCGCACGTCAATCCGTACGTCAACAGGAAATACACCATTTTCTTTGGTATATGGAATGGATGTCGTACAACTTGTCGAACTAGAAATACCATCTCTACGTATTGCGCTAGAAAGTAAACTCGATGAAGTCGAATGGACTAGGGCACGATATGAAGAATTGATCCTACTCGACCAAAAACGACTAGAAGCTCTACATCACACTCAGTGTTATCAAACTCGTATGGCTAGACATTTTAATAAGAAGGTCAAGACGAGAAATATCAAAATAGGAGATTTGGTATTAAAGGCACTAAGGAAAAATGTTTTAGATCCAAGGGGAAAGTTTAGACCTAATTGGTCTGGCCCCTACATTGTCAAAAGAATCCTCTCAGGTGGTGCAGCAAAATTAACTGACATGGATGGCAATGAATTCTCAAACATGACCAATCTTGACCAACTTAAAAAATACTACCCATAATTACTTGAGTAGGACACTCAAGAGAGCTACGTTCGGCCTGATTCCTTAAGAAAGGATACGTAGGCAACCATTACGGGTGCGACCACTTTATTTTTCGACATCTCCGCATTCCAGAATCAACAAAAAGTCAAGAAAAGTCGGAAAGCAACTGGTGTCGCAGAACAGAGCCTGGCGCCAGCAAAAGGCCATTAGCGCCAGACGACAGTATTGGCGCCTGGCGCCAGACCTCAATATCCGGCGCCAATTTGCAATTATTGACGCCAATTCAGTAATAAAATCTGGGCAAATTTCGGTGTTTTTCGGAAAATTTTCGACTTCCGTACTCGAAGAATTTCTGGAAAATCAATTTTTTCGGTTTTTCATTGCTTTAATAAAACAAATTTAAAGTAACAATTTAATTGAAAGCTGAAATTTCATTAATAAAATAAAATTGCATTGTTAATGGAATTTAAATAAAGCTGAAATAAATTAACTTTAAATAAAAACTAAGAATCTAATAAATCGAAAGCTAAGCAATGTTCTAATCTTTCTTCTCCTTCTTTGCTCTTTTCCAATTCTTTTCTGCCTCCTCCTCTTCATCCATTACTTTGGCTAGTAGGCATCCTTTAGAGGACCTACATTCAATCATAGAATGGATTGTTTCCCCTTCCGCTAGCAACCCATGCTTCTTTTCCACCCAAACCTTTTTGTCTGTAGTGGTAGCTTTCCTTTTCCCCTTGTCTTTAGTTGAATTCTTCTTCTTAGGCATTATAGGTGTTTTGAACTCAATTCTTGCACCTAAGCGTTCCTTGGCCGGTGTCACCCTGTCACCTAGACAATTCTTCACATCAGTCCTACCCTGATCAATTGAAGACTTCTTCAGCAACCACTTCTTTACATCATTAGGCAAAGAAGGGGGAACCTTTTGGGTAATCACTTCCCATAAAGTTCTAGCGCTCCAGTACGTGTCAAATTTATCTACTTCTTGAGATATGGGATACTCATAGGGAGGACGAAGTTCCCCGGAAGGAATATTTTGAAGCAAGCCATATTGTCTCTTTACTCTGCAGGGATAATAATATGTCATGAGAGACAAGCTTGGAAGACGGCAGAAAGGTTGCTTGTTAACACCAACCATCCTTTTTATTTTCCACCATGGGATGACCCACTTGATAGCAAAGTCACGTGATTCAAAGACTTTCTTCCACCCATGGCGCCCGATTTTAGGGATGCGCTTCTTTCTTCTTACAAAGCAAGTGGGCGTATAACTTTCAATGTCGTCCGGAGGGCTAATTAATCCTAGCCTTTCCATTAGCCACATCTGAAAAAAAAAAAATCAATGCAAATAAATCAATATTACAATACAAAAATATATTTTTGAATTTCTGTAATTAAAAATATTATTTTTCTACCTGTAATAAAATTGGAGAACCGCGAAGAGGTGCTTTTGGGTCCCTTTTCAACTCATCTAGACCAATCATAGTCTCTCCAACTATTAAAGGCATCGGATTTCTCCCTGATTCAATTTGTTCTGCACAGTGGTTATAATTGATCGACCCTCATTAATTTTACCACTACTAAGACAATATTGATTAAGCATGCAGAATAAGAACGCCCTTCTTCTATATATGTGAAGAGATTCAGAAAGCGGTTTATCAAAATAATAGCGTGCGAATTCCTTTAAGTTCACCACTTTTCCATTCACTATCCTTGATAAATACCTTTCCTTCAAATTAAAGAAGCGCTCAAAATCCTTGTAGTTATATGCATCTGCTTTAGGGATCACCACCAGGTCTATTGCAGGGAAGCCTAAAATAGCACCAAATTCCTCTAGCAAAGGGCTAATTTCATCATACCCTATTCTAAAACAATGTGTGTCAATGTTCCAATATTCTAAAGCGGTATGAATGAAGTCTATGTCTAGATCTACCCCTTTAATGCCATATATTCCCCCCAAGTGAAATAAATCCAATTCTTTTCTTTCTCTAGCATTGAGAGATCGACACCACTCATGAGAATATTGGGTGAAGGTTTTAGTGGCTAAAGACATGATTACTATTTTTTCTAAAGAGAAGAATAATTTTTTCGCTGGAATTATGTGAATAATCGACTGAGCAGGGGGCTATTTATGCACAAATTGCGAGGAATTTCAACCTGACTGGAATACGTAGTCAGCGTCAATTGGCGTGACACACCCGAAATTGGCGTCACCCATCTGCTCTTGGCGCCACACGCTAGCAATGGCGTCTGGCGCCACGCGCCACAGGCTGACGCCAGCTGGCGCCAAGTCAGCAGGACAGTCGCGCATGCTCAGTTTGCGTTTTGATATTAAATTGAAGTCGGTTAATGACTTTATGGCCCCGTTTTAATTTCTTCTAAATATCTTTCTATCCTTTTCTTCATTAATTAAATATAGCAATTATGTTTAGTTAATTGTTTATTCTTTTTTTGGATTTTTTATTAAAATTCAAAAATCAGCCTTTCTCTCCGTTTTATTTTCCCCTTTTATTTTTTCCTTTTGGGGGAGAGAGTCGGATAATACCCTCCATCAATAATAAAAAATGACGGAATTTTTGCGCAAATTTGTCATCACATTTGCACACACTCACATACACTAACATAATAATAATACATAATAATAGATTTACAGAATAAAGTGTCTAAATAACAAGTCAAAGGCAAAGTTCTATAAAAAGTCAAAATAAAATGCATATACAGAAATAAACTACGGCGTCGGAGGACGTAGGCCCATCATGCCATAAAACTACGCCGTCCGAGGAGTCACCTCTCCACCAGCTCTAGCCTCAGCACCAGTTCCAGTCTCC
Source organism: Chenopodium quinoa (assembly GCF_001683475.1). Taxonomy (NCBI): domain Eukaryota; kingdom Viridiplantae; phylum Streptophyta; class Magnoliopsida; order Caryophyllales; family Amaranthaceae; genus Chenopodium; species Chenopodium quinoa. The sequence continues at coordinate 10,244,251 of NW_018744239.1, forward strand.
GTAGGAGGAGGGAAACTCAAAACAGGACCGCTCTAGCCAAGGCCAACCTGAGGCTGAGACCACGGAGGCTGCTGCGATGACGAGCCAACCTCGTACATCCCACCACCTCTGAAAGCCGAGGTAGCCTCTCCTAACGGTGCAGCGGAACCTCCTTAGAAGAAGACCCTGAGCCCTCAGCAATGTTGGCTCGAGCAGCCTCAAAACGGCCACCTCTACCTCCTGACGAAGTGCGACGACGTCTCGAGCTAGACCTCGCCGGCTCTCTTCTCCCCTCAGGCCTCGTACGGGTGTGAGAAGCAATCGGCTGACCCTGCAAAAAGAAATAAATCAGAAACAAGGTGAAAACTGAAGCATAAGTGCAGAAACAATAAGTAAAGAAAAATTACCTCTTGGACAGCGTCGTCTCGACGACAAGTAGCTGCGTTCCTCATCCGAACGAGTTGGCTCCGGAAGGCATCTATGCATCGTGCCATAGCCGAAACCACCTCGCGTGAGAACTGTCAAGGAAAGTTAAGTCAGTAAAAATGCATGATAACTGAATACAAGATTCTGGATTAGAGCTAGACTTACTCTGGTCTGATGACGAGGAATCGACCGCTCCACGAAGCGCTCACCCTCAGGAGCCGGAGAAATCATCTCCTCGATCGGCCCGTACATCCCCTGGTAGTGGATGGACATACGGGGTGGCACAAACTCAGTGGGACCATCCTGATAAAACAAAAAAAGAAATCAGTAAGGTATTACTTGGGGGCTACTCAGCGAAAAACAAAAGCCAAGAGTCTTACCCTCACATCCTCGGCCGGCACGGGGGCTGGAGCTAACAAAGGAAGTAGCTCCTCAGCATAACTCCGCCCAAGGATCACATGGGACCGCCAAAGAGAACCATCAGCCATGCTCGACAACTCTCTCTCGTCGAACATGTGGCGTGGTGGAGGAGCAGGAACGACAAAGACATCGGAAGAGTGCTGTCTAGCAACTCTCTCTCCTAAATACGTAACTGCTCCGTAGGTCCCCAAAAAGTAACGGTGCTCAGCAGAGTACTGTGCGGCTAATCCAGGGACTGTCCAACCACCCCATGGCCGGTATACTACCTCAGGTCCCTATAAAAATACCAATCAGGTAAGAACATGTATAAAACATCGCAGAAGAGCAAGATAAGCACCAAAAATCATACCGAGATGATCCGACTCCGGACACGTGCAGTAGAGAGGTCCACATGGTGGCCGCCCCAAGAGGCGCTCACCGGATACCCCCTCGGCGATGGTCTCGCCGGCGCAATGGAAGGAAAGTATTCATAGAACCAGATCTACAAAAGGCTAAAGCATGAGTAAATGCTAATTAAACATATAGGGCTAAATTTTATAGGGAATAATGTTTACCTCTACAACTTTCCAGAAAGCGGACAAAGCGACATTCGTCCTAAGAGACCGGTGGCGACACGAGTCCCTCAGTGCGCGAACGAAGTCAGTATAGGCCAAGCTGGCCCAGTCATAAGTCCCGATCCGCCGGAGATCGCGAACAGCAGGGAGATAGTAAAGCAATGCCCTACTACCCCTATCAGGGGAGAATGTCCCTGACAATAACATCAGCACAAAGATGCGCACCCGCTGCTCTCGGGTGGTCGCATCGTCATCAAGAGCCGCTGCCAGCGTCGAGCGGCGAATCCCTCTAGCACTAAACTGAGTCGTCTCGACCTCAGCTCGGGCCCGAACAGCAATCGGCCCCAGTAGTTCCTCGACCTCTGGAGAAAAGACGTCAATACCGCCGTCGAATGGCAGCGGCACAGCAGAGAACTCCAGTCCTGTGATGAGACTGAAGTCTGTAGGAGTGACCATCATCTCACCCCATGGAAAATGAAATGTGTTGGTGGTGTCCCAAAAGAACTCCACCAGAGCGAGTACTACGTGGTGACCCCCGCTGGAGGCGACTATAGCCTCGGAGGTCTCAAACAGGGCAACCAACCCGCAAGACTCCCATAGGAGTCTTGTCTCTCGATCTCTGGCGATATGCATCCTATACAAATCACCGAGACCATCGCAGCCAGAGCCGTGATGTCGTGTCCTTCCTGGCTCGGTTCCCCGTCTCACCCTCTCAGAAATATGGTGGACAGGGGCAAAGAACAAGGTCTGCTCATCCCACTTTGGGAACTGACCAAGCGAAGTAGACGGTGTAGTGTCGTCTTCCACGGGCTCATGCTCCCGTCTAGTGTTTCGGGACCGCGAACCGGAGCCTCGTTGTCTAGCCATGCTACATTGTGTAGGATCATCATAAATCAAGGTTCTATAGTATCTAAAGGTTTGCCTAGCCGCATGATACTATGTTCGCAAAAACAGAGTACGTAGTACTAAAACAGAGCACAAATTCGAATTGAGCATGATAAGCATTTTTCAAGCAATCAAATAATTTCTTGCAACACTATAGTGATTATTGTGACAAATTGAACAAGAATTGCTAGCAAAAACATCAAGAACGAGCCACATTGTTTTTCACGACCTAAGGAGGTCCAACAATGGTGGATTGCTCATTTCTTCGCCAAATTGAGTCAAACAAGTCTCAAATTACTCCCAAGGCAATATACAAACATAAACAAGCAATTTCATGGCATAAAATTTGATAAATAAAGCAAATTGAGCATAATAAGTTTGATAAATAAATCGAATTCGTGAATGAACATGCCAATAATTCATAAAAGCCGGTGTGAGTTGGAAGGAAACTTACATAGATCGGGAATATGGATGAAAAGAGCTTTGATTTGCAACAAATTTGAGCGAATTCGGTTGAAAAACGAATGAGCAACGATCAATTGAAGTTTCGACTTCTTTCGAGCAGCGTTCGCAACAAACCAGAGCACGAAATGAACTGAAACGGGAATTTAAAGTGATTCCCGTGCTGGCGCCAGTCCCTAGGCATTGGCGTCACATTATGTACTTGGCGCCAGACGCCAATTTCAGTGCATGGCGCTAATACCATAAAGCTGGCGCTGATTGATTTTCAGCGACGCCAAAGCAGCCAGCCACCTTCTACGGTTGTGATAGCCTTCTGCAATATATTTAGGGTTCCTTGGTACGCCAGTTAGCCCCTCTGAGCAATTTGACATGATTAGGTAATCGGCTTGATTACATGAAGTGATCGACCTGATGAAAAGATCGTCTCACTAAGCTTAAAGCACCCAAACATTGGCTCATTAGAAAAAGGCAACGACATACAGGTTCATTAGCAAAAGGCACCGACATATAGGTTCATTAGCAAAAGGGCACCGATATATAGGAACGCCGACGTACAAGCATAGCAAAAAAGCAAAGTTCAAGCGAACTTTTAAAGATCGACGGGCGCGGGTCTTCGGTATTTTCCTTTGGGGAGATTATCGCATCAAATGAGGATGACTTCAAGAGAAGATGTCTTCGGCATCATTCCCTAGCTTGCGGAAAGTTGTCACAAACAACTGAAGGTAATTTCGGGCGAAATTGTCTTCGATCATAGTTCCTAAGGCATGGAACGTGATCATAATGCGGATGAGAATTATTTCAAGAGAAATAATTTTCGATGATATTCCCTTGGACGTGGAATATTATCATGGCGAAGAGGATAGTTTCAGGGGAAGCAATCTTCTGATTTGGAAGCAGTTACAAGGCGTAGCGGTTTTCAAGCGGGATGGCATTCTCTAGCTTGCAGGAGGTCATCAAAGCAATCGGTTACTTCCAGAGATGTGTGCTCGACGTTATAAGATTGATTTAGGATCGCGTTTCTTAACTCTTTTATCTGTTTAACTAACATTGTTTTGCAGGTATCGGCATTATAAAATTGATTTAGGATCGCAGAACGTTCTGAATCATTCTCCGTCCCTATCGATACTTTGGCTTTCGTTTTTCGAAACTTGCGTTTCTCCAAACTCAGTCAAAGTGGGGGCTTCTGTAGACACCCATTTGTGTCTCCCCAAAACCAAACCCAGTGATAAGTACCTTTCACGTCGAATCATAATCGAATGAAACGAAAGTGTGGAAGGGTCTAGTGTTGCGGAAAGTTTTATTTCTTTTCTTTTCTCTTCTCTTTGTTTTTGAAAATTTTATTTTAAGAAAACAGCCAATCCAGTTTGGTTGGTCCATGATATGGGTCCAATAGTGGTGTAGTTGGATGGGACTTTCAAAGACCTTTCCAACGATATATTATAAGCCCAATTCCGATGAATATTGAGGAAGTTATGGCCAATTTACTAAACTGGGCCCGGTTTGAGTTTTAAGTACGGCCCAATGATCTAGGGGAGGGCCTAATATGATTTATCATTCCTAATGTAATTAGGAATGGTTTTGGTCTTCTAGAACATTCTAGAAGGTCTTATCATTCTTAATTCAATTAGGATTCTTTAGAGTTTTAATTAGATCAAATAGTATTTCGACTGAAATTATATTATTTTATCTTCCAGTACGGTAAAATTATCAGATTTTCGAAAACGTGTTAAAAGCCGGTTTGGCGTCCAACCCCAGGCCTTGGCGCCTGGAACCAGGGTTGGCGCCAGACTCCAGCCAATGGCGCATGGCGCTAGCCACTGGTCCTGGCGCCAATAAGCCAGGGCTGGCGCCAAGGTGGTTCTGTGATCTTCATACTCTATTTTGATAAATTATCTTTTTTGGCCGATTTTCTTTATAAATATCGTATCAAAAAACTCCGTTTAGATCATCAACAATAATCAACAATCACCAACATTCACCAATTCTCCTTATTCTTTATCATTCATCTAATTCATCCAATTCTCTTTATTCATCATCTTTTTTTCATCAATTCTCAATAACATTAATTTTTTAGCATTCTTTCTTTCTTGCTTTTTTCATACAAAATTCCGCATTCACGAGATCTAGAAGCACCTAGCCATATTCGAAGTTGCCTTCGCCCTAGACGTGAAAGGTTTTAATTTCTGAGGGTTTGGTCCCAGATCTCTCTTTCAATTATTTAATTTAATTGTTTTGTTTATTATTTTCCTTGAAGTTACTAACGTGTGTATTTTGTAATTAGAAAGAGGTACGAGGCATCCAAGTAAGTACTTTAATGGTTTTATTGATTTTATGATGTAGACATCATGTTTAGATTGTTATGATTCCTAGTATCATGTCTAGGGTGTTTTTAATATCAAGTATGATTAAAAGTATGATGCTTCCTGTTTCGGGGTTTTCTGATGTCCTGCGGGAGAGTTACAATTCCGAGACTGGAACCGGACGTCTGTACCTGCAAAATAACGGAGACTCCTGAGAGCTCCGCCTCCAACGGTCAAGTTAGTACCTGATTAAGGAGTAATCAATACAGAAAGTAAAGTAATGAGATCTCTCTAGGTGAGAGTGCTTAGTGTTGGTAATCTGCGTCGTTAGCGAGATTAGCCGATTGTTAATAAGTCTGTTCTTCTCTGCTTGATCTCTTAATTATTCGGTTGTTTTTTTTGTTCCCTGATTAATGAGGATTAATCGAGTATTTATAGCCTTGGGAAGCGTGCAACTCTCTAGGCTTAAGGTAAACCTAGGGCTGATCGGGCCTCTAGACTGAAATGGGCCTTGATGGCCGGTTGTCCCACTTGGCATGGGTGGACACGTGGCGTGTCTTAAGTGGTCCGTGGAGGACGTATCTGTGACTGACACGTGGCAAGCTCCTGTTGGCCTTCGTGAAGGACACGTGGCGGAACCTGGTTGGTCCACTTGTCAGACGGTGATTGGTGGATAAAAATCCCCTAATCATTTGCCCCTCACAGGTGGCACGCGACTGGTCACGTGTCGCCTGTGACAGGTGTCGCACGGTGACAGGCGACGGCCCGTTACAGGTGTCACCTTGCAGACGGCCGAGAGATTTTCCCGCCCAAATTTGAATTTGGAAGCGACCCTTCGCCTTCTCATTTTGCCTATAAAAGGAAGTGCTGACTTCGGTCATTTTCACATTTGAGAACTTTTGCGAGAACATTCGGACCCCTGAACTTGCTCTGACATTTTCGGACTTTTTCTGCCTACCGCCTGTTCTGACAAGCCGACTGACCCGAACTTCCAGGACTTCATCAACCGTCACCCGTTCAGGTAACTCAGTTCTCTTACTCTTAATTTTCTTTTTATTTTTTGAAATGGCACCATGGAAGCACACGACACGCCCTAAGTTAGTGATCAGCCGGTCACCGGGGACGGCTGAATCTAGGACTAGGAGTGCCGCCTGCCCTTTTCTGGACCCATCTTTGCCCTTTATACAAAGTCCGACTGAATCTGTGTCTATGCAGAACGTGATGGCCAGAACAAAAAAGACTGCTATGATATCAAACTCAGACGGCTCCTCCCAAAGGGTGCTCCTTAGCGAAACATCTGACCAGGCGCCAGATGTAGAACGAGGCGACTGTCAAGCTGACAGTGCTGAGAGAGGGACCAAGGTGTTCCCTTCTCATCTAACCGTGGACATGTCTAATTTTCCTTCTGCTCCTTCTAAGGGAGAGGAGGCGGGCCCCTCTAGGAGAGGGGAGGAGTCGTCCTCTTCGGACTCGTCAGGGGACGAGTCCGAATCCAGCTCTTCTGACCATAGTTCTTCTGGCTCAGAAGAAAAACATAGCCGCCTACAAGAGGCGAGAAGTTCTCATGCAGTGGAGAAGGGGGATAATTGGGCAGAGCCGTCCGCCTCTTACAGAGAGGAAAACGCCCCCTACTACTGTAGGGTGCCCCGGGGCCGGATTGCAACCATGCGAGACAACGTGGCGAGCTTTATTGCTAACCACAAAATGGGCCCGGAGTATTTACTGTTTGTGCCGGATCCAGAAGATACTGTCGTCTGGCCGGCTGGTACCAGCTATGGTGACGGCTGCTTTGGCTGCTATGTGGCGGCCATCAAAGCTGGACTGCGCTTCCCATTACATCCGGCTGTTCAGCGGATTTTAGATGGGTATGATCTGGGGTTATGGCAGTTAGCCCCCAACTCTTGGGTAAACGTACTCGGCTATGTGGCCGGGTGCGAACTGAACGGGGTGGAGCCAAGTTTTGAGGCTTTCGCCCACATGAACTATCTCAGCCGGACCCCCAAGTCGGGAGGTACCGGCTGGTATCAATTGACAAGCCATAGGGGTTACCTCATGACGAGAGGTAAGGCAAACAAATGGAAGGATTGGCGGAACACCTTCCTTATTATCGAGAGTTCAGACACGGAGCTGAACAAACGTTTTAATAAGTGGAACAGGGATCCACCTCTTCTCGCAGGCGGCCGCAGCATGCCGCCTGTTCCCCCAAAGGCTAAAAAAGAGATCCTAGACAAAGGACTCTTCAAAGTAGAGACTAGGGTGAACTCTACTTCAGGGGTACGAGAGCAAGTACCCCTAAATTGCGTCCCGAGCTTCAAGTGGCTCTATGACGAGTACTTCTTGGCCGCCTGTGGCCTCGGCAGTCGGTGCTCTAGAGGTAGCCGGCCTGACGAATACTCTGTTTTTTCACGCCTTGTTTACTTGGAATTTTTACTAACTTTGTTGTTTATTTCTTTCAGCCGACGCCATGAGTAAAATAACAGCATCTAAGACTGCGGCGGCCATGCTGCGGGTCTCACTAATGAAGCAGTCGTATGTCGACTCCCCCAGCAAGGAGGCACCCTTGGTAAGCTTTGAAAACTCCTCCTTTTAGTTGTATTATGCATATACTAACTCTTTTTGTTTTCAGTCTGGCACTCCAAGGGCTTCTTCCTCGCAACAGCCGGACCCCAAGGCCCGGAGGACGACTGTTGCAAGCTCTCCTGGGTCTTCCAGGAAAACAGTGGCGGCTGAGAAGCAGCCGGCCACTTCTTCAAAGACCCAGGCGGGGCCGCCTAGATGTATGGACACTTGCTTGTAAAAACTCACCCTTGCTTCCTTCTTGATTAGGTCTAACTTGTTTTTTCCTTTCGCTTAATGCAGCCGGCCCCCAGGGACTTGACTTGGTTGAGGTAGCCAAGTCAATGGTTAAAATAGTTCCTCCATCTGACAGGGAGGCGGTCAAGGGTGCCGGCACCCTTGACCTCGATGGAATTTCGGGGATCCTAGCTGAGGTATACTTAGCACCTTTTTGAGCTTTTGAGTTCCAGGACGCCTGTTAACTCTTTTGATTGGAAACTGACGCCTGTTTTTCTTTGTACTTAGGCCCTGCTCCGAGTCAACAGCCTTCGCAAGCCGATTGATCGGAAAAACAAAGAGGTAAAGGCCGCAAAGGCTATGGCCGCCTCCAGCTGTGATGAGGCAATGTTTCAAATTGCCCAAAATGAAGTACTGACCCTTGATCTTCTTTATTATCAGGCGCAGGCGACCGCCGCTGTTCGGGCTCAGCTAGAGACGGCCCAAAAGAAGGTTGACGAGCTGGAGGGGACCGTCACCAAACTTAAAACCGAGCTGAAACCCCTTCGCCAAAAAATGCACTCTTACGAAGCCATGGAGAAATCTTTGGCTAACGTAAAAGAACGCCTGGTGAACCAGGAGAAGAGTCTTACCCAAGAGCTCTCGGACAAGGCCGAGCAAGAGAAACAAGAGCTCGTCCGGGAGATGGTGGAAGACTCCGCCCAAATCCAACGCATGACCTGGGAACGACTGTTCCCCAGTGCCGACTTTGCCTCATGGGAAAGAACGTACCGCCAGTGTTCGGAAATATATAATCAACAGATCCTGGCGGCTGCTGAAGAAGAGGCGATGGACGTTGCGTTGGAGGAGGAAGAGCCGGTTGTGGCGCTTGTGCCACTTGGGGGTAAGGCATCAAAAAATGATGCAGCTAAGGCCGAGTCCAGCAAGAAGAGTGCTGACCAGGCGGCTGCTGCTGATACTGAACTGCCCCCTTCTTAAGCTTTAAGTATATTTTTTTTCTTTTCACGGCCTGCGTGCCGTTTGCTTTGTAATTACCCGGCCAGGGGGCCGGGGTTTTGAATATTCTGCTGGTCTTTTATGGCCGGCTCATTTTAATCAAATATTTTGTTTTTGTTCAAATTTGTCTAAGTATTTGAAGTTTGCTCACTTGACCGACTGTTGTGTATGGCCAAACGTTTAGACAGGTAAGTATGCCGCCTATGCCCCTGGACGACTGGTTGTCTGTTTCCAGGATAGATGATCAGTCGGCCATTTAATCAATCGGTATTCGAACTCTTTATTCAATTTGACCAAGTAAATAGAATTACCTAGTAGCCAAGGATTTTAAGTAGGAAAACAAGCGGCGGGTACCGGTTGTTTCCCTTTATTGCCAATGTTGGCTTTAAACTCGTTATTTTTTAACCTAGCAAGAGTATTGGTTGAGAGCCTTTGTTTATTAAAAACAAGTGGACGACTCATACCTTTTAGGCTTCATACTAAGTTTGAGTGACTATTAAGGTAACATAGGAGTTACTTAGTCTTTGTCACAATCTTGATTGAGTAGTAGAGGTATCAGGCGGCGTAGGCCGGCTAGACCCCTTGATTCACCAATGTAAGCTATTAACTTAATAGGTTATCCAGTAGGAATAGGGGTTCGAGTGCCCTTGTTTGTTTAAAACAGGCGGACGACTCAAACCTTTTAGGTTCCATACCAAATTTGAAGGAGTGACTATGAGTTAACTTTGGAGTTACTCAGTCGCCGTCACTTTGTTTGAGAAGTAGAGGTACCAGGCGGCGTAGGCCGGCTAGACCCCTTGATTCGCCAATGTTTGTTGGCTATTAACTCAATAGGTACCCCCTGCATTTATCCCAAGTAATACAGGCGGTCATCTGACTCAGATGTCAACTGCTACCACTGGTTTGGTTAGTGATAGAGTTATCCTTGTCTCAAAAACGGCTACGTGGTTGCCCTTTGGGACAGTCGTATAGGTGCCGTGTAATTAGTTTATAGAACAATGTTCCACCCAGAAGGGAGCTGCTCTCTGCGACGAATTTCATCCGGAGGGATGCCGTCGGACGCCTGCTATGATGTTGGGACAGGTCGAATTAGTTTTTTAGTTTTGATCAGGTGGATTGGCGCCTGGTCTGATCATTCGGCCGATGGCCTTGGTAAGTTCTTGGTGAACGTAGGTGCTAAGTAAAAGAAGGGTAGCCGCCTGTAAGGTACAGGATCGGCCAGGCCCTTATCTTTTTAGCTAAGTATTGTGAGTAAAATACTCGATGGAGAGTAGCCGACTGTAAAGGAACAGACGGCATGCCCCTCTAAAGATAGTGAAACTCAATGGAGAGTAGCCGACTGTAAAGGTACAGACGGCATGCCCCTCGTAATACAATATTGAATAGTAAGTGCAAACTTTATTAAGTAGCTCTTTACTTTACATCATTCAGAAGAAATATTTTTTAAGGTTATCTACATTCCAGGTTCGAGGCAACGGTTGTCCGTCTGGTGTTTCCAGACGGTAGGTACCGTCCCTGACTTCCGCATAGATTCGGTAGGGTCCTTCCCAGTTGGGAGTTAGTTTTCCAGACTCATTGGCCCTACCAACTGCTTCCATTTTTCTAAGTACAAAGTCCCCTACTTTGAGTGGACGCCTGTGTACTTTCTTGTTGTATGATCTAGTCATTCTTAGGCGATAGATCTCATGGCGCAAAACAGCATTGCCCCTTTTTTCAGGAAGTGAGTCTAATGCCAGGCGCATAGCTTCCCAGTTTGCCTCTTCATCATATAGCATTACTCGAAGAGTCGGCTCGTAGTGTTCTATTGGAAGAACAGCTTCTGCACCATAAGTTAGGAGGAAGGGAGTTTCTCCAGTCGCCCCTTTTTCAGTCGTCCTAATGGCCCAAAGAACATGTGGTAGTTCATCTGCCCATAGGCCGCCTGCTCGTTCAATCTTTTTCTTGAGACCGTCTGAGATGATTTTATTAAAGGCTTCTACCTGGCCGTTTGCTTGTGGACGGCCGACAGATGCAAAGTAATGTGCAATTCCTTGGTCTCCCAACCAGCTTTTGAGAACAGGCGTCTCAAATTGGGGACCATTATCAAAAACCATAGACATGGGAACCCCGAACCGAGTGATGACGTTTTTCCAAATGAATGAAATTACATCTTTCGTCTTGATTCCCTTTACAGCCTCCGCCTCTACCCATTTAGTGAAGTAGTCAACGGCAACAAGTATATACTTTCTCAGAGCAGTCGTCCCTACTTTAACTGTTCGGTCAGGATGAGAGTCGTCTAATATCAGGTCCGCATGCTCACCAGCCGGCTGAGGGCGGAACTCATCCGGCCGGTCCTCTGCCAATGATTGCTATTTTCTTGCTTTTCTTGCGGACTCAGTCTGGGGTGCCTTTCTCTTTTTGTCGCCTGTTTCTGTAACAGGCGCACTTTCCTTGACATTGTCAAGGTCTGTTTTTTCTCCACTTGACCCAGTGGCCATAACAGTGGGCTTGACATCCGAGAGATAGCACTCTCGGGCCATCCTCTGATCTCCCCTTAGGGAGCCGACTGTTCCATTGTCCCTTTCAAACTTAAGCAGCATAAGTGACGGGATTATAACAGCCTTAGAATTATTCAGGGTTGGTCGACCCAGAATCATGTTGTAGGCCGAGAGTTCCTCTACCACTAGGAACCGGACTACCATGTGTCGTCCTTCCCCTTTTTCTCCCAGGCGGATGGGTAGATCTACTCGTCCCAGTGGATGGACGACTCCTCCTCCAAAACCTATTAAAGGGTGGGAGGCCGGATGTATGCAGTCCGTCTGATATTTCAGTTTTGACAGACATTTGCTGCTGATGAGATCTGAAGAGCTCCCGGTATCTATGAGGATTCGACCAACTCTCTGGTTGGCCACTTTACATTCAATAACGAGAGGGTCGTCATGCGGCCCCCTTATTCCTCCTAGATCCTCTTCAGTGATGATAATCTCAGGAAATGTATATTTAGACGGTCGTTCTTGGTGAACGGAATTTACATCTAACCGCCTTATATTATCTTTGTTGCCCCTAATAGTGGGGCCGCCTCCTGAGAAGCCGCCTGCAATGGTGTAGACGACTGCATCATCTGTATCGGAACTGTCGGCCTGTTGATTCCTTTTGGCCGACTGCTTTTTTGAGGAAGTGTTCCCCGTAGATTTCTTGACATAAGTGTCAAGATCACCTTGATCAGCCAAGCGGTCCAGGTACCGCATGAGACTGATGCAGTCATTGGTGTGATGACCAATGTCATCATGATAAGCACAGATTTTGTCTTGGTTCCGGTTGCTCGCAGAACCCTTCATGGGGAGCGGCTTCTCAATTGAGAGCCGTCCCTTTATTTCTTTTAGGATAAACTGGTTATCCTTGTTAAACACATATTTTGGGGAGTATGGTTTGAATTCTTTTTTCTTTTTCTGGGCCGGCTGTTTAGAGGAATCAGCCGCCCAGACCCCTTTTCTTTTTTCATCCTTGTTGGACGACTGTTTCTGTCGTCCCTCTCTATTGTCGAACCTCTTCCCGTCCGACTGTTTCATCGTACACAGATCAGTCGCCTGTATATAGGCTTCTGCTTCAATCAAGGCCTCTTGAAGAGTCGCCACCCTTTTTCGAACTAAATCAAATTTGAAGGTAGACCCGTCTTTGAGACCTCTAAAAAAGTCAGTATAAGCTACCTCATCCGGTAACCCTTGAATCTGTATTCTCATCAGGTTGAACCGCCTGATGTAGGAACGAAGCCCCTCCTTTTCACCCTGCTGAATTGTTCCCAAATCAAGGGTCGTTTTCTTCGCAGGGATGTTCATTGCGAAGTTGGAGGCAAATAAGTAAGCAAGCGTCCTGAAGCTGTTTACACAACCAGTCGGCAGGTTGCCGAACCATTGCTGTGCAATTCCCTTGAGAGTCGCTGGGAAACACTTGCACCAAGTGGGATCATCCAACCCTTGAAGGTACATCAGGTTGGTGAATGCCATTAGATGGTCTTCCGGGTTAGTAGTGCCATCATAGGCGCCTACTAAAACATTTTTTACTTTGGCCGGCTGAGCGGCTTCAGTAATTTCCTTGGAGAAGGCCGACGGCTGTTCACCAAGTCTAAGCAGCCGTAGCTGCCAGTCCATAGGTTGGACGTTTTTTGCTGCAGGTCCACCAAATGGAGGTGGCTGCATAAAATACTGTTGTTGCGGCACAAATGGTAAGTTTGGTACCGCCTGGGCACTATGAAAGTCGGACTGACGGGAGGTGCCGCCTGACTGACTCTCATGGTACGACTGAGTTGGCCTCATCGAGGCGTTTCGCAAACTGTCCTGAAAATTTGAAGTAGAAGCCGACTCTGATAATCGGTCACTCTTCTTCTGCTCTAGCAGGTGCCGAGCATCTGTGAACGTTTGCTTTGACCCGTCCGCCTGAATATGACGAACCGGTTTCCTATTTCCCGTAGGGTAACGGAATTTTGTGAAATCAAGAGCAGACGGTTCCCGCTTCTTGGATTTAGGATGGGGAGTCGCCTCTCGCCCTTGAACTGGCTTCCTCCTCAGTGAAGTGGAAGGTTTCTTGGCCGACTGCTCTTTGACTGAAGCAGGCGGTTTTTTGTTGATCAACTCTTGGATCTCTCCCTTGAAGTCCCTCATGAAGGTCATGAGTTCGTTCCTTGTGATGGGAGCAGACCCATCAGTCGGCTGTTGCCGAGCAAGCGGTGCGCCTGCTGGCTCGCTTCCTGTTTGAAGATACTCCCGTTCCCTTATTTCAGTATGACGGGTACGGCGGGCCCTTAGGGTCCCGTCTGGAGCTGTATGAGTTTCAACTTCAAATTCACTTTCGGTATCATGGTCCGACTGAACTTGAGGGTCGTCTAGGGGACGCCTCTCTTCTGGAGTCGGTACAGACTTGGATGCCATCTCTGAAGTACTCTCCCCACAGACGGCGCCAAATGTTTCGGGGTTTTCTGATGTCCTGCGGGAGAGTTACAATTCCGAGACTGGAACCGGACGTCTGTACCTGCAAAATAACGGAGACTCCTGAGAGCTCCGCCTCCAACGGTCAAGTTAGTACCTGATTAAGGAGTAATCAATACAGAAAGTAAAGTAATGAGATCTCTCTAGGTGAGAGTGCTTAGTGTTGGTAATCTGCGTCGTTAGCGAGATTAGCCGATTGTTAATAAGTCTGTTCTTCTCTGCTTGATCTCTTAATTATTCGGTTGTTTTTTTTGTTCCCTGATTAATGAGGATTAATCGAGTATTTATAGCCTTGGGAAGCGTGCAACTCTCTAGGCTTAAGGTAAACCTAGGGCTGATCGGGCCTCTAGACTGAAATGGGCCTTGATGGCCGGTTGTCCCACTTGGCATGGGTGGACACGTGGCGTGTCTTAAGTGGTCCGTGGAGGACGTATCTGTGACTGACACGTGGCAAGCTCCTGTTGGCCTTCGTGAAGGACACGTGGCGGAACCTGGTTGGTCCACTTGTCAGACGGTGATTGGTGGATAAAAATCCCCTAATCACTTCCTATGTTCTTTCTAACATTTATGATTATGATTTACGATGATTATTTATTATGTTGCTTGATATGCATATTATTGTATATTGTTATTGCTTGATCACCTTTTATGTATGTTTAAAGGGAATTGGTATTTGCAATCACGCTAAATAAGATAATTAATAATCTTGTTTAGGGTTAATTGTGATTATAAATTCAAGTGATCACCAATAATAGTTTATTTGTGCATTAAATTCAACCAACATAGATTAAACAGGTTTAGGGTTAATCCTATTGATTGCATGTTAATCAGAAAGCGCACATGAATACGAGCAGAATAAAGTAGAGGCCTATTATTAGGGCAGGTTCAATCTCTTTTAGTTTGGATTTGTACCTTCATCCTCGAACCCTTATTTGGTTCATGACCTTATGGAGTTGGCGATCTCTTGGATCGTTAAGGGGTGTAACCTTCACCTCGTGAACGGTTTACAAGTTCCTTAAAAACTTGTTGGCGACTCTTTTGCTCTATCTTCTTCCCTTTTGGACGCCACCGTACTTTAGTGTATGATCACAGTGTGGTTCAAGCTAGTGGGATTTTAAAGGCTTGAAACTATTCCCTACAATCATGCATACATTACTTTGAAGAAAAGCAATTCAATCCATGCGATTCATTTTGTCTTGCTCAACGAGGAAGTTCAAAATATATTTCCTTTTTTTCGCGTCTTTTCTTTAGGGGAAGTTTAAAAAAAAAACTTTTTCAAAATTTTCTCATCGAGGGAAGTTCGAAAATAAAAGTTCAGTTTTCACATCTTTCTTTTTCGGGAGAAAGTCGGTACCTTCCACTCATGATAAAAATTGACGGAAAATTTTTGCTTTTGCATCTTCGTTTGCTTGTGTCTGCACACACACATATAAACACACACCCACTCACAAGTCATACACATTTTATGTCACATCAAGTCAAACTTGGTCAAGTCAGTGGTCAAGTCAATCACAATATATACGAGTCCATTGGCAAGTTTATTTTTGCAGGTCTCATCTACAGCCCACGATCGGGGACAAGCGAACCAACTACAACCCACGTCCGGGGACAAGCGGACCATCTACAGCCCACGTCCGGAGACAAGCGGACCATCTACAGCCCACGTCCGGGGACAAGCGGACCATCTACAGCCCACGTCCGCGGACAAGCGGACCATCTACAGCCCACGTCCGGGCACAAGCAGACCATCTACAGCCCACGTTCGGGGACAAGCGAACCAACTACAACCCACGTCCGGGAACAAGCGGACTACCTACAGCCACGTTCGGGGATAATGGAACCACCATCATTTCACGGCGCAAGGTTCTCGATACACAGAGACTTGCAATCTAATCATCTGTCAACTTTCCTCAAGCATGGAAAGTATTATTAAGTGGGTTTCTTCAAGCATAGAAAACCGCCAAATTCATATGTCGGCTTTCCTCAAGCATGGAAAGTATCATCCGGTAGATTTCTTTAAGCATATAAAGCTACCAAACTCGTTAGTCGGCTTTCCTCAAGCATGGAAAGCATTTCAACAAACGTCATCCGGTGGATTCCTTCACGCATAGGAAAATACCAAACTCATTTGTCACCGATACACTGGCGTCAGATAAGCGTTTGATCCCTTTACTCTTTTATATGTGGAACTAACATTTTTCTGCAGGTATTAGCGTATACAAAGTTATTTAGGATCGCAGAACTTCTTAAATCATTCTCCGTCCCTATCGACTACTTTGACTATAATTTTCGAAAAAGACGTTTCTACAAACTCAGTCAAAGTGGGGGCTTCTGTAGGCACCTAAAAATGTCTCCCCAAAACCAAACCCGATGATGAACAACCTTTCACCGCCATTATTAGTCGGGTTGAGTATTTAATCTTGGAGTGCTTAAATCCATATTTCCATTTCATAAACCTACCCAACTTCTAGCCCATTTCTCCAAACCATAACCTATTTTCTTCTTTTCGTGCCTTTAAACCCAAAATAATTCATTTCGTATCCTTTAAAATCATTCATTTCGTGTCCTTTTTATAAAAACGTTTAATCCAGTTTATTTTTGTCCATTATCTGGGTTCAATGATTGAATAGTCGGATGGGGCTTTAAAAGAGCTTTCCAACGATATATTATAAGCCCAAATTCGAGTTATAACGAATAAGTTATGGCCAAAATATTAAACTGAGCCCAAACCGAACCTAAGCCCACCTTACCTTCGACCCAATGATCATGTGGAGGGTCCAAATTATTTATTCCCATTCCTAAACCAATTAGTATTAATTATAAGCTTCTATAAGTTTCTAAAAGATCCTAACTATCCTTTTTGAAAAGATAAGATTAAAGAGTTTGAAATTGAATAAAACTCTTTTTTTTTAAAGTCCTAATTTTATTCGAATTGAAAGTCATTCAAAGATAGACAGATATTATTTTCGTGCCTGTAGACACCTAAAAATGTCTTCCCTTAACCAAACCCGATGATGAACAACCTTTCACCGCTACTATTGGTCAGGTTCAGTATTTAATCCCGAGAGTGCTTGAAAAATCGTATTTGATTAAATTCGTATTTTTGAATAGTCCATGGATTAGTCTTGATGTTTGGTAAAAGCATAGTTTTAATTTCAGCCTAAACTTATTATTTAATTTTAGCCCAAACCTTTTTTTATTTATTTTATTGTTTTATTATTTATTTTTGGCCCAAACCTTCTATTTATTTTATTTGCTTATTTTCTTATTTTAGCCCAAATAATAATAAATCAGAAAAAGGCCCGAAATTATCAATCGGCACTTAAAATGTTGAAAGAAATTAGGTTAAAAATGTATTTAGACGGAAAAGCGGACTGAAAATTCCCGCGCCACGGCAGGAGTCCACCGTGTCACGGGAATCTTTCCCGTCTGACAGTGAGTTTTCCCGTGACACGGGAAACCTGCTGTGACACGGGAATTTCCCTGTCCTTTCCGCGTAAACCCTTAACGCTTTTTCTTCCCCGTTTACTAAATATTTCCCGCGTCACTCAAAAATTGCACCGTGTCACGGTACATTTTTTATATAAATACCCCCTCATTTCTGATGTACAGGGCATCAATTAATTCTCTAGTTTTTTCTCTCTTCTATGCTCTAGCCTAAACACTAGCCTACCTTTATTCTTTCAAAATTCCTTCTTCAAGCACTCCCAGGAGTCCACACTTTACTCGTGGTTCTGTCTTTAAACCAAGGCGTGAAAGGTAGAACTGTTTGAGGGTTTGACCCCAAATCAAATCAATTCTATTTAATTCCAATATTGATGTTATTCTATTATTTTTATGATCACCATATTGCATGTTAAAGGGAATATGTAATTGAAAATCACGCTTAATAAGATAATTTGGACAACTGGTTTAGGTTCCTTTTTAATCTTGTTATTTAATTCAAGTGATCACAATATTTTAGAATTATGTGTTGCATTAATATTCAACCAATTTAGCTTCATAACAGTTTGGAGTGAATTGAATATTTTGTTTGTATGCCTTTGAGATCGCAGGAATCATTTTTCACTATTAGAATCGAGTAGAGGCCAATACGGGCGAATGTGACTCCATGATTCACTTTGTACCATCATCCCCGATCCTCCTTTCGTGGTTCCGAACCATATGGAGTTAGTAATATCATGGATTATGAATGGAGTGTAACCTTCACGAGTCAATCGTTGTTGCCTTCGTTGTCCCTTTATTCGTGGTTGCCTTTTATGATCCGTGAACGGTTTACAAGTTCCTTAAAAACTTGTTGGCGGCTCCCTACTTTCCTTGTCCCTAATTGTATATGTCAATTCCCACTTCCTATGAGTGCCAAGCATATTCACACATGCTTTTAACTTAGGCGCACTTCGAACGACGCCTACAATTTGGCGACTCCACTGGGGAGGATTCTTGGTTATTTATCGATTTGAGTGATCGGTATTTAATAAAGATGAGTGGATGAGACTTGAAAGATTCTTGAAAAATATTCCTGTTATTAATTTGGCATTTTTGCATAAGCATAGACGTTTTAACGTCGCATTTACGTCTGTCCCGTAGGAGAAATTGAATAACTTGATTGCATACGAAGGAAAACTGGGCACTAGTCAGATATTCCGACTGCTGTGCCACGGCAGAATCTGCCGTGTCACGGTACAGTGCACCGTCTGACGGTGTTCAGTACCGTGGCACGGGAATCTCTGCCGTGTCACGGCAGTCTTAAAATCAGTCCGGTGGCTTGTTTTATCTTCTCACAGTCAACTTCCTTCGATTTTTTTGAAAAAACGTGTGTGTTCTACATGCGTCTTAGCCCCGGGGGATTTAAGCTCTATCAACCCAAAAACGCTCATGGCAATAAGGGTTCATCCGAGTTATTAAATCCACCCAAACCATGGAGTCGAGTTCGATTTCATCACGAACTCGCAGAGCCGTCCGTTGGCATACACCCTCAAAGGAGGTTGCCTTGCTAACGCGTACAAACTCTTAACCATGGTACCCTATTGACACCAAATAAACCTGACCATAGTCGAACATAGAACTTGACCTTAGGTTGCGAACTATTCTTTGCATCATTGTGCCTACGTGTTTATGTTTGGTTGTTTTGATCCTAACCTTCTTTCTTTGTCTATGGTGGATTATTTTATGACTGACGATTGCAATTGGACCGTACTCATTTAGTTATTAGTGCAAAAAAAAAAAAAAAAAGTTTTCCGCGCCACGGGAAGATCTACCGTGTCACGGCAAATTTCCACCGTGGCACGGTGGATCTGCCAAAAAAAATAAAAAATCTTGTGCCACGTTAGCATTTACCGTGGCAAGGGAAAGTTCACCGTGTCACGGCAACTTTCACCGTGCCACGGTGGATTTCAAAAAAAAAAAAAAAAATCCCGTACCACGTCAGCATCCACCTTGGCACGGGAAAGTTTACCGTGGCACAGGAAAGTTCACCTTGTCACGGCAACTTCCACCATGGCACGGTGGATTTCCAAAAAAAAAATAAAAAAAATGCAGCAAAGCAACAATAAAACAATGTCTAAAGGCAAGTGTTCCAATGTCTTTAATATGAACAAGTCTCAAATTGCGTCTCTATTCGAGTGCTCGACACCGTGCCTGAGAAACATGAATGCTAAGTGAGTGATGGACCACATGATCTGAGATTGCCTACATTGATTCAAAAGAATGAAAGAAAAAAAAAAATCAAAGCAAAAATAAAATGTGTTGAAAATAAACTTGCAAAATTCAAAATTTTCAAATTCACAATTACACATCTTGGCGGCTCCCTACTTTCCTTGTCCCTAATCGTACATGTCAATTCCCACTTCCTATGAGTGCCAAGCATATTAACACATGCTTTAACTTAGGCGCACTTCGAACTGACTCTAGCTAGGTTGCAAACTTTTTTTGACTCTATAGAATATTAACACATGATGTAAAAGAACTTCGCAACCTAGAGTCAAGATCTATGTTCAACTATTCGTATTTGTACATACTTCGAACTGACTCTAGGTTGCGAACCTTTTTTTACATCATCGTGACTAAATGCTACATGGTTGTTTGGTGCTAACCTTCATGTGTTTACTCTTTTGTTTAACCCATGAGCGAGGGTTTTTATTTCCACATAGTAATTAGTACGGACCTAAAATCGATTAAAATCTGGAAAAATCACAAAATAGACCTGGAACTGCGCACCGTGTCACGGCAAGTTCTGCTGCGCCACGGTGAACAGTGCCGTGACATACCGTCTGACGGTAGGCTGCACCGTGTCACGACTGTCAGCACCGTGACACGGTGCCCAAGAAAAGTGTCACGTTAGTCTTTTTTTCGGTTTTTGTGCGTACGTATGTAGTTTATATGTCTAGTTTGGTGTCATGTCTAGCTTTACGGTCAAAACACGCGTCCATAACCTCACTTAATCACTCACATATCGTGTTCACACACTTTCGTGCACCACTTTTTGACCGTATTTTAGGGTAGTCTTTTTTTTGTGTCGTTTTTTTTTCGGAGTAAGTCAGATAGTATCCTCCCACATTTTTAAAAAATAAATAAATAAATAAATAAATAGAATTTCAAAGTTATAGATTTTTAAAAATTCAATTTTATTTTATTTATTTATTTTTCCGGATGGGTTAAGGTTAAGTTTGGTCATTAAGGGTGTGTTTGTTTCGGTGTCACAGCACTTGGTCAAGAAGCAGGGGTAGATTGTTACGGTTCAAGTCAATACCTCAACAACCTCTTATACCAAAGAGGCGTACAAGGAAACCACCACAATCATCTCCACAAGATCCATCTCCAGTGTACTTTCAACCAATGGCTACTAAGGAAGATATCGAGAACATCAACAAGACAATTGAAATGTTGTCTAACATGATGCAAACACACACCACTAGAGTCAACACGGTATAGCAAGACAATCAAAACAATGTCACTACCGCTGCAATGGACAAGATTAAGGAACATATGAGTAAGATTTCTGAAGAATTCACTTATGTGGAACAACCTGTCACCTCTTCGTCCATAAGGGACAAGCTTCCTGAGAAGTTTTCCACTGCTGACATTCCCAAATTCAAGCCTACTGATAATCCGCTTTTCCATTTGAAGGCTTTTTCTGCAACAATGGCTCTTAAGGGAGTAGATGTGACACTCTTCCCTACAGTGTTCCCTCTTTCCTTGGAGCATGCCTGTCAACAGTGGTTCTACTCTTTGGAATCCAAACATGTCGCGACCTGGGAGTATGTTGCTGAAAGCTTTATGACTCGTTACAAGTATAACATTCAGGCTAAGAATTCTGAACGTGAAATCTCCATTCTCAAACAGAAAGAGAATGAAGGCTTCACCACTTACTTAAGTAGGTGGAGGGAAACATCCGCGCTCTTGGTGGATCCCCCCAAGGAAAAAGAGATGGTTCGCTTGTACATTGCCAATCTGACTCATAAGTACAAGCAACACTTGAAGTTTCTGCCTCTGAGTACCTTTGAAGCTGTATACGTTATTGGAATCAATATCAACGACGAACTAATGAAGACTGCTGGTAGCAACAATAATAACAGCACTTGGAAAAACAAGAAGAAAGACACTCCTTCTTCTTCGTCTTCCAAGCCCAACAATGCTACCAACAATATCAATATCAATGATGTGCTGGCCCTTAATGCTCCTCCTCAAAGATTCCAAAGGCAAAGGAGGGTTTACACGCCTTTGGGAATGACTTATGATGCTGCTTTTGATCGTTTGCATGGTCAAGGACTGATTATGCCAATTGGACCATTTCCAGAACCTCGACCAGAGAATAGGACCGCTAGCTATGACCCCAATGCTTATTGCAAGTTTCATCAAGGCAAGGGCCATAATACTGAGAAGTGTTGGAGGTTGAAGGATGCAATGCAAGACCTAATTGATGCTAATCAACTTCCTGTCCCTCTAGGGGGCAAGAAGCCTAACATTCAAACAGGTCCTCTTTCCGACGCTTTGGCTATCATGGGAGATGAAGTCTCCTTTGATCCGTCAATACTCATTCAACCTGTGAATGAACCTTTGTCGGAAGTTGTATTTGTCTCGAGTTCTGAAGAAGTGAATGGAATTTGGGATAGTGACGATGAAGACATCTATCTCAAGGATATAGCCTGTTCATCTCTTGGCACGGGTGAAGATGTTTGGGGAGACCTTGAGGTCAAGTTTCTCACCAGAAGTGGACGGTTGCAACAACCTAGTCCACCTCCACCTCCACCACAATCACATCCGATAGTTGATCCCATCGACCCTGTGAACAACGATGTGGTCAAACAATTGCAAAAGACCAAGGTGGAGATGAATGTATGGAAGATTTTGGCCACCTCCCACGAGCATAGAAAGATTGTGATGAATGCTCTGGTGAAAATAGGAGTTGATGATGACGTGACTCCTCAAGGACTGGTCAACTTTCTCACTACTGAATTGCCAAGTACTAGCAATCTAATTTATTTTTCTGACAAGGATCTGCCCCCGGAAGGGGATCAACATAATAAGGCCTTACACCTCACTGTGGTGTGTGGGCAGATGAATGTTCCTATGAGCCTGGTTGATAATGGCTCTGCAATCAATGTATGCTCACTCTACACTGCAAAGAAGTTGGGCATAAAGAATGAAGAACTGACTCCTTCTATTCAAGGGATTCGAGCTTACTATAATACTCGTCGTCAAGCCGTGGGTACTATCATACTCAACATAGCTACTGGGGCCATTGAACGTCGCACCAAATTTCAGGTGGTGGACATTAAGGCCTCTTTCAATCTGTTGTTAGGACGCCCTTGTCTTCATGAGCTAAAGGCGATTCCATCATCGTTGCACCAGAAGGTGAAAGCCATAGTCGAAGGGGTTCCAATTAACATTGACGCCTCTCCTATGCGCATTCAAGTTATTGACACTCCTATCGTCCATGTCGAACATGACAAAGAAGATGAAGATCTTTGGGGGTTTTCATTCGATGATGTTCCCGTGATCGAAGAAGAGGAAAAGTGCCATCTCGACTTTGATCCCTATTCAAACACCAATATTAATGCCATTTTGAAGAAGCAAGGGCATTTCCCTAGAATGACCCTCGGACTCAAAAAGAAAATGGCTGAACTTTGGGGCCATCCTGGTGCACTCAAGAAGGATACTTTTGGCTTAGGATTCAAGCCGACAAAAGAAGATGTGAGACAAGCCCTCTTGAAGATGAAGGCTCGCAATAACGCTTGAATCACGAAGACGGAAATGGCCATGGATCCATATCCATTCACCCTCAATGGCCAGTACATCAAAGAAGGGGAAGACTTCCCATGCTATGAATTCCCTGAGCCATTCGTCCATGATGGGAAGCGTGAACCAGGATTCGAGATGTTCCTCGATTGTGACTTTGTTGATGAAGACGAAGAGCTCTTCACAGCTGAGAAACTAGCTAGCCCAAGCTCTGATGATCTAGGCATTAACCTTCTTTTTGGAATGGAGAAGAATGAATCTAAGCCCGTCTGCAATGATAATTCCAATCTCGTTCAAGTTTTTATAGCAAACAAGGATTTTGACCCCTCCGAGTTAATCTTCCAAGCTAATAATATTTCAAAGGGATGGCGCAAGACATTGAGGATCACTACGCCAAGCGGAGAGAAGTTGGAAATAACCGCTGGCGAAGGTCTTATGTTTGATGAGTCTGAGTCGTCTGGGTCCGAGTCCGAGTCTGAGTCTGAGTCTAAGTCTGTAGAAGAGTCCTTAGAGTTTGAGGCCGACCCTATTTCTTCTATAGAGTCCAATCCTGAGTCTCTTGTTGAGTCTTCTCTTTCCGGTGAGGTTGCAGCTGACCTTGCCCCTCTTGATGTATTAGCCAATGAATTCAATAAAATGAGTACCTTTGCTTACGATGCATGTCATTCCCCTAGCCCTGATCAATATTGCTTTGCTAATGATAAAAATGACAAAGAAATAATAAAACCAATGGAAGAACACGAAAATAAAACAGCAGTTATCGAAGATACAGAGACACTTAATATATCCTATGATACGACTGTTAAAGAAGTAAAAATTGGATTAACACTAAGTCAAGATGAACGCAAAGAGCTAATTAACTTGCTTAGTGAATTTGTTGATGTATTTGCTTGGTCATACCAAGATATGCCAGGAATTGACAGGGATATAGCTCAGCATACGATACCACTCATTCCAGGTATGAAGCCTGTCAAACAAAAGCTGCGCAGTATGAAACCGGATGTAGCTCTCAAAATCAAAGAAGAAATCAGAAAGCAGTTGGCCGCAGGTTTCATCAAAGTATCCAAGTATCCAGAATGGATAGCAAATGAGGTTCTAGTTCCAAAGAAGGATGGAAGGGTCAGAATGTGTGTTGATTACAGAGACCTCAATAAAGCAAGCCCGAAAGATGGGTTCCCTCTACCTCACATTGACATTCTGGTCGATAATACAGCAAACCATGCACTCCTATCATTCATGGACGGCTACGCCGGATATAATCAAGTATTGATGGCTGAAGAAGATATGGAGAAAACCACATTCATCACACAATGGGGTACATATTACTATACGGTAATGCCATTCAGGTTGAAAAATGCGGGTTCCACCTACCAAAGAGCAGCTACAGCATTGTTACATGATATGATGCACGAAGAGGTGGAGGTCTATGTCGATGATATGATCGTTAAGTCTAAAGATCATCCAGGCCACATCATTGAACTTCGCAAGTTCTTTGAAAGACTCCGCAAGTACAACATGATCCCACAAAAGTAAAAGCGATCATGGCCATGCCACCGCCCAAGAATGAGAAGGAGATTCGAGGTTTCATTGGAAGGCTGCAGTATATAAGTAGGTTCATATCAATAATCACAGCGATATGTGAACCTATATTCAAGAAGCTTAAGAAAAATGTCCCAGTCACATGGGATGACGATTGCCAAAAATATTTCGACAAAATCAAAGAGTACCTGGAAAACCCACCCGTGCTAGCGCCAGCATTACCTGACTTTCCTCTTCGACTCTACCTTACGGTCATAAGAGAAACGATAGGGGCTTCTCTCGGGTCTTGAGCCTTTTACCTCTTTCTTCCTTAAACCATCAACTTAACCACATTAAAACACTTGAAAGACCTCTTTGAGGTGTACATACACTTGTGCAAAGTTCGGTTAGAGCTACGTTCAGCTTTATTCCTAACAGATACGTAGGCAACCTCACATTGAGGTGCGGCCACATTCATATTCATATCTATGCATGATCGACTCAAAGAATATCCAATGCTTATCTCTATATCCCTACCCATTTAGAGCTAGACTTGGGGGCTTGAACCCACATCACATTAGCTTACCCAGCCTAAAGAGTCATCATCTTTGATCCTTCTGACATATATTTCCATAACCATAACCTTTGCAGCCAGCCTTAGTATCACATTCACACACTTCACTCACACATTCATATCCATATCAATCATCCTTCCCTTTAAGAGCCCTTTATCATGAAATCTTGTTTCAACACTATGCATGTTTCAAGACAACATTCATTAGAAGAAACATTGTATACTAGCTTAGCTTCCTGACCTGAGCAATATTCATTGTTTCATGCATCGCATAATGTGCTGAGAAACATTTATATATCAATAATTTTTAATCATACAAAGCATATCGTGCTTAGCTCCTTCACCTAAGCAACGTTCATTATGCAATAATCACTTCATCTGTATACATGCTTAGCATCTAGACCTAAGTAACGTTCAAGATAGTTTCTTTACACCATATATGATGCTTAGCTCCATGACCTAAGTCCATTCATCGTGTCACATGATGTAATTGTCCTTAGCCTCCTGGCCTAAGGACATGCATCATGCATACATTACTTTCAAGAAAAGCAATTCAATCCATGCGATTTATTTTGTCTTGCTCAACGAGGAAGTTTAAAACTTCTTTCCTTTTTTTGCGTCTTTTCTTTTGGGGAAGTTTAAAAAAAAACTTTTTCGAAATTTTCTCATCGAGGGAAGTTCGAAAACAAAACTTCATTTTCACGTCTTTCTTTTCGAGAGAAAGTCGGTACCCTCCACTCATGACAGAAATGACGGGAAATTTTTGCTTTTGCATTTTTAATTGCTTTTGTCAGTGCACACACTCACTCAAGAAACACACAATCACAAGTCATACACATGTCATGTCATGTCAAGTCAAAATTGGTCAAGTTAGTTGGTCAAGTCAATCACAATATATATGAGTCCATTAGCAAATTTATTTTTGCAGGTCTCATCTACAGCCCACGTTCGGGGACAAGCGAACCATCTACACCGCACGTCCGGGGACAAGCGGACCATCTACATCCCACATCCGGGGACAAGCGGACCATCTACAGCCCACGTTCGGGGACAAGTGGACCATCAACAGCCCACGTTCGGGGACAAGCGAACCAACTACAGCCCACGTTCGGGGACAAGCGAACCAACTACAGCCCAAGTCCGGGGACAAGCGGACCATCCACAGCCCACTTTCGGGGAAAAGCGAACCAACTATAGCCCACGTTCGGGGACAAACGAACCAACTACAGCCCACGTCCGGGGACAAGCGGACCATCTACAACCCACGTCCGGGGACAAGCGGACCATCTACAACCCACGTCTGGGGACAAGCGGACCATCTACAGCCCACGTTCGGGGACAAGCGAAGCAACTACAGCCCACGTCCGGGGACAAGCGGACCAACTACAACCCACGTCCGGGGACAAGCGGACCACCTACAACCCACGTTCGGGGACAATCGAACCACCATCATTTCATGACGCAAGGTTCTCGATACACAGAGACTTGCAATCTCATCATCTGTCGACTTTCCTCAAGCATGGAAAGTATTATCCGGTGGATTTCTTCAAGCATAGAAAAACGCCAAATTCTTTTGTCGACTTTTGTCAAGCATAAGAAGCATCATCGGTGGATTTATTCAAGCATAGAATGACACCAAATTCATACTTTGACTTTCCTCACGCATGGAAAGTTTAATCCGGTAGGTTTCTTCAGGCTTAGAAAGCTACCAAATTCCTCAGTCGGCTTTCCTCAGGCATGGAAAGCATTTCAACAAACGTCATTCAGTGGATTCCTTCAAGCATAGGAAGACACCAAGCTCACTTGTCACTGATACACTGGTGTTAGATAAGCATTCTATTCCTTTACTCTTTTATCTGTGGAACTAACATTTTTCCGCAGGTATCGGCGTATACAGAGTGATTTAGGATCGCAGAACGGCTTAAATCATTCTCCATCCCTATCGACTACTTTGACTATCGTTTTCGAAACTAACGTTTCTACAAACTCAGTCAAAGTGGGGGCTTCTGTAGACAATTAAAAATGTCTCCTTAAAACCAAACCCGATGATGAACAACCTTTCACCGCTACTATTAGTCGGGTTCAGTATTTAATCCCAAGAGTGCTTAAAAAATCGTATTTGATTAAATTCGTATTTTTGAATAGTCCATGGATTAGTCTTGATGTTTGGTAAAAGCATAGTTTTAATTTCAGCCCAAACTTATTATTTAATTTTAGCCCAAACCTTTTTTTATTTATATTTATTATTTTATTATTTATTTTTGGCCCAAACCTTTTATTTATTTTATTTGCTTATTTTCTTATTTTAGCCCAAATAATAATAAATCAGAAAAAGGCCCGAAATTATCAATCGGCACTTAAAATGCTGAACGAAATTAGGGTTAAAAATGTATTTAGACGGAAAAGCGAACTGAAAATTCCCGCGCCACGGCAGGAGTCCACCGTGTCACGAGAATCTTTCCCGTGTGACGGTGAGTTTTCCCGTGACACGAGAAACCTGCTGTGACACGGAAATTTCCGTGTCCTTTCCGCGTAAACCCTTAACGCGTTTTCTTCCCCGTTTACTAAATATTTCCAGCGTCACTCAAAAATTGCACCGTGTCACGGGAATGTTTCCCGTTTGACGGTGGGACTTCCCGTGTCACGGTATAGTTTGCCGTGTCACGGGATACTTTTTTAGGGTTTTTATCATTTTAGGATTTCGTGTGTTCCCTCAGCACATTTTCTCTATAAATACCCCCTCATTTTTGATGTACGGGGCATCAATTAATTCTCTAGTTTTTTCTCTCTTCTATGCTCTAGCCTAAACACTAGCCTCCTTTATTCTTTCAAAATTCCTTCTTCAAGCACTCCCAGGAGTCCACACTTTACTCGTGTTTCTGTCCTTAAGCCAAGGCGTGAAAGGTAGAATTGTTTGAGGGTTTGGCCCCAAATCAATTCTATTTAATTTAATTTAATTATTGTTTTATTATTATTTCCTTGAAGTTACTAACTCGTTTATTATTTTGTAGTTGCAAACAAACAGAATCAAAGTAAGAATTATGTTCCTTTTATTTCTATTATTTTTCTAACGATTTTATATTGTTGGAATTATTGTTAAATTGCTTCCAATATTGATGTTATTCTATTATTTTTATTATCACCATATTGCATGTTAAAGGGAATATGTAATTGAAAATCACGCTTAATAAGATAATTTGGACAACTGGTTTAGGTTCCTTTTTAATCTTGTTATTTAATTCAAGTGATCACAATATTTTAGAATTATGTGTTGCATTAATATTCAACCAATTTAGCTTAATAACAGTTTGGAGCGAATTGAATATTTTGTTTGTATGCCTTTGAGATCGCAGGAATCATTTTTCACTATAAGAATCGAGTAGAGGTCAATACGGGCGAATGTGACTCCATGACTCACTTCGTACCATCATCCCCGATCCTCCTTTCGTGGTTCATATGGAGTTAGTAATCTCATGGATTATGAATGGGGTGTAACCTTCACGGGTCAATCGTTGTTGCCTTCATTGTCCCTTTATTCGTGGTTGCCTTTTATGATCCGTGAACGGTTTACTAGTTATTTAAAAACTTGTTGAAGGCTCCCCACTTTTCTTGTCCCTAATCGTATATGTCATTTCCCACTTCCTATGAGTGTCATTCACACATGCTTTTAACTTAGGCGCACTTCGAATAACGCCTATAGTGCCTAATATTTTTTATTCAAATTTTATATTGTTGGATAGCCCTTGAAATTATCTTTCCAATGATATATTATAATATCAATTCCGAGCTATAACGGAAAAGATATGAATAAAATGTCAAACTCTATCCAAAACTGACACCGTCTCACTATTTCGGCCATATTTTTTATTCTACAGAATATTTTAATCTGATTCTAATTGGGTTAGAAAGTAGACTTCAAGATATTTCCAACGATATCTTATTCATCTTATTCCGATTTTTGGATCAAAAGATATGATAAAAACAAAAAACCGCAAAAACTGCTGTCTATCGAGTTTTATTCCGTTTTAATTCGGATCTTATATTAATTCTTCGACCTCTCTTTTTTCTCTATAAATAGAGGTCATATCACCTCTTTTTCAAGGATCGAAAAGCTTGATCACAAAATAATTCTTTTTTTCCTCTTTAGCCTAAACACTAGCCTCCCCATTCTTTCACTATTTCTTCCTTTAAGCACTCCAAGAAGTCCATACAATACCTGAATTTCTATACTTTAACCAAGGCGTGATAGGTATAATTAACTGAGGGTTTGGACCAAATTAAATCTATATTTATTTAATTTAATTTCCATTTACTTTATATTTTTATTGAAGTTACTAACAGTTTATTCATGATGTAGCAATTTAAAGGAACGTGCGGAATGTGACTAACTAATTGATTTAATTACTCTTATTTTATTATTATGTTGCTAGTATCATGATTAGGGTTATTTTATATTTGATTTGACTAACGATATTATTGTTAAATTGCTTCCAATATTAATGTTTATTCTATTATTGTTATGATCACTATATTGCATGTTTAAAGGGAATATGTAATTGAAAATCACGACTAATAAGATAATTTGGACAACGGGTTTAGGTTCCTTTTATTCTTGTTGCTTAATTTAAGTGATCAAATATTTTAGAATTATATGTTGCATTAATATTCAACCAATTTAGCCTAATAATATTTTGGAGAAAATTGAATATTTTATTTGTATGCCTTTGAGATCGCAAGAATCACTTTTCATTATAAGAATCGAGTAGAAGCCAATACGGGCGAATGTGACTCCATGACTCACTTCGTACCATCATCCTCGATCCTCCTTTCGTGGTTCCAAACCATATGGAGTTAGTAATCTCATGAATTATGAATGGGGTGTAACCTTCACGGGTCAATCGTTGTTGCCTATCGTTGTCCCTTATTGTGGTTGTGTTTTATGATCCGTGAACGGTTTACAAGTTCCTTAAAAACTTGTTGGCGGCTCCCTACTTTTCTTTGTACCTAATCGTATTATGTCAAATCCTATTTCCTATGAGTGCCAAGCGTATTCACCACATGCTTTTAACGTAGGCGCACTTCGAGCGACGCCTACAATTTGGCGACTCCACTGGGGAGGATTCTTGGTTATTTATCGATTTGAGTGATCGGTATTTAATTGAGATGAGTGGATGAGACTTGAAAGATTCTTGAAAAATATTCCTGTGATTTAATTGGCATTGTCACATATGCATATGCATTTTAGCTTACCTATTTTGCCACAATAGTACGTGTTCTGCGTATGTGGCTAACCCGGGGGATTTATGCTCTATCAACCCGAAAACGCTCATGGCAATAAGGGTTCATCCGAGTTTTTAAATCCACCCAAACCATGGAGTCGAGTTCGATTTCATCACGAACTCGCAAAGTCGCCCGTTGGCATACACCCTCAAGGGAGGCTTCCTTGCTAATGCGTTCAAACTCTTAATCGTGGTACCCTTTGACACCCAAAAGCTTGACCATAGTCGAACATAGAACTTGACTTTAGGTTGCGAAATTCATTGCATCATGCGTGACAATATGCTTATATGTGCATTTTTTTTATTGAATTTTTTTTAATCAAACCCTTTTTATTTTTTATAGAGTCGAGTCATAGATTTTTTTAAAAAAAATTTGAGTCAACTTGGATTTTTATTCCCGTATACTGCACAAGAGTCAACTTGTTTTAGTCATATCCGGAGTTCTAGAAAGAGTTACGTGTCGTGCAACCTATGGATCTGTAGCCCCGAGTTTTATCTTTGATTTAAAGTTAGTTTCGTCTAAATAAGAGTCACAGATAAAAAGTTATAACCGATATACTACAGTCTGTCCAGTTTAGATTTCTTTTTAGTGTTACCTTTTTTTATTTTTTATTTTTTTTTAAAAAAAAAAATCGTGTCAAGCTAGTCTTACCTGGTCCTTTAATCCGTGTCAACTCGTATAACATAGGATTATAGATTTTTATTTTTATTTTATTTTTTATACCCATGAGTCTTAACTCTTCTAGAATTCTAGTCCTCTTCCTAGTTTCTTGTGATCGATTTTTGTGCTAACCTTAACATGTGTTCTTTGTCTTTGATTGTGGCTGATCTTATTTATGACTAACGATTGCCAATGGACTGTTTTCACCTAGTAAATAGCATAAACATTAAAATTTGACAAAATTAATCAAGTTAGTTTGTCTTTTAGTCTTCCGTGCTATTTGGTCATTGGGTCCTTTGTTTTTTACAACGTCCTCATGTCTAGCCATACGATCATACCACGAGTCTTAATAAACTCACCTAATCACACATGTTGAGTCGTTACACACACTTTGTCTTCGAGTAATGCACTATATTGTTTATGATCGTATACTAGGACCATGCATGTGTCGTTTTCCATCGTAATAGGAATGGGTGGAGTATTCCCCATTGGTTTTCAAAATTCTTTCATACACTCTTCCTTTCCAATCCGAGTATTGAGTCAATGCATTAAGTGAGCTCATTTTGTTCCATAGTACTCGAGTGCAAGAATCACTAGGCAAGAGTTGGAAGAATAAGGGGAACGTCATTCCTTCTTTCTTTTCTTCCAATCAAAGCATCAACAATAACAAACTTCTTGTTCCTCTTGGCGGTAACAAGTAATTCATAAGCAACCATGAAGACGAAGCACAAGACAAGTTTCCATACAAGATTTCATGCTTTTTTCTTTCGTTTTAACCCTTTTCCCCGAATAAGTCTAGCATAGGTTCTCCTTATCCTTATGTCTATATGTCATGTTCCATCAATGATCATTTCTTTCCTTCGCATTCGATCATGTCATTCGCCGAAAAAAAAAATCAATTGCCAAACTAAACACAAGGTACACCAATGATTTGAGGCACCTTTCCAACCCTGTCATACATTTCCCATTAACCATTCAAGCACACATTCCATTTCTTCATCAACCACTTTGAGCCTCGTCTAACGTTTGACCTTCATTTCTTTAATCCACATTCACTTAACCTTGGGAATGGAAGATGTGTAATTTTATAACATTCAAAAAGCAAGTAAAAAAAAGCGGCAAAAAAAACAATAAAACAATGTCTAAAGGCAAGTGTTCCAATGTCTTTGATATGAACACGTCTCAAATTGCGTCTCTCATCAAGTGCTTGGTACCGTGCCTGAGAAACATGAACGCTAAGTGAGTGATGGACAACATGATCTGAGATTGCCTACATTGATTCAAAAGAATAAAAAAAAAAGAAAAAAGAAATTCAAAACAAAAAAATGTTGAAAATAAAACTTGCAAAGTCTAATACACAATTGCATATCTTTGGGGCTTCTCTCGGGTCTTGAGCCTTTTGCCCCTTTCTTCCTTAAACCTTCAGCTTAACCACCTTACAACCCTTGAAAGACCTCTTTGAGGTGTACACACACTTGTGCAAAGTTCGGTTAGAGCTACGTTAGGCCTAATTCCTAACGGATACGTAGGAAACCTCACATCGAGGTGCGGCCACATTCATATTCATATCCATGCATGATTGAGTCAAAGAATATCCAATGCTTACCCCTACCAATTTAGAGCTAGACTTGGGGGCTTGAACCGACATCATTTAGCTTATCTATCCTAAAGAGTCATTAACTGACTCTTCTCACATATATTTCTATCACCATAGCCATTGCAGCCTTAGTATCACATTCACACACTTCACTCACACATCCTTATCCTTATCAATCATCCTTCCCTTAGGAACCCTTTATCATGAAATCTTGTTTCCCTACCGCGCATGCTTCATCATCTTTCAAGACAACATTCATAAGAAGAAACGTTGTATACTTTCTTAGCTTCTTGACCTGAGCAATGTTCATAATGTGTTGAGTAACATTTCTATATCAATGATTTGTAATAATACAAAGCATATCGTTCTTAGCTCCTTGACCTAAGCAACGTTCATAATCACTTCATCTATATACGTGCTTAGCTTCCAGACCTAAGTGGCATTCAAGATCGCTTCTTTACACCATATATGATGCTTAGCTCCATGACTTAAGTTCATTCATCTATCGTGTCACATGATGTAATTGTCCTTAGCCTCCTGGCCTAAGGACATGCATCATGCATACATTACTTTCAAGAAAAGCAATTCAATCCATGCGATTCATTTTGTCTTCCTCAACGAGGAAGTTCAAAATTTCTTTCCTTTTTATTCGCGTCTTTTCTTTAGGGGAAATTTAAAAAAAAAAATTCAAAATTTTCTCATCGAGGGAAGTTCGAAAATAAAAGTTCAGTTTTCACATCATTCTTTTTCGGTAGAAAATCGGTACCCTCCACTCATGATAAAAATTGACGGAAAATTTTTGCTTTTGCATATTTGTTTGCTTGTGTCTGCACACACACATATATACACACACACACACTCACAAGTCAAACTTGGTCAAGTCAGTGGTCAAGTCAATCACAATATATACGAGTCCATTGGCAAGTTTATTTTTGCAGGTCTCATCTACAGCCCACGATCGGGGACAAGCGAACCAACTACAACCCACGTCCGGGGACAAGCGGACCATCTACAGCCCACGTCCGGAGACAAGCGGACCATCTACAGCCCACGTCCGGGGACAAGCGGACCATCTACAGCCCACGTCCGCGGACAAGCGGACCATCTACAGCCCACGTCCGGGCACAAGCAGACCATCTACAGCCCACGTTCGGGGACAAGCGAACCAACTACAACCCACGTCCGGGAACAAGCGGACCAACTACAGCCACGTTCGGGGATAATGGAACCACCATCATTTCACGGCGCAAGGTTCTCGATACACAGAGACTTGCAATCTAATCATCTGTCAACTTTCCTCAAGCATGGAAAGTATTATTAAGTGGGTTTCTTCAAGCATAGAAAACCGCCAAATTCATATGTCGGCTTTCCTCAAGCATGGAAAGTATCATCCAGTAGATTTCTTTAAGCATAGAAAGCTACCAAACTCGTTAGTCGGCTTTCCCCAAGCATGGAAAGCATTTCAACAAACGTCATCCGGTGGATTCCTTCAAGCATAGGAAAATACCAAACTCATTTGTCACCGATACACTGGCGTCAAATAAGTGTTCTATCCCTTTACTCTTTTATCTGTGGAACTAACATTTTTCTGCAGGTATCGATGTATACAGAGTGATTTAGGATCGCAGAACGTCTTAAATCATTCTCCGTCCCTATCGACTACTTTGACTATCATTTTCGAAACTGACGTTTCTACAAACTCATTCAAAGTGGGGGCTTCTGTAGAGACCTAAAAATGTCTCCCCAAAACCAAACCCGATGATGAACAACCTTTCACCGCCATTATTAGTCGGGTTGAGTATTTAATCTTGGAGTGCTTAAATCCATATTTACATTTCATAAATCAACCCAACTTCTATCCCATTTCCCCAAACCATAACTTATTTTCCTCTTTTCGTGCCTTTAAACCCAAAATAATTCATTTCGTGTCCTTTAAAATCATTCATTTCGTGTCCTTTTTATAAAAACGTTTAATCCAGTTTATTTTGGTCCATTATCTGGGTTCAATGATTGAATATTTGGATGGGGCTTTAAAAGAGATTTCCAACGATATATTATAAGCCCAAATCCGAGTTATAACGAATAAGATATGGCCAAAATATTAAACTGAGCCCAAACCGAACCTAAGCCCACCTTACCTACGACCCAATGATCATGTGGAGGGTCCAAATTATTTAATCCCATTCCTAAACAAATTAGGATTAATTAGAAGCTTCTATAAGTTTTTAAAAGATCCTAATTATCCTTTTTGAAAAGATAAGATTAAAGAGTTTGAAATTGAATAAAACTACTTTTTTTAAAATCCTAATTTTATTCGAATTGAAAGTCATTCAAAGATAGACAGATATTATTTTCGTGTCTCATATTTTTTATTCAAATTTTATATGGTTGGATAGCCCTTGAAATTATCTTTCCAATGATATATTAAAACATCAATTCCGAGCTATAACGGAAAAGATATGAATAAAATGTCAAACTCTATCCAAAACTGACACCGTACCGTCTCACTATTTCGGGCATATTTTTTATTCTACAAAATATTTTAATCTGATTCTAATTGGATTAGAAAGTATACTTCAAGAGCTTTCCAACTATATCTTATTCATTTTATTCCGATTTCTAGATCAAAAGATATGATAAAAACAAAAACCGCAAAAACTGTTGTCTATCGAGTTTTATTCCGATTTAATTCGGATCTTATCTTAATTCTTCGACCCCTCTTTTTTCTCTATAAATAGAGGTCATATCACCCCTTTTTCAAGTATCGAAAAGCTTGATCACAAAATAATTCTCTTCTCCCTCTTTTGCCTAAACCCTAGCCTCCCCATTCTTTCACTATTTCTTCCTTTAAGCACTCCAAGGAGTCCATACAATACCTGAATTTCTATACTTTAACCAAGGCGTGATAGGTATAATTAACTGAGGGTTTGGACCAAATTAAATATATATTTATTTAATTTAATTTCCATTTACTTTATATTTTTATTGAAGTTACTAACAGTTTATTCATGATGTAGCAATTTAAAGAAACGTGCTGAATGTGACTAACTAATTAATTTAATTACTCTTATTTTATTATTAAGTTGCTAGTGTCATGATTAGGGTTATTTTATATTTGATTTGACTAACGATATTATTGTTAAATTGCTTCCAATATTAATGTTTATTCTATTATTGTTATGATCACTATATTTCATGTTTAAAGGGAATATGTAATTGAAAATCATGACTAATAAGATAATTTGGACAACCTGTTTAGGTTCTTTTTAATCTTGTTATTTAATTCAAGTGATCACAATATTTAAAATTATGTGTTGCATTAATATTCAACCAATTTAGCTTAATAATAGTTTGGAGCGAATTGAATATTTTGTTTGTATGC
Organism: Chenopodium quinoa; assembly: GCF_001683475.1. Lineage (NCBI taxonomy): Eukaryota > Viridiplantae > Streptophyta > Magnoliopsida > Caryophyllales > Amaranthaceae > Chenopodium > Chenopodium quinoa. The sequence goes on from NW_018744239.1 coordinate 10,280,275, forward strand.
CTTTGAGATCGCATGAATCATTTTTCACTATAAGAATCGAGTAGAGGCCAATACGGGCGAATGTGACTCCATGACTCACTTCGTACCATCATCCCCGATCCTCCTTTCGTGGTTCTGAACCATATGGAGTTAGTAATCTCATGGTTCTGAACCATATTGGCATTTGTTTCAAGAATCATTATTGGTTTCTTTATATGTGGAAAGTGATTCTTAAGAATTTTATTTCTTTTGATGTTATACCTAGTAATTCTCCACATGATGCCAATATGCTTCAAGTAAAGAACATGGATCCAAATGTGCTTCAAGAAGCTCAAAAATTCATAATTAGTGGATGCACAATCACTACAAGTGGTGGTCATTGGGTTTTTCGTCATTGATCGCTAAGGTAAATTATTAGAGGCACCATGGAGGTATGTTCACATTTTTTTTTCTCCATTATCAACTATGTTTTGATTTTATACTTAACTTTGGCATGTGGGGGATATGGTTCTGTGAGTTTATAGAATTTTCTTGTAGGAATTTAGTTCTTATGAGCCCCATGTGAAATGTGTAGAGTTTTTCATGTCTAATTTCAATACTTAGTGAAAGATCTTTGTCGTCCAATGTGGGGGAAAGAGTAATATGATGAATTAGTGTTGGACTCAAAGTCTTGGGTTGTGGAATATCTTGTGGTTACACACCTATCAGATGTAAATGGATTTTCAAGATGAAAACCGACAAAGATGGAAATGTATTCATTTACAAAGAAAGGCTGGTAGCAAAAGGTTACAGGCAAATTCACGACGTTGATTATGATGAAACCTTTTCTCCAGCGGCTATGCTTAAGTCCGTTCGAATACTTCTAGCGATTGCTGCATATTACAATTATGAAATATGGCAGATAGACGTCAAAACTGCCTTCCTCAATGGAATTTTGGAGGAAACTGTGTACATGACACAGCCTGAAGGTTTTGTCGACCAGAACAATCCTAAGAAGGTATGCAAGCTTAAGAAGTTCATTTATGGATTAAAGCAAGCAAGAAGAAGTTGGAATCTGCGATTTGATGAAGCCATCAGTAAGTTTGGTTTTATCAAGAATCCAGATGAGTCTTGTGTTTACAAGAAGGTCAAAGGGAGTGACATCGCCTTCCTAGTCTTATATGTCGATGACATTTTGCTCATTGGAAATAGCATTCCGTTGTTAGAGTCTGTAAAGGCTTGGCTCGGGAAATGTTTTTCAATGAAAGACTTGGGAGAGGCTCAGTACGTACTAGGCATCAAGATCTATAGGGATAGATCAAAGAGGATGATAGGAATGAGTCAAAGTACTTACATCGATAAGGTACTAGCTCGATTCCAAATGGAAGGAGCCAAGAGAGGGCACCTACCCATATCACATGGCATAACCTTAAGCAAGAAGAAGTGTCCAAAGACACCTGATGAGCGAGAAAGGATGAGTCGTATTCCATATGCTTCGCTTATTGGATCGATCATGTATTCCATGATATGTACTAGGCCGGATGTATCGTATGCCTTGAGTGCTATGAGCCGATACCAATCATACCTAGGAGAGGCGCATTGGACTGCGGCCAAGAATATTCTAAAGTACCTGAAAAGGAACAAGGATAAATTCCTGGTCTATGGCGGTAAAGATGAATTGGTTGTTGAGGGATATACCGACGCAAGCTTCCAGACAGACAGAGACAACTTCAAGTCACAATCCGGATACATATTATGTCTCAATGGAGGAGCGTTTAGTTGGAAGAATGCAAAGCAAAGCACAACCGCTAATTCTACAACTGAAGCCGAGTACTTGGCAGCGTCTGAGGCAGCCAAGGAGGCAGTTTGGATTCGCAAGTTCATTGATGAACTTGGTGTTGTACCCTCCATCAAGGGTCCAATAGAACTCCATTGTGACAACAATGGAGCTATTGCTCAGGCTAGAGAGCCACGAGAACATCAGAAGGTCAAACATGTCAAGAGGCGATTTCACATGATTTGAGAATGGAAGACAGAGGGTGAAATAAGAATTTGCAAAGTGGGAATGGATGACAATGTAGCTGATCCACTTACTAAACCCTTGTCTCAAGTGAAGCACAACAAACACATTGAGGCAATGGGAATCAAGCATGTCGCGAACTGGCTTTGATTTCCATATTATAGTGTTTTAATTAAATTTTGGACAATGTTAATGTAAAGCACTATGATGAACCATTCAGTTTTTGGAGTAATTAAAATTTTTCATGCAATTTAATTCACTACGTCTCTATTTAATTGTGGTTTAGAATTAAATAATGAGTCCATTCGATTTTAATAAATATTCAAAATAGGGTATCAAGTCAATGGCTTGGATAAAGAAACACCTATTAAGTGAACATTTAATATTTTAATCAAAAATTATCCCTAATTAAGGTCATATTTTTTGTGGACGATTAATGACCATTAGAGATTAGTGTGTAGTATGATTTATAGCACCGTTTCTTGTGCTATGAGGATATAAATCATTTGCACAGGTATTGTTTTAGAACCATACTGGATCGACCTATGAGAATAATTTAAGAGATATAAAATCGTCATAAGTATTTTTCTCATTATTACTATCGGAACTCTTTTCCTTGACCATGAGTAGTGGGAGGTCTCTTGTTTGAGTACTAGTCCGCTTTGGTATCCGCCAAACGTCTTCCGTAACTGGGGATTATAACGACAGATATCGGGCGGCTAGGTCCTCTTAGTAAGAGAAGCTACATTACAAGACTGGAAATGTCCCCCTACTAACAATAGGGAACATGTCTTGTTGTTTACAAGGCCTCTCGAAGAGCGAGACTGTGAAAATGCATGGCCGTGGTCAGATGGATTTTAGAAATCGTCTGCTTATTGACAGTCAAACTCGGATTTCGAGAAAACTTCTGGACGTAACAGAGATGACGAGTAATCTTAGTCTGTAGTTCATGAAGAGACATGAAGAGACATAGGAAAGGGGCTATACACTAAATGCACACTTGTCCGGAAGGACAAGTGGAAGATTGAAAGGAATGGTGTCCTTCGAACAAGTATATTATTCTAATGGCGGGTTCAGAATTATTAGAAAGCTAATATATTCAATAAGGTCAAGTGATCGGAATGCCTGGGTGGAGGCCGCTTCCGATCAGTAATATTAATATAATTAATATTACAGCTTAATCTTGACTGAACCCTTCGGGTCACACCCAAGCAAAATATACGAACCGACTCGACGAATTAATTCGGAAGAAATTAATTCGTCGACCGAGTGTTAAATATTTAGACGTCGGAAAATCGAGCTTAGAGCGTCGAAACCGAGCGTCGGAAGTCGAGTCAAAAATAATAAAAAGACGAGACGGCAAATTAGTAATAAATCAACAATGACCAAAATACCCCTAGCATCGGAATCCCGAGTGCTATGAGATTAGCCAGCTAGCAGCCCGCACCATGTGCGAGACATGCTAGCAAGGCGTGGCTAGCAGCCCGCACCATGTGCGAGGCATGCTAGCACAGCACGACCAGCAGCCCGCAAGCAGTGCATGGCGTGCTGGCGTGCGCTGCTACTAGCAGCTCACACATGTGCGTGGCTAGCTAGCAACGCCCTCGGCATCAGCTGCCCGCACTGATGTGCGTGGGCGTGCTGGGCCGAGCTGGCAGCAGCTAGCAGCCCGCACGGTGCGAGGCTAGCTCGGCCGTGGGCCTAGGTCGGGTAGAAAGGGGAAGCTAGTAAGTATGCTTGCTTTTTGGTGTGGACAAGTGTCACAAGGAGAGGAAGGAGTGGGGAGCAAGTATGGTCCCCTCCTCTCCAAGTGGTCCATACTCCTCTTTACATATGACTAGGACACTTGTTGATTTATTACTTGCTTATATATTTAATTTAATTTAGCTTTAAATTAATTTGTGGAATTTCATGAATCCCACATTGATGGGATAGAAATTCCTACTCATACTTTCCTCTATAAATACCAACCTTGGGATTTGGAGTAAAGTGCTTGAGTGGGAGTTAGAAAGAGCATTCCATATTTTGGAAAAACTCTTAAACTCCATTGACACTTGGGTTTTGGTCGGACCTTGCTAACTCCAAGGTAGCGGACCTAAAAAGTCGTGTTCGTCCTTTGTGGGTGGATACCGCTGGAGGCACGGCATTTGCGGTGCTCAAGGCTTTCAAGTAAGAGCCCGTTTTGAGAGGGCGAAGCTCGCTTCAAGGGTATGATTCGTTCTTCCTTTTCTTGTGCTTATTTATTTATGCTTTATGGTTTTATCAATTACGAGTGGTTCCTTGGGTCGGGGTTGTTTCCGCGGTGAGTCGGACTCACCAAACCCCAACAAAACATGAATGGGACGATCAATGCCAAAAGGCCTTTGAGAAAATAAAAAATTGTCTCAAAAGTTCACCAGTTTTAGCACCACCAGTACCCAAACTACCTCTTAGGCTATACATCACATTCACAGATATGGCCACAGGAGCCATGTTAGCACAAGAGGTATAAAAAGTCAAGTGTGCAATATATTATATAAGTAAAAAAATTCATTTAATATGAAACAAAATACAGCACCTTGGAAATAACAAGTTTAGCATTGGTGTGGGCAACTAAAAAATTACGACTTTATATGCTACCACACACTACTCATGTGATTTCGCAACAAAATCCGATAAATTATTTGTTTGAACAACCACCCATACAAGGAAGAATATCCAAGTGGTTGGTAATGTTGGCCGAATTCGACTAAAATATATCCCTGAAAAGTCAATAAAAAGGAAAGTCATATCAGATTTTCTTGCCTAACATCCTATTCAAACAAGTCATGCAGAATCTACTCATCTGGGGATGAAGATATTCCCATGACGCAAGATGGAAAATGGGTAATGTACTTCAACGGTGCATCCAATCAAAAAGGATGTGGTGTGGGTGTGTTACTAATAATTCCAGAGGGAGCACATACTCCAATCTCTGTTAAACTAGACTTTGAGGTTACTAATAGTGCCGCAAAATGCAAAGCGTGCATTATTGGACTAGAAGCAGCAGCTAGCATAGGTGTGAAAGAATTAGAAGTATATGGAGATTCTAGTTTTATAATAAATCATATACTTAAAAAATGGAAAATAAATAACTCCACAATGATATTATACCAAGCACACCTAGAGCAACTCATCGAGCATTTTGAACATATTGATTTTAAATATCTCTCAAGGGATGATAATCAATTTGCTGACGCTATCAAAATTAGCCTTAATGATCAACATTCCAGATCACTTAAATATGATGTCATAATGCGTTGATGGAAATAAATAACATTGAAGGAAACAATCCTTGGTATGATCATATCCTCCCGTATATTACTTATGGCACATATCCTGAAAATACTTCATCGAAAGACCAACGGGCCTTGAGAACACTCGCAGCCCAATATGGGTCTAGTAAATGGTCAATTATGAAAAAAGGGACCTAGTGGTCAAAGATTATTGTGTATAGACCAACCAGAATACACACTACGGAAGACAGTCACAAAGGTGTTTGTGGACCTCATGTGAACAAAAATATTCTTGCTAAAATAATCTCACGACAAGGGTATTATTGGTCCACTATGAAACATGATTGCAGACAATATTTCAAGAAATGTCCAGAGTGCCAAATGTTCGCTAACTTACAACATCTCCCACCATCCAAACTATACAACCTCACTTCCCCTTGGCCTTTCTCAACTTGGGGAATTGACATAATTGGAAAATTTTCTCCAACTAGAATAGTAGGACACGAGTACGACTAGTAGCCATGAATTACTTTACTAAGTGGATCGAGGCTGCTTCTTACGTAAATACCACTTCTAAACATGTCGCAAAGTTTCTCAAGCGAAATATATTTTGTAGGTATGGAGTTCCACACGAACTAATTAGTGATCAGGGATCTCAATTCAAAGCAGAAGCAGAGACCCTCTAAGCTCGTTATAAAGTAAAACATCATCACTCATCTCTATACAGACCTCAAATGAACGGTGCTATAGAATCGACAAATAAAAAACATAGCAGTCATCATTAAGAAAATGGCAGAAATTTACAAAGACTGGCCGAATAAAATACACTTTGCTCTATGGGGTTATAGAACATCCATACGAACATCAATAGGAGTAACTCCATACTCCTTAGTTTTCGGAATGGACGTAGTTCAACCAGTTGAACTGGAAGTACCACCCCTACTCATCGTACTCGAAAGTAAGCTGTCGAAAGCTGAATGGATAAGAGCGAGGCATGAAGAGCTTTTATTCCTCGACGAACGACGATTAAGAGCTTTGCATCATGTATGAGTCTACCAACGACGCATTGTGCGACATTTTAATAAAAGGGTACGACTCCAAAATATTAAAGAAGGTGACTTTGTACTAAAAGAGGTTAGAGGTCCACCAACTGATCCAAGAGGGAAATTCAAACCTAACAGGATAGGACCTTACCGCATAATTGAAATTCTATCAGGAGGAGCTGTCAGATTAATGGATATTGGGGATGATGAAATTCACCAATTAATAAACATTGATCGACTTACAAAATATTACATATGAAATCCGGATAAACTCGTTCATTCATTTAAAAACCTTTTTCTGTAGAATTCAAATAAAGATTCTAAGTGTTATGCACTTTACCAAACACCACGGTAAAGTTCACAGCACTTAAGGGGTAATTGAAAAAAGCAATATACCATTCAAAATGTTCAGATTATTTTCGAATATCACGAAAAAAATCTTCACACTTGGGGGGGTAAAATATTTTATTTTACTCGTACCACAGGTGTCGCGTGCAACTAGAACAGTTGCGCGCGGATGTCACGCGCAACGTTGCGCACGCCACCTGATGACAAACTGCAGGCCTAGAATTTTACACTCGAATAAAATCTCAATTTTTACTTGCGATAAAAAAGGGGGCGTTTCTCAAACATCATATACTCGGAAAATAAAAAATTACTCTTTGATTTATGATTGATAAACAAATCTTGATTAATTTTTCATTTAATTTCTACAAAGGGAATTAAAGAAAAAAAACATATAATAATTTTGCAAAGAACTACGCAAAGACCTGATTTCGTGATACGAATACGTAGGCAATCTTTATGATTCGGTCATATAAATAAAAGAATAAATAAAGCTCATTTTATTCCATTCAAAATAAAAATAAAATAAAAGACATCATTGAACTAGATTATAATTAAAAAAAATAGTAGTGATTACACTTTATTAGAATAAAAAAATAATTGTGTAACACTCTAAGGTTTTACTATATCCTCGATTGTCACGGTAGACGGAGGAGTTGTTTCCATTGCATATTTTCGGCAACCTTAGAGCTTTCCCCTTCGCTCTTCTTCTTAACCCAAACGTTCTTCTTCAACCTTAGAATAGGGGCTTTTTCAATTCTTTTCCTTTTTCCTTTGTCATTTGTTGGAGCCTTTTTGCGAGGATTTGGTGAAGGTTCCTTAATCTTCACACCCTTTTGCGCGGGTTTAGGTGAAGCCTTTCTTTTTGGCTCCCTTGAACGAGCCTTAGGAGATGAGAAGAAGTCTAACTTTCTTCTCACTCCTTTGTTTTGGCCGTTGGAAGGAGTAGTAGTGGATGAATGCATCAAAGGCTTAGGTTGATTGTGGGACAAAGAGGCTTGATTTTGTTATCAAGCCTTTTTTTAGCTCTCCCTTGTCCGCCGCATTCATCCAAGCCTTATAGAAAAAGGATAAAACAATACTCGTCGTGGGATTTTTCACTACCCACCTAGGAAGACTTGACCAATATTCCATCTAACGGGGAATTCGTTCAGGTTTAAAGATCACATCCTTAGGGGCATCACAATCTCGTGGAAGAATAATTTATTTCATCCCATATTGTCTCATCACCTTGCAAGGAAAGATATAAGTAGTGCTACAAAGGCCTACAAAGGCAAATGTAGGGACAATTAAAACTATTCCCAGTCATACTACTTATGTTCCACCAAGGAATCACAAAGCATATGTACGTCCATTCTTCTTTATTCTTATACTTTTAGAGGATTCGACGTCCGAGGAATGTTCTCACTCCGTTAGCCTCAAGATTTTGCGGCTGATCGACGATTTGCAAGTGATCCATGAGCCAAATCTGGAAAAAAAAAGAAAAAAAAAGAAAAAAATTATTGCGACGTTACACAAGCAGGTGGCACGCGCATCACATTGAGTTGCGTGTGCCACCCGTGCGCATCTCAGAAAATTGCTCTGGCATGACCAGCGCAACTTCATTACTTACGCTGAAAATACGACGAAAAAAAATGTACGTGTAATAGGAGTAGACTTCCCGTAAAACCGTTCTCGTTAGGGTTTCCTCTAAGGCGATTCAAGTTCCGAATTCTGGGCTGAACCAATGGAAAAACTGAAGCAAAGAACAGTTTCCGCTAGAGCTAAAGGGGCCGGTGAGTGACACCCTTCTATTTTCTCCACTATGGACACCATGGAATAATCTCCATACTCCTTACCTATCCTAAGTAAACAATTGAAAACAAGACAAAAACATAAAGCACGAATTTTAAAACGTTGTTTAGTCAAGTTGTCATGAGGGGCGACAAAGTGTTCAATAAATTGAACTAAATTCACGCCTTCTTCAGTACCCATATTAGCTATATCATTGTCATTCAAACAAAAAAATCTTTGGAAAATAGGTTTGTAATCCGACAAGTTAGGGGCATATGTCACGGGGAGAGTATTTGCAGGGATACCTAGTAGAGCCTCAAACTCACCAGGTAATGGGACTATTTTATCCCCTATAAAATGGAAAAGATGGTGATTCGAATCCCAATGATTAACAACGGCATGAAAGAAGCTAAAACTAATAACTAATTGCATATAGTTCAATAGAGGGTCAAGGTGGTATATTTTGAAAGCTAATTTATCCGCAATTGAAAGGGAAGTAACCCATTGTTTCAACCGTTGCTCAAAGGTTTTTTCCATTGTTCAAAAAACAAGAAAGAGAGAAAGTAGGGAGATCAATTCTTTTTCTTTATAATACTTCTAACAAATGAATGCAAGATGATCAAAAGCGTACACGAAACCACGTTTAAATAGACCTAAAAGGGGCAAAATTTCGGCAATTTTTGCTAGAAGGAAAGTCTGCCCGCATGTGGCCCGCGCATCTCATGAGTTGCGCATGCCAGCTGCGCGCATCTAATTTGCATACGCACGACAGCCGCGCGCAACCCATCCAATTGCACGCAATCTGACTGTCGCGACATGTTTTTAAGCATATTTCCGTATTTTTGAACCACAAAATAACGGAATGTTGACAAAATCTTATGACTAATCATACGCTTGACTTGGTCAATGCTTGTTTCCTTTGTTTTACCTCTTTCCTTGTATCTTTTATTTTATCATTTATTTTCTTACTAACTTATTTTTTATTTATTTTTTATTTTTGTTTTATTTTTAGATTTCTTTATTTCCTTTTCCTTTTCCCTTCTCACCTTTTCTTTTTCTCTTCCTTTTTTTCCTTTCCTTTAACCTGTTTCCCTTGTTTTGTTTTTTGTTATTTTTTTTGAGGGGGGTAAATCGAGAACCCTTTATCTCCCTCGAAATTTTTTTTCTAATTTTTCTCTTCAAAAAAATAATAATAATAAAAGAGAAAAATAAAAACAAAAGAAACTCATGGAAACAAAATATATACATATATATATATAGTCCAAATTTAATTTGTGGGGTTATAGTCCTTTTATGTGTTGTTCTCATACATAATATGTGTGTCATATGTAAAAAACAAAAATATATAATAAATGTATATTTGTTTCCCAAAAAAATATATATATAAAAGAAATCAGGATGATCGGCGACTCCTAGAAAGTTGTTGTACATCCTGTAAAAATCCAAGACAAAGATTAATACACAAAATGTGTAATAACTTTGACAAAAAAAATGAGAAAGAAAAGAATTACGATGACCATCTAATAATCACGGCATGACAAAGCCACGAGGGCTCTCCGATAAGCAGCTCGGAAAGCGCGCAAAGTCCTTACCATGCAGTTCACGGTTTCTCGCGAAACCTGTTCAAAAAAATATACAAGGACAGTTATCAAAATAATGTATATGAAAGAAAAATTAATAAACAAAATAAGCATACTGACTCAACCATCTCAGGAACGAATGGTATATCCTCATCCTCCGCTGCTGGGAGAATCTCACGAATTACCGACCTAAAAGCGTTAGTATACGTGGGCCGTAGGAGGTACCCAACAACCTAGCTCGAATCGCTAAAAATGCAATAAAAGAGTTAAATTTCCAAAAGCAAAAGAAAAGAATAAATAAAAAACAGACAGTTAAAATACTAACCGGAACAAAAGTTGGAAAAGGAGTCAGACTGGATGCAACGAATGTCATGTAAGATGTATCTCGTAGCACCAGCTGCTCCGCTGGATAACCAAGGATTTCCTGAGCTCGATCCTCGATAGACAGCAGGTCCGGACGCAGCATCCAAACTGGAGGGTCCGCAGGAACCAAAGGCTCCTCGGACGAAGCCTGCTAGAGAACACACTCACCTAAAAACCAAGCGTATGTCCACTGGAGCACTGACAGTCCCTGATAAAGGGCCTGGAAATGGCAGCGAACCATGCCAGACCGGACAGCCGAAGAGACTCCAACGATCAAACTCCAAGGACGGAGATCGATCTACACAACCACATGAAAAATCATCAAAAAATAATAATAACAATATATATATATATAGGGGGAGGCTCTCGTGAGAATTTTTCTTATGTGAGAATTTTCTTATATGAGAACACTTTTTATGTTCTAAATTTTTACTTGTATGTTCTAAATTTTAAATCAGATGTTCTAAATTGGTACTCACATGTTTTAAACCATAAATTAGTTAAATTAGATGTTCTAAATTTCGAATGACATACTCCAAAAATTTAACTTATATGTTTAAAATTTAAAACGTGTGTGTCTTCTTAGATTTTTAGCTATATGTTCAAAATTCGAAAGCACACGTTCCAATTTTTACTCGCATGTTCTATATTTTTACATATATGTTCAATATTTTTACTCCAATTTTCTATATTTTATACCAAGTGTTCTAAATTTTTTATTCACACGTTCTAAAATTTAAATTAGATGTTCTAAATTTTAATCATATGTTATAAATTTCATAAAGAAAATTTTTTAAATTTTTATTTACATGTTCTAATTCTTGAATCAAATGTTCTAAATTATTGCTCACACACATGTTCAAAATTGTCATTCATATGTTCTAAATTTAAATTGGAGTCGCATGTTCTAAATTTTTACTCGTATGTTCTAAATTTTTACTCACGTGTTCTAAATTACAGATCAGTTCTCATATAAGTATGAATTCTCACATATGAAACTATTCTCACCGGGTCAGCATCTCCTAAAGAAACGGAGGACTTCATTCAGTGACTCCTCGATCGCCCTCTAGACAATCGTTAGTCTTTTCCAATCTTTCGCTTTCTTTGCTTTTTCTCTGTCCCTTTTTCCGGGCACCAACCTTTTCACATGGCGCAAGGGTGAAAAGTTGTTCTTCCCCGGAAAATGAGGAGAGGAAAAGCATGAGAATCAAAGAGTTTAAAGTCGGGACAGCATGGATACGAGACTTTTGAAGTGAAGTTTGGAATCATTGTGGTTTTCATAGCCCTAAAAAGCTCACTCGGAGTTCTAGTTAGAGAATGGGTAGCTACACGCATCAAAAAAGAGATTGACTGGACGAGGAAGTCTCTTTTAAAGCTTAAAATTCAAGGAAATCGACGAAAATCCATGATGGACTAATTGTTGGAAAGTCGCCCGGGGATATTGGTTCGAATCCAATTCATGATCCCCGTGAAGAAGGATCCAGTCAAACTGACGAAACCGTAAAGTTCCGCCTTTGAGAAGGTATACTACCTGACGTAGCAGGACGCGAGGCAAGGGTCTTATTATAGTTATATGGTCCCCTTACACCATTCCCCGGCCTTTTTGCATGGCACTATTACATGCTGGCACACAACTAGGACGGGTCAGTCAATATACTGCTTGCGCAATAGGTCCATTCTATCTATTACCCAACTCGGTCGGTTGGTTAGCCCACCTAACCCCTAAACCCAATGTGAGGTTTTTCTATTTTGACTTGCCCCCCCCCCCCCCGCCGCATTTTTTGTTTTTGTGGAATTAACCATTCTTTTTCATTTAGAAAGAAATTATGTTCATGTAAACATATATATATATATATATATATATATATATATATATATATATATATATATATATATATATGCACGAGTCGCCGAAAGAATCCTCTGGCAAAAGTCGCTGGTTGTAGTCGATCACTTCTGCTTAATCATGACCAGACGATCGATGGCCGATAGGAAAGCGAGCCGCCCTAAGCATCATGGGGGCTAAGAATGGCATGTACGAGTACCCCCAAGCCTAAAAGAAATAAAATTAGATCAAAAGGCGAAATGGTGATTAAAACGACAATGCCACAAAATGGAGATCTGAGGCATCTCAATAGCCGCCGCGGAATCCATCGCCCGGGTCGCCTTACCCATAGATGTAAGCATACGAGCATACGACACCTCCGCCCAACTTAGGTTACCTATTTTCCCCAAATCACTGAGGCAAATGAGTAACCCGATAGCGAAACTCTCTCCCCAATCACTCAAGATAGTGACGGAAAGAACGTGAGCAATGTATATCCGAGCCGGCTGCTCAGGTGTACATTACCGATCAACCTCATCAGCCGACAACTCGTCGGTAAGAACTGAGTACGGACAAAACTACGGATACAAGTGGAGGGCTGCTGCAAGGCGGTCCCCCACAAGGTCACGCAGTCTCTCGTCTAACCCCTTATTGACTTCCATAACTACAGGCTCACCTCCAAAAGGAAAGCCCATAATCATGGAGAAATCATTAGGGGTAACCGTCATCTCTCCCCATGGGAAATGAAAAGTGTTGGTGGAATCCCACCAAAACTCCAGCAACCCACGAAGGAAAGTTGATGACGAAGGCTAACTCGATAGATCCCGAAGAGCCGCCAGCGGGGGGCTGATCCCCGAAAGCTCCACCACCTCCTTAATTACGTTGAGTAAACTCTCATAACAGCCCCTCAAGTCACCCGAGCCGTACAAACGCATGCTGGGCTCACTCTAACAAATATATGAAAATAATACGGTTATGGCTTGTTTTTTAAAAAAAATTAAAAAAAAAGGAGAGCGAAATAAAAAACAGAGACGCGAAAAAACTCACTATGCCACGCCAACTCCTAACCGGGACGTGATGGTCTGGGTCCCACTTAAGGACTTGAGGGTCCCAGTTGGGAGGAGCCTCCCAGACCACATCCTCCTGGCGACGTCGATCAGATACAGCGCGTCGCTCCTGAATATCCTCACGAGGACGTGTCACCCTCTTTCGAGGGCGAATTGCCTTGTTAGGAACAAGAGCTCCCAAGTCCTCCTTGGCATTGACGAATGGAGGGGTACTGATAAGTCTATTTTATATATATTTTTATTCCCCGTCCCACGGTCATATTTGTGCTTATTTGAGCTCTACGGAGCTATTTTCATTACTAATATACATTTCTTAGTGTTTTTGTAGAGTTGGTATTATTTTGTAGAAATTTGCATAATTATGATAATTTTAGAGCTTATTAAACCACTACAAAGACATTGTAGTTTGATCGTATGTCATGACCGTATATTTAAAGACCAAGGTCGAGCTAATTAAATTTGGTTTGGTGATTAAGGGCACGATACGTGAAAAGGTCTAAGATTTTATAGTTATTATAGACCAATCAAGGAAATAAATTGGGCCGAGCTTGCAAATCCAAGCAGAGAAGGAAAAAGCTGCTAGGCATGAACAATTGGTCTTGGCTGCAGAGTGCAGCCAAGATAGCTACAATAAGTGAGACCCAAAACGCGCGGCCCAGATAAAAAATGAACATTTAGTTAAAAAATATGAACATGAAAAAAAAATGAATATTTAATAACAAAAAATGAACATTTAATACTAAAAAGCTTATATGTTACAAGGAAATGATCATTTATTAAAAATGAATCTGATTATCATATAATCATAAATTTGCTAGACCACGACCTTAAAAATGAACATTTAGTTAGAAAAATGAACACATAAAAATAAAAATAAAAAAATAAAAAAAGAATATTCGGTAATAAAAATGAACACGTAAAAATATGAACATTTAGTAATAAAAAGTGAACATGTCAAAAAAAAAATGAACATTTAATATATTAGAAATGAACATTTATCATACAACCATAAAATTGGGATCATATACATCAGAAATTCTCCAACTTCTTACTTGTTTCTTCACTAAATCAGAGTCTTGGTCTTCTACAAATACAATCTGTACTCACTAAAATATAACAAATAATCAAAATTCATAACCATCACAACATATGTTCATAATAATTATTTAGAATTTTCATAATATATAATCATCAATAATACAGAATTTAAAAATATAAATAATTATCACTATATATATCATATGTGTTCATAATCAATAACAGATATGTTCGTAATGAATAACGAAACATATATATTCATAATAAATTGTTCAGAATTTCAACACTAAATGTTCAGATAATTTAACTTTCAACGTATTATATTTTACTTTCAACTTAATAAAAATGAACATTTAGTATTAAAAAATAAACACTTATAAAATGAACATGTAAAAAAAAGTTATGAACATTTAGGATACTAAAATGAACATGATTTTCATAAAAGTTCAAATTCATTGTATATAATTATTAATGAAAAATAATGGTAAAATAAATTGTTGAAATATGTTCATTTTTTTATGTATTTAATATTCATTTTTGGTGTACTAAATGCTCATTTTGTAAAAGTTGTTCATTTTTAAATTCCTACGTGTTCATTTTTTTTACAGAAATTATATTCAAGATCGATTGTAATTATTGAAACTCTAAAAAATTAAATATACACCTTAAATCTAATCTTGATTCATCATAGAGAAATTAATTATTGATTTGTAACATGATTAGAAATCAAAAGAAAAAAAAAATCAAAAGAAAAAGAGAGAGAGAGAGGGGGGGGGGGGAGAGAGAGAGGAAATAACTACAAATTAAGCGATACAATTGATATTCATTAACAATTAAGCAATTTAATTGATATTTATCACAAACTCATAATAATTTCAAACAATAAATCATCATGCATGGTCAACGAAATCATACAAAATACAATTACAAATTGATAAAATCTAACCTCCATTTTTTTCTTTGACCTTCAACTTTCTCTCTCCTCCATTTTTTTCTTTCCTCTTTGATAAAGCCAAATGATTGAATCTGAAACTCATAGATTTAGAAAGAAAAAAGTATACCCATCAAAACACGAATTAGTAACTCAAAAATTTATATAAAGAAGAAGAAAACTTTAAACATTGAAGGGAAATGAGGTAAAGAGGAGAGAGAAAATGTTAAATTGAGAAGAAAACTGAAGAGAAAGAAAAATAATAGAGCTAAGGAAGAAGAAGAAAGAGAATTAAAATATAAGGAAGAAAAAAAACGTATGTTCATTTTAACGTACTATATGTTCATATTTAATGGTGTTGCAGCTAGCTTAGCTGCACTAGAATGCAGCCAAGAATTTGCAAGGCATGAAGTCTATTAGGCCTGATCAAGCAGGGCTTTGCACGGTCAGGTGAGTGTACTCCAGTTGAGCCTAAATTCACGAAGCTCGATTAGCAGGAGGAGTTTTGAGCTTAGTTATCTTTTAACAGCTTTGAAGTTAGATTAGTTGATCTTTTCAACAGCTTTTGTTTTATTAGCTTTAGATAATGTTAAGTTTTTTGTTTCTAATCTTATCTTCTTAGACTTTTAGTTAGGCTAGGATTCTTTCTTTTCTTTTATAAAGGAAGTAGTAGTAGTACGTGGGGGGTGTTTTGTTAGTTTAGCTTTAATTTTTTTTTAGTTTTCTCTTATATTATATTTTTAGTTTTAATTTCTTGTTCTAGATATTCTTCAACTCTTCTTAATTAGTTTTATTGATTTGATTAGTTTAGTTTTTATTATGTGTGAGTAGTTTTATTTCTATGGTTGTGGGGATACATAAATAATATAAAGGGGTAATTTATTATTGTTGATGGTCAATGCTTGATTAATTTTCTACTCATTGATTTAATGCTATGCAATTAAATTTGCGCAGATGTAATTTGTATGAGTTAAGCAATATTAATTCGAGATTCGAGAGATGAGAATTGATGTTTAGGCACGTTAATTTATAAATGGTTAAGTCGATATTCAAGAGATAAGATTTAATTCCGGTAGATTAATTCTATGATTGTAATACGTAGCGAAAGCCCTTTATGATCTGATTAATTGATGCATTGATGATTGAATATTATGTTTTACCCTAGAATATTATTTATTGGTGAACCTATATCCTAGGGTTTTATTAATTGATTTCTCCTTACTTTTATTCTTCCCTGCTTTTATTCTCCTTAGTTTAATTCCTTTTACAACAACAAATTTGGTTACTTGATAATCTAGATTATATTAATTAATTAGGAATAGAAAGACTCTTTTCTCTGTGGATTCGACCCTACATCCCTATCTATTTTAGTTAGTGGTTTTAGGAATTACTTTTGATTAGGTGATACGACTTTAACCTGTCAAAATTTGGCGCCGTTGCCGGGGAAGCAGTTATATTTTTATTTCTAATTATTATTAGAGTCTAGATTATTTTGTTTTATTTTTTATTCTTTTATGAGTTGAAAATATCCATGCTTACACCATTACAAAAATTATATGATTTTTATGCAGCACCTAACTACTGTAGTTGTCAACGTCTTTGTCATGAAAATCCTGAATGCCCTTATAGTGAGTTTTTTGTGCGTGCTCCGGATGATTTTAGAGTCTATCCATATACATATGATCATATTCGGAAACGATTAGTTGCTAATGAAAGTTATTAGCAGGATCTTGATGAAAAAGTCTATGGACACTATAATAATTAGAGTGCTATTAAGGATGAAGAACCTGTTATAGAATTTATGGCTGAAAAATCATTGGTTGACGAATCAGTGATTGAAAAATCATTAGTTGTTGAAATGGTGGTTGAAAATTCCTTTGTTGATTATGAGGTTATTCGTAAGGTGAAATTTTCAAGTCATTATTGGATGATAAAGACAATGATTACCTCCATTTTCGTTCTATTAATTCTAAATTTTTAACGGAGGAAGTAGGAGGTTGTGGTGTATTTTTATCTCTCTCTTTTGATTTTTCCTTCTACCCTGAGTTCTCTTATGTACTCCTAACCTTTTCTTTGCAGGGATTAATGTGCTTGCAATTAAGCCCTATATAGTGTTTGATGAAATGTTTGCAGGAGCGTTTGATAAGTTACTCAAGGCGTTGAATTCTTCTGATTGAGAGGAATATGGTCGAGCGGGACCTTGATAAACTAGTGCTTTGCGGGAGGCAACCCGTACTTTATTTTGCTTTTTAGTTTAGTTTTTTCTTATTTTTGTGTGTGTGTTTTATTTATTTTTTTTCTTTTTCTTTTAGAGAGGTAAGGAGAGTGTAACTTATGCTTCTTGGAGTTTATTTTTGTGCAAATTTTGAGCTAGAGAAGGCTTCATTCACGCTGGAACTGCACTCGTATTCGATCAGGCAGAGCTCGCCCGATCGGGCACACGTAGCGTCAGAAAAATTTGTCAACTTTGATAGGCCATAACTTTTGCGTTTCTTATCGGATTTTGGCGTGTGACCTGTAGTTGGAAATATCATCAAGTCTACTTTCCAATGCAATTCAAATCACTACATTATCACTTTTATATCAAGAGTTATGATTGAAAGAGTACACCTGACTCAAATTTGGACTTTTTTTCACTAGCACTTTGTTTCATTCTTGCCCAAATTTGTTCCAAAGAGATGCATTGCAATCCTTGAGGCTTTGGTTACATTGATGTGGTGATGATGAGGAGTAGTCACCTTGACTACTAGCTTCCCTTTAAGACAATGAGGACATTGTCTAATTTAGCTTGGGGGGAAGTTCTCGTGTGCGCTTGGTATATCTTTCACCCTCTCTCTTTTTATTTTATTTTATTTATTTATTTATTTCCTTTTGGTGTGCTTAGTATAGATTTTATTTCTTTTATAGTTTAGTTTCTATTGCTTTTAAATAATAAAAAATAAATAAAAAAATGCGTTCCAATGAATTATAAATCATGCTTCCCTGTGCCCCTTGATGAAAATTTTCGAAATTCTTTTGATTCTTGGTATATGATGATAAATATTGTGGATTAATTGATCACGATTTGATGTTTGGTTGCCTTGAGACCTTAACATGCGTCAATTTTGTCCAACTACTTGTGAATATAGTGCTTGACTAGTTGATTTGGTAAGGAATATGTGTTAGTTCCTAGTATGTCAATGAAGTTGAGTATTGGTTTTTAACTTTTAGTAATGTTTATATGACTCATTATTATGCACATTGAGGAGGACGAAGGCGTTTATTCTTTTAGGTGGCTTTCAGATTAGATGATATTAGATACATTTGTTCCCTTCTTGATACCCATGTTGTTACCTTGACTTTTCATTGTTATTTAGCCACATTACAAGCCTATTTAAGTCCCATTGGTTACTAGTCCCAAACTTGGGTTGGGGGAGATAATAGTTAGTGAGGTGAGGGAGTTGTAGTGTGCTTATTTATTTGCACAATTTGGGTGAATTTGAGAAGTTATTTACTTGTTCTTATGTTATGATTGGAAAAAAAAAAAAAAAAATAGGTGTTCAAAAGTAGAAAAAATTTCCAATGTGAGATAAAAAAAAAAAAAAAAAAAAAAAAAAAAAAAAAGAGCAAAAGAAAAAAAATGTTACATTGTTCAAGTGTCCTAATTGAAGGTTTCTCAAGAGGGGAAAAAAAACACAAAAAAAATATAAGAAAGAAAAAAATAAGTTTCAAAAGAAAAAAGATTTCAAGGTTTGTTAGTTCACTCACATTCTATTATATCATATTTGTTAGAGTGAAGTTGTAAGAGTTGAAAATGTTGTTATTATTGGTTGGTTTGTTTGGTGAATTTTTGTAAAGTTGAGTTGGTGATTTTTGGTCAATATTTATTTTTGACCTTGGTTTTATTTATAAGAATTTGGCTCCCTGAAGCATGGTTTTACTCTCACATTTTCCCAAATTTATCCTACCTTTTACCCTAGCCTTACATTACAAGCTTTAAAGACCTTCCTACCTTTGTGCATAGAGTTGTGTGAATGTGAAAGTAGTTGTTTATCATTGCGAAGAATGATTTGACATATTTCGAGTCGACTATTAGGTTGAGTGCTTGTCTTTTTAAACACACGAGAGTGTGAGTTGGCAGGGTATTGTTCACATATAAAGGGGTGGTTGGAGAACGATCGAGTACATCTTTTACTCGCCACATAAACGAGAGTTGAGTGTGTGAGCACTAGTCTTGAATTCTATATGCTCTTGTGGTTTGCTCTATTTGACAATTGTAGTTAGATGGATTTGATTGGTTGACTTTGATACATGTTTTTCAGATTTACCTGGAATTATATTTATTGATATTTTAATTGTATTTTGGGTGAAGTATTGATTTATTTATTCATTTCTTTGCTTAGGGACAATCAAAGGTTTAGCTTGGGGGAGTTTGATAAGTCTATTTTATATATATATTTATTCCCCGTCCCACGGTCATATTTGTGCTTATTTGAGCTCTACGGAACTATTTTTATTACTAATATAAGTTTCTTAGTGTTTTTGTAGACTTGGTATTATTTTGTAGAAATTTGCATAATTATGATAATTTTAGAGCTTATTAAACCACTACAAAGACATTGGAGTTTGATCGTATTTCATGACCGTATATTTAAAGACCAAGGTCGAGCTAATTAAACTTGGTTCGGTGATTAAGGGCTCGATACGTGAAAGGTCTAAGATTTTACGGTTATAATAGACCTATCAAGGAAAGAAATTGGGTCGAGCTTGCAAATCCAAGCAAAGAAGAAAGAAGCTGCTGGGCGTGAAATCTACTGGGCCTGAACAAGCAGGGCCTTGCACGATCAGGCGAGTGTACTCCAGTTGGGCCTAAATTCACGAAGCTTGATTAGCAGGAGGAGTTCTGAGCTTAGCTATCTTTTAACAGCTTTAAAGTTTAAAATTAGTTAATCTTTTCAACAACTTTTGTTTTATTAGCTTTAGGGCCTGTTTGGTAGTAGCTTTTTAAGTAGCTGATAGCGTTTTGACTAGGTCAAAACACTATTAGGTAAAATTAGTGGTGTTTGGCAAAGTAGCGTTGTAAGTAGCGGGTAGTGGTGGAGGTAGTGGTTAGAGAGATTTTCTCAAATGTTAGGGAAACAAGCATTTCCTCCAAAAAAGTAGTGGTGCAAGCTATTAATATTTTGACTACTACTGTCATCAAGTCCAACAATTTTTCAAGTTTTCAACTTCTTTCAAATTCCTCCGTCGTCAATATTGGATTACTGATTATCAATATTGTTCAAGCAAGTACTCTCCTTAAATTTATCCCTTTCCTGATTTCATTGATTTTCTTAAAATATATATATATATATATATATATATATATATATATATATATATGTATGTGTATATATATATGTATGTATGTATATATATATATATGTATGTACATACATATATATGTATGTATGTATGTATATATATATGTATGTATGTATGTATATATATATGTATGTATATATATATGTATGTATGTATGTATGTATGTATGTATGTATATATATATGTATGTATGTATATATATATATATATATATATATGTGTGTGTGTGTGTGTGTGTGTGTACTGATCCCCGAATCCGGATTAGTCCAAAGGGTGAATCGGATGGAACACCAATATATATATATATATATATATATATATATATATATATATATATATATTATAACCTTTGGTGCAATTTTGATTGAATTTATTCTCGACCGATTAAATTTTGTAGTGATATGTGATAATATTATTAGATTATCATGCATAAATGAATAATTAGATTGAAACTCGGTCAAATTCTATCCGCTTATGGTGAAAACGAATTTATTTAGCTACTGTTTGTTATCCTTTTATTGTTTGCTTATCTATGTTAAATTGCTGATTTTTTGGTAATTTGTTTGATGGGTTGTTTGTCGATTTTGGTTAGTAATGAGTGTTAAAATTGTGTTGTTGATGAAAGTTTACAATAACATTATATGGGACCTATTAATGGAATGAATATTATTTGAATAATTGATCTTGATTGATACATTCATGTAAAAAAAATTGAACGGAAAAACTATAATGGAAGAAAAGAAAAGGATAGTATCATACTTTGTGTAAGGTATATAGGCAAAAGAATTGCAGGGTTCTGTTTGCTATGAATTGTAATGTTTGGTTTCAAACTTTGATCTTTGTTATGTGGTGTGGACCTTTTAATCTTGATATTATGGTTTGGTATGCTAGAAGTAGTAGGAACAACTATTATATTTGTTGTTGGTTTTTCTCTCTGGAGATTAGGATGTATCTCAAAATTTTATATGTTATGAAGTTTTAGTCCCTTAGTCAATAATCAGTAGCTTTCATTGTTACACGGTAGAGTTAGGTACATACATTAGTCGTTATTATTTTTGTAGTTGAAATTGTATAGGAATATCGAATATATAGAATTTTGGATTTATTTTCATGTGATACCACTTATCATGATATGACGATACCAAATTATCAATTATTATAATGATTTAATTATATTTTTTATGTTAATTGTGTGAGAGGTTGACAACCTTGTTAATACTTGGTTGAATTATTGATGATTTTATGTGTTTGTTGGTTAGTTGGCCTCATGGAGTAACAAAAAAATAACAAAGGATAATGGGAAGTCACAATCTTTTAGATGGAGTGACGAGGATCCAATCACCCTATGTGATATTTGTCTTGCATTTATAAAGGATAATGGGAAAGCAAAATTTTGTAGGTGGAAGGAAATTCAAACGGATGTCGAAAATAAAATTGGTCGTGAATTAAGTAATCCAAATACTTGCAAGAACAAATATGATACAATGAGGAAAGATTGGCGTCTTTGGAAAAACTTAAAACAATCAGAGACGCGTATAGGATGGGATCCAGAGTTAGTAAAAATTGACGCTAAAAATGAATTGTGGCAAAGAAAATTCAAGGTGTGTATAAATCACAATATAATTTATTATATAGTCTTTATATTAACAATTATAGTATGATATTTTTAATAACATTTTAATTTTTATAATAATTTAACGTAGGAAAATTCATAATTCCAAAAGTTTCGACTAAGGGGTGTAAACTTAAAGCTTGAACAAAAGTGGGAACAGTTGTTTGGAGATTCTTATGCAACAGGAGAGAATGTTTTTGTGCCCTTAGTAGACCCCATAGAAGATCTGACCATAGAAAATGACAATTTAGAGGAAGGGAACTTTGAAATTGATGGTGGCAATACCTATTTTTCAAGTGACCAATATGCTCTAGATTTACTTAATGATGAGGGGAATTTCTTTCAACATTTTATAGAGCAAGCACGTGATGATGCAAACTTAGGTAGTTCGGGAAGTAGGTCATCACAAGTGACTAGTGAAGCTATAAAAAATGACACTCGTTCTTCTAGTAAGATTCAAAAGCAGCCGCCATTAAAGTCTAATAGTGGTCAAGTGAAACGTACAAGAAGACAATCAACAGGATCTGCAATGATATATAAGGGAATTATTGAAATGACAGAATGTGTTAAAAAAAAATTAGTCAAAGTAGTACATCAAATGTGTCAACAATTTCTACAGCAATGAATATTATCAGCCGTATGGTGGAAAATGAGTATTTGGAGAAATATAGTGAGTTATGGTGCTTTGCTACTACTGTCATTGGAGATGTGACTAAAAGAGAAATTTTTTTGAGTATGGAGGATGATGATAGCAGAGCTAAGTTGTTAGAATATCTATATATTAAGGGTAATAACTATGACTAGTTTAGGAATAAATAATGTTTTGTTTTCTCTAGTGGTAAAATAAAAGTGTAGATTTGTTCTTGTAAAATATTTGGATTATTTGTATTCTGTGTTTTTCCTAGAGAAGTTTTTTAATATTTTTTATTATGATAGTTTTATTCTTGACTTATTTTTTTTATAATTGGCAGGTTTATTATTATTAATATGGATATTGATGAGGAAAGAATGCGCAAACTTTGGATTGCAATTGCATTTACAATATATTTGATGTCTACATATTTTTATAAATACATATATAAAGAACCATGCATGAGTTCAATTCTAACAGGAGAGATGTGGGTAAAAGAAATGTTAATTGGCAATCCTATTCGATGTGTCAATGCATTTAGAATGGAGCCACAATTATTTTTAAAATTATGTAACGATCTATCATCGAAATATGGACTAAAATCTAGTCGTAATATGTCTATTCATGAGAAAGTTGGCATTTTTTTATATGCAATTGCTCAAGGTGCCTCAAATAGAGTTCTTGGTGAGCGTTTTCAACGTTCTGGTTAAACTATAAGTAGGGAAATTCATGATGTCCTCAATTCAATTTCTAGTCAAAAATTCAAGGGGCTAGCATATGATATTATAAGACCATATGATCTAACTTTTACACGTGTGCCGGCAAAAATAACAACAGATGCAAGATATATGCCTTATTTTAAGGTAATTTTTTTTTTGTAGTGTAGTGTGATCATTATGTAAAGTTTTAATATGAAAGACTAATATTGATTTTATTTCAGGATTGTATTGGATGTATTGATGGTACACATATAGAGGCATGTATACCGGAGGCACTACAAATGCCTTACAGAGGAAGAAAAGGAATTCCTACATTTAATGTATTAGCGGCCTGTGATTTTGATATGTGTTTCACATTTGTATCAGCGGGTTGGGAAGGTTCCGCACATGATACTCGTGTATTTCTTCATGCAATTGAATCTCCAGGTTTTAAGTTTTCTAAACCGCCTGAAGGTGTGCATAAATTCTTTGAAATTATATTATATATTATCTTTAGGTAATTAATTAGGTGGTTTATGTTAATATTATTTATCTTTATATTGTGATAGGTGTAGGGAATATTTCAAGCATTACCCCAAACCTGAACCCCACTATGATCATACACTTAAGTACGGTGGCGTCCAAAGGGAAGGAAGTTAGAGCAAAAGAGTCGCCAACAAGTTTTAGGAACTTGTAAATCGTTCACAAGGTGAAGGTTACACCCCTTAACGATCCAGGAGATCATTAACTCCAATAGGTCTAGAACCAAGACTGGAAGTTCGGGGATGAAGGTACAAATCCAATCTAAAAGAAATTGAACTTTCCCTAATAATAGGCCTCTACTTTATTCTTCTCGTATTCATTTGCGCTTTCTTACTAACATGCAATCATTAAATTAACCCTAAACCTGTTTAATCTATGTTGATTGAATATTAATGCATAAACAAAACTATTATTGGCGATCACTTGAATTATAATCAAATTAACCCTAAACAAGATTATTAATTATCTTATTAAGCGTGATTACAAGTACAAATTCCCTTTAAACATGCATAAAAGGTGTGATCAAGTAATAACAATAATATATCATCAAGCAACATGATAATAGTAACAATAATTATAACAATTATAAAAACAACAATCATAATTAAAATAATCATGTTAACAATATAGCATAATAATAGCAAGATCCTAGGCATGATACTAACAAGATCAATAACAAATCCTAGCATGTCACTAAACAATAAAAATCAAAGCTTTAACCCTAACATGATACTAACATGAATATTAGGAAAGAAAAGGAAGCATCGCAGGAATCACAATTGTCATCTTTGATATTAGAAACTATAGTTGTTACCCTAAACATGATACTAGGAAGATCAAAACACCCTAACATGACACTAGGAATCATAATAACAACCTAGACATGATTTCTATATCATAATATCAATAAATCAATTAAAGTACTTACTTGGATGCCTCGTACCTCTTTCTAATAACAAAATACACACGTTATTAACTTTAAGGAAAATAATAAAATAAACAATTAAATTAAATAATTGAAATAGAGATTTGGGACCAAACCCACAGAAATTAAAACCTTTCACGTCTAGGGCGAAGGCAACTTCGAACTTGGCTAGGTGTGTCTAGATCTTGTGAATGCGGAATTGTGTTTGTAAAAGGGTTGGTTTAGAAAGAGAGAGAGAGAGAGAGAAAGAGATAGAGAGAGAGAGAGAGAATCAAGAAATTCTTGATGAGAGTTGATGATTGAAAACAGAGGTTTTAGGAGGCTATTTATAGAGAAAATCAGTCGGATATGATTAAAAAACAAATCAGAGTTTCGAAAAGAATAAAACTCGACCGCAACGCTAAACACGAGCCTGTCGCCAAACGACCCAGACCTGTCGCCAGATGCCAGGTCTGTCGCCAGGCGACGGAGCTGTCATATAACGCTAGAAATAATTTTCCACGCATTTTCTTATTTTGATAAACTTTAACCGTACGAGAGGGAAAAATCGTATTTTCCTTAAAAACACTTTTTTTATTCTGATTAAAACTCTTAAAATTCAACTAAACTCAATTTATCAATGCTAATTAAATTAGGATTCAAAAGAACCTTCTAGAAGATTCTAGAAGTATGTCGGTGCTTCTGGATCATGAACCAGTATGTCGGTGCCAAATATTAGGAATGATAAATCCTAATCGCATTAGGAATGATAAATCAATATTAGGCCCTCCTCTAGATCATCGGGCCGTATATAGATATCAAACCGGGCCCAGTTTAGTAATTTGGCCATAACTTCCTCATTATTCATCGGAATTGGGCTTATAATATATCGTTGGAAAGCTCTTTTCGAACCCGACCAACCTACACCATTATTGGACCCTTTCTATGGACCAAAGCAAACTGGAGTAGTCGTTTTCTTAAAAATAAATTTTCAAAAACAAAGAGAAAGAAAAGAAATAAAAACTAACCGCAACACTAGACATTCCACACTTTCACTTCATTCGATTATGATTCGACGCGAAAGGTACTCATCACTGGGTTTGGTTTTGGGGAGACACAAATGGGTGTCTATAATAGGTAAGTACTATTTGGCTGACAAAGGGTATCCAGATCGAAAAGGTTATCTTGTACCAAATCCAAAGACAAGATATCATAAGTTACAATTTGAATACGAGCCTCCAAAAAATGATCGTGAAACTTTTAATTGTTGGCACTCATATTTTCAAAGTTGCATTGAGAGTTGTTTTGGAGTTTTGAAGCAAAGCTGGAAGATATTAAGAAGTATGTCACAATTTAGCATTGAGGCACAAATACGGATTGTGGTTGCAACATTTGCACTACATAACTATACCCGAATAAATTCTCCAGAAGATCCCCTTTTTCGAGTGTTAGAGGATTATCCTAATTTTATACCTTCATGTGAGCTTTCTGATGTTCGTGTTATATATCAGGGTCAAAATTGCACAGAAAGTTATACTAAAATGAAAATCATTCGTGACAAAATAGTAGCTGATTTATGGAAGGCGAGAAATGAGAGACGTCAATTATTATAAGTGATTAGGGGATTTTTATCCACCAATCACCGTCTGACAAGTGGACCAACCAGGTTCCGCCACGTGTCCTTCACGAAGGCCAATAGGACCCTGCCACGTGTCAATCACAGATACGTCCTCTACGGACCAATCGAGGCACGCCACGTGTCCACCCATGCCAAATGGGAAAACCGGCCAACAAGGCCCAATCCTGTCTAGAGGCCCGGTCAGCCCTAGGTTTACCCTAAACCTAGAGAGTGGCACGCTTCTCAAGACTATAAATACTTAATTAATCCTCATTAAAAGGGATCAAGCAATTGAGAGGCAATTGATCAAGAAATTAATCTCACCTGAAGAACAGAGAAGAACAGAAACATTACGGAACACTAATAACCGGCTAATCTCGCTAACAAAGCAGATTACCAACATTAAACACTCTCACCTAGAGAGGTCTTGTTACTTTAATTTCCGTATTAATTACTCCTTAATCAGGTACTAACTTGACCGTTGGAGGCGGAGCTCTCAGGAGTCTCCGTTATTTTGCAGGTACAGGCGTCCGGTTCCAGTCTCGGAATTGTAACTCTCCTGCAGGACATCAGAAAACCCCGAAACATTTGGCGCCGTCTGTGGGGAGAGTACTTCAGAGATGGCATCCAAGTCTGTACCGACTCCTGAAGAGAGGCGTCCCCTAAACGACCCTCAAGTTCAGTCGGACCATGACACCGAAAGTGAATTTGAAGTGGAAACTCATACAGCTCCAGACGGGACCCTAAGGGCCCGACGTACCCGTCATACCGAAAGGAGGGAACGGGAGCATCTTCAAACAGGAAGCGAGCCAGCAGGCGCACCGCCTGCTCGGCAACAGCCGATTGATGGGTCTGCTCCCATCACAAGGAACGAACTCATGACCTTCATGAGGGACTTCAAGGGAGAGATTCAAGATTTGATCAACAAAAAGCCGCCTGCTTCAGTCAAAGAGCAGTCGGCCAAAAAACCTTCCACTTCACTGAAGAGGAAGCCAGTTCAAGGGCGAGAGGCGACTCCTCATCCTAAATCCAAGAAGCGGGAGCCACCTGCTCTTGATTTCACAAAATTCCGTTATCCTACGGGAAATAGGAAACCGGTTCGTCATATTCAGGCGGACGGGTCAAAGCAAACGTTCACAGATGCTCGGCTACTGCTAGAGCAGAAGAAGAGTGACCGATTGTCAGAGTCGGCTTCTACTTCAAATTTTCAAGACAGTTTGCGAAATGCCTCGATGAGGCATACTCAGTCGTACCATGAGAGTCAGTCAGGCGGCACCTCCCGTCAGTCCGGCTTTCATAGTGCCCAGGCGGTACCAAACTTACCATTTGTGCCACAACAACAGTATTTTATGCAGCCACCTCCATTTGGTGGACCTGCAGCAAAAAACGTCCAACCTATGGACTGGCAGCTACGGTTGCTTAGACTTGGTGAACAGCCGTCGTCCTTCTCCAAGGAAATTACTGAAGCCGCTCAGCCGGCCAAAGTAAAAAATGTACTAGTAGGCGCCTATGACGGCACTACTAACCCAGAAGACCATCTGATGGCATTCACCAACCTGATGTACCTTCAAGGGTTGGATGATCCCACTTGGTGCAAGTGTTTCCCAGCGACTCTCAAGGGAATCGCACAGCAATGGTTCGGCAACCTGCCGACTGGTTGTGTAAACAGCTTCAGGACGCTTGCTTACTTATTTGCCTCCAACTTCGCCATGAACATCCCTGCGAAGAAAACGACCCTTGATTTGGGAACAATTCAGCAGGGCGAGAAGGAGGGGCTTCGTTCTTACATCAGGCGGTTCAACCTGATGAGAATACAGATTCAAGGGTTACCGGATGAGGTAGCTTATACTGACTTTTTTAGAGGTCTCAAAGACGGGTCTACCTTCAAATTTGATTTAGTTCGAAAAAGGGTGGCGACTCTTCAAGAGGCCTTGATTGAAGCAGAAGCCTATATACAGGCGACTGATCTGTGTACGATAAAACAGTCGGACGGGAAAAGGTTTGACAAAAGAGAAGGACGACAGAAACAGTCGTCTAACAAAGATGAGAAAAGAAAAGAGGTCTGGGCGGTTGATTCCTCTAAACAGCCGGCCCAGAAAAAGAAAAAAGAATTCAAACCATACTCCCCAAAGTATGTGTTTAACAAGGATAACCAGTTTATCCTAAAAGAAATAAAGGGACGGTTCTCAATTGAGAAGTCGGTCCCCATGAAGGGTTCTGCAAACAACCGGAACCAAGACAAAATCTGTGCTTATCATGATGACGTTGGTCATCACACCAATGACTGCATCAGTCTCATGCGGTACCTAGACCGCTTGGCTGAGCAAGGTGATCTTGACACTTATGTCAAGAAATCTACGGGGAACACTTCCTCAAAAAAGCAGTCGGCCAAAAAGAATCAACAGGCCGACAGTTCCGATACAGATGATGCAGTCGTCTACACCATTGCAGGCGGCTTCTCAGGAGGCGGCCCCACTATTAGGGGCAACAAAGATAATATAAGGCGGTTAGATGTAAATTCCGTTCACCAAGAACGGCCGTCCAAATATACATTTCCTGAGATTGTCATCACTGAAGAGGATCTAGGAGGGGTAAGGGGGCCGCATGAAGACCCTCTCGTTATTGAATGTAAAGTGGCCAACCAGAGAGTTGGCCGAATCCTCATAGATACCGGGAGCTCCTCAGATCTCATCAGCAGCAAATGTCTGTCAAAACTGAAATATCAGACGGACTGCATACATCCGGCCTCCCACCCTTTAATAGGGTTTGGAGGAGGAGTCGTCCACCCACTGGGACGAGTAGATTTACCCATTCGCCTGGGCGAAAAAGGGGAAGGACGACACATGGTAGTCCGGTTCCTAGTAGTAGAGGAACTCTCGGCCTACAACATGATTCTGGGTCGACCAACCCTGAATAATTCCAAGGCTGTTATAATCCCGTCTCTTATGCTGCTTAAGTTTGAGAGGGATAATGGAACAGTCGGCTCCCTAAGGGGAGATCAGAGGATGGCCCGAGAGTGCTATCTCTCGGATGTCAAGCCCACTGTTATGGCCACTGGGTCAAGTGGAGAAAAAACAGACCTTGACCATGTCAAGGAGAGTGCGCCTGTTCAAGAAACAGGCGACAAAAAGAGAAAGGCGTCCCAGACAGAGTCCGCAAGAAAAGCAAGAAAATAGCAATCATTGGCAGAGGAGCGGCCGGATGAGTTCCGCCCTCAGCCGGCTGGTGAGCATGCGGACCTGATCTTAGACGACTCACGTCCTGACCGAACAGTCAAAGTTGGGACGACTGCTCTAAGAAACCTTGGTGACGACTTTCACAACCTATTGAAAGAATACAAGGACATCTTTGCATTTGAAGTCCATGAAATGCCAGGCATCAGTCCTGATCTGGCGGTACATAAACTCGCTGTGGATCCGAAAAAGAAGCCGGTACGGCAAAAGAAGCGGAACCATGGCGAAGAAAGAAGTCAGGCGGCAGCCGCCGAAGTTAAAAAATTACTTGATGCAGGGTTCATTCGGCAATGTTACTTCCCAGACTGGGTTGCAAATGTGGTGCTTGTTAAAAAGCCGAATGGCACCTGGCGAATGTGTGTAGACTACACAGACTTAAACAAGGCGTGCCCCAAAGACAGTTACCCTCTGCCTAAAATTGATAACCTGGTCGACTCAACAGCGGGTCATGCCTTGATGAGTTTTATGGACGCCTATTCTGGTTTCCATCAAATTCCCTTATGGAAGAAAGATCAGGAGAAGACGGCCTTCGTCACTGATCAGGGGTTATACTGTTACACGGTCATGCCGTTTGGTCTTAAGAATGCCCCGGCTACCTTCCAACGAATGATAAACACAGTGTTCTTTGATCAGATTGGGAGAAACGTCGAGGCATATATTGATGATATGATTGTCAAGACTAAACTTCAGAAAGATCATCTGACGGACCTCCGAGAAACTTTCGCCACACTCAGGCGGCACCATGTCATGCTCAATCCCAAGAAATGTGTATTTGGAGTTGAGTCTGGGAAATTTCTCGGATTCCTTATCAATCAGAGAGGAATAGAGGCGAACCCTGAGAAGGTGCAGGCGGTCATTGACATGCAGTCGCCTCGTACCATCCGAGAGGTTCAGAAGTTAACAGGTTGTCTGGCGGCCTTGGGGAGATTCCTAAGCCGATCAGGCGACAAATGCCTATACTTTTTCCAGGCAATTAAGAAAAAGGCAAGGTTTGAATGGGGGCCGGATGCTGAGGCCGCCTTCCAGAAATTAAAAGTTCACTTGCATTCCTTGCCGAGGCTGGTCAGCCCTTTGCCCAAAGAGGATCTCTACATGTACCTGGCCGTCTCTGATCATGCGTTAAGCGCTGTGCTCCTTGCTGAAAGGGACGGCTGTCAGCTCCCGGTCTACTTTGTCAGTCACGTACTGAACAATGCCGAGTTGAGGTATCCCCTAGTGGAGAAGTTTGGTCTTGCACTCTTCATGGCTGTTAAAAAATTGAAGCCCTACTTTTTGGCACATGCAGTCGTCGTGTATACCGACCAACCAATCAAGCGGCCCCTTACCATCATGGAGTCGTCAGGACGAATGATCAAATGGGCCATAGAAATACAGAGCCTCGAAGTTACTTTCGAGCCTAGAAAAGCAGTGAAGGGGCAAGCCTTTGCTGACTTTATTGTAGAGATGACTCGTCCTCCTGACTCTCAAGTTCCAGACCAAGTCTGGAAGGTATATGTGGACGGAAGCTCTACTTCAAATGGTTGTGGAGCAGGCGTCGTATGTCAATCTCCAGAGGGCGACAGGTTCGAGTATGCTCTACGCTTCAGTTTTCAGGCTTCAAACAATGAGGCAGAATATGAAGCTTTACTAGCCGGGATCCGCATGTGCAAGGCGGCAGGGGCAAGAAAAATAGACGCCTGTTCTGATTCACAATTGATAGTGAGTCAGTACAATGGCGAATA
Organism: Chenopodium quinoa; assembly: GCF_001683475.1. Classification (NCBI taxonomy): domain Eukaryota; kingdom Viridiplantae; phylum Streptophyta; class Magnoliopsida; order Caryophyllales; family Amaranthaceae; genus Chenopodium; species Chenopodium quinoa. Next base: position 10,311,775 of record NW_018744239.1, read on the forward strand.
CGAAGCAACCCATCCGGCCATGATCAAGTATTTACAGGCGATCAGACAAGCAGTCGGCTCCCTTGAGGATTTCCATCTGATCCAAGTGCCGAGATCAGAAAACAACCAAGCAGATGCACTGTCAAAATTAGCATCATCCGCCTCCTCCGATACTCCTCGAACTGTTTTTTGGGAAGTAATGGAGAAGAGAAGCATCGAGGAAAACCCTATTGGAATCCTAGACAGAAGCTCAACCTGGATGGATTCAATCAGGGCATATCTGACAAACGGTACACTGCCGGATGATCCTCAACAGGCGGCAGCACTGAAAAAACGAGCCTCCTGTTTTGAAATGATACAGGGAGAACTTCACAAGAGGGGGTACCTTCAACCCTTCTTAAAGTGTGTTACTCCTGAAAAGGGACGCGAGATACTAGATGATCTTCACTCTGGTTACTGTGCTTCCCACATAGGTGGTAGGATGCTTGCTCAAAGGGCAAGGCGGCAGGGCTACTTTTGGCCTACTTTGGAAGCAGATGCAATGGAGATGGTGAAAAAATGTGACAAGTGCCAAAGGTTTGGCAAATTAATTCACCGTCCGGCTACTGACCTCACTACCATTCACAGCCCACTACCGTTTGCTAAGTGGGGCATGGACATTCTGGGTCCATATACGCCTGCTACAGGCGGCAGAAGGTATATACTTGTTGCCGTTGACTACTTCACTAAATGGGTAGAGGCGGAGGCTGTAAAGGGAATCAAGACGAAAGATGTAATTTCATTCATTTGGAAAAAACGTCATCACTCGGTTCGGGGTTCCCATGTCTATGGTTTTTGATAATGGTCCCCAATTTGAGACGCCTGTTCTCAAAAGCTGGTTGGGAGACCAAGGAATTGCACACTACTTTGCATCTGTCGGCCGTCCACAAGCAAACGGCCAAGTAGAAGCCTTTAATAAAATCATCTCAGACGGTCTCAAGAAAAAGATTGAACGAGCAGGCGGCCTATGGGCGGATGAACTACCACATGTTCTCTGGGCCATTAGGACGACTGAAAAAGGGGCGACTGGAGAAACTCCATTCCTCCTAACTTATGGTGCGGAAGCTGTTCTTCCAATAGAACACTACGAGCCGACTCTTCGAGTAATGCTATATTACGAAGAGGCAAACTGGGAAGCCATGCGCCTGGCATTAGACTCACTTCCTGAAAAGAGGGGCAATGCTGTTTTGCGCCATGAGATCTACCGCCTGAGAATGACTAGATCATACAACAAAAAAGTACACAGGCGTCCACTCAAAGTAGGGGACTTTGTACTTAGAAAAATGGAAGCAGTTGGTAGGGCTAATGAGTCTGGCAAACTAACTCCCAACTGGGAAGGACCCTACCGAATCTATGAGGAAGTCAGGGACGGTACCTACCGTCTGGAAACACCAGACGGACAACCGTTGCCTCGAACTTGGAATGTAGATAACCTTAAAAAATATTTCTTCTGAATGATGTAAAGTAAAGAGCTACTTAATAAAGTTTGCACTTACTATTCAATTTTTGTATTACGAGGGGCATGCCGTCTGTACCTTTACAGTCGGCTACTCTCCATTGAGTTTTTTCACTCTATCTTCAGAGGGGCATGCCGTCTGTTCCTTTACAGTCGGCTACTCTCCATTGAGTATTTTACTCACAATACTTAGCTAAAAAGATTAGGGCCTGGCCGACCCTGTGCTAACAGGCGGCTACCCTTCTTTTACTTAGCACCTACGTTCACCAAGAACTTACCAAGGCCACCGGCCGAATGATCAGACCAGGCGCCAAGCCACCTGATCAAATCTACAAAACTAATACGACCTGTCCCAACATCATAGCAGGCGTCCGACGGCATCCCTCCGGATCAAATTCGTCGCAGAGAGCAGCTCCCTTTTGGGTGGAACATTGTTCTATAAACTAATTACACGGCACCTATACGACTGTCCCCAAGGGCAACCACGTAGCCGTTTTTGAGACAAGGATAACTCTATCACTAACCAAACCAGTGGTAGCAGTTGACATCTGAGTCAGATGACCGCCTGTATTACTTGGGATAAATGCAGGGGGTACCTATTGAGTTAATAGCCAACAAACATTGGCGAATCAAGGGGTCTAGCCGGCCTACGCCGCCTGGTACCTCTACTACTCAATCTAGATTGTGACGAAGACTAAGTAACTCCTATGTTAACTTAATAGTCACTCAAACTTAGTATGGAGCCTAAAAGGTATGAGTCGTCCGCCTGTTTTTAATAAACAGGGGCTCTCAACCACTACTCTTGCTAGGTTAACAAATTACGAGTTAAAAGCCAACATTGGCAATAAAGGGAAACAACCGGTACCCGCCGCTTGTTATCTTACTTAATTCCTTGGCGACTAGGTAATACTATTTACTTGGTCAGACCGATTGAATAAATAGTTCGAATACCGATTGAATAAATGGTCGACTGATCGTCTATCCTGGAAACAGACAACCAGTCGTCCAGGGGCATAGGCGGCGTACTTACTATTTGTACCTGTCTGCAACGTTCGGCCATACACAACAGTCGGTCTAGTGAACAATGGGATATTAGATATGGAATACTTGGACAAATTTGAATCAAAACAAAAATTTGATTAAAAATAAGCCGGTCATTAAAGACCAGCAAAATATTCAAAACCCCGCCCCCCTGGCCGGGTAAATACAAAGCAAACGGCACGCAGGCCGTGAAAAAAAAAAAATACTTAAAGCTTAAGAAGGGGGTAGTTCAGTATTAGCAGCTGCCGCCTGGTCAGCACTCTTCTTGCTGGACTCGGCTTTAGCTGCACCCTCTTTTGATGCCTTACCCCCAAGTGGCACCAGCGCCACAACCGGCTCTTCCTCCTCCTCTAACGTACCTTCCAACGCCTCTTCTTCAGCAGCCGCCAGGATCTCTTGATTATATGTTTCCGAACACTGGCGGTACGTTCTCTCCCATGAGGCAAAGTCGGCATTGGGGAACAGGCGGCCCCAGATCATGCGCTGGATTTGAGCGGAGTCTTCCACCATCTCCCGGACGAGCTCTTTCTTCTCTTGCTCGGCCTTTTCCGAGAGCTCTTGGGTAAGACTCTTCTCTTGGCTCACCAGGCGTTCTTTTACGTTGGCCAAAGATTTCTCCATGGCTTCGTAAGAGTGCATTTTTTGGCGAAGAGGTTTCAGCTCGGCCTTAAGATTTGTGACGGTCGCCTCCAGCTCGTCATTCTTCTTCTGGGCCGCCTCTAACTGAGCCCGAACAGCGGCGGTAGCCTGCGCCTGATAATAAAGAATATCAATGGTCAGTACTTCATTTTGGGCAATTTGAAACATTGCCTTATCACAGTTGGAGGCGGCCATAGCTTTTGCGGCCTTTACCTCTTTGTTTTTCCGATCAATCGGCTTGCGAAGGCTGTTAACTCGGAGCAAGGCCTAAGTACAAAAAAAAAAAACAGGCGTCAGTTTCCAAACAAAAAGATAACAGGCGTCCTGGAACTCAAATACTCAAAAATATGCTAAGTATACCTCAGCAAGGACCCCTGAAATCCCATCAAGGTCAAGGGTGCCGGCACCCCTGACCGCCTCCCTTTCAGATGGAGGAACTACTTTGATCATGGACTTGGCTACCTCAACCAAGTCAAGCCCCTGAGGGCTGGCTGCATCAAGCGTAAGAAAAAAGCAAGTTAGACCTAGTTAAGAAGGAAGCAAGTGTGAAAGTTTTTACAAGTGATTGTCCATACTTCTAGGCGGCCCCGCCGGGGTTTTAGAAGAAGTGGCCGGCTGCTTCTCAGCCGCCACTGTTTTACCTGGAAGACCCAGGAGAACTTGCAACAGTCGTCCTCCGGGCCTTGGGGTCCGGCTGTTGCGAGGAAGAAGCTCTTGGAGTGCCAAACTGAAAACAAAAAGAGTTAGTATATGCATAAGACAACTCCTAAAAGAGGAAGAGTTTTCGAAGCCTACCAAGGGTGCCCCCTTGTTGGGGGAGTCGGCATAAGACTGTTGCATGAGAGAGGCCCGCAACATGGCCGCCGCGGTCTTGGATGCTGTTATTTTACTCATGGCGTCAGCTGCAAAAAAATAAACAGCAAAGTTAGTAAAGATCCCAAGTAAACAAGGCGTGAAAAAAACAGAGTATTTGTCAGGCCGGCTACCTCTAGAGCACCGACTGCTGAGGCCACAGGCGGCCAAAAAGTACTCGTCATAGAGCCACTTGAAGCTCGGGACGCAGTTTAGGGGTACTTGCTCTCGTACCCCTGAAGTAGGGTTCACCCTAGTCTATACTTTGAAGAGTCCTTTGTCTAGGATCTCTCTTTTAGCCTTTAGGGGAACAGGCGGCATGCTGCGGCCGCCTGCGAGAAGAGGCGGATCCCTATTCCACTTGTTAAAACGTTGGTTCAGCTCCGTGTCTGAACCCTCAATGATAAGGAAGGTGTTCCGCCAATCCTTCCATTTGTTCGCTTTACCTCTCGTCATGAGGTAACCCCTATGGCTTGTTAATTGATACCAGCCGGTACCTCCCGACTTAGGGGTCCGGCTGAGATAGTTCATGTGGGCGAAAGCCTCAAAGCTTGGCTCCACCCCGTACATTTCGCACCCGGCCACATAGCCGAGTACGTTTACCCAAGAGTTGGGGGCTAACTGCCATAACCCCAAATCATACCCATCTAAAATCCGCTGAACAGCCGGATGTAATGGGAAGCGCAGTCCAGCTTTGATGGCCGCCACATAGCAGCCAAAGCAGCCGTCATTATAGCTGGTACCAGCCGGCCAGACGACAGTGTCTTCTGGATCCGGCACGAACAGTAAAAATTCCGGGCCCATTCTGTGGTTAGCAATAAAGCTCTCCACTTTGTCTTGCATGGTTGCGATCCGGCCCCGGGGTACCATGCAGTAGTAGGGGGCGTTTTCCTCTCTGTAAGAGGCGGACGGCTCCGCCCAATTGTCCCCCTTCTCAACTGCATGAGAAAGTCTCGCCTCTTGTAGGCGGCTATGTCTTTCTTCTGAGCCTGGAGAACTGTGGCCAGAAGAGATGGACTCGGACTCGTCCTCTGACGAGTCCGAAGAGGACGACTCCTCCCCTCTCCCAGAGGGGCCCGCCTCATCTCCCTTAGAAGGAGCAGGAGGAAAATTAGACATGTCAACGGTAAGATGGGAAGGGACCACCTTGGCCCCTCTCTCAGAACTGTCGGCTTGGCAGTCGCCTCGTTTCAATTCTACATCTGGCGCCTGGTCAGATGTTTCACTAATGAGCACCCTTTGGGAGGAGCCGTCTGAGTTTGATATCATAGTAGTCTTTTTTGTTCTGGCCATCACGTTCTGCATAGACACAGATACAGTCGGACTTTGTATAAAGGGCAAAGATGGGTCCAGAAAAGGGCAGGCGGCACTCCTAGTCCTAGATTCAGCCGTCCCCGGTGACCGGCTGATCACTAACTTAGGTCGTGTCGTGTGCTTCCGTGGTGCCATTTCAAAAAATAAAAAGAAAATTAAGAGTAAGAGAACTGAGTTACCTGAACGAGTGACGGTTGATGAAGTTCTGGAAGTCCGGTGCAGTCGGCTTGTCAGAACAGGCGGTAGGCAGAAAAGGTCCGAAATGTCAGAGCAAGTTCAGGGGTCCGAATGTTCTCGCAAAGTTCTCAAATGTGAAAATGACCGAAGTCAGCACTTCCTTATATAGGCAAAGTGAGAAGGCGAAGGGTCGCTTCCAAATTCAAAATTTGGGCGGGAAAATCTCTCGGCCATTTGCAAGGTGACACCTGTAGCAGGCCGTCGCCTGTCACCGTGCGACACCTGTCACAGGCGACACGTGACCAGTCACGTGCCACCTGTGAGGGGCAAATGATTAGGGGATTTTTATCCACCAATCACCGTCTGACAAGTGGACCAACCAGGTTCCGCCGCGTGTCCTTCACGAAGGCCAATAGGAGCCTGCCACGTGTCAATCACAGATACGTCCTCTACGGACCAATTGAGACACGCCACGTGTCCACCCATGCCAAATGGGAAAACCGGCCAACAAGGCCCAATCCTGTCTAGAGGCCCGGTCCGCCCTAGGTTTACCCTAAACCTAGAGAGTGGCACGCTTCTCAAGGCTATAAATACTTAATTAATCCTCATTAATTAGGGAGATCAAGAAATCAAGAACAGAGAAGAACAGAAACATTACGGAACACTAATAACCGGCTAATCTCGCTAACGACGCAAATTACCAACATTAAACACTCTCACCTAGAGAGATCTTATTACTTTAATTTCCGTATTAATTACTCCTTAATCAGGTACTAACTTGACCGTTGGAGGCGGAGCTCTCAGGAGTCTCCGTTATTTTGCAGGTACAGGCGTCCGGTTCCAGTCTCGGAATTGTAACTCTCCTGCAGGACATCAGAAAACCCCGAAACACTAAGTATCCCTTGAACTCTACTTGGGAGAAAGGCATGAACGAGGTTTATGAGTTTTCCTAAAACTCATTGGCGAATCCTTACTAGTTTCTTACAAAAAAGCGTAGTGATAGAATCAATTCTAATTCAAGGTCCCCCAAACAGTCAGGAATTCAAATCCTAACACACCTTCAAAAGTGTAAATTCCTAGGATTTTAAAGGGCCATGGGCATAGAGGAAGTGGGATCCCCAACGACGGGATACCCTCCTCACACATGTCTAAGCCAAAACTACAATGGTGAAGAAATATTCATCTCAGGAATTTGTGAATTTTTTAAGCATGAAGATCATCAACCACATCCAAGAAAACAGTAGAAACTCCAATCCTTTGTGCTACCCGAATATATTTGATAACACTTACAAACACTTAAAATTCACTAATTATAGCTCATAAATAACTATTATCAGCCATGTTGTCAACATATACATAAATTCTCAAGTCAATGTAAAGCTACTTTACGTTATCGATCGATAAAGTATAAGTAATCGTTTCCCCAATTTCTCACTTATAGTCACATCAAAATAGAGAAACTCAAATCAAAATTAAACATGGTTATAACAAACACATAATTATAATTACTATGAGCTTCAAAGTTAATCTTACCAAATTACTAACAACAGTGTTAGGTCACGAGCTGTGTGCTAGCTAGCAGCCCCGCACCGTGGCCTGCGCGCCTGTGCTGCTGGCGCTGGGCGCTCCCTAGCAGCCCCAAGCGCACGCAGCAAACGCTAGCCATCTACTGCACCAAAGCATGCTCGCAGCCATACTCTTGCGCACATCCACGCACGCACCTGGCTTGACAGCAACATGTGGGCTACGCAAGCAGCCCTGCTAGCCGAGCCTTGGTGCTCGAAGCTTTGTGGTTTGAATTGGGCCCAGAAAGGGCCCAATCGAGGAGTCCAAGTCGTTGCCCGGTGGACTCGCCTGACCAGGTAGGAGAAGCGTCCTCTCCCTATGGCACGCCTGGCCGGGCGAGGAAGATAGAAGGATTGACCCGGAGGCGCTTGCCCAGGTAGTTAGGAACCCTGCCGGGCACGTGTTTTTGAAGAGTTTAGGAGCGTTAATTATTTGTTTTAGCTTAGGATTTTTGAGCTTTTATATAAATACCCTTTTGTTAAGCGAAACTTTTACGTCTTTCATTAATTAAAAATTCCAGATTTTAGAATTTAAGCTTACTTAGCATTTTGTTCTCTCAACACTCTTTTGGTTTATGCAATTCATTATTCCGTTTACTTTGGTAACGATTTTTTTCCCTTTTATTTCTAGTACTTTTATTGCTTTAATTAATTATGTCTTGTTCAATTATTTTGCTTAGTTTAGATTTAATTATGTATGAGTTGTTCAATTCTAGGGCTCTGGGGGATTCGTAAATAATATGAAAGGGATGATTTATTATTGTTGATTGGTATTGTTGTGAATTATTTTCCTATTGATTGATTTAATGCTATGCAATTAGATTAGGCCTGGTTTAATTGTATGAGTTATGCAATATTGATTCGAGATTCGACAGATGAGAATTGATGTTTAGGCTTAGTTTCAATAGGCAGGTTAATTTATATATGGTTAAATCAAGATTCAAGGGATGCGATTTAATACCGCTAGATTAATTCTGTGATTGCAATACGTAGCGAAAGCCCTTTATGATCTGATTAATTCATGCATTGATAATTGATTGTTGTCTTTCATCCGAGAGTATTATTTATTGGTGAACCTATGCCCTAGGCTTTAGTTCATTGATATTCTTATTATTTTAATTGTTTTAGTTTAATTATTTCCTTTAGTTTAATTCCTATAAATACACAATTGGTTACTTGATAATTCAGATTATAATAATTTATTCAAAATAAAAGAACGTTGTTTCCCTGTAGATTCGACCCTACTTCCTTATCTGCTTTAGTTAGAGGATTTAGGAATTACTTTTGATTAGGTGATACGACTAGAAACTGTCATTTGCCATTGGCCAACAATTTGATTCCTTAGAGCAGTTGAAAGATGTACTTAAAGCATATTGCATTTCTAGGAATCATTCATTCAAAGTGTTGAAGAGTGAGCCCACTAAGTATTTGTTGAGTGTTAAAAAAAGATTCAATGTAAATGTGCATGGAGATTGCGTGCTATCAAGGATCCATGTCTTGTCACTTTTAAAATTGTTAGATATAATGGCCCTCATGCAAGTAGCTGTATTGGTGACATCAATTCGATTTATCATCATCTCATCACTTTTGATTATTTGTGCAATGTTATAAGAGATCTTATTCGTGCCGATCCTTCTATAAAAATTCGTTCTGTTGTGCAAGTAGTGAAGGATAGGTTTGAGTATACCATCACCTACAAGAGAGCATGGTTAGCAAAACAAAAGGCAATTGCAATCATTTTCGGTAATTAGGAAAAATCTTACAAAGATTTGCCCAAGTACATGCAAGCATTGCAAGAGTCTAATGTAGGAATTGTGGTGGAATGATGTACAATCAGTTCTAACGAAGATCCTTTGGTTCACATCTTTTTTAGAGCGTTTTGGGCATTTAAGCCTTCCATCGATGGTTTTAAGCATTGTCGTCCTCTTATCAATATAGATGGAACTCATCTTTATGGAAAGTACAAGGGTACACTACTCACAACCATGGGTACAGATGCTAATTTTCAGTTGTTCCCTCTAGCATTTGCAATTATTGAAGAAGAAAATAGTGACAGTTGGGGTGGTTTATGAAATGTATTCGACAGGAGTTCATTCGAAGGGAAGGGTTGTGTGTTATTTCAAATCAACATAAAGGAATTTTGGCTACAATGAATGAAGTTGGTGGTGGTTGGGAGGAGCCATTTTCTCACCATAGATATTGTATTCGCCATCTTGCCTTTGATGTTAACACTAAGTTCAAGAATGCTTATGTGAAGAACCTATTTGGAAAACCTGCAGATGCACGACAAAAAAAGAAGTTTGACTACTACTTGAACAAGATTGGTGAATTGAATATTGAAGCTCGCAAGTACTTGATGGATATTTTAATTCATAGATGGTCGATTTACCATGATGGTGGCTTTCGATATGGTGTGAAAACAACTAACATGTCAGAAGCTTTCAAGGAGTCATGAAAGGTGCTTGTTCATTGCCAATTACTGCCCTTGTTCAGATGACATTTTATCGAGTGAACTCTAACGTTGTGACACGACGAGGTTGGGGTAAATGAAGATTAAAAGAAGGTCATGAGTATGTTAAGAAGGCCACGAAAATAATTAAGAAGAATATGGTGAAATCTTATGCTCTTACGGTTTGTCCTTTTGATTATGAAAGGGGGTTATTTGAAGTTACAACGGGATGCGGAGAACGAGCTGAGGATAAAGCTAGCAATGTTCACACTGTTTATCTTCAAGCTAAAACTTGCACTTGTGATGAATTAAAAATATACAAGTTGCCATGCTCCCATGTGCTTGCGGTTTGTCGTTATCGTAACTTACCTTATGCTGGTTTGTTGACCCTGCTGGTTTGTTGACCCTTTCTTTACCACAGTTGAGTATAGGCAAACATATTTGAAAATTTTTCATCCCATTCCTAATGTTGCCTATTGGTCTCCTTATACGGGCATGAGAATTCTTGCTAATGCTTCTAAGTAACGAGGGGCAGGACGTCCAAAGTCCACGCGAATCCATAATGAAATGGATTCCAGAGTGAGTCGCAATGTTAAATCATGTAGCATTTGTCGAAAACCAGGGCATAACAAGAAAACTTGTACATCTCAGGGTAGTAACGGATCTTCGTGGTAATAATTAATGTTGTGCTTTAGAACTTCTCTTTATCTTTTTTTGTTTTTTAAACCAGAACTTGCCTTTATCTAATGGTCGATAACAAGAGTCTTGTCAATATTTAATTGTTTTTTTTCTTATCATATTTTGCTGGTCTCATGGAGCCGGTGATCAGTCCCGGCCCTGTTGATCCTTTTGTTTTGACGGAACTAGTGGAGCATAGGAGTGAGGATGTTTGGAATGAAAGGAATGGTGTCCTTCAAACAAGTGTATTATTCTGATAGAGGGTTCGAAATTAATTAGGAAAGTTAATTATTCAGTGAGGTCAAGTGATCGGAATGCCTAGCTGGAGGCCGCTTCCGATCAGTAAAATTAATGTATAATTAATATTACAGCTTAATCTTGATTGAACCCTTCGGGTCACACCCAATCGTGTAACTGAATCGAAGCGACTAATTAATCCAAAGGATTAAATAAGTCGATAGAGATTTTACGAACTAAGACGTCGGATTCCGAGCTTAGAGCGTCGAAGCCGAGCGTCGAAAGTCGAGTCAAATTTAGGAATCGACTAGACGGAAAAACCAGTCAATCAACAAGTCAACGTGCACGAAAATCCTAGCCTCGCAATGGCCTAGCCATACGAGGGTTAGGTAGGCTAGTATGGTTAGTCGAGGTTCATGCCTCAAGGCCAGCACTGGTAGCAAGCCGAGCAAGGTGCGCGCACGCACATGCTAGGATTACTGGCCGAGTGCGTAGCGCTAACACTAGGACCCCAGCAGCCATGCAAGGCACATCGTGCTAGGCAGCCTAATACTGCCGCAAGCTTGCACCTGCATGGCCTGCTAGCAGCACGCAACAGCCTCCTAGCTAGCGAGGCTTGCTGGTGCTTGTGGGCAAGGCCGTTGGGCTTGCGGCAAGCCAACAACAGCGCATAGAAGCCCAGCTAGCTAGCGGTGGGCTTGCGGTGCGTGCAGGTCGGCCAAGCCGAAGCCACAAAGGCCTTGACCGTCCATTCCTTGTTGCCCAAGGATATTGACCGGTCTTGCCTTATTGTGATTGGTGGGTTTGTTAGTTTAGGGAACAAGGAGGCCATGTGGGTTGTCCTTGTGGTCCTCACCTAACCCCTTGCTCACCTTATGCCACTTGTTGTTTGATGATTGCCTTGCCATTTTAATTTAATTTAGAATTAAATTAATTCTTTCTTTTGGCATTTTACCAATTATCCCACATTGAAAGATGATGGGAAATTTTGGGGACATTTCCCTATAAATACCCATCATTGGGTATTGGGAATTTCACTTGAGTTGGTGAACTCTAAGGGATCTCCATAAGCGAGAAAACCTTTGTTCATAAACTCTAAGTTATTTTTGGTCTAGCCCCGTCTAAGCTACGGGGTAGGGACTGGCTACGGTTCCATAGTGAGGAAGTGAGTCGTCGGAGGTTCTCACACTTGCGAAACTTGAAGCTTTCAAGTCCGAGCTTATCGATTGAGCGAAGCACTCTTCCAGGGTGAGTATTCTTTCTCTCTCTTCTCTCATGTTTTGTTTATTTGCATGCTTTTATTTATGTTGTAATTATTATGCATGTGATCCGGTTATCGGGTTTTGTTTCCGCGCGGTGTCAGACACCGCAAAACCCAAAAGCGGTATAAGAGCCTCTTGCATTTAATTTTTTTACAACTAAAAAATTAATCGAGGTGATTTAAAATGGATTTAAATTTTTGGTTTAGCATCCTCAATAGATTAGGAGCTCGTTTTTAATTGGATTAAAATCGTATTTATGCTAATTTTGGATTACGGACTCCGATTTTGACTCAAAAATTGTGAATTTTGGTGGGAATCAACGTTCCAAATGAGACTTTATCAACTTTGTTATTATAAATGGCCTTCCAAAAGCTAAAATCCACCCGAAAAGTGGTTTTTTGTTTTTGACGAAATTTTTTAAATCTTTAAACCTTGAATAATTATGGCATGCAATTGTTGGATTATGTGTTAGATTATACCATTAATCTTCTGCAATTTTAACCCTTATTAAGCGTGTTTATGAAGTCATAATTGGTGCTTAATTTGGTTAGCTCTTATTTTCACATAATCTTGCAATTTCACATTTTTGCAAATTAATTGCTTAGAGTGTGAATGCTTATGGTGAATATGCATTTGGAGCCGCTATGTGTTAAAGATTCAATCTTTAATGGTTTAAATGGTTGAATCTTAACTTGCTAAAATCCATAATGAACTAATTTTTGGTTTTAATCATTTTAAGTTGATTAAAATCTTAAATGTTCATGCTTAAAACATTATTGTTCTTCATATTGGAAGATTATAATATTCAAATGTGCACAAGTGAGTGTTGGATAAATTTTTTCATTGAATGAATGATTATTTATTCAACTATTTTGTCAAATCTCATTATTAATTCATGTTGGTTAAATTAATTGTGAGAATAGCCCTCAATTTTTGTAGCATCAAGTTGAGCAAAAAATAATTTAAAGAATGGTTCTTGAATTAATTTTGGTTTGTGCACTAAAATTGAATTTATTTAAGTTGGACTTGTTTTATTGTCATTACTGCTCAATATTAGTTCTAAAATCAATTTAGAATTAATTTTTTATGTCACACACAAAATCGGTATAAAATTCCGAGGCATAAACACGTAAAACGAGGCACCAAGCCTTAAGCACCACCCTCGGCTAGCTGGGCTGCTTGGGCAGCCCACATGTGGTTTTCGAGGGAGTGCACCGTGCTGGTGCGTGAGTGTGTGCAAGCAACAACGCTTGGTGCGACAATGCGTGCGTGTGGTGCAATGCTGCAACTGCTAGGCAGCGCCAGCTCTTACAGCAAGGCTGCGGCCAGCACCAGCATGGGCGCTAGCACGCTGCTATGCCTGTGCGAGCAGCACCCACGCAGGGCAGCAAAGCCTTGGTGCCTAGCAAGCCGAGCCTCGTGGCTTGGATGCTAGGCACTCGACCATTGAGGGGCTATTATTTGCAATTTTTTACGGTCTTATTTTAATTAAAAGGAGGCAAGGCCTCGGTTTCTCACAGCACTTGCAAAATAATTTGGCAAAATTTTGGGTTAACCGGCTTAATTAATTTTAATTGGATTAATTTTAATTAAGTTGGATATTGAATTTAGTGGGAGCATACTTTGAGACATATAAGTCTTTGAATTCGTCGTCCCATAGCCCACACACTTCATTAGTTGCCCCTATAAGTGTTGTGGTTAGAGGTTTCCCTATGGGAGTGATGTAATCCAAGGGATTGAACACATCGCTCCTTACATGGTCCTCATCAATATGAAATATTCCTAATGGGGAAACATTAGGCATGGGAATTTTTCCATCGTCTACTAGATCTTGAATCTTGTGTTTCAAATCAAAGCAACGTTCATTATCATGCCCAACATCCCTATGATAAGTGCAATAAGCAATCCCATCCCATTGAGGATAACTTCTTTCTATAAGAGCAGGAGGTGTTGGCCCTGTTGGTGACAACAATCCATTTTCGTTTAGTTTTTCTAATAATTCTTTATAACTTACAGGGAATTGCGTGAATTTTCTTTCTTTTGTCCATCTTTTTCGAGGATCATTATATTGTGTGGACGTTGCAAAAACATCAATAGAGGATGAAGTGTTATCATTCCCCTTCTTGTAGTTATTTTAGGTTAATGATGATGAGGCTTATTTATTTTCTCTTTAGCAAGATCATCTTTAATCCTAGTGGCCACGAAATAGACTTTTTGAAAAGTGTCTAGACCAAGATAGCGTAGATGCTTGTTGTACTTTTCATGATAATTGTCAATGAACTTTTGTACTAACTCGTGTTCGGGCGGTCTTTGGGCAAGGTGAACCGCCTTTTCACGCCATCTACCATAGAAAGCAAGGAAACCTTCGTCATCACCTTGCTTAAGCATTTCGAGTTCACGTATAAGTTGATTTGAACTCTACGTTACTCTCATATTGGGTGATGAAAGCTGAAACTACATCTTCCCATGTGCTTTTGAGCTTGGCATCTAGCCTATAGTACCACTCTCCTGCGGCTGGGTCTAGAGATAAAGGAAATGTCAAAGCGTAGAGCTTAGGATCAACTCCCTTTAAAGCCATGGTGCCAGTAAAACTCATTTAATGATTTTTTGGATTATTGGTCACCTTAAACATTGGTAAGTCCGTAGCTATGAACTTTTCAGGTAAAATATGTCCTGTGGGAGGAGCAAGCTTTTTTGTGTCAAAGTACTTGTTCCCCATTGTAGAGGAAAGAACAAGCTTCTCTAACGTCTTATCTCGTTCGGCTAAAGCATCCATTTTTTGTTTCAAAGCTAAAGCCTCGACCTCTTTCTTTTCGGCCTTTTCAAGTTTCTTAATTCTCTTAACCTCAGCTTCTTGAGCCTCCTCTCTCATGCGGACAATATCATCTTAGAGTTGCTCGATGGTTGACATTGTTGAACTAGGATGAATTAACAAAGGGAGATGGTTCAAAAGGGGTGGATTGTTTAATGGTAAGCGTAGAATGCGAGTGCCCGGGCGTCTTCGTTTCCAAGCTTGGTAACGAGCCCTAAAGGAAGTACGAGAAGCTAAGAAAACCGACACGCTTGTTTTTGAAAAGAAAAGAAAAGAAAAGAAAGAAGAAAGAAAAAGACGCAAATTACATTTTGAAGGGATAACATTGCCTTTTAACAACTCATTAGTAATGATATTGTTTAAACGAGCCAATTGTTCAGGATCAAAATGGTCTCGTAGAAAAGGCGTGCGCAAGATGCTAGGTAGCGTGCGGTTGGCGCACGCAGTCATAGTACTTGCGCTGGGTGTGGTCGCACAACTCGATAAGTTGCGCGCGCCACCTGTTCGAGCAGGATTTTTTTGTCGAACGATTTTTTATATATGTATTTTTTTTGACGTTTTTTTTATGATACCCCTTAAATGTGACTCAAAATTACGAAGGGGACAACTTCGTAATTGGGAACCTAAGTTAAGACTAAAAGGAAAAAAGCTATCCTAAACACGTCGCAAATAGTCATGTAATCACATAAGCATACGAGAGAGCCTCTAAATCGCATAATGCCATTCTAAGGTTAAGGCTTGGGTGTCCAAAGGTACCATATCTTAAGAAACGATGCACGCATCAATCACTCAACGTGTTGACCCATGACATAGCTCTCCCAACATTTTGTTGGCGATATGGGTGGGATGATTGTTATTGATTTCGGGATAGAAGCCTAGTGTTGGCAACCCCAAGTCAATGAGCCAATGCCCAAATGGTTTGAAGGTGCTATAATTATGCATGATGCAATGTTGCTTGTTTGGTTTTTACTTTCGTGAAAAAGGAAGATATTATGCGTTCAAGTCTCGCTCTCTAACTAGAGATTATTCAAGTTAACCCTTGTTACAACCCATAGGCAACCTAAGTTGGAAATCTTGAGCCATAACTAAGAACTAATCTTGTAACCTCTAAGTCCCCAGTTGAGTCGCCACTATGGCGAGGTTGTGCCCGTTGTTGGGGATCCTTCTCCTCTATGCCCATGACCCTTTAAAAGCCTAGGACTTTACACCATTTTAAGGCGTGTTAGGATTTGAATTCCTGACTGTTTGGGGGGGACCTTGAATTAGATTTGATCCTATCATTATGCTTTTTTTGTAAGAAACTAGTAAGGAGTAGCCAATGAGTTTTAGGAAAACTCATAAACCTCGTTCCTTCCTTTCTCCCAAGTAGAGTTCAAGGGATATTTAGCATGAATCATAAGTTTACCCATGCCCAAATTGGTCTACTTATACCAGAAATGATTTCGGGAGCGAGGGTACTAAAATTTCGTTCCTTTTAGGGAGGAATCACTATTCTAGCCCAAGTGCGGCCTCTACTAGCTCTTCCTTTTTCACAATTCATTACCAAACAATATATGCAACGTGATACCTAAAACTAAGTTAGTTGATTTTATTTACACAAACTAATCACGTAGGAATTACATCGCAAAAGTCGTTATTTTTATTTATTCAAATTCCTGAAAAAATAAAAAGTAAACAAGATTCACCTTGGCTTAAGTGATAAAACGATCAATTAATTTGTCCAATTCTAGTCTTGTTTAACGAAGGAATACTATGTCAAATTAGTTAATTAAAGTTTATTTAAAGTGATCAAACAACACTAATTAATTGATTAAAAGTTGTTTTAACAAGAAAAGAAATGGTGATTTATCTAAGTGCTCTGGATTTTACCACTTTTCCTTGCTAGATCTTCTTTTAGAACACTTATGGACTCCCTCTTGTTTGGGAACCTCCATCGTAAGAACAAGTGATTAAAAGGGTGAGTGTTTAGGACAAGGGGAATGATTAGTGCATAAGATCACAAGGTTTCTGCTGACTTTCGAGTTAATTTCTATGTTTTCAAAGCTTTGTATTGCACCTCTATTTATAGAGAATGGGTGAATTTAGGGTTTTAAACATTTTTCCGCGGCAGGTGGCGCGCGCATCTCGAAAGGCCGCGCGCGGCTGCTTTGTGCAAGTAGTTGAGTTTCGCTGCTGAGGGCAGCGCAACCAATTGTCTTGGGCGTGGCTTCATGGTAAGATTTGATTTAGTATTTTTATAAAATTCTGAATCTTCTGTGAGCGTACCACTGGAGGTTGTGCTGGACGTCACGCGCAACCTTTCGGGTTGCGCGCACCAGTCCGGCGCGACTCCTTGAGTTGCGCGCGTTTTTTCTTGCGGCAGCCTCGTACTTTAACCTAAGCACCTCTAAATCTGTCAAAATTAGGTTTAATCTTGGGATTAGGCCTAATTACTGATCAAGCTTAGTTTTAGTTAGCTTTGGTACATTTCATATTGGGTTAAGCTAGTGTTTTTATGTGTTTAAGCCTTAATCAACAATTCATAGGTATTCTTCACGTTGATCCAACACAAAGATGGTTTTATTTATCGTCATAGCACTTCCGGTCGGGACAAGGGACCAAAAGTAGATGTCTACACGATATTAGTTGCATGTTTAGGATTCGAATGTTAAATGATTAATTTATTTCACTTAAATCAACCAACATAGAAACCCTAAGTCCCAAAGAATATTGAGTCAAAATTGCCATTCCAAAATGACACTTACGGAACTAATAGGATAGTAATGGGCTATGCCGAAGCAAGGAATTACTACTTTCCTAGGGAAGTAAGGTATGTTGATGGGCTTGCTAAATCAAGGCATCATATACACATTATTTTTGGTTAAACTCAACGATATAAGTAAGGAGTCCTTAGATGTCGTGGCAAAGGAGATAATTGTCAAGGAAGTATTGGATGCGATGATTTAGCAAACCAAGAATAGCTTAGAGCTATTAGCAATTAGATTACTTACCTTAAAATATTAAGTGTTAAGACAAGTCAAATCATGCTTAATCAATTATTGATTTTTGGGATCTTGGAATCGTTTTATTCTCGCCTAATTGGGACAAATTAATAAATGTGTGAATAGAACATAAATAAGTTAATTGAAATTGCTTGTTTGCATGTATTTCAATGCTTATTATGTTATCTTATAAATGATAATACTTTGCACTTATATTTATAGAATTCTAAATCAAATTATAATATTTCCAACGATTGGTGTAAGGAAATCTTTTGAAAATGGTTCTCAAGGAAAGAAAAGGCATTTCTAAAATACAACTTCTCATAAATGACTTTTATGGCTTAGTCCGAAAGGACGATTGGACATCATGTATTCAGAATACTAGGTAGTTTTGATAAACATGAAGTGTTGATTTGAAAAACTCAAATTATCAATAGTTGACAACCAACATATCTTTTCGCTTCATACACTAATGAGTAGGACTCATTGATATAGTAATTCAAGTATGAATTAAAGGAAAAAATGGAACTTTGTTTTACAGCGCATTGGATGCTTAATTATGCCTAACAAAGAATAAAGGCCAAAACACTTAAAGAAATTATTCTTAAAAGTTATGAGATGATGTATGATAAGAAATATAAGAAACAAGGAACATTGGAAAGGAATACGAGATTCCAATTCTACCTAAGAGTTCATGTTATCGTAGTTAAACTTAGCAACTCATTATCTTCACAAGTATTGAATACTGCTTGAGTGTTCCACTTTTAAAGTGACCTCAAACCATTGAAGTTAAGCTAAGTTATTGACTTACAAGTTTGGAATGAAGCAAGTAGTTCTACATCAGTTGTAAGGTCATCTGCTTTGTTTAAAGACCTTTTAAAGCTAAGGCTGGAACAAATAAATGGTTATTGTGTTCCATAATCAGCAAACGATCCGTTTACACATGGAAAGAATCACATTCAAAGTAAAAGAGCAATAGTTTTTGGTTTTATATGAATGACATGGTTGCTTAAGCCACGAGTCAAGGATGCTTGATTATAAACAAACATTTCTCTAAAACTCACAAAGTTCAAGTCATGGACATGATTTGTGTTCCGAACATTTTTAGCAATTCCACATCGACAAGAATATACTCAAGGCTATATCAGATAGACTCTTGAAAGTTGGCGATTCAGAATCATTCTAAGACAAGCAAGTCCTACTTGTTGAAATCGACAAAGAAAATAGCTATTTTGCTTGGTATAGACAATTTACTCCAAAAGCTAAAGAGGATTCCATTACTTCAACGTTTTCACAAATATTTGAAAGAATTTGACTATATTCATCAAAAGTGAACAAACTGGACCTTGAGTAGCTCAAAAGTTCAGTGAAGTATAGAATCGACTTGGCAAGATATCAAAACATCTAGATTAGATCGAGCCATGTTTGCTTGAGCCAAAAGTGATCATCTCAAAGTTATGAAATTGAAATTTCATAAATAACTCCACACAGAATATAGTATGTCTTCACGGAGACCTCGATGCCATTTGGAAAAGACTCGAACGATGATGGATCACATCCCTCCCTATAAAGTTCTTAATGATTAGCACAAATGACTGATGTTACACTAAATAAAATGTCGAAGTTAAGAAAGGACACCATATTCAGTTATGGATAGAAATAGTTTCTAGCGTCTTTTCAAGTATATGTCTAGGGCTCATAGCTTAGTGGGAGTTCATTGGCTCAGTGAGAGCTAAGTGGCTTAGTGGGAGCTAAGTGGCTCAATAAGGGCTAAGGTAGCTCGAGTGGGAGCTAACTGTTTGTTTCACAACGAAATTTTACCCAAAGATAATATACATGTCTCTTTGTAAGCATTCAAGTGAGACTACGGACATTACTCCCACAACTTGATTGAGAACATAGTATTTGTTGCTCTAAGTGGTGTCTTTTTGGAGAATAACACTTTTCCAAAACGACAAGTGGGAGGAAAATGAACTCGATGACCATCGAGATTAGCAACAAACTAGAAATGAGAATCTCTGAAGACTTTAGAAGGGCTTCATGAGAATGATTGATCAAGAATACTCAAAGGACTTTACAAGTTCCTTATAAGAAAATTCATTACTCACAAAAAACTTTAGAAGTGTGGGAGTAAGATCAATATAATCAAAGGGCTTTAAAAGCGCCTTGAGACTCAGTGTTTGATGCAATTACCCCGTAAAGGTATAGAATTCACCAAAAGGCTTGGATTGAATCCTATAAATTTCTATTAAGTTAGAAATAAATCTAAGACTTACAAGCATACAATTTACTTGGATGGTAAGGGAATAGTGTCTTGTAAATTAGCTACGACAAATCCAAATTCCGAATAATGGTTAGAAGCCATAAAAAATTGAAACAGACTCCATGTTTGAAAATCATGTCTGAAACTTGATTAATTTGCATGAAGGGTAAAGACTCATCAATTGCAAATACGTTTTCAAGGAGAAAACTAACAAATATGGAAATGTATTTGCATACATAGCTAGATTGGTTGAAAAGGTTACAATTAAATTCACGGCGTTGATTTAATAAAACCTATTCACTAATCGGAATGCTTAAGTCTTTTCATGATTATTCTAGCAAAATTGCGCATATGAAATATGGCAAAATAGATATTGAAACCGCGTTCTTAAAAATGGGATTTTGGAAGAGACTAAGGATACAGTCTAAGGATTTTGTAAATCTAAATACTTCTAGATTTGAAAGCAAGCTCAAGAAATCCATTGGTGGATTGAGGGAAGCATTTAGGAATTGGAATGGGTTTTCTCATAACGTTAATATAAGATTTGGCTTGTTGAGAAACATGGAAATTCTTTAGTGGGAGCAAAAGTCAATTTTGTAAGGTCCAATAAGAAGTTTACGAACTCTATTGTAAAATAACTATCAAGTGCTAAATGCTTAGATTTGAAATAATTTTTCAATGATGGACCAAGCTAAAGGCGATACTTAGTACATAGTGGGAATTAAGATCTATTTTATAGACTTAATAAAATGTTTGAACGAGTAATTAAAGGAATTTACTGTATCAAACATGAAGGACTTGAAAAGGCCTTCAATACATATGTATAAGACTAAGTAATTGTTTGAACTAAGTATAAGCTAGGCAAATACTAAGTCAAACAAGAAAGACTCAAGTATAGACTTCCAGCCATGTAGAAAACAGTTTAGCAGGACTCAGTGAAACTAGATAAGCTAAAAGTCACATGAATGGGATCAAATTAGAATAATTTTGCAATTAGATCCATTATGTATGCTATGATATGGAATCTTCACATGACCTACATGCTTAGAGCATGACAAGTATAAAATACCAATCGACTTAAATCCAAGCAATGGATCCTTAGATTATGATCAAGAACGTCCAAAGTACTTGGTTAAGTAAGAGGATGAGTTCTTGATGCATGGAAACAAATATAATTTGAGTATTGATGTTGCAAGCACAACCTTAGCAAGGATTAGATCCTTGACGAGGAAGCCATTCATAAGAACGAGGTTAAGACGCGTTGTGGCTTAAGAATGGCAACATGAACTTATGTCCATATATATTGTGAGAAAATTTAAGGTAAATTTCTATAATCACAAATGATTAGGGTATCCAAATCATTGTGAGCCAATTGGAGTAAAATTCAAACAAAGCATCATTAGGAAATCTACTAAAGTATATGTTGAGAACATGATGGAGGTATAATTAGGTCGTTGGACTAACTACCCTCAACCAAACAATATTTATAAGCCTACACCTACACTAAACAAGTTTAGTGGTAAGTAGAGGGTCGAACCACAGAGACGGCATAAACACTATCAACACTACCACCAACTAAGCTAGGTCGAAGAGATAGGATGAGTGAACTAACATAAAAAGGAAAACTAACAAACCAAGGATTAAAATCTAAGAAATAAAGACACTAGGGAATGGGGTTCACTCAACCATGGAAATCAAGAAAATTGGGAGTAACAAAGATTTTAGAAAGTAAGGACTACATGTAAGACCAACTTTAAGCAATAGGAAAACAACTCATATTACTAAGCTTAGATTCCTCATTAACTTAGCAACAAGAGATACATAGTCAAATTGCAATAGGTAATGAAACATTCAACTCACATTTCCATGTCAAAACAAACATTTCGTGCCATCAAGTTCAATAATCAAGGTTAGCTACTCCTATCATGAAGAACTAACAAGAAATCCCATATAATCAATTTAATTACAATCAATCACTAAGACATCCCCCAAAATCACTTAAATAGCCATTAGGTTGAGTTTCACCCAACCCCTAACTAAAAGAACTACTCACTAAGCATGGTTAAAACTAGCTAATCAAATAATCTAAAATCAAACCAACAATCAAGAACAATGAAGAGCGACAAAGAAGAGCAGTTAATCTAATCAACTACACTAATCATTCAAGAAATTAAGAAAAGCAAGAATTAAAGAAAGCAATAAATTGAGATAGAGTTAGGAATACTCATTGAATTATTAGGAGAAATCAAAACACCATTGTCACCATTAGCATCTTCAACCTCTCAAAAACCCATTAAAGCTCCTCACTTTCTCTCTCTAAACTACCCCTAATCTACATTACAAAGGATAAAAACGAGAATTAAAACTATAGCTAAGCTTAATCTAAGCTAATTTAGGTGTGAAGATGATGGAGAAGTTAGGGTTCCTCCCCCTCAAAGAGGAGAAAAAAAAACTCTCCTTTATAAAGAAGCCAAAGGGTATTTATACAATGCCCAAATAGATAAGACAGAGAAAACGAGGAAAAAGACCCGGATACAGGTCTGCACGGACGTGCCAAAGTTGGAACGGATGTGCAGACTGAGCAGAAACTTCAAAAGGCTAAAACAGAGTCCTGCACGGTCGTGCAACATCTAGCACGGCCGTGCAGAATTTCCTGTTAGAAGCAGCTTCGTTTCAGAAGACTATAACTTCTTTGTTACTCGTTAGAATAAGGAATGTGACCAGTCGTTGGAAAGATCTTGAGACGAACTTGAATATCCAATTTGATTCACTTTAAAAGGTTGAGTATATCAAAAGTTATGGTCATTTGAAGTTGACCCTTGCACAAAATTCCTTCCAAAACTCTTCTAAATTCACTCCGAGGCACTCTACCTTGCTTCTTTCCTCATTCTTCTTTAAACATGGCCATAAGCTTCATCTCTTCCTCTTCTTGCTTCCAAATTCAGCGCCAATCATCGAATGCCTCAAAGTGTTGTCGTTGTGCCTAAAAGTGCAACAAAACCAACAACAACCCCATGAAGCGTGTGATACACAAAAATGCATGAAAATGGAGTAAAAGAGGTACAAACAAGTGAGAAACGTAGGAAAATACTGCAAAAAGAGGATCTAAATAGTGGCACAAATGCCACTTATCAGAACATTGCTGCTTTAGAGGCAATAATAAGGAAGTTGTTCAACAGATAGTTCGTTGTTAAACTTTGATGATTGTAGGTTGTCAAGTTGGAGATCTCAAATCATGAAAATGAGTGGGAGCCATCACTTGGACAATAAATCCTAAATTGCATATAATCCATAACACTCTCAAATCTTATCATCTTATTATGAGAGTTTTGGATAATGAAGGGTGTGATTTCTATAAATGTTTTGTTAAGAGTATTACTCTTACAACATTTGGGAAAACCATTTATCATAAGATGAAAAATTTGAAAGTTTCATAGTGGAATAAAATTTACTATTTATTCCACAAAACTATTTAATTGAGGTATAAAATTAAATATTGAGTCCGTTCGATTTGACGATATTCAAAATAGGGTATCAAAACCATGTCTTGGATAAAGAAACACCTAATTAGTGAACGTTGAACATCATATCTAAATCATCCCTAATTGAGGTCATTTGAAAGTTGGATGACTAATGACCGCGTAAGATTAGTGTGTAGTATGATTTATAGCACTGTTTCTTGTGCTACAAGGACAAAATTGTCAAAAATCATTTGCACAGGTATTAGTTGGAACTATACCAGATCGACCTATGAGAATACTTTAAGAGATTTAACAATCGTTATAAGTATATTACTCATTATAGCTATCGGAACCTCTTTCCTCGACCATGAGTTTTGTTAGTTCTCTTGTTTAAGTACTAGTCCGCTTTGCTGTTGTCAAACATCTGCCGTACAAGGGGATTATAAAGGCAACACTTGGGTGGATAGGGCCTCTTAGTATGGGAAGCTAACAATGCAAGACCGGGAATGTCCCCCTATTGACAATAGGGAACATGTCTTTGTTGTTTACAAGGCCTCTCGAATAGCAAGACTGTGAAAATGCATGGTCGTGCTTAGATTGATTTTAGAAATCATCTGCTTATGGACAGTCAAACTCGAAAATGGAGAAACACTTCTGGATGTCCGAGCTTGGTGCGCGCACGCACATGCTGGGATTGCTAGCCGAGTGCGTGGCGCTAGCACTGGGCCACCAGTAGCCATACAAGGCGCAGCTTGCTAGGCAGCCTAATGATGTCGCAAGCTCGCACTCGCATGGCCTGCTAGCAGCACGCAGCTAGCTAGCAAGGCTTGCTGGTGCTTGCGGGTTAGGCCGTTGAGCTTGCGGCAAGCCAGCCAGCAGCGCATAGCAGCCCAGTTAGCTAGCGGTGGGCTTGCAGTGCTTGTAGGTCGGCCTAACTAAAGCCACAAAGGCCTTGACCAAAGGATATTGACCGGTCTTGCCTTATATTGTGATTGGTGGGTTTAGTTGCCTGGGGAACAAGGAGGCCACGTGGGTTGTCCTTGTGGTCCTCAACTAACCCCTTGCTCACCTTATGCCACTTGTTGTTTGATGATTGTCTTGCCATTTAATTTAATTTAGAATTAAATTAATTCTTTCTTTTAGCATTTTACCAACTATCCCACATTGAAAGATGATGGGAAATCTTAGGGACATTTCCCTATAAATACCCATCATTGGGTATTGGAAATTTCACTTGAGTTGGTGAACTCTAAGGGATCTCCAAAAGCGAGAAAACCTTTGTTTGCAAACTCTAAGTTATTTTTGGTCTAGCCCCGTTTAAGCTATGGGGTAGGGACCTGTTACGGTTCGGTAGCGAGGGTGTGAGCCGTCGGAGGTTCTCGCACTTGCAAAACTTGAAGTTTTCTAGTCCAAGCTCATCGGTTGAGCGAAGCACGCTTCTAGGGTGAGTATTCTTTATCTCTCTTCTGTGTTTTTTTTTTATTTGCATGCTTTCATTTATGTTGTAATATTATGCATGCGATCCGGTTATTGAGTTTTGTTTCCGCGCGGTGTCGGACACCGCAAAACCCAACATGAAAGGGAGGTCAGGATATAATTATATCATGTAGGGAGCATGTGTTTAGTTTAGGATAGTGGGTAGTAGACGATCGAGTAGAGCGTTATGTTAAGTTAGCCGGGTTCTATGGTGTACATAGGTTGGTAGGAGGTGGTTTATAGTTAGATAGACCTTTACTTACGTCGTTAATTAAGAGATGGAGATAGGAGATACACACTTTTCATGTGGCCATTGGTGAGGCGACTATTACATTACAAGATGTTGTTGTTTTGTTTTGGTTGAGAGTTCATGGAGCTCCTGTTACGGGCACTGGTGTTGGGAAGTGGTCAGAGTTAGTGGAGGAGTTGTTAGGGGTTGAATACCGGACTGATAAACCAGTACTTCAGGGTTCTTCATTGAGATTGACTTTGTTGAGGACACATTTCTCTCAGGGCCCCCTACTGATGCGGATGATACCACTATCCGTAGATATAGTAGAGCTTACATTCTAGCATTGATTGGTTCCGTTCTTTTTCCTAACAAGAGTGGCGATGTAGTACAACTCATCTACCTTCAATTACTACGTGACTTGGATACCACTTACAGGTATAGTTGGGGTAGTTCCACACTTGCCTACTTGTATTGACAATTATGTCGAGTATCTCAGAGAGGAGCCCGTGAGGCAGGGGGTGCATTTATATTGTTGCAGCTATGGTCGTGGGAGCACATCCACATAGGTTGCCCGTAGATTTTTAGGGTTCAAGATCCTCCTCAAGAGGACCCGAGCATCCTGATGAGGATGATTCATGTATTATTGGCTCGAAGCATCGTCGTGGTGTTGATCCCTTAGCATGCAGGTATCCATAATTTTTGCATTACATTAATTTATACATGTAAAGTACTTTAATACATATGATTTTTGTTAACACTTTTATTCTTTGATAAATGTTAGTTGGCTTCGTGTTCACCTTTCTTGTGGCCATAAAGCTAGTGGACTCTCCTACTATCGGGATGCACTTGACCATGAGAAAGATACACATGTATTATATTTAATTTGATTTTTTAATAAATTTATGTATATTGTTAGTTAGTTAGTTGGTTGATTATTTTGGATTAGTTTGACTTTATCTACATACAAAGCTCACTTAGTTTGTTGTTTTATTTTAATGTAGATGACATGGGAGCCATATAGTGGGGTCATCGGGAGAGCACGATTGTAATGGGCAATCCCTTTACTGGTCATTGTGAGATCATGGAGAAGTACATGGCATGTTATTGTCGCATCACGAGACTCCTCATTCCTCCTCCTACACACCCACGCCCCTCCACCCATTATTAGCCATCGTCCTCCGACATTGTGTTAGTAATGTTACCGTTTTAAAAAAAAAAAATTCATTAATTGTAGTGTTTCATTTTAAAAGGAATAATATCTTTCGCACAAGTCTATTATTCTGATAGAGGGTTCGAAATAATTAGGAAAGCTAATTATTCAGTGAGGTCAAGTGATCAGAATGCCTAGGTGGAGCCGCTTCCGATCAATAATATTAATGTATAATTAATATTACAGCTTGCTCTTGAATGAACCCTTCAGGTCACACCCAATCATGTAACCGAACCAAAGCGACAAATTAATCCAAAGGATTAAATGAGTCGATAAAGATTTTACGAACTAAGTGGTCGGATTCCAAGCTTAGAGCGTCAAAAGTCGAGTCGAATTTAGGAATCGACGAGACGGAAAAATCAGTCAAATAACAAGTCAATACATATCCGTAACCTCGCATTTGCCAAGCTAAGCGAGGACTAGGCTATGTAGGGCTGCTAGACTAAACGTTGGCAAGCCACAAGCCCAGCAGCCTATGCACGTGCTGGCAGAGCTCGCGTGGTAGTAGTGCTAGCAAGGCCAGCCGCACGTTAGCCTGCCGGGCCTCGCTGGCTACTTCTAGTGCTAGCTAGCCCGGGCTGCTTGCCTAGCAAGAGCAGCAGTACCCTGCATCGCACAACAACTTGTGCGGGTTGGCAGGGGAGGCTGGTGCAGCAGCAGCGCCCAGCAACAAGCAGCCCGCATATGCGTGGCTTGCTGTTGCGGGCTGATGCGGCAAGGCACAGCTGGGCAGGCCCAGCCAAGGGACCAGGCACCAGCATGGCTGCCTTGGTGCCCAAGGCGGGTTGCCAGCTGGCTGCCTCCTATTGCACCGTTTTTATGAGGGGCAGTTTTCTTGGGGAGCAAGGGGAAGGTGGTGCTCCTCTTGTGGTCCTCACTTAACCCCTTGCTCACCTTGTGGCAATTGTTGTTTGATGATTGCCTTGCTATTTTAATTTAATCTAGAATTAAATAAATTCTTTCTTTTGGCATTTTACCAACTATCGCACATTGAAAGATGATGGGAAATCTTGGGGACATTTCCCTATAAATATCAATCATTGGGTATTGAGATTTTCACTTGAGTTGGTGAACTCCAAGGGATCTCCAAAAGTAAGAAAACCTTAGTTTGGAAACTCTAAGTTATTTTTGGTCTAGCCCCGTCTAAGCTACGGGGTAGGGACCGGTTCCGGTTCGGTGAGCGAAGTTGTGAACCGTCGGAGGTTTTGCACTTGCAGAGTTTGAAGCTTTTAAGTCCGAGCTCATTGAGTGAGCGAAGCACGCGTCAAGGGTGAGTTTCTTTCTCTTTCTTCTCTTTACGTGTTCGTGTTTTGTTTATTTGCATGCTTTTATTTATGTTGTAATTATTATGCATGCGATCCGATTATTGGGTCGTGTTTCCGCGCGTTGTCGGACACCGTAAAACCCAACAGCGGTATAAGAGCCTCTAGCATTTTATTTTTACAACTAAAAATTAATTAAGATGATTTAAGATGGATTTAAATTTCTGGTTTAGCATCCTAACTAGATTAGTACCCGTGTGTTTCACGGTGGTGATAAGTATTTTATAATTAATCCATTGTTCTTTTATAAGTATATATATTTTGTTGTTGATAACTTTTTATTTATTTATTTTTAAATTTTTTATTTATTTATTTTTATTTTTTTTTGTAAAAAATATTTGCTATGAAATATTAAAAAAAATGTACACAATCCTTTTTTATTTTAAATGGTTATATTTAATTCTACATCATAACATTCGATATGTTATTACAAATATATTAAAATGATATTTAGACAATATATATTTAATGTTGCATTATCTATTGAGTATATATGTTAAGAGTGGAAGCTAAAGAAATAATATCTATATACATTAAATATTGTTGTATTGGAAATATCCAAAAGTAGTATGGAGTATAGAATAATATTGATGTAAAATTCAAGTTTCAGATTTTTAGTTTTATACCTACTTGGTCCTAATTTTTAGCAAGTAAAATGAAAGGACAAAAAAAATATAAAATTGATGACATCATATTTAAGTTTGGAGAAAATTTTATTAATGAGAATTTGACACATAAGACAATTTAGAAAATTGATGACATCAACATGTTTTGTTTAAGTAATATTTAATAGATTAGATTAGGAGCTCGTTTTTAATTAGATTAAAATCGTATTTATGGTATTTTTGGCTTACGCACCCGATTTTAGCTCAAAAATAGTGAATTTTGGGTGGAATCAACGTTTTAAATCATTCTTTACCCACAAAGTGTTTAAAAATAACCTTTCAAAAGCCAAAATCCACCCGGAAAGTGGTTTTTTGAGGGTTTTTCGTTTGCAATGAAAATTTTTAAATCTTTAAACCTTGATTAATTATGGTATGCAATTGTTGGATTATGTGTTTGATTATACCATTAATATTCTGAAATTTTAACCCTTATTGTTTTGGGGTTTTCTGATGTCCTGCGGGAGAGCTACAATTCCGAGACTGGAACCGGACGCCTGTACCTGCAAAATAACGGAGACTCCTTAGAGCTCCGCCTCCAACGGTCAAGTTAGTACCTGATTAAGGAGTAATTAATACAGAAATTAAAGTAATAAGATCTCTCTAGGTGAGAGTATTTAATGTAGGTAATCTGCTTTGCTAGCGAGATCAGCCGGTTATTAGTGTGTTCCGTAATGTTTCTCCTCTGTTCCGTTAATTATTCCGTTTCCTGATTAATGAGGATTAATCGAGTATTTATAGCCTTGGGAAGCGTGCAACTCTCTAGGTTTAAGGTAAACCTAGGGCCGATCGGGCTTCTAGACTGAAATGGGCCTTGATGGCCGGTTGTCCCATTTGGCATGGGTGGACACGTGGCGTGTCTTAAGTGGTCCATGGAGGACGCGTGGCGGAACCTGGTTGGTCCACCTGTCAAACGGCGCTTGGTGGATAAAAATCCCCTAATCATTTGCCCCTCACAGGTGGCACGCGACTGGTCACGTGTCGCCTGTGACAGGCGTTGCACGGTGACAGGCGACGGCCCGTTACAGGTGTCACCTTGCAGACGGCCGGGAGACTCTCCCGCCCAAATTTGAATTCGGAAGCGACCCTTCGCCTTCTCATTTTGCCTATAAAAGGAAGTGCTGACTTCGGTCATTTTCACATTTGAGAATTTTTGCGAGAACATTCGGACCCCTGAACTTGCTCTGACATTTTCGGACTTTTTCTGCCTACCGCCTGTTCTGACAAGCCGACTGACCCGAACTTTCAGGACTTCATCAACTGTCATCCGTTCAGGTAACTCAGTTCTCTTACTCTTAATTTTCTTTTTATTTTTTGAAATGGCACCATGGAAGCACACGACACGCCCTAAGTTAGTGATCAGCCGGTCACCGGGGACGGCTGAATCTAGGACTAGGAGTGCCGCCTGCCCTTTTCTGGACCCATCTTTGCCCTTTATACAAAGTCCGACTGAATCTGTGTCTATGCAGAACGTGATGGCCAGAACAAAAAAGACTGCTAGAATATCAAACTCAGACGGCTCCTCCCAAAGGGTACTCCTTAGCGAAACATCTGACCAGGCGCCAGATGTGGAACGAGGCGACTGTCAAGCTGACAGTTCTGAGAGAGGGACCAAGGTGTTCCCTTCTCATCTAACCGTGGACATGTCTAATTTACCTTCTGCTCCTTCTAAGGGAGAGGAGGCGGGCCCCTCTAGGAGAGGGGAGGAGTCGTCCTCTTCGGACTCGTCAGGGGACGAGTCCGATTCCAGCTCTTCTGACCATAGTTCCTCTGACCATAGTTCTTCTGACTCAGAAGAAAAACATAACCGCCTACAAGAGGCGAGAAGTTCCCATGCAGTGGAGAAGGGGGATAATTGGGCAGAGCCGTCCGCCTCTTACAGAGAGGAAAACACCCCCTACTACTGCAGGGTGCCCCGGGGCCGGATCGCAACCATGCGAGACAACGTGGCGAGCTTTATTGCTAACCACAAAATGGGCCCGGAGTATTTACTGTTTGTGCCGGATCCAGAAGATACTGTCGTCTGGCCGGCTGGTACCAGCTATGGTGACGGCTGTTTTGGCTGCTATGTGGCGGCCATCAAAGCTGGTCTGCGCTTCCCATTACATCCGGCTGTTCAGCGGATTTTAGATGGGTATGATCTGGGGTTATGGCAGTTAGCCCCCAACTCTTGGGTAAACGTACTCGGCTATGTGGCCGGGTGCGAACTGAACGGGGTGGAGCCAAGTTTTGAGGCTTTCGCCCACATGAACTATCTCAGCCGGACCCCTAAGTCGGGAGGTACCGGCTGGTATCAACTAACAAGCCACAGGGGTTACCTCATGACGAGAGGTAAGGCAAACAAATGGAAGGATTGGCGGAACACCTTCCTTATTATCGAGAGTTCAGACACGGAGCTGAACAAACGTTTTAACAAGTGGAACAGGGATCCGCCTCTTCTTTCAGGCGGCCGCAGCATGCCGCCTGTTCCCCCAAAGGCTAAAAGAGAGATCCTAGACAAAGGACTCTTCAAAGTAGAGACTAGGGTGAACTCTACTTCAGGGGTACGAGAGCAAGTACCCCTACACTGCGTCCCGAGCTTCAAGTGGCTCTATGATGAGTACTTCTTGGCCGCCTGTGGCCTCGGCAGTCGGTGCTCTAGAGGTAGCCGGCCTGACGAATACTCTGTTTTCTCACGCCTTGTTTACTTGGGATTTTTACTAACTTTGCTGTTTATTTCTTTCAGCCGACGCCATGAGTAAAATAACAGCATCTAAGACTGCGGCGGCCATGCTGCGGGTTTCGCTAATGAAGCAGTCGTACGCCGACTCCCCCAGCAAGGAGGCACCCTTGGTAAGCTTTGAAAACTCTTCCCCTTTAAGTTGTATTATGCATATACTAACTCTTTTTGTTTTCAGTCTGGCACTCCAAGGGCTTCTTCCTCGCAACAGCCGGACCCCAAGGCCCGGAGAACGACTGTTGCAAGCTCTCCTGGGTCTTCCAGGAAAACAGTGGCGGCTGAGAAGCAGCCGGCCACTTCTTCAAAAACCCAGGCGGGGCCGCCTAGATGTATGGACACTTGCTTGTAAAAACTCACTCTTGCTTCCTTCTTGATTAGGTCTAACTTGTTTTTCCTTTTGCTTAATGCAGCCGGCCCCCAGGGACTTGACTTGGTTGAGGTAGCCAAGTCAATGGTTAAAGTAGTTCCTCCCTCTGACAGGGAGGCGGTCAAGGGTGCCGGCACCCTTGACCTCGATGGAATTTCGGGGATCCTAGCTGAGGTATACCCTTTTGAAGTTCCAGGACGCCTGTTAACCCTTATGATTGGAAACTGACGCCTGTTTTTCTTTGTACTTAGGCCCTGCTCCGAGTCAACAGCCTTCGCAAGCCGATTGATCGGAAAAACAAAGAGGTAAAGGCCGCAAAGGCTATGGCCGCCTCCAGCTGTGATAAAGCAATGTTTCAAATTGCCCAAAATGAAGTACTGACCATTGATCTTCTTTATTATCAGGCGCAGGCGACCGCCGCTGTTCGGGCTCAGCTAGAGGCGGCCCAAAAGAAGGTTGACGAGCTGGAGGGGACCGTCACCAAATTTAAAGCCGAGCTGAAACCCCTTCGCCAGAAAATGCACTCTTACGAAGCCATGGAGAAATCTTTGGCTAACGTAAAAGAACGCCTGGTGAACCAGGAGAAGAGTCTTACCCAAGAGCTCTCGGACAAGGCCGAGCAAGAAAAACAAGAGCTCGTCCGGGAGATGGTGGAAGACTCCGCCCAAATCCAACGCATGACCTGGGAACGACTGTTCCCCAGTGCCGACTTTGCCTCATGGGAAAGAACGTACCGCCAGTGTTCGGAAATATATAATCAACAGATCCTGGCGGCTGCTGAAGAAGAGGCGATGGACGTTGCGTTGGAGGAGGAAGAGCCGGTTGTGGCGCTTGTGCCACTTGGGGGAAAGGCATCAAAAGATGATGCAGCGAAGGCCGAGTCCAGCAAGAAGAGTGCTGACCAGGCGGCTGCTGCTGATACTGAACTGCCCCCTTCTTAAGCTTTAAGTGTATTTTTTCTTTTCACGGCCTGCGTGCCGTTTGCTTTGTAATTACCCGGCCAGGGGGCCGGGGTTTTGAATATTCTGCTGGTCTTTTATGGCCGGCTCATTTTAATCAAATTTTTTGTTTTTGTTCAAATTTGTCTAAGTATTTGAAATTTGCTCACTAGACAGACTGTTGTGTATGGCCGAACGTTAAGACAGGTACAAATAGTAAGTATGCCGCCTATGCCCCTGGACGACTGGTTGTCTGTTTCCAGGATAGATGATCAGTCGGCCATTTAATCAATCGGTATTCGAACTCTTTATTCAATTTGACCAAGTAAATAGAATTACCAAGTAGCCAAGGAATTTAAGTAGGAAAACAAGCGGCGGGTACCGGTTGTTTCCCTTTATTGCCAATGTTGGCCTCTAATTTGTTATTTGTTAACCTAGCAAGAGTATTGGTTGAGAGCCTTTGTTTATTAAAAACAAGTGGACGACTCGTACCTTTTAGGCTCAGTACTAAGTTTGAGTGACTATTAAGTTAACATAGGAGTTACTTAGTCT
Source organism: Chenopodium quinoa (assembly GCF_001683475.1). Classification (NCBI taxonomy): domain Eukaryota; kingdom Viridiplantae; phylum Streptophyta; class Magnoliopsida; order Caryophyllales; family Amaranthaceae; genus Chenopodium; species Chenopodium quinoa. The sequence goes on from NW_018744239.1 coordinate 10,344,458, forward strand.
TCGTCACAATCTTGATTGAGTAGTAAAGGTATCAGGCGGCGTAGGCCGGCTAGACCCCTTGATTCACCAATGTTTGTTGGCTATTTACTCAATAGGTTATCCAGTAGGAATAGGGGTTCGAGTGCCCTTGTTTGTATAAAACAGGCGGACGACTCAAACTTTTTAGGTTCCATACCAAATTTGAAGGAGTGACTATGAGTTAACTTTGGAGTTACTCAGTCTCCGTCACTTTTGTTTGAGAAGTAGAGGTACCAGGCGGCGTAGACCGGCTAGACCCCTTGATTCGCCAATGTTTGTTGGCTATTAACTCAATAGGTACCCCCTGCATTTATCCCAAGTAATACAGGCGGTCATCTGACTCAGATGTCAACTGCTACCACTGGTTTGGTTAGTGATAGAGTTATCCTTGTCTCAAAAACGGCTACGTGGTTGCCCTTTGGGACAGTCGTATAGGTGCCGTGTAATTAGTTTATAGAACAATGTTCCACCCAAAAGGGAGCTGCTCTCTGCGACGAATTTCATCCGAATGGATGCCGCCGGACGCCTGCTATAATGTTGGGACAGGTCGGATTAGTTTTTTAAAAGTTAGATCAGTTGACTAGGCGCCTGGTCTGATCATTCGGCCAGTGGCCTTGGTATGTTCTTGGTGAACGTATGTGCTAAGTAAAAGAAGGGTAGCCGCCTGTTAGTTACAGGATCGGCCAGGCCCTAAACTTTTTAGCTAAGTATTGTGAGTAAAATACTCGAGGGAGAGTAGCCGACTGTAATGGAACAGACGGCGGCCTCTGTAAAGATAAAGAGTGAAACTCAATGGAGAGTAGCCGACTGTAAAGGTACAGACGGCATGCCCCTCGTAATACAAAATTGAATAGTAAGTGCCAACTTTATTAAGTAGCTCTTTACTTTACATCATTCAAAAGAAATATTTCTTAAGGTTATCTATATTCCAAGTTCGAGGCAACGGTTGTCCGTCTGGTGTTTCCAGACGGTAGGTACCGTCCCTGACTTCCGCATAGATTCGGTAGGGTCCTTCCCAGTTGGGAGTTAGTTTGCCAGACTCGTTAGCCCTACCAACTGCTTCCATTTTTCTAAGTACAAAGTCCCCTACTTTGAGTGGACGCCTGTGCACTTTTTTGTTGTATGATCTAGTCATTCTCAGGCGGTAGATTTCATGGCGCAAAACAGCATTGCCCCTCTTTTCAGGAAGTGAGTCTAATGCCAGGCGCATAGCTTCCCAGTTTGCCTCTTCGTCATATAGCATTACTCGAAGAGTCGGCTCGTAGTGTTCTATTGGAAGAACAGCTTCTGCACCATAAGTTAGGAGGAATGGAGTTTCTCCAGTCGCCCCTTTTTCAGTCGTCCTAATGGCCCAAAGAACATGTGGTAGTTCATCTGCCCATAGGCCGCCTGCTCGTTCAATTTTTTTCTTGAGACCGTCTGAGATGATTTTATTAAAGGCTTCTACCTGGCCGTTTGCTTGTGGACGGCCGACAGATGCAAAGTAATGTCCAATTCCTTGGTCTCCCAACCAGCTTTTGAGAACAGGCGTCTCAAATTGGGGACCATTATCAAAAACCATAGACATGGGAACCCCGAACCGAGTGATGACGTTTTTCCAAATGAATGAAATTACATCTTTCGTCTTGATTCCCTTTACAGCCTCCGCCTCTACCCATTTAGTGAAGTAGTCAACGGCAACAAGTATATACCTTCTGCCGCCTGTAGCAGGCGTATATGGACCCAGAATGTCCATGCCCCACTTAGCAAACGGTAGTGGGCTGTGAATGGTAGTGAGGTCAGTAGCCGGACGGTGAATTAATTTGCCAAACCTTTGGCACTTGTCACATTTTTTCACCATCTCCATTGCATCTGCTTCCAAAGTAGGCCAAAAGTAGCCCTGCCGCCTTGCCCTTTGAGCAAGCATCCTACCACCTATATGGGAAGCACAGAAACCAGAGTGAAGATCATCTAGTATCTCTCGTCCCTTTTCAGGAGTAACACACTTTAAGAAGGGTTGAAGGTGCCCCCTCTTGTGCAGTTCCCCCTGTATCATTTCAAAACAGGAGGCTCGTTTTTTCAGTGATGCCGCCTGTTGAGGATCATCCGGCAGTGTACCGTTTGTCAGATATGCCCTGATTGAATCCATCCAGGTTGAGCTTCTGTCTAGAATTCCAATAGGATTTTCCTCGATGCTTCTCTTCTCCATTACTTCCCAAAACACAGTTCGAGGAGTATCGGAGGAGGCGGATGATGCTAATTTCGAGAGTGCATCTGCCTGGTTGTTTTCTGATCTCGGTACTTGGATCAGATGGAAATCCTCAAGGGAGCCGACTGCTTGTCGGACCGCCTGTAAATATTTGATCATGGCCGGATGTGTTGCTTCGTATTCGCCATTGTACTGACTCACTATCAGTTGTGAATCAGAACAGGCGTCTATTTTCCTTGCCCCGGCCGCCTTACACATGCGGATCCCGGCTAGTAAAGCTTCATATTCTGCCTCATTGTTTGAAGCCTGGAAACTGAAGCGTAGAGCATACTCGAACCTGTCGCCCTCTGGAGATTGACATACGACGCCTGCTCCACAACCGTTTGAAGTAGAGCTTCCGTCCACATATACCTTCCAGACTTGGTCTGGAACTTGAGAGTCAGGAGGACGAGTCATCTCTACAATAAAGTCAGCAAAGGCTTGCCCCTTCACTGCTTTTCTAGGCTCGAAAGTAACTTCGAGACTCTGCATTTCTATGGCCCATTTGATCATTCGTCCGGAGGACTCCATGGTGGTAAGGGGCCGCTTGATCGGTTGGTCGGTATACACGACGACTGCATGTGCCAGAAAGTAGGGCTTCAATTTTTTAACAGCCATGAAGAGTGCAAGACCAAATTTCTCCACTAGGGGATACCTCAACTCGGCATTTTTCAGTACGTGACTGACAAAGTAGACCGGAAGTTGACAGCCGTCCCTTTCAGCAAGGAGCACCGCGCTTAACGCATGATCAGAGACGGCCAGGTACATGTAGAGATTTTCTTTGGGCAAAGGGCTGACCAGCCTTGGCAAGGAATGCAAGTGAACCTTTAATTTCTGGAAGGCGGCCTCAGCATCCGGCCCCCATTCAAACCTTGCCTTTTTCTTAATTGCCTGGAAAAAGTATAGGCATTTGTCGCCTGATCGGCTTAGAAATCTTCCCAAGGCCGCCAGACAACCTGTTAACTTCTGAACCTCTCGGACGGTACGAGGCGACTGCATGTCAATGACCGCCTGTACCTTCTCAGGGTTCGCCTCTATTCCTCTCTGGTTGATAAGGAATCCGAGAAATTTCCCAGACTCAACTCCAAATACACATTTCTTGGGATTGAGCATGACATGGTGCCGCCTGAGTGTGGCGAAAGTTTCTCGGAGGTCCGTCAGATGATCTTTCTGAAGTTTAGTCTTAACAATCATATCATCAATGTATGCCTCGACGTTTCTCCCAATCTGATCAAAGAACACTGTGTTTATCATTCGTTGGAATGTAGCCGGGGCATTCTTAAGACCAAACGGCATGACCGTATAACAGTATAATCCCTGATCAGTGACGAAGGCCGTCTTCTCCTGATCTTTCTTCCACAAAGGAATTTGATGAAAACCAGAATAGGCGTCCATAAAACTCATCAAGGCATGGCCGGCTGTTGAGTCGACCAGGTTATCAATTTTGGGCAGAGGGTAACTGTCTTTGGGGCACGCCTTGTTCAAGTCTGTGTAATCTACACACATTCGCCAGGTGCCATTCGGCTTTTTAACAAGTACCACATTTGCAACCCAATCTGGGAAGTAACATTGCCGAATGAACCCTGCATCAAGTAATTTTTTGACTTCGGCGGCGGCCGCCTGACCTCTTTCTTCACCATGGTTCCGCTTCTTTTGCCGTACCGGCTTCTTTTTCGGATCCACAGCGAGTTTGTGTACTGCCAGATCAGGACTAATGCCTGGCATTTCATGGACTTCAAATGCAAAGATGTCCTTGTATTCTTTCAACAGGTTGTGAAAGTCATCACCAAGGTTTCTCAGAGCAGTCGTCCCAACTTTGACTGTTCGGTCAGGGCGGGAGTCGTCTAATATCAGGTCCGTATGCTCACCAGCCGGCTGAGGGCGGAACTCATCCGGCCGGTCCTCTGCCAATGATTGCTATTTTCTTGCCTTTCTGGCGGACTCTGTCTGGGACGCCTTTCTTTTTCTGTCGCCTGTTTCTTGAACAGGCGCACTTTCCTTGACATTGTCAAGGTCTGTTTTTTCTCCACTTGACCCAGTGGCCTTAGCAGTGGGTTTGACATCCGAGAGATAGCACTCTCGGGCCATCCTCTGATCTCCCCTTAGGGAGCCGACTGTTCCATTGTCCCTTTCAAACTTAAGCAGCATAAGTGACGGGATTATAACAGCCTTGGCACTATTCAGGGTTGGGCGACCCAGAATCATGTTGTAGGCAGAGAGTTCCTCTACAACTAGGAATCGGACTACCATGTGTCGTCCTTCCCCTTTTTCGCCCAGGCGGACGGGTAGATCAACTCGTCCCAGTGGGTGGACGACTCCTCCTCCAAACCCTATTAAAGGGTGGGAGGCCGGATGTATGCAGTCCGTCTGATATTTCAGTTTTGACAGACATTTGCTGCTGATGAGATCTGAAGAGCTCCCAGTATCTATGAGGATTCGACCAACTCTCTGGTTGGCCACTTTACATTCAATAACGAGAGGGTCGTCATGCGGCCCCCTTATTCCTCCTAGATCCTCTTCAGTGATGACAATCTCAGGAAATGTATATTTGGACGGTCGTTCTTGGTGAACGGAATTTACATCTAACCGCCTTATATTATCTTTGTTGCCCCTAATAGTGGGGCCGCCTCCTGAGAAGCCGCCTGCAATGGTGTAGACGACTGCATCATCTGTATCGGAACTGTCGGCCTGTTGATTCTTTTTGGCCGACTGCTTTTTTGAGGAAGTATTCCCCGTAGATTTCTTGACATAAGTGTCAAGATCACCTTGATCAGCCAAGCGGTCTAGGTACCGCATGAGACTAATGCAGTCGTTGGTGTGATGACCAATGTCATCATGATAAGCACAGATTTTGTCTTGGTTCCGGTTGCTCGCAGAACCCTTCATGGGGAGCGGTTTCTCAATTGAGAGCCGTCCCTTTATTTCTTTTAGGATAAACTGGTTATCCTTGTTAAACACATACTTTGGGGAGTATGGTTTGAATTCCTTTTTCTTCTTGGCCGGCTGTTTAGAGGAATCAGCCGCCCAGACCCCTTTTCTTTTTTCATCTTTGTTGGACGACTGTTTCTGTCGTCCTTCTCTATTGTCGAACCTCTTCCCGTCCGACTGTTTCATTGTACACAGATCAGTCGCCTGTATATAGGCTTCTGCTTCAATCAAGGCCTCTTGAAGAGTCGCCACCCTTTTTCGAACTAAATCAAATTTGAAGGTAGACCCGTCTTTGAGACCTCTAAAAAAGTCAGTATAAGCTACCTCATCCGGTAACCCTTGAATCTGTATTCTCATCAGGTTGAACCGCCTGATGTAGGAACGAAGCCCCTCCTTTTCACCCTGCTGAATTGTTCCCAAATCAAGGGTCGTTTTCTTCGCAGGGATGTTCATTGCAAAGTTGGAGGCAAATAAGTAAGCAAGCGTCCTGAAACTGTTTACACAACCAGTCGGCAGGTTGCCGAACCATTGCTGTGCAATTCCCTTGAGAGTTGCTGGGAAACACTTGCACCAAGTGGGATCATCCAACCCTTGAAGGTACATCAGGTTGGTGAATGCCATCAGATGGTCTTCCGGGTTAGTAGTGCCATCATAGGCGCCTACTAAAACATTTTTTACTTTGGCCGGCTGAGCGGCTTCAGTAATTTCCTTGGAGAAGGCCGACGGCTGTTCACCAAGTCTAAGCAGCCGTAGCTGCCAGTCCATAGGTTGGACGTTTTTTGCTGCAGGTCCACCAAATGGAGGTGGCTGCATAAAATATTGTTGTTGCGGCACAAATGGCAAATTTGGTACCGCCTGCGCACTATGAAAGCCAGACTGTCGGGAGGTGCCGCCTGACTGACTCTCATGGTACGACTGAGTTGGCCTCATCGAGGCATTTCGCAAACTGTCCTGAAAATTTGAAGTAGAAGCCGACTCTGATAATCGGTCACTCCTCTTCTGCTCTAGCAGGTGCCGAGCATCTGTGAACGTTTGCTTTGACCCGTCCGCCTGAATATGACGAACCGGTTTCCTATTTCCCGTAGGATAACGGAGTTTTGTGAAATCAAGAGCAGACGGCTCCCGCTTCTTAGATTTAGGATGGGGAGTCGCCTCTCGCCCTTGAACTGGCTTCCTCTTCAGTGAAGTGGAAGGTTTTTTGGCCGCCTGCTCTTTGACTGAAGCAGGCGGTTTTTTGTTGATCAACTCTTGGATCTCTCCCTTGAATCCCCTCATGAAGGTCATGAGTTCGTTCCTTGTGATGGGAGCAGACCCATCAGTCGGCTGTTGCCGAGCAAGCGGTGCGCCTGCTGGCTCGCTTCCTGTTTGAAGATACTCCCGTTCCCTTATTTCAGTATGACGGGTACGGCGGGCCCTTAGGGTCCCGTCTGGAGCTGTATGAGTTTCAACTTCAAATTCACTTTCGGTATCATGGTCCGACTGAACTTGAGGGTCGTCTAGGGGACGCCTCTCTTCTGGGGTCGGTACAGACTTGGATGCCATCTCTGAAGTACTCTCCCCACAGACGGCGCCAAATGTTTTGGGGTTTTCTGATGTCCTGCGGGAGAGCTACAATTCCGAGACTGGAACCGGACGCCTGTACCTGCAAAATAACGGAGACTCCTTAGAGCTCCGCCTCCAACGGTCAAGTTAGTACCTGATTAAGGAGTAATTAATACAGAAATTAAAGTAATAAGATCTCTCTAGGTGAGAGTATTTAATGTAGGTAATCTGCTTTGCTAGCGAGATCAGCCGGTTATTAGTGTGTTCCGTAATGTTTCTCCTCTGTTCCGTTAATTATTCCGTTTCCTGATTAATGAGGATTAATCGAGTATTTATAGCCTTGGGAAGCGTGCAACTCTCTAGGTTTAAGGTAAACCTAGGACCGATCGGGCTTCTAGACTGAAATGGGCCTTGATGGCCGGTTGTCCCATTTGGCATGGGTGGACACGTGGCGTGTCTTAAGTGGTCCATGGAGGACGCGTGGCGGAACCTGGTTGGTCCACCTGTCAAACGGCGCTTGGTGGATAAAAATCCCCTAATCACTTATTAAGCATGTTTATGAAGTCATATTGGTGCTTAATTTGGTGAGTTCTGAATTTCACATAAACTTGAAATTTCATATTTTTGCAAATTAATTCTTGGAGTGTGAAAGTTTATGGTGAATATGATTTTGAAGCTCCTAAAATGTTAAAGATTCAATCTTTAATTGTTTATTTGGTTGGATCTTAACTTGCTAAAGTCTATAATGAACTAATTTTTGTTTTTATTCATTTTGGAAGTTGATTAAATTCTTAAATGTTTATACTTGTGCTTGAAATATTATTGTTCATCATATTGGAAGATTACAATATTCAAATGTACATAAGTGTTGGATAAATTACTTCATTGGATGATTGGTTATTTGTTCAACTATTTTGTCAAATCTCATTATTAATTTATGTTGGTTAAATTAATTGTGAGAATAGCCCTCAATTTTTGTAGCATCAAGTTGAGCCAAAAATAATTTAAAGAATGGTTCTTGAATTAATTTTGGTTTGTGCACTAGAATTGAATTTAATTAAGTTGGACTTGTTTTATTTTCAATATTGCTCAATATTAGTTCTAAAATCAATTTAGAATTAATTTTTTACGTCACACATAAATTCAGAATAAAATCCGGAAGCACAACAAGTGCAAATCGAAGTCGATGCTTCGAGCACCTAGGCTTGGCTAGCATGGCTGCTTGCGGCAACCCACATGTTGATGCCGAGTCAAGGAATGTGCGAGTGTGTGCGAGGGAGTATGTGTAAGGTGGGCGGGCTGCGACTGCTAGACAGCACCCAGCCCGCAAGTTAGGGCTGCCAAGCAGCGCTTGTGGCCAGCACAAGCAGGCGCACCGGCATGCTGCTAGCACCAGCGACACGCAAGCATGCTAGGCATGCTGCGAAGCTGCCAATGCCAGCAGGCGCATTGCACGCTATTGTGGCTGTGCGACCAGCACCCGCGCGCATGATCTCGAGGCTTTGGTGCCTAGCAAGCCTAGCCTCATGGCTTGGATGCAAGGCACTTGACCGTTTGGGGTTTATTATTTTGCTAAGTTTTGCATTTTTAATTAATAGAGGCTAGGCCTCGGTTTTTTCGACACTTGCAAAAATTATTTGGCAAAATTTTGGGTTAACCGGCTTAATTAATTTTAATTGGATTAATTTTAATTAAGTTGGATGTGGAATTTTGTGGGAGCTTCATTAATCGTTTTGAGCTAATATTATTGCGTTAATTCACATAATCGGATAATTACTTTGCATGTAGTTTTAATTAGGCACGTTAATTGGATTAACCACCTAAGTTAGTTTCTAGTTTTGCGCTCGTTTTGAATTGTTGCTTGAATTATTTGTAAAATACATGGGCCATTCACTTCAGAAGTGAAGGGATGAATGGAATAAATGTTCTAATGCAGGTTTTACAAAATGGCAACTAGTGGGGCCCGAGTAGGATAGTTAATACGGAATGCGTTCCGTTTTGTATTTTTGTAAATCTAAATACGGACTGCGTGCCATTAAGTATTTTTGTACTTAAATTATTTAGATTAGTTCTAGCTTTTCTAGTAGTTGCATATTTGGTGGTGATGTCTCGAAGATGGCCTTTCTAAGAAGACGAAGCCAAGAAGATGCAATGAAGACCCTTGGAGATTTGAAGATTCAAGTTTCAAGGGGTCATGCTAGTTGCCAAATGCATCTCTATTTATGCCTTATATATTTTGCTTATATATAATTGCGATATTAGATGCATGTTTAGGATTTCAAATGTTGAATGATTAATTTAGTTCACTTAAATCAATCAACATAGAAACCCTAAGTCCCTATAATATTGAGTTAAAATTTGCCATTCCAAAATGACACTTACTGAACTAATGAGAATAGTAATGGGCTATGCCAAAGCAGGGCATTACTACTTTCCTAGGGACGTAAGGTATACTAGGTACACACGTTAGTTTTGGTTAAACTCAACGATATCAGTAAGGAGTCCTTAGATGTCGTGGCAATGGAGATAAACGTCAAGAAAGCATTAGATGCGACGTTTTATCGAACCAAGAATAGCTTAGAGCTATTAGCAATTGGATTTCTTACCTTAAAATATTAAGTGTTAAGACAAGCCAAAGCATGCTTAATCACTTTTTGATTTTTGGGGTCTTAGAATCGTTTTATTCTCGCCTAAAAGGGACAATTTTAAATGTGTGGATAAAATTCTTAATAAGATTGAAAGCTTGCATGTATGCTTTAAACTTCTTTTTTATTGATTTTATGAATGGATTTTCATTGCAAATTCTTTCGTTTGTAGAAAAATGTCTATAACTAACACCAACAACAACCAATTTTCGTTACCCTCAATTCTCAATAAGGAGAAATTAAGTGGGCCAAACTTCCTTGATTAGCAAAGGAAATTGCGTATAGTTCTCACGCAAGAGCAAAAGGAATACGTCCTTGATGAGTAAATGCCCGACGCTCCTAATGAGGAGGTCACACAGGCTGCCCTAAACCGATGGCATGCTGCCAATCGGGATGTCAAGTGCATCATGTTGGCCACAATATCTCTGGATCTCCAAAAGACTTTCTTTGAGAAGGAAACGTCTTTTGAAATCATATCTAAACTTCATAATATGTTTCAAGAGCAGGCCCAAACTGAGAGGTTCGAGACCCATTGGCAAATCCTTGAGAGCAAGCTCAAGAAAGGAGAGCCCGTCAGCCCTCATGTGCTCAAAATGATTGGATTATTTGAGAACATGGAGAGACTTGATGCGGGGTACTCGAACGAGATAGAAATTGACATTATTCTCCATTCGCTACACAAAGGCTATGATCAGTTCAAGATGAACTATAATATGCACAGCATGGAGAAAACCCTCACCGAGCTTTATTGAAGCAGGCCGAGGAAACGCTCAAGGATGAGGGGAAGCATGATATGCTTATGGTCAAGAAGGGCAAGCCATTCAAGCGCTCGGGAAAGAAGAAGGGCTATAAGGGGAAAGGTAAGAAGACCTTTCCGCCTAAGTCAAAAGATACCAAGAGCATCAAAGAAAAGAAGGTAGCATCTTCTAAATTCGATTCCGAATATTTGTACTTTAAGAAGAAGGGACATTGGAAACGGGATTGCCTCAAGTTCTAGGAGGATAAGAAGAACGACACATTACTTCTAGATCAGGTATATATGTTATAGACCTTAACTTTACTAGCAAAGCTTCATGGGTGTTAGATACCGGAAGTGGCTCACACCTTTGTTCCAATGCTAAGGGACTAAGGAAAAGTAGAAGGCTAGTGAAGGGAGAAATGGAACTCCGGGTCGGCAATGGAGCAAGGATTGCGGCCGTATCCATTGGGACACTTAGTTTGTCTTTGTCCTTTAGGCTTGTTTTAGAACTTGAAGATTTTTATCATGTTCTAAACATTACCAAAAACATTATTTCAATTTCGGCGTTGGACGCCAAGGGTTTTGAATTTCGGATAAAAGACAATAGTTGTTCAATTTATCTTGATAATGTTTTATATGGTACGACACATTTAGAAAATGGTCTTTATGTGCTTTCACTAGACAAACATGTTTATAATGTTAATGATACCACCAAAAGGGATAAGAAAGTTGAGTCGAATCAAACCTACTTGTGGCACTGTCATCTTAGCCACATTAACATCAAACACATCAAGAAACTTCTTCATGAAGAGAATCTTGATTCATTCAACTTAGAGTCGTTTGAAAACTGCGAAGGATACATACTTGGCAAGAAGATAAAGCAGCCATTCTCCAAGTTGGGAGAAAGGACTAGTGACTTATTAGGTCTTATACGCACGGATGTATGTGGACCAATGAGCACAACCGCAAGAAATGGTTATCACTATTTTATCACATTCACGGACGACTATAGTAGATATGGCTATATCTACCTTATGTCGCACAAATCTGAATCCTTTGAGAAGTTCAAAGAATTTCAGAGTGAAGTGGAAAATCAGCTTGGCAAGAAAATCAAATCCTTTCGATCGGATCGAGGTGGTGAGTATTTGAGCTATGAATTCGCCGACCATCTGAAAGAACATGGTATTCTCTCATAATTGACACCTCCCGGAACTCCACAATGGAATGGAGTATCCGAAAGGAGAAATCGAACTCTGTTAGACATGGTTCGATCAATGATGGGTCTTAGTGATCAACCTATCTCTTTTTGGGGACAAACACTTCTAACCGCGTCACTTACTCTGAACCGCTCTCCGTCAAAAGCTGTCGAAAAGACTCCATATGAATTATGGATGAAAAAACCTCAACGGTTGTCTTTTCTTAAGATTTGGGGTTGCGAAGCATATGTCAAAAGACTCATGACTGACAAGCTTGCACCAAAATTTGACAAATGTTTCTTTGTGGGATATCCAAAAGAAAAATAGGGGTATTACTTCGACAACCAATCTGAGAACAAAGTATTTGTTGCTCGAAATGGTGTCTTTTTGGAAAAAAAACATCTTTCCAAAATGACAAGTGGGAGGAAAATCGAACTTGATGAAGTTCGAGAAGGTGAGCAACAAAGCCAACCTGACAATCAAAGTGCTTTGAAGAAGCTGTTGACAATGGTTAGGGTCAAACCGACAATGTGCAAAGTTAAAATAACAATGCAAATGCTTAATCTACTACCCTGCGTAGGTCTTAAAGGCCAAAATCTCAACCAGACATATACCTCGGTGTTGTCTTAACCAGGAATCAAGACATCCTACTGTTGGGTTTCGTAGCGTCCAACGCTACGTGGAAGAGAAACCCGCCCAAGACCCGCCCCAATAATTAAAGCAATAAAGCATGCATAAACATAATTAAACAATTATTAAGAAAAGGGATAAAGAAGTAATACCCTTGAAGCGTGCTTCGCTCCCAAACCGAGCTCTTACTTCGAAGCCTAAAGCCTCACAAGTGTGACGGCCTCCAACGGTTCGTACCCACGACCCGACCCGAACGATCTTCGCCTCGAGAGTTAGTCGAGACTTGACCAACTATAAAACTAGAGTTTTACGAACTTAAAGGTTTTCTCAATATAATAGAGATGGTTTTTTGAGTTCCACTCAAGTTGTTTTCCCAAATGCCCAATCATGGGGTATTTATAGGGAAATGCAACTTGCTCTTCCCATTCATGATCAATGTGGGATAGTTGCATTTTCTACTAATTTATTTAATTCCAAAATAAATTATAAAACAATGCAATCACAAATCAACAAGTGGCATGAGGAGAGGAGAGGTTAGGTGAGGACCATGACCATGGGGGGACCATTGCCTTGCTCCCCAAGGCATGGCTCTAAGCCTTGGTCCCCACTCTCCTCAAACCGGCTTCAAGAAAAGGAGTGAGCTGGCAGCCCACCTTGCTGCCCAGCTAGCACTGCTAGCCTGTGCACAGCTAGCATGGCCAGCACGCACCAGCCAGCACAACTAGCACATGCGTGCTGCTAGCGAGCCACGCATGATGCTGGCTGCTGGGCACTAGGCGATGCCTGGCATGGTGCTGCTGTGCGAGGCTGCTAGCATGTTGCTCGCTACTTTCTGCTTGGTGCTGCCATGCAAAGGCACGCACGCAAGCAAGCAAGCACAGTGTGCTGCTGCTTCCATGGCCTGCACGCACACGCACACATGCACAGGCCTAGCCATGCGATAGTGCTGTGCTATGCGTAGGCTGTGCAAGGGCTTGCGATAGCACCTAGGCATGCAAGAACGCATGCTGCGGTGGTGCTGTGCCATGCGAAGGCACGCACACACGCAAGCACGCTGCTGCGATGGTGCTGCCATGCGAGGCACGCACACACGCAAGCACCTAGTGCTAGCGATGGTGCTGCCTTATGCGCCTAGCACGCATGGTGCGCCTAGAACACACATGGTGTGCCTAGCACACACATGTTGTGCCTAGGCTTATGACTAGCAATGCAAAGTGCATGCTAGCTCGAGCTAGCCTAGCGTCCACATGGCTAGGCCAATGTGATGCTACGGCTACGCTCGAACTTGTTACTTGTTGATTTTGCGACACCCGGTCTCGACGCCCTAGGCTCGATATCCGACGTCTATGTTCTTAATACTTTAGTGACTCATCAAATCCTTTAGATTGATTCGTCGATGCGGATCGACAGTTCGTTTGGGTTCGACCCGAAGGGTTCAGTCGAGACAAAGCTGTAATATTAATTGTTCACTAATATTACAGAACGGAAGCGACCTCCACCTAGGCATTCCGATCACTTGATCTCACTGAAGAATTAGCTTCCTGATAATTCTGAACCCTCTATCAGAATAATATGGAAGGACACCATTCCTTTCAATCTCCCACTTGTCCTTCCGGACAAGTGTGCATACCTTGTATATCCCATTTCCTATGTCGCTTAATGTCTCTTCGTGAACTATAAGGTAAGAATCTTCGTCATCCTTATTACGTCTAGAAGTGTTTCTCGATCTCCGAGTTCGACTGTTAATAAGCAGATGATTTCTAAATTCCATCTGAGCACGGCCATGCATTTTCACAGTCTCACTCTTCGAGCGGCCTAATAAACAACAAAGACATATTCCCTATTTTAATAGGGGGACATTCCCAGTCTTGTATTGTAAGCCTCTCTTACTAAGAGGACCTAATCTCCCGAGTGTTCCCGTTATAATCTCCAGTTACGGCGGACGTTTGACAACATCAAAGCGACTAGTACTCAAACAAGAGATCTTCCCAATACTCATGGTTAAGGAAATAGGTTCCGTTGGCTATAATGAGAAATGTACTTATGACGTTTTAAATCTCTTAAAGTACTATCATAGGTCGATCCGTTGTAGTTCCAAACTAGCACCTGTGCAAATCATTTATGACTACTATGTCCTTGCAGTATAAGAAACGGTGTTGTAAATCATACTACACACTAATCTCTGGTAGTCATTAATCGTCCATCAGTTAAATGACCTCGATTAGGGATATTTTTTTATTTAAATATTCAATGTTCTCTTAACATGTGTTTTTTTTTATCCAAGACATGGTTTTGATACCCTGTTTTGAATATTCTCAAAATCGAATGGAATCATTATTTAATTCTAAACCACAATTAAATAGCAATGGAGTGAATAGTAATTTTGCATGAAAAATTAATTACTCCATAAATGAATGGTTTCTACATAGTGTTTTACATTAAGACATCTAGTTTAATTAAAACACATGTACAGGGAATTCAAAGCCAATCTGTAACGTGCTTGATTCCCATTGCCTCGACGTGCTTGTTGTGCTTCACTTGAGGCAGAGGTTTAGTCAAAGGATCGGCCACTTTGTCATCCGTTCCGATCTTACAAATTTTGATTTCACCATCGGATTTCCATTCCCTTATCATGTGAAATCGCCTTTGGACACGTTTGATCTTCTGGTGCTCTCTTGGCTTTTTGGCCTGAGAAATAGCTCCATTGTTGTCACAATAGAGATCTATTGGAACCTTGATGGAGGGTACAACACCAAGTTCACTGACGAACTTACGAATCCAAACTGCCTCCTTAGCTGCTTTCGAAACTGCCAAGTATTCGACTTCAGTTGTAGAATCTGCAGTGGTGCTTTTCTTGGCACTCTTCTAACTAAACGCTCCTCCATTTAGGCAAAATATATACCCTGACTGTGACTTGAAGTCGTCTTTGTCAGTCTGGAAGCTAGCGTTAGTGTAACCTTCATCAACCAAATCTTTATGGCCACCATAGACCAGGAATTTATCCTTGTTCCTTTTCAAGTACTTTAGGATATTCTTGGCCGCAGTCCAATGCGCCTCACCTGGGTTTGATTGGTATCGGTTTGCAGCACTTAAGGCGTATGATACATCAGGCCTAGTACATATCATGGCATACATGATCGATCCAATAAGCGAAGCATATGGAATCTGATTCAATCTCTCTCGTTCAACAGGTGTCTGTGGACACTGTTTCTTGCTAAGAGTTACACCGTGGGACATGGGTAGGTGCCCTCTCTTGGCATTCTCCATGCTGAAATCGTGCCAGTACTTTATCAATGTAAGTACTCTAGCTCAATCCAATCATCCTCTTAGATCTATCCCTATAGATCTTGATGCCCAATATGTATTGTGCCCCTCCTAAGTCCTTCATTGAAAAGCACTTTCCCAGCCAGCCCTTTACAGACTCTAATAATTTTGTGCTCTTTCCAATGAGCAATATGTCATCGACATATAGGACTAGGAATGCGATGTCACTCCCACTGACCTTCATGTAAACATAAGACTCATCTGGATTCTTGATAAAACCAAACTTACTGATGGCTTCATCAAATCGCAGATTCCAACTTCTGCTTGCCTACTTCAGTCCATAAATGGACTTCTTAAGCTTGCATACCTTTCTAGCGTTTCTAGGATCAACAAAACTTTTCGGCTGTGTCATATACACAGTTTCTTCCAAAATCCCATTAAGGAAGGCGGTTTTGACGTCCATTTGCCATATTTCATAATCGTAATATGCAGCAATTGCTAGGATGATCCGGACGGACTTAAGCATAGCGACTGGCGAAAAAGTTTCATCATAATCAATCCCGTGGATTTGCCTGTAACCTTTTGCCACCAGTCTAGCTTTGTATACCGATACATTTCCAATATTTGTCTATTTTCAATTTGAAAATCCATTTTCAACTGATGGGTGTGTAACCTTTGGGCAAATTTACCAAGTCCCAGACTTGATTTTCAGACATGCAGTCCATCTCATATTTCATGGCCTCTTGCCATTTAGCAGAGTCGGGGCTCGCCATAGGTTGTTTGTATGTCGCTGGCTCATCTCCATCCATGATTAGGATGTCCTGATCTTCGGTTAAGACAATACCAAGGTATCTGTCTGGTTGAGATCTAAGCCGTTGCGACCTACGAAGGGTAATAGGTTGAGCATTTACAATGTCTGTTTGATTCTGACCAATCTTATCAACTGCTTCTAAAGAATTTTGATTGACAGTTTTATCAGGTTGACATTGTTGCTCGTCCTCTCGAACTTCGTCGAGTTCGATTTTCCTCCCACTTGTCATTTTGGAAAGGTGTTCCTTCTCCAAAAAGACACCATCACAAGCAACAAACACTTTATTCTCGGATATATTGTAGAAGTAATACCCCTTGGTTTTTTTTGGGTAGCCCACAAATAAACACTTGTCCGATTTTAGGTGAAGTTTGTCAGAAATTAATCTCTTGACATATGCTTCGCAACCCCAAATCTTAAGAAAAGACAACCTTGGAGGTTTCTTAGTCCATAATTCATATGAAGTCTTTTCGACAGCTTTTGACGGAGCACAGTTCGGTGTTAGTGCTGCAGTTAGTAATGCGTGTCCCCAGAAAGAGATAGGAAGTTCACTAAGACCCATCATTGATCGAACCATGTCTAACAAGGTTCGATTTCTCCTTTCGGACACTCCGTTCCATTGAGGAGTTCCAGGAGATGTCAACTCTGAAAGAATACCATTTTCTTTCAAGTGATCGTCGAATTCATGACTCAGATATTCGCCACCTCAATCCGATCAAAGTGCTTTAATCTTATTGCCAAGTTGATTCTCAACTTCACTCTGAAATTCTTTGAATTTCTCAAAGGATTCAGATTTATTCGACATAAGGTAGATATAACCATATCTACTATGAATTGTCTTAGTTTTGTCCGCGGTATCAACATTTGTCTAATCATATGTAAAAACATGCAATTTCCATTGAACATATATGAACAAGACATTTTGAGACAACCATTGTCAAAGTCTTATGATCAAAACAACTTGGTGTCCAACACCATAGATCATAGTATGTTCAAAAAGCATGATGAAAACAACCATTGTTTAATTACATGTTATAGACAAAATAAATGTGCCTACAAGCACGACTAAAAGACCATCTTTGTCGTCCGCTCGTAGTTGCACATCCACTTGTGAAGCCCTCTCACTTGGTTCCTGAAAAGGCAACGTAAAGTGAGTCATATTCGGTATCCAATACCTATGAATAGCTTTTATACAAGTGTTAAGGAAGATACATGAAGCAGATGCCACATTCCTCTCTTCCTCCTCCCGGAAGAGCTTGCATTCCCTCTTGTAGTGGCCTTGCCCACCACAATAGAAGCATTGCATCTTTGACTTTACCTTCTTAAACTCCCTTCGTCTTGCTCTTAAGGGCCTCTCGGTTACTCCATAGGAGGTGGCTCGGCTAAGTAGTTGCACCACCTCCATTAAAGAGCGTGTCTCCTTTCCCGCATCTATATGCACTCTAAGTGCATCATAGCCCGAGTGGAGCGAAGCAAGCAAGATATGCCCCGCCATTTCATCCTCTAATGAGATTTCGAGAAGCTGCATGTGTTTGAAGAGCCTAGTCATTCCAAGCACATGACGTCGGAGGGGCATGCCGGGTCTCAATTTGGCATTTTAGACCTTTGTCCTAAGCCGACGCCTTTCCTTAGCAAGATAACTCACACTCGGTGGCTTTATCTTCATGTTTGAGAGTGACCTAGTCAAATCAAACACGAGTCCATCATAGTTGCCATTGTCACTCTTGGTGACTCTCACATTGACAACATCCTCAAGGGCTTTGAGGAACATGTCCGAAAGGTAGGAGGAAAGGCTTTCCTTCCAATCTTCTGGGACGGAATTAGCCATAAGTCGTGAGACTTTCTTGCAATTGGAAGACCATTCTTCATGAGCCTCATCGGTCATGATCCCTTTAGAGAAGAAGCTTGGAATGGGAGTGTCAAGAGTGTAATCCAAGGAACAATTCCGAAGAGTTTTCCTGAGTTCCTCCTCCCACTCCTTGAAGTTGACCAAGTTAAGGCAAAAGGCCAACTTGTCCGGGCACATAGAGTTGTTGTTTGAGTTACTTGCAGACATGGTTCTACAATTGAAAGAATTTGAAATGAAAAACCATTCATATAACCAATAAGTTTGAAATTTAAAAGCGTTCATGCAAATTTTCAATCTTATTGAGCATTTTATCCACGCATTAATAATTTGTCCCTTTTGGCGAGAATAAAATGATTCCGAGATCCCAAAAATCAAAAAGTGATTACGCATGCTTTGGCTTGTCTTAACACTAGATATTTTAGGGTAAGCAATCTAATTTCTAATAGCTCTAAGCTACTCTCGGTTTGATAAAACGTCGCATCTAATGCATTCTTGACATTTTATCTCTTTTGCCACGACATCTAAGGACTCCTTACTGATATTGTTAAGCTTAACCAAGATCAACTCGTATACCTATTATACCTTACGTTCCTAAAATTAATTAAAACGATTTAGAACATCGATTCCACCCAAAAATCACTATTTTTGAGTCGAATTTGGGTTCAACAGCCAAAATAAGAAAAATACGAGTTTTAAAATTAATTAAAACGAGCTTCTAATCCAATTAGAAAACACAACCAGAAATTTAAATCCATTTTAAATCACCTCAATTAATTACAAATTGCAATAATTAAAAATAGCGCGGCCCCGATACCACTGTTGGGTTTCATAGCGTCCAACGCTACACGGAAGAGAAACCCGCCCAAGACCCACCCCAATAATTAAAGCAATAAAGTATGCATAAACATAATTAAACAATTATTAAGAAAAGGGATAAAGAAGTAATACCCTTGAAGCGTGCTTCGCTTGCAAACCGAGCTCTTACTTCGAAGCCTAAAGCCTCACAAGCGTGACGGCCTCCAACGGCTCGTACTCACGACCCGACCTGAACGATCTTCGCCTTGAGAGTTAGTCGAGACTTGACCAAGTATAAAACTAGAGTTTTACGAACTTAAAGGTTTTCTCAATATAATAGAGATGCCTTTTTGAGTTCCACTCAAGTTGTTTTCCGAAATGCCCAATCATGGGGTATTTATAGGGAAATGCAACTTGCTCTTCCCATTCATGATCAATGTGGGATAGTTGCATTTTCTACTAATTTAATTAATTCCAAAATAAATTATAAAACAATGCAATCAGAAATCAACAAGTGGCATGAGGAGAGGAGAGGTTAGGTGAGGACCATGACCATGGGGGGACCATTGCCTTGCTCCCCAAGGCATGGCTCTAAGCCTTGGTCCCCACTCTCCTCAAACCGGCTTCAAGAAAAGGAGTGAGCTGGCAGCCCACCTTGCTGCCCAGCTAGCACTGCCAGCCTGTGCACAACTAGCATGGCCAGCACGCACCAGCCATCACAGCTAGCACATGCGTGCTGCTAGCGAGCCACACATGCTGCTGGCTGCTGGGCACTGGGCGATGCCTGGCATGGTGCTGCTGTACGAGGCTGCTAGCATGTTGCTCGCTGCTTGCTGCTTGGTGCTGCCATGCGAAGGCACACACGCAAGCAAGCAAGCACAGCGTGCTGCTGCTGCCATGGCCTACACGTACACGCACAGGCCTAGCCATGCGATAGTGTTGTGCTATGCGTAGGCTGTGCGAGGGCTTGCGATAGCACCTAGGCATGCAAGCACGCATGGTGCGATGGTGCTGTGCCATGCGAAGGCACACACACGCGCAAGCACGCTGCTGCAATGGTGCTGCCATGCGAGGCACGCACACACGCAAGCACCTAGTGCTAGCGATGGTGCTGCCTTGTGCGCCTAGCATGCATGGTGGGCCTAGCACACACATGGTGCGCCTAGCCATGCAAAGTGCATGCTAGCTCGATGTCACGCGCTGACTAATTTCCCTAGTCTTTTGCACGCGGCCTACTAGAGTCACCACCCGTTAGACTACTAGTCAAGGCTCCCCAATTGCTTAGCAAAGCTAAATATTGATGTTGTTAGTTAAGTGTGGGTTTTATAAAGCACAAGTAAGAGTATATGAGAAGGCTTTAAAGAAGAAAGCTTTTTATAAATGCTTGAGAGAATACAAATGTTTGTTATGTTAAGAATGGGTGGGAGGTTTCCTATTTATAGGCACCATCCCCTTTCTAGAGTGTTCTAGTCTAGATGCTTCCTAACCTCCTCAAATGGAAGGTCCTAGAGAACTCTATACTCTTTCTGTCTACATAGCCTTATGTACAATGTTCTAGATTCATCTACAAAGTTCTAGCATCTTAAGTATGTACAAGTTGTCCCTAGAGGCTTCTAGAGACCTCCGGATGCTTCACGAACCTCTTCGTGCATTCTGGAACGTTCTAGGCCTCATCTTCAAATTCTGGCTGCACCATTATCTTCATTGGGCCCAAAAATGGTGGGCCACCAAGTTTGGGCTCATTTGGAGTCCATTAAGCCCGGCCCATGGCCCATTATTGTGTTACTGTCATGGGCGTGTTCACTAGAGTAAATGGCAGGGTGCTAAATAAAGCTCTATAGGGGGAAGGGTGTTCTGGCCTAGCCAGCCATGCACCAAGGGCATTCCCCCTGGCCACGATTATAACTTGCTGCCTAGTGACTCTAGTGAGGGGTGGGAATGTGTGAGTCGTGACATGCTCCCCCACCCAAGTCTTGACGTCCCCGTCAAGGCCGCCCTTCGAACTCAGCTATCTTGTCTTGGAATTGCCAAAGGTCCCTTTCTTTTTCCCACGTTGCTTCACTATCCGGGAGACCCTTCCAACGAACAAGATACTCGTTGTAGCTTGGAACCCCTCTCTTTCTTATGAGCCTCTTGGCCTCAATTGTCTCGATGTCCCTCTCGAAGGATGCCACCACAGCCGTGGGCGCCCTTTGTGACTCGCCCCTTGTTGGATCTTCATGGTCAGCTTGATAGGGCTTGAGCATGCTCACGTGGAACACCGGATGAATCTTCAACCTTGGGGGTAACTCAAGCTTATATGATGTTTTCCCAACCTTCCTTATTACGGGGAATGGACCCTCATACTTTCGCACAAGACCCTTGTGCACTTGTCGGAAGACCTTGAATTGTTGGGGTAGCAACTTCACCATCACCAAATCTCCTACTTGGAACTCCATTGGTCGCCTATGCTTGTCAGCCCACTTCTTCATCTTCTTGGCCGCCTTGTCCAAGTAAGCCTTGGATATATCGAGTTGTTCGTGCCACCCTCGTGCAAGCTTGTAAGCAGCTGGGCTGCTCCCTGTGTACCCCGAGGCGATCCCTTGTGGAGTCAAGGGTTGCTGTCCCATGACTATTTCGAAGGCACTTTTGCCCGTAGCCTCGGATCTTTGTAGGTTGTAGGAGAATTGGGCAATATCCATGTACTTAGCCCAATCTCGCTGGTTGGCACTCACATAGTGCCTGAGGTATAGCTCCAGCAAGGCATTCACCCTTTCGGTTTGCCCATCCGTCTGGGGGTGAAAGCTTGTTGAGAAGTGGAGTCCGGACCCAAGCAACTTGAATAATTCTGTCCAAAATTTCGCTGTGAACCTTGGGTCTCGATCACTGATGATGTTCCGAGGCAAGCCCCAATACTTTACCACGTTCTTGAAGAATAGATGGGCTGCTTGCTCGGCTGTGCAATCCCTTGGTGCCGGTATGAACGTGCCATATTTGGAAAAGCGATCGACAACCACCATGATCGAGCCATACCCATCTGACTTGGGTAGGGCTGAAATGAAATCCATTGATACGCTCTCCCATGGCCCTTCAGGTATAGGAAGTGGCTCAAGTAACCCAGCCGGCACGCGTTGTTCGACCTTGTCTTGTTGGCACACAAGACAAGTCTTTACATAGGCCTCCACATCTTGCTCCATGTATGGCCAATAGTAATTCACCTTCAAGAGTGCTAACGTGCGTAAGACGCCAGGATGACCAGCCCACTTAGAGTCATGGCACTCTTTCATGATATCTCGCCTAAGATTATCCCACTTAGGCACGAATAGTCGCCGCCCCGCAGTATAGAGGATCCCATCCTCTATCCAAAACCTTCGGGTTTTGCGTTCCTTGACTAGGTTCAGGAGCCCCTTAGCCATAGGATCTTGAGTAAGACCATCCTTGATTCTATCCAAGATGGTGCTTGTGGCGCGACTGATAGCTGCAAAGGTGGCCTTGCGGCTTAGAGCATCGGCGACAAAGTTTACTTTGCCTGGCTTATACACCATGACATAGTCAAATTCGGCCAGGAAGTCTTGCCAACGAGCTTGCTTGGGGCTTAATTTCTTCTGATTTTGGAAGTAGCTTGTCGCAACGTTGTCGGTGTAGATGGTGAACCGACTCCCCAGCAGGTAGTGCCTCCATATCCGCAAGCAATGAATTATGGCCGTCATCTCCTTGTCATGGACAGGATATCTCCTCTCCGTATCGTTTAGCTTGCGAGATTCGTAAGCAATGGGATGCCCCTCTTGCATAAGGACCCCACCTATGGCATAATCGGAGGCATCCGTATGCAGCTCGAATGGCTTTGAGTAATCAGGCAAGGCTAGGACGGGTTCTTCCGTGACTGCCTTCTTCAACCCATCAAATGCCTTTTGACACTTCTCGTCCCAACACCACTGTGCCCTCTTCTTGAGCAAATCGGTCAAAGGTGCTGCCTTGGCCGAGTAGCTTTGAATGAACCGCCGATAGTAGTTGGCAAGGCCGAGGAAGGAACGTAGCTCGGACACATTCCTTGGCTCACCCCATTCTTGGATGGAGCGCACCTTGTCATGCTCCATCATAATCTTGCCAGCCTTAATATGGTGCCCTAAAAAAGACACCTCATCTTGGGCAAACGAGCATTTCTCCTTTTTGACATATAGCTCGTTCTCCCGTAGAACCTTGAACACTTGCGCCAGATGCTGCACATGTTCCTGCAAAGTGTTACTGTACACCACAATGTCGTCTAAATAGACGACCACAAACTTATCCAAGAAAGGCTGGAAGATCTTATTCATCAAAGTGCAAAAGGTTGCCGGGGCGTTGGTAAGGCCGAAAGGCATTACCAAGAACTCAAAGGACCCATAGCGAGTTACGCATGCCGTTTTTTGCTCATCCCCTTCGGCGATGCGTACTTGCCAGTACCCCGACCTCAGATCAAGTTTAGAAAAGTACCTGGCGTTCCCCAATCGATCGAACAAATCTGCCACAAGGGGAATGGGGTATTTGTTCTTCACGGTGATCTTGTTCAACGCCCGGTAGTCTATACACATGCGCAGGCTTCCATCATGTTTGCGCTGGAACAAAACAGGTGCCCCGTATGGTGCCTTAGATGGTTGAATAAAACCAGCATCGAGCAATTCCTTCAACTGCTTCCGTAGCTCCTCAAGCTCCGGTGGGGCCATCCTGTAAGGTGCCATGGCTGGAGGCCTTGCCCCAGGCTCCAGCTTGATCTCATGATCTACTTCCCTTCTAGGGGGAAGCTTTTTGGGTAGCTTAGGCGGCATGACATCTTCAAACTCCTTGAGAACCCTGACAATTTCCACGGGGATCTCTTGTTGCACCTCGGGTTTCTCCTCAACCATTGTTGCCAAAAAGGTTGTCTGCTTCCTCTTGATGCCCCTGTCGAGTTGTATTGCGGACAACATCTTGGCTTCGGCTCCCTCTCGAGCAACGGGGACTGACCATGTTCCTTGTCCCCTCTTGATGGTCAGCGAGCCATCCTCTTCGAATGTGAAAGGCCTTACTGAGTCCATAAACTCCAGTCCTAGCACCAAGTTGAAATCATCCATGTCGACGACTGTGAAATCTACTGCCCCCTCCCATTCACTCAACTGAAGTGGGACCCCACGAGCCACACCGTGGATGGGTGCTGGAATAGTGTTCACCGTTTTCAAAGAACCCTTCTTCTTGGTGAACTTAAGGCCCAACCTTGTGGCTTCTTTGAGCGTCACAAAGTTGTGGGTAGCACCAGTGTCGACTAATGCTTTTGAGGCCTTTCCCCCAACTATGGCTTCAACAAACATAAGATATGGCTTTTTGTCCCGGGGTAGCGTACATACCTTGGCCAGGTCCTTGTCCTCCTTGGGCTCCTCCACCGTGGCCTTCACGCTGTTGCACAGGCGCAACGTCCCCATGTGTGCTTCGTCCCCTGACGATTCCCCAGGTGATGTAGCCATGATAGCATTGAGCTTCCTCTTTTGTGGGCACTCCCTAGCCCAGTGATCACCCCCGCATAGGAAGCAATCTAAGCGCTTTGACTTTCGGTCTGAGTAGAACTTCTCCTTGTCCTTTTTCTTAGACGATTTGCTACCGTTGTAGCTTCGTTCGGTGGGCTTGGCTCCCCCACCTTTCCCCTTGTTGCCGCTGCCCCTGTTGCCTCTCTCCTTCCTTGGTTCTTGCTTGAACTCGTACAAGGACTCGGCAGCAGCGATGGCATCAGCGAGAGTTTGGACGTTTCGGCGCTTCAACTCTTGCTCAGCCCATCGTTGTAGACCATCCATAAAGTAGAGAAGTTGAGTCTTCTCCGGCATCTCGGTCACCTCTAGCATGAGTGAAGTGAACTGTTTGATGTACTCCTTGACTGACCCCGTATGCTTCAACCCACGCAGCTTCTTTATGGCTACCTCTTCCGAGTTTTCTGGATAGAATTGCTTCTTGAGGTCGCTCTTGAACTCGTCCCAGGTGTTGAGTTGGACAACACCCTTCTTGATGTCGGTCTCGCGCCTTCTCCACCAAAGGATGGCATCGTCCCCCAAGTACATGGTAGCGGTGTCGATTTTTGATGCATCGTCGTCCAAATGCATCGCGCCAAAGTACTTCTCGATGCTCCACAGGAAGTTCTCAAGTTCCTTAGCATCGCGCCTTCCGTTGTACTTTGGCGGTTCGGGGACCTTCAACCTAGGTCCTTCCCGAACAGCGGCCCTCCCGGCCATTGCCGACTTGCACGACACCACGTCGGCGAGTAAGGACTCGATCTTATCTTCCATCGAGCCGATCCTATTTTCCATTGAGTCAATGGTGGACATGAGGAGATCCTTCAGCTGGGCCATCTCTGCCCTAATATCTCCAGCAACTTGACTGACCAAGGATTGAGTTTCCACCTTCGCCTCCTCAGTCCCTGACTCAAGACCCTTTACCCTCGCCTCAACATCATCGTATTGTTCGTTGAGGTCATTAATGCTATCTCGTTGTTCCGAGATGGCCTGGACCATACTAACCATCTTCTCCTCAAGCAAGGTGGTACGGCTAGCTTTCTTACTGGTGTTTCCCTCTTCCACAACGGATGCATGGGCATCGTCCTTTTGTGCCATACTCCTGACTTCCGCACTTATCTTCTAACAACAACTAGCACACAAACGCAACAGACCGCCCCTACGATCGACGTTGCTCTGATACCACGTGTCACGCGCTGACTAATTTCCCTAGTCTTTTGCACGCGGCCTACTAGAGTCACCACCCGTTAGACTACTAGTCAAGGCTCCCCAATTGCTTAGCAAAGCTAAATATTGATGTTGTTAGTTAAGTGTGGGTTTTATAAAGCACAAGTAAGAGTATATGAGAAGGCTTTAAAGAAGAAAGCTTTTTATAAATGCTTGAGAGAATACAAATGTTTGTTATGTTAAGAATGGGTGGGAGGTTTCCTATTTATAGGCACCATCCCCTTTCTAGAGTGTTCTAGTCTAGATGCTTCCTAACCTCCTCAAATGGAAGGTCCTAGAGAACTCTATACTCTTTCTGTCTACATAGCCTTATGTACAATGTTCTAGATTCATCTACAAAGTTCTAGCATCTTAAGTATGTACAAGTTGTCCCTAGAGGCTTCTAGAGACCTCCGGATGCTTCACGAACCTCTTCGTGCATTCTGGAACGTTCTAGGCCTCATCTTCAAATTCTGGCTGCACCATTATCTTCATTGGGCCCAAAAATGGTGGGCCACCAAGTTTGGGCTCATTTGGAGTCCATTAAGCCCGGCCCATGGCCCATTATTGTGTTACTGTCATGGGCGTGTTCACTAGAGTAAATGGCAGGGTGCTAAATAAAGCTCTATAGGGGGAAGGGTGTTCTGGCCTAGCCAGCCATGCACCAAGGGCATTCCCCCTGGCCACGATTATAACTTGCTGCCTAGTGACTCTAGTGAGGGGTGGGAATGTGTGAGTCGTGACATCGAGCTAGCTTAGCGTCCACATGGCTAGGCCAATGTGATGCTACGGCTACGCTCGAACTTGTTGCTTGTTGATTTTGCGACGCTCGGTCTCGACGCCCTAGGCTCGATATCCGACGTCTATGTTCGTATTGCTCTAGTGACTCATCAAATCCTTCGGATTAATTCGTCGGTTCGGATCGACAGTTCGTTTGGGTTCGACCCGAAGGGTTTAGTTGAGACAAAGCTGTAATATTAATTGTTTACTAATATTACAGATCGGAAGCGGCCTCCACCCAGGCATTCCGATAATTGATCTCATTGAAGAATTAGCTTCCTGATAATTTTGAACCCTCTATCAGAATAATACACTTGTTGGAAGGACACTATTCCGTTCACCTATATATGGATGAAGATGAGCCAACGACATACAAACAAGCTTTGACGAGCCCCAACTCTGCAAAATGGCAAGAAGCCATGAAATCCGAGATGGACTCCATGTTTGAAAATAAAGTCTGGGACTTGGTTGATTTCCCGAAGGTTACACACCTATCGGTTGCAAATGGATTTTCAAGTTGAAAATCGACAATGATGGAGCTGCATATGTATACAAAGCTAGATTGGTGGCAAAAGGTTATAGGATAATTCACAGGGTTGATTATGATGAAACTTTTTTGCTAGTCACCATGCTTAAATCCGTTCGGATTATCCTAGCAATTGTCGCATATTATGATTATGAGATATGGCAAATGGATGTCAAATATAATATTCCGTATTTTTATAATATTTATATATATATAAATTATTTATTTTATTTATTTTTATAAATCAAAATGATTCATTTCATTTTAAAAGAAATTAATAATATAAATACTATGTAAGTGTGTATAGAATAATATGACTCATTACTTGAGGCAATAAAAGTGTTTTGAATTGGGTCATTTTTATTTAAGTAGTTGGATCAAATTGTTGGGAAATTAAGGGCACTTGAGCCTAACAAGTTGGCCCCAAAGGAAGAAGTCAAGGGGGAGTAGGATTTAGTAATGACAGTTTTGTAATTATGAGTTTTGTTTTAAAAGGGGAGTATAAATACTTCAAAACCTCAAGATTTCTCACTCTAAAATCATTATTTTCAGATTTCACAAAAATTCCAAAAGTTTTCTCTTTATTTTCTCTCTCCTTTTCTCCTTATTTTCCCTCTCTTTTTCTCTCTTCTCCTACGCCTCTCTCTCCTCTTCCCTTCTCATGCACATCGGCAACCACCGGTGCCACCACCAGCCACCGGTGGCCAGCAGCAGCAGCCGACGACCACCGCCTGCCACCCTCATTCTCTCTTCTCTTTTTTGCGGTTCGGTATTATTAAAAAATAAAAAAAAAAAACTCTTTTCTCTTCCTAATTTAATTCTAGTTGTTTTTATTAATTTAAAGCATGATTTTGATTATGTTTTGGTATTGATTTTGGGTATTTGATGTTGTTAAATTATTTATATAATATTCATATTTTTATTCAATCAAAAACCTCAATTTACAAACCCTAGAAATTGGGAATTTATGGTTTATGGTTAGGGTTTGATCCTAGGTTGTTGTTGTTGTTTAATTAATAGTTTAAATATGTTTTTAATGAGTTTAATGCCCTCAAAATAATGCTGGAATTTATTTATGCACACTAATTTTTAATTATTGAGTTAGGGTTTGATTAACCATAAAAGGGAAAAAGGTTTTAATGATTTAAATATGATATCCTAGTTTATTAGTGATGTTTTATATTAAATAAGTATGCTGGAATTTTATATAAGTCATAAAAATTATGTCTTTTTGAACGGATTTGAAGTACCCACTAAAAGAAAAGGTTTTATGTCATTAAATTGGGTTAATTAGTAAGGTTTAACATGTATTATAGTTGCTGGAAATTTGTGAGAATAGTAGATTAATTATAGTTATGTATTCTTATTTGTAGGAAGCTTCGAGCTAGGTG
Organism: Chenopodium quinoa; assembly: GCF_001683475.1. NCBI lineage: Eukaryota > Viridiplantae > Streptophyta > Magnoliopsida > Caryophyllales > Amaranthaceae > Chenopodium > Chenopodium quinoa. Next base: position 10,372,494 of record NW_018744239.1, read on the forward strand.
ATTTCTATCGAGTGTGGCCGAGTTTAGGCGTTATTCAAGGTATGTATGTGCACAAGAATATTTGTGTGTGTGTAGTATCATGCTAGGATTGTAAAGTATGATTTAAGTGATGAATAAGTAGCATGTTTGGTTGATTATATGCTTGGAATTAATGTTAGATGAGCATGAATTTGTTATGCAAGCATGTGAATATGTTATTTGAGGCATGATACAAGTTGAATATGTATGAATCATGGAAGTATGTTTTATTTTCAAGTATCAACAAGGCATGTATTTAAATAACAAGGCTTATATATGAATTAAAGAGCTAAAGTTAGAATTATTGATCATGATTCATGAATTTATTTCTCACCCATTTATTATTGGTGTTGAGTCAAGAAGTCAGTTTATTTATTTACTCACTCATGTAAGTTGAGGTTGAGTCAAGGAAGCTTAGTAGTGCAAGTGCAATTTTGGGCACAAAACTAGGCAAGGAACCTTAATTAAAATAAATAGTATGTGCTCATTAATTAATTCAAGAATGAATTGGAAGTATGTGTTGAATGTTGCTATGTTTATTCTTGATTGATTGGTTTGAGTCATCACATGTTAAATTAGTAAACCACGTAAAGTGTAAAAGGATACGCACCAAAATTCTTGGAATGTATATACCTTGAGTATGAACATATGGGAGGAGTTATGGGGTTTTATATTTAACCATAACTTCTACAGGGGTATAGGACGCTATACTTTCTTTATTTATTAATGCGCTAAAATTCCGTCACAAGCTGACATAGTAGGTGCCAATTAGGGTAGCTCTCTGATTGGAAGCTCAATATTTAAATGGGCTATTTTCAAGGAAGGAAACCCGTTCGATACGTAATCCAAAATTATTATTAACAATTAATATTGCTAGTTATGAGTCAAAGGTAAGTTAACTTGTGATTGGATGGCGAGCATGTTTTAATTATTATTATTATTATTATTATTATTATTTTGATGCTAGGATATTCATGTTAGTGTGGTGCATATGTACTCAGCTTTGCTGATTTGTACTTTTGTGTTTGTGTTTGGCTTTTCTTTGGATTGACCCTACTATGACCCATTTATATGGTGAGTAGAGGGTTTAGTAACATGTACTTGAAGCATGAAGAGCATGATGGGATAGAGTGTAGAGAGTTATTTGTTTTGTTTCTTAGTTTTAATATTTATGAACTATTGGTTGGTTGATGGACTAACGATATTGTGTTTATTTTTAATTGGTTTTTAAGAAGGCCATGATTGAATTGGTTCCAACTTGTGAATGTTTTATTTTATAATTGTTTTGAGGTTGTGAACTCAAACTTTATTCTAAAAGTTGGTTTTGTTTTTAGACTTCTGCTGTGAGACTAAAATTAGCCTTAGCCGTTATCACGGTGGCGGTAATATTTTGGTTATTTCCTAAAAAGGGTTTTATTTAGAGTAAAATGAGTATTTTAAAAAGAAGAAAATTTTCAGGGTATTATAAAGTGGTATCAGAGCCAGGTTGGATTTTAATTACCAACCTATATTTTTTTATGTACCTATGTTTTAAAGCTTGGCCAAGTGCTTATTTAATTAAGTCTGAAAATATTTTTAAGAGGTCCGATTTTTTTTTCAAAGGTCGAAACAAAAAAAAATTTATTTAGTTAAATGGTCCGAAATTTTTTTTAACTAAGAAATGTAACTTTTTTTTTATATAAGGGGTCCGAATTTTTTTTTTTATTATTTTTGGACAATTATTTTTGAAAAATAAATTCATTTTATAAAATAAAAATAAAATAAAATTATGTGTGCAGGTATGCGAAGGAATTAAGGTACGCAATTATGTGTTAATTGCTTTTGAAAGCATGTGGTGAGATTGGTTAGAAAACAAAGGGCATATAGGTTAGAATTGTATGTCTTCTTTATGTGCATATTTTATTTATGTAAGGTGTTCAAGCATGTTGTATGATAATATGTATTTATGTGAAAGCATGTTTATGTGTAATAACCTAAATTGTATGATTGAACACCAAACTTAAATTTTTAAAAGGAATTTCTCTCATTGAATCATAACCCGAAGTACCTTGCAGGATGTTTGATTTACCTTGTAGATTCACTACCACGGGTACTTTAGTAAAGAAGGACTATGAGCATGTGTGGGATTATATTCACAGGATTCTCTTTTATTGTACTTATAGGTCTGATGTGTTTAAAGAGCTCATTTTGACCAACCTGACTATGTCTCTGCCATGATTATTCATTTCTTGCCTAACTATCCTCCCTATGAAGTTATTAAGAGTCGTATTCGTGATTTTCATTTGCCTAATGGTGTAGCTAACTATACTAAGCATAAGGACTCTAATGGTCAGTGGGGAGCATATTGGAGAAATTTACACCATTACATTGCTCACAAAGAATTCATTTACCTTAACCCTCAATACGCTTCTTATCCTCCTCCTTACCATAACTTTGGTGATCCAGCTCCACAACAAAATGCACCTTATTATTCTTCAGAAAACGATGATTCCATGTATGAGTCAGAACCTGAGCAAACTTATGAGAGCCAGGGTGAGTCAATGGAGCAAGATAATGAGTCTGGAGATTCTTCATGTGAAATCATTCCTAATCCAAATCCTCCAAGTCCTCCAGTAATCATTAACTTACAATCTGATGAGTTTGACAAAGATTCTGAGGAAGATGATGTTGATGATGGTGGTGGTGGCAATGATGGTGATAATGGGAATGATCTTAAGTATAATCCAAGGAAGTACAAGGAGATAAAGGACAAGATTGACAATGTCAACATTTGAAGATTTTAGACTAACTTTCTTTAGTGTTTTGAGTATTTATTGCATTCTTCATTCATAGTTACAGTCTAATAAAGTACTACATGAGTAATAAGTAGCAAAGCTACATTTGGGATATTCCAAACATTTCTTTTCAGTATTTCAATAAAGTATTATTTGTTCTTTATATTTATTTCCATTTTCAAACAACCTTATCAAACATCATTTATTACCTTTATTTTCTGCAAATGGTATCAAGGGAAATGACTTACAAACATTTTTTTTTTGTGATGTATTAACCTAAGTGAAATGGTTGCATGACAACCAAAACAATATGTTGAATTATTAGTAAGAGAAATGAGTATTTTCTTCTACTATAATTCAAAATGACTGCTTGTATGCTTAAATTAAAGTAGCTTGGTTGTTGTTTAGTTACAAGAGAGTTGTGACCAACCTAATTAAGAGAAACAACAATAACAATGATCTAAATGAAGTAGTAAGGCAATTAGCTGCTGTAGCTCAACAGTTAGCTGAAAGGAATAACAATAACAATCCCGACCCGGCTGGGGAGTTGTTTAAGAAGATAGCGCAAAGCAAAACTCCTTCTTACCAGGGAGAACCTGACCCAACTGTCCTTGAAAACTGGCTGAGAGAGTTTAACAAGTTGTTTGTGGCAATAGCATGTCCTAATGAGTCCAAAGTGAGTAGTGCAGCTTATTACTTAAGGTGTGGAGTAGATCTGTGGTGGCAGCAGAATGAACAAGCTGTGAGAGCATTACCTAATTTTGGATGGAATGTGTTCAAGGAGCAAGTGAGGGATAAGTTCTACCCTATATTCTTGAAAAAGCAAAAAGCTGATAAGTTCCTGGAACTTAAGATGGGGAGTATGTCAGTGACTGAGTATTACACTAAGTTTATCGAGCTATCTAGGTTTGCTGAAGATACAGTAGCTACTGATAGGTAGAAAGCTAGAAGGTTTGAGAGGGGATTACCTCTTTCTCTCCAAAGCAAATTGTCAGGACAAGTGTTTGACAATTTGGATGAGTTGTATGATAGATCAGCGGATTTACATGCGTTAGAGTTGAAGGAGAAAGCTAAAAAGGCCGAGTTGGAAGCTAAGGAGAAAAGAAAGGAGCCTATGACTAGTTCTAGACCGTTTAGGAACTAGAATAACTTTAAGAAGCAAAATTTTAACAACCACCGAGGTAATAACTTCTAGAACAATAGGAACAACCAAGGTAGGCGCAATTTTCCTAAGAATAATAGGAACCAGCCTAGAGATCGTAACCAGAGAATATATTACTGTAAGAGAAGTTCCAACAACCACCCAGGGAAAGATTGTGAGGGTAACTTAGTCACTTGTAACCTGTGCAACAAGCAAGGGCACAGGGCATATGAGTGTTTCTCTAAGAATAAAGGGGGTCAAGGAAACAACCAATTTAAGGGTAGTGGACATAATTGGAATCAACAGAAAGGAGGTCAAGGGAGAAATGGGAATCAAGTGAACAAGGAGACGCAGTTTCAGAATGGGAATAAGAATACTAATAGTGGTAACACACAAGTCAAGGGTGGAACACCAGGAAAACTTAATGTGATGGGTTTGCGTGAGGCTGATGCAGCGAGAGATGTCATTACTGGTACATTTTCTATAAACTCAGTTCCTGTTAAAGTTTTGTTTGATTCTGTTGCAACATATTCTTTCATTTCTAAAACTATGCTTCAAAAACTATCGCATTATCTGAAAGCTGTAGAAAACATAGATATTTCTATAGAACTTCCAAATGGGGGTGTAGCTCATTGTACTAGGGTCTATAAGGATGTTCCCATAAAGATTAAAGGTAAGGAATTCCTATCCAACCTGATAGAATTTGAACTAGGAGACCTTGGGAATGGATTGGTTGTGTCGTTATAATGCTGAGATTCGATGTTAGTCACATAAGATCCACTTGAAAACGGCTCAGGGAGAGCTCGTAACCCATTAGAGGCATGGAAAACCAAGGCATACCAAGATCATTTCTGTGGTGAGTTGGCAAAGTATATGAAGAAGGGAAACCCAATCTATTTTTGTAGTGTGAGAAACTTGGAGTATGAGGATCCATCTAAACCAGAGGATATTGAAGTAGTAGAGGAGTTTCTAGATGTGTTTCCGGAAGAGATTTCGAGTATGCCGCCAAAAAGAACCATAGACTTTACCATAGACTTAGTACCTGGAACGACACCTATCTCTAAGGCACCATATAGGATGGCACCTGCTGAGATGAGCGAATTGAAAAGTCAATTACAGGATTTGTTGGAGAAGGGATACATACGACCAAGTGCATCACAATGGGGACCTCCTGTATTGTTTGTGTTGAAGAAAGATGGTAGCATGAGGTTATGCATTGATTATAGGGAGTTATACAAGGTAACCATAAAGAATAAATACCCTTTGCCTAAGATAGATGACTTGTTTGACCAATTGAAAGGTGCAGCAGTGTTTTCTAAGTTTGATTTAAGGTCTGGATATCATCAACTACGGATTGCAAAAGAGGACATTCCGAAAACGACATTTAGGACGAGATATGAACACTATGAGTTTACAGTAATTCCTTTTGGGTTGACAAATGCACCTGCAATTTTTATGGACTTGATGAGTAGAGTGTTTCAACCTTTCTTAGACCAATTCGTTGTGGTATTTATTGATGATATTTTGGTTTATTCAAAGAATAAAAAGACCATGCATAGCATTTAAGATCAGTATTAACTACTTTAAGGACTAACCAGTTGTATGCCAAATTCTCGAAGTGTGAGTTTTGGCTGGAGAAGGTAGCATATTTGGGACATTTTGTATCTAAGGAAGGATTGGAGGTAGATCTTGCAAAGATTGAAGCTATGAAGGAATGGCCTACGCCCAAGAATGTGTCGGATATTCGAAGCTTCTTAGGCCTAGCTGGGTATTATAGGCGGTTTGTGAAGGATTTTTCAAAGATAGCTAGACCCATGACTTCATTGCTGAAGAAAGATTCTAAGTTCATTTAGAGTGACAAGTGTGAAGAACCATTTTCAGACCTTGAAGAAGAGTTTGATTACAACACCAGTGTTGACTTTACCTAATGGAAGTGGTTCTTGTGATGTATATAGTGATGCATCTAAGAATGGACTTGGGTGTGTTTTAATGAAAAATGGGAAGGTAATTGCTTATGCATCGAGACAATTGAAGAAACATGAAGTTACCTACCCTATTCATGATCTAGAATTGGCAGCGATAGTGTTTGCGTTGAAAGTATGGAGACATTATTTATATGGGGTGAAATGTAGAATATTCACAGACCATAAAATTTTGAAGTATCTTTTCATGCAATCAAACTTGAACATGAGACAACGTAGGTGGCTAAAATTCTTCAATGACTATGAAATAGATATCCAATACAACGAGGGTAAAGCGAATGTAGTCGCAGATGCTTTAAGCCGCAAAGCAACTCATGGGGTGAACGCTTTGGTAGTGGCAGACGAACTGTGTAAGGAAATGAGTAAGTTGAACCCCGAGATAGTACCACATGGAATGTTGGAAGGAATGCTTAATAATTTGAGTATCCAACAAACAATATTCGATGAGATTAAGGATAACCAAGTAGGGGATGTGAAATTAGATCGCATAAGGAAGAAGATCAAGCAAGGGAAGGCGACTAATTTCATAATCCATGATGATGGGAGTATTCGATTTAAGGCGAGGTGGTGTGTACCACAAAAATGTGAGGAGTTGAAGAAGAAGTTGATGAAAGAAGCACATAACACACCCTATTCAATACATCTAGGGGTAGATAAGCTTTACAAGGACTTGCAAAAGGTGTATTGGTGGCCTAAGATTAAAAAAGAAGTAGCAGACTTTGTAGTTAAGTGTCTAACCTGTCAAAAAGTGAAGATAGAGCATAAGAGAGCACTGGGAACAGTACAAACATTTGAAATCCCGGCTTGGAAGTGGGATTGCATCTCGATGGATTTTGTCAGTAGTTTACCTAAGTCAAGAATGGGAATGATACCATCTGGGTTGTGGTGGATAGACTTACCAAATCGGCAGTGTTTATACTAATGAAATAGACATGGAAAATGGAACAACTTGCAAAGGCTTACATCAAGAATGTTGTGAGGCTACATGGAGTTCCTAAGGATATCGTTTCTGATAGGGATTCAAGGTTTCTTTCGAAATTCTGGAAAAGTGATCAGCAGAAATTTGGTACGACATTGAAGATGAGTACAACATTTCATCCTGCAACAGATGGATAATCTAAGAGAACTATCCAAACCTTGGAAGATATGTTAAGATAATGTGTGTTAGATTACCAAAATGGATGGGAAGATAGCTTTGACTTAATATAATTCTCTTACAATAATAGTTACCATGTAAGCATAGGCATGGCACCATTTGAGGCCTTGTATATATGGAAGAAAGTGTAGGAGTCCATTATGTTGGAGTGACATTACTGAGATAATAATTCTAGGTCCTCAATTGATAGAAGAAACAACGAAGAAAGTGAGAGAAATCCAAGATAAGATTCAAGCTGCTCAAGATAGATAAAAGAGCTACATAGATTTAAAGTGTAGAAAAGAGGCATTTCAAGTTGGTGACAAGGTTTTGCTCAAGGTATTACCAATGAAGGGAGTAATGAGATTTGGGAAAAAGGGAAAGTTACGTCCAAAGTACATTGGACCATATGAGATTTTGCAAAGAATAGGAAAAGTTGCTCATAAATTGGCATTGCCTATGGACCTTAGCAAGGTACACGATGTGTTTCACGTTTCTCAATTGAGAAGGTACGTCCCAGACAAGTCGTATGTCCTACAACCTGAAACCATAGGAACTAGACCAAAGCCTAAACTATGAGGAAAGACTTGTAAAAATTCTTAATAGTAAAGTGCGTAGTACACGCAAGAAAGATGTCAAGATAGTAAAGGTTTCCTAAAAAGGGTATTATTTAGAGTAGAATGAGTATTTTAAAAAGTAGGAAATTTTCAGGGTATTACAACAAAACTGCATTCCTTAATGGGATTTTGGAAGAAACTATGTACATGACAAAACCAGAAGGTTTTGTAGATCCAGACAATGCTGGGAAGGTGTGAAAGCTTAAGAAATCCATTTATGGATTAAAGTAGGCAAGCAAAAGTTGGAATCTGCAATTCGATGAAGCCATTAGCAAGTTTGGTTTTATCAAGAATCTAGATGAGTCTTGTGTTTACAAGAAGGTTAGTGGGAGTGACATCGCATTCCTTGTTTTATATGTCGATGACATATTGCTCATTGGAAATAGCATTCCAATGCTGGAGTTTGTAAAGAATTGGCTTGGAAAGTGTTTCTCAATGAAGGACTTAGGAGGCACAGTACATATTAGGTATCAAGATCTATAGGGATAGATCTAAGAGGATGATTGGATTGAGCCAAAGTACTTATATCGATAAGGTACTAGCACAATTCAATATGGTGGAAGCCAAGAGAGGCTACCTACCCATATCTCATGGCATAACTCTCAATAAGAAACAGTGTCTAAAGACTCTTGATGAGCGAGAGAGAATGAGTAAGATTCCATATGCTTCCCTTATTGGATCGATCATTTCTGCCATGATATGTACAAGGCCGGATGTATCGTATGCCTTGAGTACTACGAGCCGATACCAATCAGACCCAAGAGAGTCGCATTGGACTGTGGCCAAGAATATCCTAAAGTACCTAAAAAGAAAAAAGGATAAAGTTCTGGTCTATGGTGGGAGTAAGGATTTGGTTGTTGAAGGTTATATCGACGCAAGCTTCCAGACTCACAGAGACGACTTCAAGTCGCAATCAGGATACGTGTTCTGTCTTAATGGAGGAGCGTTCAGTTGGAAGAGTGCTAAGCACAGTACGACTGCAGATTCTACAACTAAAGCCAAATAATTAGTAGCTTCTGAGGCAGCTAAGGAGGCAGTTTGGATTCGTAAGTTTGTTGGTGAACTTGGTATTGTACCCTCAATAAAGGGACCAATAGACCTCAATTGTGATAATATTAGGGCTTTTTCTCAAGCTAGAGAGCCAAGAGAGCATCAGAAAGTCAAACATATCATGAGGCGATTTCACATGATAAAGGAATGGAAGTCCAAGGGTGAAATCAGAATTTACAAGATTGGAACGGACGACAATGTAGCTGATCCACTCACTAAACCTTTGCCTCAATTGAAACACAACAAGCACGTTGAGGCAATGGGAATCAGGCATATTGGAGATTGGCTTTGATTTCCCTGTTTGTGTATTTTAATTAAGTTGTGGAGATCTTAATGTAAAACACTATGTTGAACCATTTATTTATGGAGTAATTTAATTTTTCTGTAAATTATTACTCCATTTTTATTTAATTGTGGTTTAGAATTAAATAATGAGCTCATTTAATTTGAGTATATTCAAAATAGGCTATCAAGACAATGTCTTGGATAAAGAAACTCCTATTAAGTGAATGTTGAATATCATACCGACATTATCCCTAATCAAGGTAATTTGAAAGTTGGACGACTAATGACCGCGTGAGATTAGTGTGTAGTATGATTTATAGCACTGTTTCTTGTGCTACAAGGACAAGAATGTCATAAATCATTTGCGCAGGTATTGGTTTGGAACTATACCGGATCTACCTATGAGAATACTTTATGAGATTTAACAATCGTCATAAGTATATTACTCATTATGGCTATCGAAACCTCTTTTCTCAACCATGAGTATTGTAAGTTCTCCTGTTTGAGTACTAGTCCGTTTTGAGATTGTCAAACATCTGTCATACAAGGGGATAATAAAGGCAACGCATGGGCGGCTAGGGCCTCTTAGTAAGGGAAGAAAACAATGCAAGGCTGGGAATGTCCCCTATTAACAGTTGGGAATAGGTCTTTATTGTTTCTCGAAGAGCGAGACAATGAAAATGCATGGCCGTGCTCAGATGGATTTTAGAAATCATTTTCTTATTGACATTCGAACTCGAAAATCGAGAAACACTTCTGAACGTAATAAGGATGACGAAGAATCTTACCTTATAGTTCATGAAGAGACATTAAGTGACATAGGAAACATGCTATACACAATCAGCACACTTGTCTGGAAGGACAAGTGGGAGATTGAAAGGAATGGTGTCATTCGAACAAGTGTATTATTCCGATAGAGGGTTTAGAATTAATTAGGGAAGCTAATTATTTAGTGAGGTGAAGTGATCGGGATGCCTAGCTAGAGGCCTCTTCTGATCAGTAATATTAATGTATAATTAATATTACAGCTTGCTCTTGACTGAACCGTCCTGGTCACGCCCAATTGTGTATCCGAACCAAAGCAACGAATTAATCTGAAGGATGAAATGAGTTGATAAAGATTTTACGAACTAAGATGTTGGATTAAGATCTTAGAGCGTCGAAAGTCGAGTCAAATTTAGGAATCGACGAGACGGAAAAATCAGCTAAACAATAAGTCAATACATAGCCGGAACCTCGCATTGGCCGGCCAAGCGAGGGCTAGGCTATGTAGGGCTGCTAGCCAAAACGCTAGCAAGGCCGCAAGCCTAGCAGCCTATGCGCATGCTGGTTGGAGCTTGCTGGCCGAGCTCGCGTGCTAGCAAGGCAAGTCGCATGTTAACGCTTGGCCTTGCTGGCTACTGCTAGTGCTAGCTAGCTCGGGCTGCTTGCCGAGCAAGAGCAGTAGCACCCTGCATCGTACAACAGCTTTTGCGGGCTGGCAAAGGAGGCTGGTGCAGCAGCAGCGCCCAACAACAAGCAGTCCGCATATGCGTGGCTTATTGTTGCGAGCTGATGCAGTAAGGCAAAGATGGGGAAGCCCAACTGAGGGACCAGGCGCAAGCATGGCTGCCTTGATAGCATCGCAAGCAGCGTGCTATGTGTGCCTGGGCTAGCAAGGCCCAACTGCTGCTTGTGGCTGGTGCTGCTATGCTATCAAGCACGCACAACCATAGCACAAGCATGCATAGCACGCTGCTTGCAATGCTCGAGCTTTGCTGTGCGAGTGCTGGCCGATGCCCAGTTGATGCGATGCTGCGTGAGGCTAGGTGCGAGGCCCAGCATGCTAGCACGCTAGCACGCATGGCGCGCCAGCTGCTAGCTTGCTTGCGGCCATGAGCACCAGCCCTGCAAGCATGCTTGGCCTAGCACGCAATGCATGCTAGGCTTCTGGCATGCCTTGCGATGCGGTTGGTAGCTTAAGCCTAGCGTAGCACTCGCATGGCTAGGCCAATGCAAGGATACGGTCTAGCTCGTACTTGTCGCTTGCTTGATTTCTCGTCTGTTGAATTCTAAAATCGACTTGACTTACGACGCTCAGTTTCGACGCTTGAAGCTCGATATTAGACGTCTTTGTTCGTACTACTCTAATGACTCATCTAATCCTTCGGATTGATTCGTCGTCTCTAATCGGTTATTCGATTGGGGTGCGACCTGAAGGGTTCAGTCAAGACTAAGCTGTAATATTAATTATACATTAATATTACTAATCGAAAGCGGCTCCACCTAGGCATTCCGATCACTTGGCCTCACTAAAGAATTAGCTTTCTAATAATTCCGAACCCTCTATCAGAATAATACACTTGTTGGAAGGACACCATTCATATAAGCACGACCATGCATTTTCACAGTATCGCTTTTCGAGAGGCCTTGTAAACAAGAAAGACATGTTCCCTATTGTTAATAGGGGGACATTCCCAGTCTTGTATTGTTAGCTTCCCTTACTAAGAGAACCTAGCCGCCCGAGTGTTGCCATTTTAATCACCATTTACGGCAGACGTTTTACAACATCAAAATGAACTAGTACTCAAACAAGAGAGCTTACAATACTCATGGTCGAGGAAAGAGGTTCCAATAGCTTTAATGAGAAATATACTAATGTTGATTTTAAATCTCTTAAAGTATTCTCATAGGTCGATCCGGTATAGTTCTAAACAAATACTTGTGCAAATGATTTACGACAATCATGTCCTCGTTGCACAAGAAACGGTGCTATAAATCATACTACACACTAATCCTAATTGGCCATTAATCGTCCATCATACAAATGACCTTGATTAGGGATAATTTTCGATTGAAATATGCAATGTTCACTTAACGGGTGTTTCTTTATCCAAGACATGGTCTTGATACCCTATTTTGAATATTCTCAGATTTCGAATGGACTCATTATTTAATTATAAACCACAATTAAATAGAAATGGAGTTATAGTAAATTTGTAGAAAATTTTAGTTACTCCAAAACCGAATGGTTCAACATAGTGTTTTACATTAAAATCCTCAACTTTAACTAAAACATATAACAGGAAAATCAAAGCCAATCTCCAATGTGCCTGATTCCCATTGCCTTAACGTGCTTTTTGTGCTTCACTTAAGGCAAATGTTTAGTGAGTGGATCGGCTACATTGTCGTCCGTTCCAATCTTACAAATTCTGATTTCACCTTCGGACTTCCAATCCCTTATCATGTGAAATCGCCTCTTGACATGTTTGACCTTCTAATGTTCCCTTGGCTCCCTGGCTTGAGCAATAGCTCCATTGTTATCACAATAGAGGTCTATCGGACCCTTGATGGAAGGTACAACATTAAGTTCACTAATGAACTTACGAATCCAAACTACCTCCTTAGCTGCTTCTGAAGCTGCCAAGTATTCGGCTTCAGTTGTAGAATCTGCAGTGGTGCTTTGTTTAGCACTCTTCCAACTAAACGCTCCTCCATTTAGGAAAAATATTTATCTTGACTATGACTTAGAGTTGTCTCTGTCAGTCTGGAAGCTCGCGTCGGTATAACCTTCAACAACCAAATCATTGCTCCCGCCATAGACCAGAAATTTATCCTTGTTCCTTTTCAGGTACTTTAAGATATTCTTTCGCAGTCTAATTCACCTCTCCTGAGTCTGATTGGTATCGTCTCGTAGCACTCAAGGCATACGATACATCCGACCTAGTACATATCATGGCACACAAGATCAATCCAATAAGCGAAGCATATGAAATCTGATTCATCCTCTCTCGTTCATTAATTGTCTGTGGACATTGTTTCTTGCTGAGAGTTATGCGATGTGACATGGGTAGGTGCCCTCTTTTGTCCCCTTCCATGTTGAATCGTGCTAGTACCTTACCAATATAAGTACTTTGGCTCAATCCGATCATCCTTTTAGATCTATCTTGATAGATCTTGATGCCTAATATGTACTGTGCCTCTCCCAAGTCCTTCATTGAAAAACACTTTCCAAGTCAGGCCTTTACGGACTCTAACATTGGAATGCTGTTTCCAATGAGCAATATGGCATCGACATATAAGATGAGGAATGCGATGTCACTCCCACTAACCTTCTTGTAAACACAAGACTCATCTGGATTCTTGATAAAACCAAACTTACTAATTCTTGTAAACTTTTGCTTGCCTGATTTAGTCCATAAATGGACTTCTTAAGCCTGCATACCTTCCCGGCATTGCTTGGATCAACAAAACCTTCCGGCTGTGTCATATACATAGTTTCTTCCAAAATCCCATTAAGGAAGGCGGTTTTGACATCCATTTGCCATATTTCATATTTATAATATGTGTAGCTAGGATAATCTGGACAGACTTAAGCATGACGACTGGCGAAAAGGTTTCGTTATAATCAATGCCGTGAATTTGCCTATAACCTTTTACCACCAATCTAGCTTTGTATATAGATACATTTCCATTTTTTTCGGTTTTTAACTTGAAAATCCATTTGCAACCGATAAGTGTGTAACCTTTGGGCAAATTAACCAAGTCCCAACTTGATTTTCAAATATGGATTCCATCTCGAATTTCATGGCCTCTTGCCATTTTGCAGTGTCGGGGCTCGTCGTAGCTTGTTTGTATGTCGCTGGCTCATCTCCATCCATTATTAGGATGTCTTGATCTTCGGTTAAGACAACACCGAGGTATCTGCATGGTTGAGATCTTAGCCGTTGCGACCTACGCAGGGTAATAGGTTGAGCATTTGCATTGTCGGTTTGACTCTGACCAATGTTAGTAGCTGCTTCTAAAGCACTTTGATTGTCAGTTTTGTTAGGTTGACTTTGTTGCTCGTCCTCTCGAACTTCATCGAGTTCGATTTTCCTCCCACTTGTCATTTTGGAATGGCGTTCCTCTTCTCCAAAAAGACACCATCACGAGAAACAAACACTTTGTTATTGGATTTGTTGTAGAAGTAATACCCTTTGGTTTCTTTTGGGTATTCCACAAAGAAACACTTGTCTGATTTTGGGTGAGAGTTTGTCAGAAAGTAATCTCTTGACATATGCTTCGCATCCCCAAATCTTAAGGAAAGACAACCGTGGAAGTTTCTTCGCCCATAATTCATATGGAGTCTTTTCAACAGCTTTTGACGGTGCTCGGTTCAGTGTTAGTGCCGCAGTTAGAAGTGCGTGTCCCCAGAAAGAAATAGGAAGATCACTAAGACCCATCGTTGATCGGAGCATGTCTAACAAGGTTTGATTCCTCCTCTCGGACACTCCAATCCATTGTGAAGTTTCGGGAGGTGTCAATTCTGAGAGAAGACCATTTTCTTTCAGATGATCGTCGAATTCGTGGCTCAGATACTCGCCACCTCGATCCGATCGAAGTGCTTTGATTTTCTTGCAAAGTTGATTTTCCACTTCACTTTGAAACTCTTTAAATTTCTCAAAAGATTCAGATTTGTTTGACATAAGGTAGACATAACCATATCTACTATAGTCGTCGGTGAAGGTGATGAAATATCGATAACCTTGCCTTGCAGGTGTACTCATTGGTCCACATACATCTGTATGTATAAGACCCAATAAGTCACTAGCCCTTTCTCTTAACTTGGAGAATGGTTGCTTTATCATCTTGCCTAATAGACATCCTTCGCAATTTTCAAACGACTCTAAGTCGAATGAGTCAAGAATACCTTTCTGAAGAAGTTTCTTGATGTGTTTGATTTTAATGTGGCCGAGACGACAATGCCACAAGTAGGTTTGATTCGAATCAATGGTCTTAGCTCTTTTGGTGGTATCATTTACATTTATATAATCATATGTAAAATATACAATTTTCATAGAACATATAAGCAAGACATTCGAAAAACAACCATTGTTATAGTCTTGTGATCAAATAACCTAGCGTCCAATGCCATAGATCAAAATATGTTCAAAGGCATGATAAACATGAATTAGTTTAATTACAAGCCAAAGACAAATAATGTGCCTACAAGCACGACAGAAAGACCATCTTCATTGTCCGCTCGTAGTTGCACATCCACTTATGAAGCCCTTTCTCACTTGCTCCCTGAAAATGGGACCATAAAGTGAATTAAACATGGTATCCAATACCTATTAATAGCTTTATACACAAGTGTTAATGAATATATCTGAGGTAGATGAAACCTTCCTCTCCTCCTCATCCCTTTGGAAGATCTTGCATTCCCTCTTGCAGTGGCCTTGCCCACTACAATAGAAGCATCGCATCATCGCTTTGTTCTTGAACTCTTTCTTCTTTGATCTCAAGGGCCTTTTGGTTCTCCATAGGACGTGTCTTGGTGAAGTAGCTGCACCACATATCTTAAAGAGTGTGACTCCTTTCCCGCAGCTATATGCAACTTAAGTGCATCATAGCCCAAGTAGAGTGAGGCAAGCAAGATATGACCCGCCATCTTGTCCTCCAAGGGAATTCCGAGAACCTCCATGTGCTTGAAGAACCTAGTCATTCTTATCACATGAGGTTGGAAGGGCATACCGGGTCTCAATTTGGTATTGTAGACCCTTGACCAAAGCCGGAACCTCTCCTTAGAAGGAAACCTTCTTTCGGTGGCTTTATCTTCATGTTTGAGAGTGACATAGTCACATCAAACATGAGTCCATCATAGTTTCCATTGAGACTCTTGGTGACTCTCACATTGACAATGTCCTCAAGTGCTTTGAGGAACACGTCCAAAAAATAGGGGGAGAACTTTTCCTTCCATTCTTCCGGGATGGAATTAGCCATAAGTCGTGAGACTTTCTTGTAATTGGAAGACCATTCATCATGAGCTTCATCACTCATGATTCCCTTGATAAGAATCTTGGAATTGGAATATCAAGAATGTACTGTATGGAACAATTCCAAAGAGTTGTCTGGAGTTTCATTTCCCACTCCTTGAAGTTGACCAAGTTAAGGTAAGAGCCAACTTGTAGGGGAGTTCCAGGTACATTGATTTGTAGTTGTTTGTTAGATGCAGACATGATTCTACAATTGAAAGAATTTGAAATGAAAAACCATTAATAGAACCAATAAGTTTGAAATTTAAAGCATACATGAAAATTTTCAATCTTATTGAGCGTATTGTCCGCGCATTAAAATTAGTCCCTTTTAGGCGAGAATAGAACGATTCCAAGATCCCAAAAATCAAAAAGTGATTAAGCATGCTTTGTCTTGTCTTAACACTTAATATTTTAAGGTAAGCAATCCAATTGCTAATAGCTCTAAGCTACTCTTAGTTCGATAAAACGTCGCATCTTTGCTTCCTTTACATTTTATCTCTATTGCCATGGCATCTAAGGACTCCTTACTGATATTGTTGAGCTTAACCAAGATCAACTTGTATACCTAGTATACCTTACGTTCCTAGGGAAGTAGTGATGCCTTGATTTGGCATAGCCCATCACTACGCGCATTAGTTCGGTAATTGTTGTTCATGGAATGGCAAATTTGGCTCAATTTTATAGGGACCTAGGATTTCTATGTTGGTTGATTTAAGTGGACTTAATTAATCATTGCAACATTTGAAATCCTAAACATGCATCTATCATATCATTCATATATAAACATAATTATAGATATAAAACATAAGTAAAAGATGCATTTGGCAACTAGCATGACCCCTTGAGTCTTCGAGTCTTCAAGGGTCTTCGATGCATCCACTTGGCTCTCCTTCTTAGAAACACCGTCTTTGAGACATCTCCACCAAATATGCAACTACTAGTTATTATGATCAGGACAAATCTAAATATTAAGGTACAAAAATACGCAACGGTACGCAGACCGTATTTAGATTTACAAAAATACATAACCGATCACAGTCCGCATTCATCCTTTCACTATTTGTGAATGGCCCATGCATTTTACTACGAAAAACAAGTAACAATGCATAACACGCGCAAACTAGTAACTAACTTAGGTGGTTAATCCGATTAACGCGCCTAATTAAAACTTGTCAAAGTTGTTAACCAATTATGTGATTAAAACGCAATAAAATTAGCTTAAGTAATTAATGAAGCTCCCACTAAATTCCGCATCCAACTTAATTAATCCAATTAATTAAGCCAGTTAACCCAAATTTTAGCAAATAATTTTACAAGTGCTAGCAAAATCGAGGCCTAGCCTCATTAAAATAATTAAATAAAATAATTACAACAACCTAATTAACGCAAAAAGATAGCCCACCAAATGGCCGAGTGCTTAGCATCCAAGCCATGGGGCTAGGCTTGCTAGGCACCAAGGCCCTTGGCTATGCGTGCTTGGGTGTTGGCCTGCCCAGCTAGCAACGCACGCCACGCTTGCTGGCACTAGTAGCCTCATAGCATGCTACGCATGCTGCTGGCGCTGACAGCTTGTGGTTGGACTGCTATCACTTGTTGGCTTGCTGCCCCTTTTTCCTCACAAAACCGCAGCCTTTGCACACAGATCGCAACACAACGTGTGCACCATACTTGCACACACCAAACACTAGCGCACCATTGTGGCAAGGTAGTCCACACACGCACCTTGGCATCCACATGTGGGCTGCGTGCACTTATCTCGGGATTTAATCCCGATTTATGTGTGATAAAAATTAATTGTAAATTTATTTTAAAACCAATTTTGAGTAAAAAGAAAAAAAAAACAAGTCCAACTTAAATAAATTCAATTCTAGTGCACAAACCAAAATCAATTGAAGAACCATTCTTTACATTATTTTGGTTCATCTTGATGCTACAAAATTGAAGGGCTATACTCACAATTAATTTTAACCATACATAAATTAATAATGAGATTTGACAAAATTAAAAGGGGTTAGAAAAATGAAACCATTCATCTAATGAAAAATTTCCAACATTAACTTGTGTAAAAATTGAAAAATTACATCTTCCAATATGAAGATTAATTAAATTTCAATCACAAGTTTTGAACTTTTAGGACTTTAATCAACTCAAAAATGATTAAATCAAATAATTAGTTCAACATGGAATTTATAAAGTAAAGTTCCAACCATATAAACAATTAAATATTGGATCTTTAACATTTTTAAGGGACTTCAAAATTACAAATTCACCATAAACATTCACACTTGAAGCAATTGATTTGCAAAAATGTGAAATTTCATGTTTATGTGAAAAATGAGATCACCAAATTAAGCACCAAATATGACTTCATAAACATGCTTAATAAGGTTTATTATTGCAGTAGATTAGTGATGCAACCATAAATTTAATCTACCTTTAGCATGTAATAATTAATCAAGTTTTAAAGATTTAAAATTTTTCGTCAAACACGGAAAACCCCTCAAAAACATGTTTTTGGGTGGATTTTGGCTTCTGGACAGTTTTGAAAGAGGGTCAAAAACGATATAGAACATCGTTTCCACCCAAAATTTACTATTTTGGGTCGAAATCTGGGTTCGGGAGCCAAAATTAGTATAAATACGAGATTGAAACTAATTAAAACGAGCTTTTAATCTAATTAGAAAGCAAAACCAGAAGTTTAAATCCATTTTAAATAACCTCAATAAATTATTAGTTACAATAATTAAAATGAGCGCGGCTCTGATACCACTGTTGGGTTTCGTAATGTCCGACACTACGTGGAATGAAACCCGCCCAAGACCCGCACACTAATTAATGTAACTAAACATGCAATCACATAATTAAACAACAAAAGAGATAGAAAGAGAAAAGACGATCTTAGCCTCGACGCGTGCTTAGCTCGCTTACGAGTTGTTACTTGAAAGCTCTAGCTTCGCATATGCGTAAGCCTCCGACGGCTCACACCCTTGTCCCGGCCCGAGCGGGCTCTACCCCGAAGTTTAGTCGGGGCTAGACCAAGGAAATACTAGAGTATTACGAGCTTAAAGGTTTTCTCACTTATAATGAGATGCCTTATTGAGTTCAACTCAAGTGCTTCTTCCCAAACCCAAACTATGGGTATTTATAGGGAAGAGAGTCTTGATTTCCTATGTCCCTTCAATGTGGGAGAATTTCATTTTGCTCAATTTACTTTAATCCAAAAACAAATGAAAATGCAAATGAATCAAAAGCACCAAGTGGCAAATAGTGAGCAAGGGTAGGTGAGGACCACTAAGGGGGGGGGGAGGACCAAAATCCCCTTGCTCCCTAAGAAATCCCCATAAACCAGTCCCCTCCATTGATCGTGAGCTAGCCACACACAGTTGACTGCCAAGGCTGCCTAGCTGGCGCCTGACACCTTGGCTGGGCTAGCAGGCCAGCCCGCATACGCAAGAGCGCAGCAAGAAAGCTACGCACGCAATGCGGGTTGCTGCTGATGCATCGTGTGCTAGCGAGGCCCAACTACTGCTTGTGGCTGGTGCTGCTATGTTAGCAAGCACGCACAACCATAGCACACGCACGCATAGCACGCTACTTGCGATGCTCGAGCTGTGCTGTGCAAGTGCTGACCGATGCCCAACTGATGCGATGCTGCGGGAGGCAGGGTGCGAGGCCCAGCATGCTAGCACGCTAGCACGCATGGCGCGCCAGCTGCTAGCTTACTTGCGGCCATGAGGACCAGCCCTGCAAGCATGCTCGGCCTAGCACGCAATGCATGCTAGGCTTGCGGCATGCCTTACGACGCGGTTGGTAGCTTAGGCTAGCCTAGCACTCGCATGGCTAGGCCAATGCGAGGCTACGACCTAGCTCGTACTTTTCGCTTGCTTGATTTCTCGTCTTGTCTCGTCTCATCGAATTCTAAACTCGACTCGACTTATGACGCTCGGTTTCAACGCTCCAAGATCGATATCTGACGTCTTTGTTCGTAATACTCTAATGACTCATCTAATCCTTTTGATTGATTCATCGTCTCAAATCAGTTATTTGATTGGGGTGAAACCCAAAGGGTTCAGTTAAGATTAAGCTGTATTATTAATTATACATTAATATTACTAATCGGAAGCGGCCTCCACCTAGGCAATCTAATCACTTGACCTCACTAAAGAATTAGCTTTCTAATAATTCCGAACCCTATATCGGAATAATACACTTGTTGGAAGGACACCATTCCTTTCAAGCGGGTTATTGCTAGGTGTGCTCGAGTGCTTGCAGGCTGGTGCCAGCTCTACTAGCATTGACCTGCTCGCATGCTTGCGGGTTGATGCTAGCGCTGCTAGCTCACCCACAAGGCAACCCTCGCATGGCCCCCTTTGTTGCTAGCTAGCTAGCTCGGCTAGCATGCCCGGCCTGCGCACAAGCGTGGCTGCTGGGCCTGCTGCTGAGGCTAGTCCATGGCTAGCAGTCATGCTAGCTAGCGCAGCCTAGTCTTCTATTGGCTCGGCCAATCCGATGCTAGGTCCGATGATTTGTCATTTGACTTATTTTCTCGTCTCGTCGATTCCTTAAAACGACTCGACGTTCGACGCTCGGCTTCGACGCTCTAAGCTTGGAGTCCGACGTCTTAGTTCGTCAAATCTCTATCGACTCATTTCATCCTTCGGATTAATTCGTCGCTTCGGTTCGGTTACACAATTGGGTATGACCCAAAGGGTTCAGTCAAGATTAAGTTGTAATATTAATTATACATTAATATTACTGATCGGAAGTGGCCTCCAACTAGGCATTCTGATCACTTAACCTCACTGAATAATTAGCTTTCTAATTAATTTCGAATACCCTATCGGAATAATACACTTGTTCGAAGGACACCATTCCTTTCAATCTCCTACTTGTCCTTCCGGACAAGTGTGCTGCTTGTGTATAGCCTGTTTCCTATGTCACTGAATGTTTCTTCATGAACTATAAGGTAAGATTCATCATCAGCCTTATTACGTCCAAAAGTGTTTCTTGATTTATGAGTTCGACTGTCCATACGCAGATGATTTCTAAAATCCATCTGAGCACGACCATGCATTTTCACGGCCTCGCTCTTTGAGAGGCCTTGTTAACAACAAAGACATGTTCCCTATTATTAATAGGGGGACATTCCCAGTCTTTTATTGTTAGCTTCCCTTACTAAGAGGACCTAGGCGCCCGAGAGTTGCCAAATGATTTATGACAGAGGTTCCGATAGCTATAATGAGTAATATACTTATGACAATGGTTAAATCTCTTAAAGTATTCTCATAGGTCGATCCGGTGTAGTTTCAAATTGATACCTATGCAAATCATTTATGACAATTTTGTCCTTATAGCACAAGAAACGGTGCTATAAATCATACTACACACTAATCTCACGCGGTCATTAGTCGTCCAACTTTCAAATGACCTCAACCAAGGATAATTTTGATATGATATTCAACGTTTACTTAATAGGTGTTTCTTTATCCAAGACATGGTATTGATACCCTATTTTGAATATAGTCAAATCGAAAGGACTCATTGTTTAATTCTAAACCTCAATTAAATAGTTTTGTGGAATAATTAGTAAATTTTATTCCACTATGAAACTTTCAAACGTTTCATCAATGGTTTTCCCAAATGT
Source organism: Chenopodium quinoa (assembly GCF_001683475.1). Taxonomy (NCBI): domain Eukaryota; kingdom Viridiplantae; phylum Streptophyta; class Magnoliopsida; order Caryophyllales; family Amaranthaceae; genus Chenopodium; species Chenopodium quinoa. Next base: position 10,393,919 of record NW_018744239.1, read on the forward strand.
TTTAAGAGTAATACTCTGAAAAAAATTTTTTATAGAAATCCCACCCATATCTAATATGCTTGATTTCTTTTATGCAATTGTGAATGTTGTGGTTCATTTATTGCATAGGTTTAGTTATGATTACTTTGCAAAACTTAGAATCTTCATTATCAAAAACTCTCATAATAAGATGATAAGATTTGAGAGTGTTATGGATTATATGCGATTTAGGATTTATTGTCCAAGTGATGGCTCCCACTCATTTTCATGTTTGAGATCTCCAACTTGACAACCTACAATCATCAAAGCTCAACAACAAACTATCCATTGAACAACTTCCTTATTATTACCTCTAAGGCAGCAATGCCCTCAACATATACTTTAGTTGATTTCCTAATGATGCTTTGTTTGGATTTTACTCCAACTGGCTCACAATGATTTGGATACCCTAATCATTTTTTATTATAGAAATTTACCCTAACATGGAGTCTGTTTCAAATTTTCATGGCCTCTAACCATTATTCGTAATTTGGATTTGTCGTAGCTGATTTATAAGACATTATTCCCTTACCATCCAATAGTAAATAGCATGCTTGTAAGTCTTAGGTTTGTTTATAACTCAATAGAAATTTATAGGATTCAATCCAAGCCTTTGGTGAATTCTATACCTATACGAGGTAATTGCATCAAACACTGAGTCTCAAGGCGCTTTTAAAGCCCTTTGATTATATTGATCTTACTCCCACACTTCTAAAGTTTTTTTTGAGTAATGAATTCTCTTATAAGGCACTTGTAAAGTCCTTTGAGTATTTCTTGATCAATCATTCTCATGATGCCCTTCTAAAGTCTTCCGAGATTCACATTTCTAGTTTGTTGCTTATCTCGATGGTCATCGAGTTCATTTTGGTCATCGAATGTTAGTCGGGACTTGACCAATAAAAACAAGAGAATTACAAACTTAAGGTTTTCTCACTTTTCTAAGGAGATGCCTTTTTAGTTCCACTCAAGTGTTCTTCCCAAATCCCAAAACTTGGGTATTTATAGGGAAATGAACCTTGGTTTCCCATTCTCAATCAATGTGGGAGATTTGCAATTTCCCTATTTTATTTTAATCAAAAACAAAATAGAAATGCAAATCAATCAACAAGTTACAAGTGGCAATGGGGGGAGAAGGAGAAGGTGAGGACCACCAAGGGAGGGGACCAATCCACCTTGCTCCCCAAGGCAAACACCAACCATTGGTCCCTACACAAAAACCGGACCACTCCTCCATATGGCTGGCTGGCAGCTTGTCTTGGCTGCCATGGCTTCCAGCTGGTGCCTAGCACTAAGGCTGGGAAGCCCGGCCAGCCAGCTAGCACATCGCCTGCCAGCTCGCAATGCATGCGCAGCCAGCCAGCATGCATGCCTCGCTGCTGCTTGGTGCGTGCTACTAGGCGCTGCTATGCGAGGTTGATGCTTGCTAGCACACACGCATAGCCCAGCACGCCCAGCACGCTGCTGGCTGGTGCGTGGTGCTATGCGATGTGCGAGGTTGCTGCTTGCAATGCGCTAGGCCTTAGCACGCTAGCAAGCACGCAAGCACCATGCCTACATTGCTTGGGATAGCAAGGCCCAGCAAGCCTAGCATGCTGCTGGCCTCGCAATGCTTGCGAGCCAGCGTTAGGCTTGGTGCGTGGCCCAAGCAAGATGCGATGGCTCGGGCTGCTATGCTAGCACGCCCAGCCATGCATAGCCACACCACATGCATGCAAGCATCTTGGATGCTTGTGCCATGCGATGTGCGTGTGCTATGGGATGCTAGGCACGCATAGTTTGGGACCTTGCCTAGCCTAGCACTTCAAAATGAAAGATATATACGTGATACACAATCTCCTATTGTTTTTCAGTCAAATACCCTACTTCTCATCTTATAATACCTCAGGAGCTAATGAAACTATTTTAGTAAAGTTTTGTCTCAATTCCCTTGAAATTGCTCCAAAAATTCAAGTTCCTTTTGGATTTCCTTCTTGATCAATGATAACTGCAACATTGTCATCAGATCGTATTATCATACCGTTGGCGCGTTTCAGTTCTGTACAGGTACGTATAATTACAGCTCTGATCACTTCTGATCTTTCTAAGGGCGTGTTGGGTATTGCTTCTTTAATCACAACAACAATAACGTCACCAATACGAGCATATCGGCGGTTGCTAGCTCCTATGATTCGAATACACATCAATTCTCGAGCCCTGCTGTTGTCTGCTACATTCAAATGGGTCTAAGGTTGAATCATTTTTTGTTTTTATCTGTTCTTTCAATGTAAAAATAAATGAAAAAGAAATATTGTTTGTCCAAAAAAAACTTCTATTTATTTTTATCCAAAAGATCCATTTCCTTTAGGTCCACATTCTTATCCTGAAATAATGAATTGAGTTCATATAGGCATTTTCGATGCCACTATTGATATAGCCCGGCGGGCTATATTTTCGGCTACTCCGCTTATTTCATAAAGTATTCGACCTGGTTTGACAACAGCTACCCAATATTCCGGCGATCCTTTACCAGAACCCATACGGGTTTCCGCGGGTCTTACTGTAACAGGTTTGTCGGGAAATATGCGTACCCATATTTTTCCACCGCGACGTGCATTTCGTGTCATTGCTCGCTGCCCTGCTTCTATTTGTCTAGATGTGATCCAAGCGTGTTCAAGTGCCTGGAGAGCATATCTTCCCAAACAAATACGATTCCCCCGACAAGATATTCCCTTCATTCTTCCTCTATGTTGTTTACGGAATTTAGTTCTTTTGGGGTAATAGTTGATGTTTTTTTGGAATTCCATCTCTACTACAGAACCGGACGTGAGAGTTTCTTCTCATCCAGCTCCTCGCAAATGAAAAAATAAAAATTTCATTTTAAATGAATATTTTATTTTTATATAATAATATATACATGTAATAATACGCTGAATAAATACACTGAATAAATTCTTTTGGATTCACCTAGTTTACTAGATATTTTTATTTGGGTATATAAATAAATAGTCAATTTAAATTTCTTTAAATCTCTACTTTATTCCTTTTTTTTTGTATATTTTTGTTTTTTTTCTATGATATTTCATTCTTTTTCATTTTAGTTTTATAAATTTATATTAAATTGGATTGCTCAAATATGAGGAATTCAATGAAAATAAAAAAGAAAAGGGGAATTTTTGCGGGCGAATATTTACTCTTTTAATATCTATTTTAGCTATAAAGTTAGTTTATCATTTTTTATAATATGAATAGGTTTTTTCTTCGTTCCGCCATCCTTACCAATGAATTGTTAGGATTCATTTTTAATTGAATCTTATGGATTCACGGATTCCGTCGTTCCTATCGCTTCTTGATTAATGATTAGGTCTATAAATTTTACAACGGAGCTCGTAATGAAATTTGTTCTTGAGACAACCCTCTTAGTCGTGATTGGTTCGAAGCTCTTATTTTTTTCTATGAAATAGATTTCTATCATATAATTTTGCGTCAATCTGTATTGATGCTTTATTACATTTTTTTTATGAGATGTTTCAAAGAACTTACATAGTGGAATAATATATCGTTTCTATTGGATTCTTTTTTTTTTTTCTTTCTCTCATCTTTCCTTTTATCCGTATCCTTTTTTTCTTTTTTGTATTTTATTTTGTTTGACAATAAATCTAATGAATTGTTTATGCCAAAAAAATGCATTTTCAACAATGCTAGGGCTAAAATAACATATCTTGACTGCTTCCTTGGATCCAAATAATGTGATGCGATGAGTTGGTTATTAGTTGCTAGTTATGAGTTTCTATCTTGTATGATTTGTTTTTTTTGGTTATTTAGTTTTAATTTTCACAAAAACCAACGAGTCACACACTAAGCATAGTAATTTTTTTAAAAGGTCAATCGAATTTTTATTAAACCTTATGGGATTAAAATGGGATTCAAAATGAGAATTTGTTTGATGGAAAAAGAAGCAAAAAGGTTGTTATTTTATGTTCCATCATTAAATTGATACCAAAAGACAAATTTAAGTAAAGGTTTATTACTCCTCGTCCATAAATATCCAAATTTTGATTCCCAATACTCCATAGATAGTTCGAACGGTATAAGCACAATAATCGATTTTCGCGCGAATGGGTTGTAGCGGAACCCTACCCTCTTGATTAGGGGATTTTTCCCCACCAATCACCATCTGACAAGTGGACCAATCAGGTTCCGCCATGTGTCCGTCACATGGGCCAATAGGAGCCTGCCACGTGTCAAGCAATGATCCGTCCACCATAGACCAATTACGACACGACACGTGTCCTTCCCATGACACCTGGGATAACCGGTCACCTAGGCCCAACTTCCGAGGGAAGCCCAATCAGCCCAAGGTTAACCTAAACCTAGATTGGCACGTTTCCCGAGGTTATAAATACCTCCCTTAATCCTCATTAAGGGGGATTACAGGCTGGTCACGCTAAAAAAGCAGATTACCTACATTAAACACTCTCACCTAGAGAGACCCAATCACTTTAATTTCCGCATTAATTACTCCTTAAACAAGTACTAACTTGATCGTTGGAGGCGGAGCTCCCACCACAAGGAGTCTCCGTTGTTTTGCAGGTACAGGCGTCCGGTTCCAGTCTCGGAATTGTAACTCTCCCGCAGGACATCAGAACACCCCGAAACATTTGGCGCCGTCTGTGGGGAGAGTACTTCTGAGATGGCATCCACGTCTGTACCGACTCCTGAAGAGAGGCGTCCCCTAGACGACCCTCAAGTTCAGTCGGACCACGATACTGAGAATGAATTTGAAGTTAAAGCTCACACAGCTTCAGACGGGACCCTAAGGGCCCGACGTACCCGTCATACCAAAAGGAGGGAACGGGAACATCTTCATACAGGAAGCGAGCCAGCAGGCGCACCCCTGTTCGGCAACAGCCGACTGATGGGTCTGCTCCCATCACAAGGAGTGAACTCATGACCTTCATGAGGGACTTCAAGGGAGAAATTCAAGAGTTGATCAACAAGAAGCCGCCTGCTCTGGACAAGGAGCAGTCGGCTAAGAAACCCTCCACTTCACTGAAGAGGAAACCAGTTCAAGGGCGAGAGGCGACCCCTCATCCTAAATCTAGGAAGTGGGAGCCACCTGCCCTTGATTCCACAAAATACCGTTTTCCTACTCCAGGAAATAGGAAACCTGTTCGTCATATTCAGGCGGACGGGTCGAGGAAAACATACACAGACGCTCGGCTACTGCTAGAGCAGAAGAAGAGTGACCGATTGTCAGAGTCGGCCTCTACTTCAAACTTCCAAGACAGTCTGCGAAATACCTCAATGAGGCATACTCAGTCGTATCGTGAGAGTCAGTCAGGCGGCACCTCCCGTCAGTCCGGCTTTCATAGCGACCAGGCGGTACCAAACTTACCGTTTGTACCGCAACAACAGTATTTTTTACAGCCACCTCCGTTTGGTGGACATGCAGCAAAAAATGTCCAACCTATGAACTGGCAGCTACGGTTGCTTAGACTTGGTGAACAGCCGTCGGCCTTCTCCAAGGAAATTACTGAAGCCGCTCAGCCGGCCAAAGTGAAAAATGTATTAGTAGGCGCCTATGACGGCACTACTAACCCAGAAGACCATCTGATGGCATTCACCAACCTGATGTACCTTCAAGGGTTGGATGATCCCACTTGGTGCAAGTGTTTCCCAGCGACTCTCAAAGGAATCGCACAACAATGGTTCGGCAACCTGCCGACTGGTTGTGTAAATAACTTCAGGACGCTTGCTTACTTATTCACCTCCAACTTCGCCATGAACATCCCTGCGAAGAAGACGACCCTTGATTTAGGAACAATTCAGCAGGGCGAGAAGGAGGGGCTTCGTTCTTACATCAGGCGGTTTAACCTGATGAGAATATAGATTCAAGGGTTACCGGATGAAGTAGCCTATACTGACTTTTTCAGAGGTCTCAAAGACGGGTCGACCTTCAAATTTGATTTGGTCCGAAAGAGGGTGGCGACTCTTCAAGAGGCCTTGATTGAAGCGGAAGCCTATATACAGGCGACTGATCTTTGTGGTATGGTAAAACACTCAGACAAAAGAGAAGGACGACAGAAGCAGTCGTCAAACAAAGACAAGAGAAAAGAGGTCTGGGCGGCTGATTCCTCTAAACAGCCGGCCCAGAAAAAGAAAAAAGAATTCAAACCATACTCCCCAAAGTATGCGTTTAACAAGGATAACCAGTTTATCCTAAAGGAAATCAAGGGACGGATCTCAATTGAGAAGCCGATCCCCATGAAGGTTTCTGCAAACAACCGGAACCAAGAAAAATTATGTGCTTATCATGAAGATGTTGGTCATCACACCAATGAATGCATCAGTCTCATGCGGTATCTGGACCGCCTGGCTGAGCAAGGTGATCTTGACACTTATGTCAAGAAATCTACGGGGATCACTTCCTCAAAAAAGCAGTCGGCCAAAAAGAATCAAAAGGCCGACAGCTCCGATACAGATGATGCAGTCGTCTACACAATTGCAGGCGGCTTCTCAAGAGGCGGCCCCACTATTAGGGGCAACAAAGACAATATCAGGCGGTTAGATGTAAATTCCGTTCACCAAGAACGGCCCTCCAAATATTCATTTCCTGAGATTGTCATCACTGAAGAAGATCTAGGAGGGGTAAGAGGGCCGCATGACGACCCTATCGTTATTGAATGTAAAGTGGCCAACCAGAGAGTTGGCCGAATCCTCATAGATACCGGAAACTCCTCAGATCTCATCAGTAGCAAATGTCTGTCGAAACTAAAATATCAGACTGATTGCATACATCCGTCATCCCACCCTTTAGTAGGGTTTGGAGGAGGAGTCGTCCACCCAGTGGTACGAGTGGATTTACCCATCCGCCTGGGCGAAAAAGGGGAAGGACGACACATGGTAGTCTGGTTCCTGGTAGTAAAAGAACTCTCGGCCTACAACATGATTCTAGGACGACCAACCCTGAATAATTCCAAGGCTGTTATAATCCCATCTCTTATGTTGCTCAAGTTTGAGAGGGATAATGGAACAGTCGGGTCCCTAAGGGGAGATCAGAGGATGGCCCGAGAGTGCTATCTCTCGGATGTCAAGCCCACTATTATGGCCACTGGGTCAAGTGGTGGAAAAACAGACCTTGACAATGTCAAGGAGAGTGCGCCTGTTCAAGAAGCAGGCGGCAAGAAGAGAAAGGCATCCTAGACAGAAGCTCAACCTGGATGGATCCGATCAGGGCATATCTGACAAACGGTACCCTGCCGGATGATCATATTTCTTTTGAATGATGTAAATAGTCAAGGGCTACTTAATAAAAGTTTGCATACTTAATATTCAATTTTGTACTAAGAGGGGCACGCCTACTAACAAACAGTCGGCTACTCTCCATACTCAGTTTTTATTCTTACTTAAGAGGGGCAGGCCGCCTATACATTTATAGTCGGCTACTCTCCATTAAGTATTTTACTCTCTTCAGAGGGGCACGCCGTCTGTACCTTTACAGTCGGCTACTCTCCATTGAGTATTTTACTCTATCTTCAGAGGGGCATGCCGTCTGTACCTTTACAGTCGGCTACTCTCCATTGAGTATTTTACTCTATCTTCAGAGGGGCATGCCGTCTGTACCTTTACAGTCGGCTACTCTCCATTGAGTATTTTACTCTATCTTCAGAGGGGCATGCCGCCTGTACCTTTACAGTCGGCTACTCTCCATTGAGTATTTTACTCCATCACCATAGGGGCATGTCGTCTGGACATATAGTCGGCTACTCTCCATAGAAGAGGGCCGACTGGTTCCAAACACACAGCCACCCCCCTTATACTTAGCTAAAAAATATTAGGGTCTGGCCGACCCTGTGCCTAAACAGGCGGCTACCCTCCTCTTACTTAGCACCTACGTTCACCAAGAACTAACCAAGGCCATAGGCCGAATGATCAGACCAGGCGCCAAGACAACTGATCCAATCTTCAAAACTAATACGACCTGTCCCAACATCATAGCAGGCGTCCGGCGGCATCCCTCCGGATGAAATTCGTCGCAGAGAGCAGCTCCCTTTTGGGTGGAACATTGCTCTATAAACTAATTACACGGCACCTATACGACTGTCCCCAAGGGCAACCACGTAGCCGTTTATGAGACAAGGATAACTCTATCACTAACCAAACCAGTGGTAGCAGTTGACATCTGAGTCAGATGACCGCCTGTATTACTTGGGATAAATGCAGGGGGTACCTCTTGAGTTAATAGCCAACAAACATTGGCGAATCAAAAGGTTCAGCCGGCCTCCGCCGCCTGGTACCTTTACTACTCAAGCAGGAGTGACGGCGACTGAGTAACACCAAAGTTAACTCATAGTTACTCTCTCAAACTTAGTATGGAGCCTAAAAGGTATGAGTCGTCCGCCTGTTTTTAGCAAACAGGGGCTCTCAACCACTACTCCTGCTAGGTTAACAACCTATGAGTTAAAAGCCAACGAACATTGGCGAATAAAGGGGAACAACCGGTACCAACCGCTTGATACCTCTACTACTCAGTTACTTGGCGACTAGGTAACAACCATGTTTACTTGGTCAAACCACTTTCCTACTTGGTTAATTTTACAAATGACAGGACCGCCTGCCTAAAGGGGATCCAGTCTTTAAAATGGTTCGAATACCAATTGGATAAATGGCCGACTGATCGTCTAGCCTGGAAACAGACAACCAGTCGTCCAGGGGCATAGGCGGCGTGACTAACTATCCGTACCTATCTGCAACTATTGGCCATGTAAAACAGTCGGTATAGGGTACAATTGGATATCAGAATATTCAATACTTAAACAAATTTGAAGCAAAACAAAAAATTCATTAAAGAAGCCGGTCATCAAAGACCGGCAAAATATTCAGAGCCCCGGCCCCCTGGCCAAGTAAATACAAAACAAACGGCACGCAGGCCGTGGAAAGAAGACATAAAGCTTAAGAAGGGGGAAGATCTTCAATATCAACAGCTGCTGCCTGGTCAGCACTCTTCTTGCTGGACTCGGCTTCAGCTGCATCCTTCTTCGATGCATTACCCCCAAGCGGCACAAGCGCCACTACCGGCTGCTCCTCCTCCTCCAACGCGTCCTCCAACGCCTCTTCCTCAGCAGCCGCCAGGATCTCTTGATTATATCTATCAGAACACTGGCGATACGTTTTTTCCCATGAGGCAAAGTCGACATTGGGGAAGAGGCGGCCCCAAGTCATGCGTTGGATTTGAGCAGAGTCTTCCATCATCTCCCGGATCAGCTCTTTCTTTTCTTGCTCGGCCTTTTCCGAGAGCTCCTGAGTAAGACTCTTCTCCTGGGTCACCAGGCGTACCTTTACGCTCGCCAAGGATTTCTCCAAGGTTTCGTATGAGGACATCTTTTGGCGAAGAGGTCTCAGCTCGGCCTTGAGGTTGTTGATGGTCGCCTCCAGCTCGCTATTCCTCTTCTGGGCCGCCTCTAACTGAGCCCGGATAGCGGCGGTAGCCTGCGCCTGATAATAAAGAATATCAATGGTCAGAACTTCATTTTGGGCAATTTGAAACATTGCCTTATCACAATCAGAGGCGGCCATAGCTTTTGCAGCCTTTACCTCTTTGTTCTTCCGGTCAAGCGGCTTGCGAAGGTCGTTCACTCGGAGCAGGGCCTAAGGAAAAAGGGGAACAGGCGTCAGTTTCCAAACAAAAAAGAAAACAGGCGTCCTGGAATTCAAATACTCAAAAATATACTAAGTATACCTCAGCAAGGACCCCTGCAATCCCGTCTAGGTCAAGGGTGCCGACACCCCTGACCGCCTCTCTTTCAGCTGAGGAACGGCCTTGATCATAGACTTGGCCACCTCGACCAAGTCAGGCTCCTGAGGGCCGGCTGCATCAAGCATAAACAAACGGATTAGACCTAGTAAAAAAGGGAGCAAGTCTAAAATTTACAAGGACAACTTCATACTTCTAGGCGGCCCAGCTGGAGTTTTAGAAGAAGTGGCCGGCTGTTTCTCAGCCGCCGCATGTTTCCTGGCAGAACCAGGAGAGCTCGCAACAGTCGTCCTCCGGGCCTTGGGGTCCGGCTGTTGGGAAGAAGAAGCTCTTGGAGTGCCCGTCTAAAAAAGAAGAAGTCAGTATATGCATAAACACAACTCCAAAAAGAGGGTGAAAGGTTCGAAGCCCACCAAGGGTGCCCCTTGTTGGGGGAGTCGGTTGAAGACTGTTGCATGATGGAGGCCCGCAACATGGCCGCCGCAGTCTTGGAGGCGGTAATTTTGCTCATAGCGTCCGCTGCAAAAACAAATAGCAAAGTTAATAAGTCATAACAAGAAATGCATGGAACAACAGAGTATTCGACAGGTCGGCTACCTCTTGAGCACCGACTGCTGAGGCCACATGCGGCCAAAAAGTACTCGTCGTAGAGCCATTTGAAGCTCGGGACGCAGTGCAGGGGTACTTGCTCTCGTACCCCTGAAGTAGAGTTCACCTTCGACTCTACTTTGAAGAGTCCTTTATCTAGGATCTCTTTCTTAGCCTTGGGGGGAACAGGCGGCATGCTGCGGCCGCCTGCAAGAAGGGGCGGATTCCTGTTCCACCTGTTGAAGCGCTTGTTCAGCTCTGTGTCTGAACTCTCAATGATGAGGAAGGTGCTCCGCTAGTCCTTCCATTTGTTTGCTTTACCTCTTGTCATGAGGTAGCCCCTGTGGCTCGTCAATTGATACCAGCCGGTACCGCCTGCCTTAGGGGTACGGCTGAGGTAGTTCATGTGGGCGAAAGCCTCGAAGCTCGGCTCCACCCCGTGCAGTTCGCACCCGGCCACATAGCCGAGTACGTTGACCCAGGAGTTCGGGGCTAACTTCCATAACCCCAACTCATACCCATCCAAGATCCGCTGAACAGCCGGATGTAGTGGGAAGCGCAGCCCAGCCTTGATGGCCGCCTCGTAGCAGCCAAAGCAGGCGCTATCATAACTGGTACCAGCCGGCCAGACGACTGTGTCTTCTGGATCCGGCACAAACACTAAAAAGTCGGGGCCCATTGTGTGGTTTGCGATAAAGTTCTCCACTTTCTCTTGCATGGCCGTGATCCGGCCCCGAGGTACCGTGCAGTAGTAGGGGGTATTTTGCTCTCGGTGAGAGGCGGATGGCTCCGCCCAATCGTCCCCCTTCTCAACTGCGTGAGAAAGCCTCGCCTCTTGCAGGCGACTGTTTTTCTCTTCTGTGTCCAGAGAAGCATGGCCAGAAGAGCTAGACTCGGAATCGTCCTCTGACGAGTCCGAAGAGGACGACTCTTCCCCTCTCCCGGAGGGGCCCGCCTCCTCTCCTTTAAAAGGAGCAGGAGAGAATGAAGAATTGTCAACTGTAAAATGGGAAGGGGTCACTTTGACTCCTCCCTCAGAACTGCCGACTTTCAAGCCGCTTTGTTTCACTTCCACATATGGCGCCTGGTCAGATGTTCCACTAATCGGCACCCTGTGGGAGGAGCCGTCTAAGTTTGAGATCCTGGCAGTCTTTTTTGTTCTGGCCATCATGCTCTGCATAGACACAGATACAGTCGGACTTTGTATAAAGGGCAAAGATGGGTCCAGAAAAGGGCAGGCGACACTCCTAGTCCTAGATTCAGCCGTCCCCGGTGACCGGCTGATCACTAACCTAGGTCGTGTCGTGTGCTTCCGTGGTGCCATTTCAAAAAAGAATAAAGTAAAGAGAAAATTAAGAGTAAGAGAACCGACGGTTACCTGAACGAGTGACGATTGATGAAGTTCTGAAAATCCTTTGCAGTCGGCTTGTCAGAGCAGGCCGTAGGCAGAAAGGGTCCAAAATGTCAGAGCAAGTTCAGGGGTCCGAATGTTCTCTCACAAAGTTTTCAAGTGTGAAAATGACCGAAGTCAACACTCCTTTATATAGGCGAAGTGAGAAGGCGAAGGGTCACTTCCAGAATTCAAAATTTTGGCGGGAGAATCTCTCGGCCTCTCGCCGAGTGACACCTGTAGCAGGTCGTCGCCTGTTACAGGGCGATACCTGTCACAGGTAACACGTGACCAGTCACGTGCCACCTGTGAGGGGCAAATGATTAGGGGATTTTTCCCCACCAATCACCATCTGACAAGTGGACCAATCAGGTTCCGCCATGTGTCCGTCACATGGGCCAATAGGAGCCTGCCACGTGTCAAGCAATGATCCGTCCACCATGGACCAATTACGACACGACACGTGTCCTTCCCATGACACCTGGGATAACCGGTCACCTAGGCCCAACTTCCGAGGGAAGCCCAATCAGCCCAAGGTTAACCTAAACCTAGATTGGCACGTTTCCCGAGGTTATAAATACCTCCCTTAATCCTCATTAAGGGGGATTACAGGCTGGTCACGCTAAAAAAGCAGATTACCTACATTAAACACTCTCACCTAGAGAGACCCAATCACTTTAATTTCCGCATTAATTACTCCTTAAACAAGTACTAACTTGATCGTTGGAGGCGGAGCTCCCACCACAAGGAGTCTCCGTTGTTTTGCAGGTACAGGCGTCCGGTTCCAGTCTCGGAATTGTAACTCTCCCGCAGGACATCAGAACACCCCGAAACACCTCTCTTATCCATTCGATACGTGCAATTTCTTTTCCATTGATACGGCCGACAATTTGGATTTGAATTCCTTTTGTATCAGCTCGTTCGGTTAATTCGATAGCTTTTTTCATTGCTTTTCGAAATGATACTCTACTCTTTAGTTGTCCGACTATAAATTCCGCAAGAATGTTAGGGTGCCCATAAGGTTTTGCAATTCTTGTAATAGCAATATTGAGTTTTCGGTTTACACAATTTAATTCTTTTTGTACATTTATTTTTAGGTCTTCTACTTCATGTGGTCGATTTTCTATTAATAATTTTGGGAATCACATATGGATTATCACTTGTATCAGATCAATTCTTTTTTGAATTTCGATACGTGCAATTCCTTCGATACCTGAGGATGCTCTTGTATTTTTTTGTACATAATTTTTGATACAATCCCTTATTTTTTTATCTTCTTGTAGACCTTCTGAATAGTTTTTTGGTTGTGAAAACCAAAGGGAATAATGACTTTGTGTTGTACCAAGTCTGAAACCAAGTGGATTTATTTTTTGTCCCATATTACTTACTCCATCATACAAAGGCTATATTGTATAAGAAACTCTTTATTTTATGCTTTTCTCTAAAACGACCACACAAGAATTCGCGTCGTTGACCTGTAGACATAAGACCTAAGGAAGTTATTAGCTTTTTTGGAGGTAAACTCTCTAAAAATTTCTCATATGAATCAAAGTGGGTTATATCTCTTAATATAATAGTTATGTGACAAGTAGGTTTTTTAATCAGATAACTACGCCCTCGAGCTCGCGGTTTTAATTATTTTAAGGTAATACCTTTATTAAAGTCCGCTTTGCTAATAATTAAATTTGCTTTGTTGAATTTTTTATTGTGGCTAGCATTTGCTGCTGCAGAATAAATCAATTTTAAAATAGGATAACATGCTCGATAGGGCATGAATTCTAATATCATAAGTGTTTCGGCGTAGGAACGACAGCGTATCTGATCAATTAGTCTTCCTGCTTTGTCAACAGACATGGATAGAGAATGACCTCTTGTAGTTATCTCATCACATTGTCCCGGCTCTGGGTGACTGATCCGTATAGACGAAAGACATCAAATTCTGATTTCTTTTCTTTTTTTTAAAAAAAATCCCATAAATTTTACCTCCATTAATAAATGATAAGCATCTATTTTTTTATATTAACTTAATTAACCTTAAGTTAAACTTAACGACGAGACTTATTATTGGTTTTTGCATGTCCCTGGAACTTTAGAGTTAGTGTAAATTCGCCTAATTTATGACCAACTATCCGATCGGTTTGTAAATGGGCAAGTGTTCTCTTCCATTATGGACAGCGATTGTATGTCCAACCATTGTGGGTATTGGAGGATGCTAAAGGACTTGGCAACTCCAGCAGATAGGCTTGTTGATCGGTTATCTGCTCCTTGCGACCAGCTTATGAATGATATGCTAAGGGTAATACTTTACAACTCCCCAGTCATATATCAGTTATGTTTCTTCCCCTTTTACTTGTTTTATTTATGTGGTTAATAAAGTTTTTTTGTTATAAGAAAACTGTCAACTCGGCTGTGGAGGTCGTGCACATGTACTAATATTACCAAAGATATGCAGACCAAGTTGAGACTAAGGTAAAGAAGGGTGATGACGAGCGTAAGGCTGCTATTCTCGAGCTCGAGCAAAACAAGACCCAAATGAAGCTTTTGGAAATGAAAGTTCTGATCATGCGGAACTGAAGGAAAAACTTTTGGATCAAAACAAGCTGACAACCAAAATTGCCGATCTGGAGAAAAGCCTGAAAGCTGAGAAAGCGGAAAAAGACAAGCTGGTGAAAAGCTTAGATGAAGTTCACCGTGAAAAGCCCGGTATCAGGCATCGAGTCGTCAACCGCTTTCTGAAATCGGACTTATACCTAGAAAAGCTTGTTGATCGTTATACCGGCGGATGGGTGGCGGCGCATCGCTGTGTATGCAAGGCCGAGAACTAGGATCAGGAGAAGTGGCAAGTTTGTGAGAGTGCCTATAGTGATGAAAAGCATCACTCTCCTACCAGCTATGAAGAGAACTACTTTGTTGACCCTCCATCTTTTGAGATAATGACGAATGTGGATCCATGAGATATGCTTGACGAGAACTTTGATGATGTTCTACTTGCCAACCCTCAAAGCGAGAAAGGACTAGAGAAGGAGTCCAAGAAGAAAAAAGATTAATGGGGCGGGCAGTCATCACCAAATTCGTCATGTGGATCTTCATTTGCATGTATTCGCCGCTTAGCTGATGAAGTTGTTTTTGTTGTTCTAGGACTAAGTTATCGTCTGTATAAACATTTTAATGTTTAGATTTAGCCGGTCTAATCCTTATGTTTTATGGGTGATGGCTGTCGTTTTCTTTTCTGCTTTTTTATTTCATGCTAAATGACTTTGACATTTATATAAGTTTCCACTGTTATGTATATATGAAGCCCATACTGCTTTGACTTATTTATTCATGTTATCTGCGCATTAATTATATAGCGTATTTTAGCCTGTCATATCTGTTAATTTGTTTAATTTGTTAGGCTTTTACAGATTTATACCTTTGAAAAACTCATTTCAAAAGAATGGTTAATTGGTTTTATTGGTTAAACTGTATTTTAAACCAGGTTCCCTTGCGTTGGTATGCGCGTTGGTCCTCCAAGTAGTTTTAATTAAAACCTACTTGAATACCTTTCGCAAAACGGCTATAGGCCACTATAACATGATTAGATTATGGGTCCAAATTATAGCACGATTTCACCGATAGGATACTTGCAACCCTTTTAGGCCGAGTAAAGACAGTGGATCAGACCATCATTTCAACTCGCCTATTAGGTGCGTTTGTTATCTAACCTCTCTCCACACTTGAACGGGTGAGACAGCTAGCTAGGTTGTTCGCACATTCATATCAAAAGCGGGGGGGGGGGGGGGGGGGGGGGGTTTCACACCATTGATGTCAGGTCGTTAAATTCATTTTCATTAACAGCTTCAGCCAAATACAAAACATTTACAAAGTACGATGACCCTTAGTCATATCGATAATACATAATTTATGAACTAATACGACAGCAGATTTTAAACATAATATTTCTTAAGGACGCTTGCATTCTAGACGTTCTTAAAGGGTACACCCTCCAAAGTCATCAACCGATATGACCGATGCCTTATTGTTTCAAAAATCTGATATGGACCTTCCCAATTTGCGGTAAGCTTGCCATCTACATTTCCCTTCCCTGTAGCTGTCGATCTTCTTAAAACTAGATTGCCATCTTCAAGAGGCCGATAATTAACACGCTTATTGTAAGCGTAACTCATCCTATTTTTGTAAGCTGCAAATTTAATGAAAGCCTTCAACCTTACCTCTAGCAAAAAATCTAATTGATGTTGCAATAGAAGGTCATTTTGCACTTCATAGTAATGTTGGATACGAAACGTGGGAAGGCCGACTTTGGCTGGGACCACCGCTTCTGAACCAAAAGGGAGGTTGAAAGGTGATTCTCCAGTTATTTCTTTTGTTGTCGTTCTATTGGCCCACAGTATCTCCGGTACCAAATCGGCCCACAGCCCTCGTGCGTCTTCAATTTTCTTTTTCAGCGCACTAAGTATTTGCTTATTTGCGGCCTTGATATGCCTATTTTATATAGTGATTTACCCCCATCCCTTGGTCATATTGGTGTATTTTTGGCTCTACGGAGCTACTTTTATTACTAATATGCATTTTCTAGTGTTTTAGTAGCCTTCATATTATTTTGTAGGAAATTGCAGATTTGGAGCATTTTCCCGGACTTATATAAGCCACTACGAGCATTAGATAGGATCGCATTCATATGACCACATACCGAAGCTCAGACCGTGTTGGAGCAGTCAAACTGGTGATTAAGGGCTCGATGAAGAAGAAGAGACCGAGGCTTTGGATCGAGTTATAAGGACCCAAAGGGAAATCCGGATTGGGCCAAGTAATTAGCCCAATTGAAGATTCCATTAATCCCGGATGCTCGCCCAACCAGGAGTACCCTTGCCCTGAGGCGCGCCCGGCCGAGCAAGGAAAATAGAGAAGAAGCACTCCTCGCCCTGAGGCATGCCAGACCGGGCTCGTAAGAGAGAGTCACCAACCGAAGGCGGGCCCGGCCGGGCGAGATGGCGCCCAACCGGGCGTGTGTTTCTGAGGATCGTTTAGCGATTTTTAATCTTTGTTTTAGCTTAGGATTTTTAGCTTTAGTATAAGTACACTTTGTAAAGCGAGATTTGGGACGTCTTTACATTAGTAAATTCAAGATTTTTAGTTTTAAGCTTTAGATTAATACTCTTGTTCTCTCAACTCTTTTTTGGTTTATGCAATTCATTATTTTAGTTTATTTTGGTAATGATTTCTTTCCCTTTTATTTTCAGTAATTTTATTGCTTTGATTAATCATGTCTTGTTTTATTGCTTTGTTTGGTTTAGATTTTAATATGTGTGAGTAGTTTTATTTCTAGGGTTTGTGGGGATCCATAAATAATATGAACGGGTAATTTATTATTGTTGATTGTTAATGCTCAATTGATTTTCTATTAAATTGATTTAATGATATGCAATTAGATTTGGCCAGGTTTAATTATATGAGTTATGCAATATTGATTTGAGATTCGAGAGATGAGAATTGATGTTTAGGCTTAGTTTCAATAGGCAGGTTAATTTATAAATGATTAAGTCAAAATTCGAGAGATGCGATTTAATACTGGTAGATTAATTCTATTATTGTAATACGTAGTGAAAGCCCTTTATAATCTGATTAATTAATTGATGCATTGATGATTGATTGTTGTGTTTTACCCTGGAATATTATTTATTGGTGAACCTATGCCTAAGGCTTTGATTTATTGATTTCTCCTTAGTTTAATTTGCTTTAGTTTATTTATTCTCCTTAGATTAATTCTCACAAAACAATTTGGTTACTTGATAATTAAGATTATATTTAATTATTTAGGAATAGAAAGACTTTGTTTCCCTGTGGATTCGACCCTACTTCCCTATCTGCTTTAGTTAGAGGACTTAGGTAATACTTTTGATTAGGTGATACGACTTTATCCTGTCAGGCCTCAGCCTGACCGTTTGACTGTGGATGGCAAACTGCTTCATAGGCAAATTTTACCCAGTATATGCTCAAGAAATTTTTGCCATGGCTGCAATCAAATTGGGAGTCGTGATCAAACATCATTTCCATCGGCATACTAAATCCGGTGAATATGTTTTTCCAGATGAATTTTTTCACCTCATTTGCCGTTATTTTTGATACCGGTTCGGCATCTATCCATTTGGTGAAGTAATCTACTCCAATAATTAGGAACTTCCTGTAGGGTTTCGTAGTGACCCGACACTACGCGGAAGGAAACCCCCCAAGACCCGCCCCTTAATTAAAGCAATTAATAAGCATAATAAACTTAATCAAGCAAGACTAAGAACAAGAATTATACCTTTGTTGCGTGCTTCGCTCCCGAAGAGCTCTTACTTCAAGATCCCGAAACTACGAGATCTCCGACGGATCGTACCCTCGACCCGACCCGAGCGTCCCAAGTCTTGAAGGTTAGTCAAGACCCGGACAAAACAAAACTATGAGTTTTACGAATCAAAGGTTTACTCTAATTACAAGAGTTGCCTTTTTAATTCCACTCAAGGTTGTGTATTTCCCAATACCATGCCTTTGGTATTTATAGGGAATGCACCCTTGAACTTCATTTCCCAACCAATGTGGGAGAATGAATAATTTTGATAATTAATTTATTACCAAAATAAATTAATAATTAAATTCAATCACAATGCAACAAGTGTCAAGGGGAGAGAGAAGGTTAGGTGAGGACCATGAAGAGGTGGGGGGGACCATTGCCTTGCTCCCCAAGGCTTTGCCCAAGCCTTGGTCCCCACCCCTCACAAAACCGCCTTAAGCAAGGGGCTGCTAGGCTGCTACCAGCTAGCACGCCAGCTAGCAATGCCAGCTAGCCCAGCCAGCAAGCACCAGCCCAGCCAGCAGCCTCGCATCCCAGCCAGGCAGTGCATGCTTGGTGCTGGGCGATGCTTGGCACTGGTGCGTGCTAGTGCTAGGCGCTGGTGCGTGCTGGCGCTAGTGCTGGCCCTCGCCTCTCTCGCACATGCTCGCATAGCCAACATGCGTGCTGCTAGCGAGCCACGCATGTTGGCCCCTTGCCTCGCCAGCTACACGCATCACCCTCGCACTACGCACATGCCTCGTACACACACTCGCATCCCTCGCTGCACCTCTCGCACATGCACATGCCTCGCACACCTTGCTAGCCCAGCCAGCGAGCCTACGCACGCAAGGGCCTAGCATGCGTGCTGGGCGATGCTGCCAGGCATCCTCGCACTAGCACATGCTAGTGCCCAGCACTGCTATGGTTGTGCTTGGTGCGAGGCACGCACATGCATATGCACATGCGCCAGTGCCTAGCACTGCGATGGCCGTGCTTGGTGCGTGTGTGTGGCCCTGCCATGTGCTGATCAGCGATGGTGCCTAGGCATCATGCTAGGGCTGCGATAGCGCCTAGGCATAATGCTAGGGCTGCGATGGTGCGCCTAGGCTGTGATGGTGTGCCTAGGCTGCGATGGTGCGCCTAGGCATCATGCTAGCTGCGATGGGCTGCCTAGGCATGATGCTAGGGCTGCGATAGCGCCTAGGCATGATGCTAGGGCTGCGATGGTGCGCCTAGCACACCTAGTGTGCTTAGGCTTGCGCCTAGCCATGCTAGGTGCATGCTAGCTCGAACTAGCCTAGCATCCACATGGTTAGACCATTGTGGTGCTACAGCTACACTCGTACTTGTCACTTGTGATTTTGCGACGCTCGGCCTCGACGCCCTAGGCTCGATATCCGACGTCTGTATTCATAAAACTCTGTCGACTCATTAAATCCTTTTGGATTAATTCGTCGTCTCGGATCGGTGATTCAATTGGGTTCGACCCGAAGGGTTTAGTTAAGATTAAGCTGTAATATCAATTGTACCTTGATATTACTGATCGGAAGCGGTCTCCACCTAGGCATTCCAATCACTTGATCTTACTGAAGAATTAACTCTGTAATAATTATGAACCCTCTATCGGAAGAATACACTTGTTGGAAGGACACCATTCCTTTCACTTCCTTCCCCTGGTAGCCGATGTAAAAGGTCCGACATAGTAACCTCTCTTCATAGCTTCTAAAGACATTGACCGACCACCACGCATGATTTTCGCATTCACCCTCGTGAATTTCTTTATCAAACTTGCGGATTCAAAGGCCTTTATGCACCTTCGCAGCGGTAATGAGAAACCTCTCTTATATAACCCTTCGCGAAACATAACTAACCAAATGCTATCCTTCTTCACTTTTTGGGCTTTAAGCTTGTCAGCAGGGAAGGCATCATATAACTTATAAGCCAAAATATCATCATACCACTCTCGGCCCCCGTCAATGCAGTTAACTGAAAGGAATGGTGTCCTTCCAACAAGTGTATTATTCTGATAGAGGGTTCTAAATTATTAGAGAGTAATTCTTCGATGAGGTCAAGTGATCGGAATGCCTAGGTAGAGGTCGCTTCCGATCAGTAATATTAATGTAAAATTAATATTACAGCTTAATCTTAACTAAACCCTTCGGGTCGAACCCAATCGAACAACCGATCCGAGACGATGAATCAATCCGAAGGGTTAGATGAGTCATCAGAGTATTACGAACAAAGACGTCGGATATCGAGCTTAGAGCATTAAGACCGAGCGTCGCAAGTCGAGTAGAATTTAGAATTCGATGAGACGTGAAATCAAACAAGCAACGAGTTCAAGCCTAGCCGTAGCCTCGCATTGGCCTAGCCATGTGAGTGCTAGGCTAAGCGAGGTCCCAACCTATGCGTGCCTAGCATCCCCTAACACACGCACATCGCATGGCACAAGCATCGCTAGATGCGTGCATGCGTGTGGTGTGGCTATGCATGGCTGGTTGTGCAAGCATAGCAACCCTAGCCATCGCATCATGCTAGGCAACGCACCAAGCCCAACGCTAGCTTGCAAGCATTGCAAGGCCAGCAGCATGCTAGGCTTGCTGGGCCTTGCTATCGCAAGCAACGCAGGCATGGTGCCTTGCGTGCTTGCTAGCGTGCTAGGGCCTGGCGCCTAGCTCATCACAGCCTCGCATCTCGCACAGCACCATGCACAAGCCAGCAGCGTGTTGGGCATGCTGGGTTGTGCATGTGTGCTAGCAAGCAGCAACCTCGCATAGTAGTGCCTAGCAGCACGCACCAAGCAGCAGCGATGCATACGTGCTGGCTGGCTGTGTGCTGGCTGACTGCGCATGTGTTGCAGGCTGGCTGGCTGGGCTGCCCAGCCTTGGTGCTAGGCGCCAGTTGGCAGCCTTGGCAACCAAGGCAGGCTGCCAGCCAGCCAAGTGGAGGAGTGGTCCAGTTTTTGTGTGGGGACCAATGGTTGGTGTTTGCCTTGGGGAGCAAGGTGGGTTGGTCCCCTCCCTTGGTGGTCCTCACCTTCTCCCTCTCCTCCCATTGCCACTTATAGCTTGTTGATTGATTTAGCATTTTATTTTGTTTTTGATTAAAATAAAATAAAGTAAAATGCAAATCTCCCACATTGATTGAGAATGGGATATCAAGGTTCATTGCCACTCAAGTTTTGGGATTTGGGAATAACACTTGAGTGGAACTAAAAAGGCATCTCCTTAGTAAAGTGAGAAAACCTTAAGTTCGTAATACTCTAGTTTTTATTGGTCAAGTCTCGACTAACCTTCGGGATTAAGACCGTTCGGATCGGGTTCGTGGGTACGAGCTGTTGGAGACCGTCGCGAATGCGGGATTTAGCTTTTCAAGTAAGAGCTCGGGTTCGAGCGAAGCACGCGTCAAGGGTAAGAATATCTTTTCTCTTTCTCTCTTTTATGTTGTTAATTATGTGATTAAATATTTAGTTGCTTTAATTAGTGAGCGGGTCATGGGCGAGTTTCTCTTCCGCGTAGAGTCGAACTCTACGAAACCCAACAGCGGTATCGGAGCCGCGCTCATTTTAATTAATAATTAATTGAGGTGATTTAAAATGGATTTAAAATTCTGGTTTTGCTTTCTAATTAGATTAGAAGCTCGTTTTAATTAGTTTAATCTCGTATTTTACTAATTTTGGCCAACGAACCCAGATTTCGACTCAGAAATAGTGATTTTTGGGTGGAACCGATGTTCTAAATCGAAATTGACTCTCTTTGAGAACTGTCCAGAAGCCAATATCCACCCAGAAACATGTTTTTCGAGGGTTTTTTCATTTTGACGAAAAAATTTAAATTTTTAAACCTTGATTAATTATGGGTTGTTAAAGGTAGATTAAATGTATATATGCATCACTAATCTACTGCAATTATAAACCTTATTAAGCATGTTTATGAAGTCATAATTGGTGCCTAATTTGGTGAGTTCATTTTTCACATAAACTTGAAATTTTCACAGTTTTGCAAATAAATTGCTTCAAGTGTGAATGTTTATGGTGATGAATTTGTAATTTTTTGAAGTCCCTAATATTTTGAAGATCCAATCTTTAATTGTTTATTTGGTTGGAACTTTGATAGTTAAATTCCATGTTGAACTAATGTTTGGTCTTAATCATTTTTAAGTTGATTAAAATCCTAAAAGTTCAAAACTTGTTATTTAAATTTAATTAATCTTCATATTGGAAGATGTAATACACAAGTTATTGTTGGAAATTTTTCATTGGATGAAAGGGTTTATTTTTTCAACCTCCTTAATTTTGTCAAATCTCATTATTAATTTATATTTGATTAAATTAATTATGAGTATAGCCCTTCAATTTTGTAGCATGAAGATAGACCTAAATAGATTTAAAGAATGGTTCTTGAATAATTTAGGCTTGTTTACTATTAAAATTGAATTTAATTAAGTTGGACTTATTTTATTTTTCATTTTGCCCTAAATTGGTTCTAAAATAAATTTAGAATTAATTTTATGTCACACAAATATCGGGATTTAAATCCCGAGAAAAAAGCACGCAAATCGAGGTGAAACCACCCAAGCGCCACCAAGGCTAGCTAGGCTTCCTAGGTGCGCATTAGGGGTGAGCAAACCGGGTACCCGGTCAAAATTTTAGGATCCGGACCCGGAATTGGTTGGAACCGGGTCCTAAAATTTGGAACCGGAATTGGAACCCGTACAACCAGGTCCTAAAATTTAGGAATTGGAATTGATTCCACCGGGTACCGGTTCCGATTCCGAGTACCCACTTATATATATAAGTGTTGAAATATAATACAAATCATAATTTTTTTTTGGTTTATTTATACTTTTAGCGTTTAATACTTGTATTTTTATATACATTAAGCTATTTTGATTATATTAAATATTAATTTTTTTTTTATTTTACTAATTAGTTACGTTCAACATGTTTTTGTTTTTTTTTTAAATATATTTTGTACAATATATGTTGGGTAACCGGTATAGTAGAGCGGAGAGAAAAATCAAGAAGTTTTAGGGTTTTATTTGATAGTGGGTTGAGAGTTTTATAAGCAATTGGGTTTAGAAATTAAAATGGGTTGTACATAAATCTTTAGTTTCTTAAAAACACAAACAATCCACATACTATATCATATACAACCGGGTACCCAGTGGGTACCGGGTCCAAAATTTTAGGATTTGGAATCGGAACCGGTTACAACCGGCTTCGAAATTTTGGACCCGGTCCCAGAACCGGTGAGACCAGTTCTGGGTCCGGACCCGGAGGGTCCTAACCGGTTCCGGGTCCGGTACCGGGTACCTTGGATCTTTGCTCACCCCTAGTGCGTATGGTGGTGCTGCAACCTCATCATGGTGCTACTGTGTGGCGGGCTAGGAGTGCACAGATGTTGCGTGGTGCTGTGTGGTGCATGGCTGCTGGTCGTTGCTCACAAGTGTTGCTAGGCAGCAAGGCAGCGAGCCTAAGCAGGCCTAGCCACACATTGCCAGCGCCAGCACGCATGTTGCGATGCTGCTGGTGCTAGCAAGCGTAGCATAGCTTGCTAGGCAAGCATGGCTGCGCCCAAGCACACACAAGCCCAAGCCTCGGTACCTAGCAAGCCTAGCCCCATGGCTAGGATGCTAGGCACTCGGTTTTAGTGGGCTGGATATTATGTTACGTGGGCTATGACTTTTGCAAATTTTTGCCGTTTTAATTTTACTTAATTATTTTAACGAGGCTAGGCCTCGGTTCTTCCGGCTCTTGCAAAAATATTTTTGACAAAATTTGGGTAAACCGACTTAATTAATTAGATTAATTAAGTTGGATGCGGAATTTAGTGGGAGCTTCGTTAATTGCATGAACTAATTGCGTTTTAATCACATAAAATATTTAACAACTTTGACTAGTTTTAATTAGGCGCGTTAATTGGATTAACCACCTAAGTTAGTTACTAGTTTGCGTGTGTTATGCATTGTTACTTGTTTGTCGTTGTAAAATGCATGGGCCATTCACATATAGTGAATGGATGAACGAAAAGTATATATTGTTTCACAGGTTTTGTGAAAATGGCAACTAGTGGGGCCCGATTAGGATAGTAAATATGGACTGCGATCCGTTATATACTTTTGTAAATCTAAATACGGTCTGCGTACCGTTGCGTATTTTTGTACCTTAATATTTAGATTATTCCTAGTCGTAGTAGCTACTAGATGCTTAGTTGGCGGAGATGTCTCGAAGACGGCGTTTCTAAGAAGTCAAGCCAAAGAAGTTGCATTGGAGACCCTTGAAGATTCGAAGATTTCAAGGGGTCATGCTAGTTGCCAAATGCATCTTATACTTATGATTTATATATATTGTGATTATATATGATTGAATTGTATGATAGATGCATGTTTAGGATTTCAAATGTTGCGATGATTAATTAAGTTCACTTAAATCAACCAACATAGACACCCTAGGTCCCTATAATATTGAGCCAAATTTGCCATTCCAAGAACGACACTTACCGAACTAATGCGTGTGGTGATGGGCTACGCCAAAGCGAGGCATCACCGCTTCCCTAGGAACGTAAGGTATATTAGGTATACAAGTCGTCTTGGTTAAGCTCAACGATATTGGTAAGGAGTCCTTAGATGTCGTGGCAATGGAGATAAAATGTCAAGGAAGCATTAGATGCGACGTTTTATCGAACCAAGAGTAGCTTGGAGCTATTAGCAATTGGATTGCTTACCCTAAAATATTAAGTGTTAAGACAATCCAAAGCATGCTTAATCACTTTTTGATTTTAGGGATCTTGGAATCATCTTATTCTCGCCTAAAAGGGCTAATGTTAATGCGTGGATAAAATGCTCAATAATATTGAAAATTTGCATGAACGCTTTAAATTTCAAACTTTTGGTTTATGAATGGTTTTTCATTTCAAATTCTTTCAATTGTAGAAACATGTCTACAAGTAACTCAAACAACAACTCTATGTACCCGGAACTCCCCGACAAGTTGGCTTTTAGCCTTAACTTGGTCAAATTCAAGGAATGGGAGGAGGAACTCAGGAAAACTCTTCGGAATTATTCCTTGGAATACACTCTTGATACTCCCATTCCAAGCTTCTTCTCTAAGGGAATCATAAGCGATGAGGCTCATGATAAATGGTCTTCCGATTGCAAGAAAGTCACACATCTAATGGATATTTCCATCCCGGAAGATTAGAAGGAAAAGCTCTCCTTCTATTTTTCGGATATTTTCCTCAAAGCACTTGAGGATCTTGTCAATGTAAAAGTCACCAAGAGTGACAATGGCAACTATGATGGACTTGTGTTTGATTTGACTAGGTCACTCTCAAACATGAAGATAAAGCCACCGGATGTGGGTTGTCTTGCTAAGGAAAGGCGCCGGCTTTGGTCAAGGGTCTACAATACCAAATCGAGACCCAGTATGCCCCTCCGACCTCATGTGGTGGGAATGACTAGGCTCTTCAAGCACATGCAGCTTCTCAGAATCTCATTGGAGGATGAGATGGCAGGACATATCTTGCTTTCTTCACTCCACTCGGGCTATGATGCACTTAGAGTGCATATAGCTGCAGGAAAGGAGACACGCTCTTTAAAAGAGGTGGTGCAATTGCTTAGCCGAGCCACCTCCTATGGAGCGACTGAGAGGCCCTTGAGAGCAAGGAAGAGGGAGTTCAAGAACAAGGCAAAGATGCGATGCTTCTATTGTGGTGGAAAAGGCCACTACAAGAGGGAATGCAAGCTCTTCCGAAAGGATGAGGAGGAGAGGAATGTGGCATCTGCCTCAGGTATCTTCATTAACACTTGTGTATAAAGCTATTCATAGGTATTGGATACCATGTTTAACTAACTTTATGTTTCCTTTTCAGGAACCAAGTGAGAAGGCATCACAAGTGAGAGGGTATTGGATACCATGTGCATCGACAAGCGGACGACAAAGATGGTCTTTTGATCGTGCCTGTAGGCACATATATTTTGTCTATGGCTTGTAATTAAACAATGGTTGTTTCTCATGCTTTTGAACATACTTTTGATCTATGGTGTTGTACACCAAGTTATTTTGATCACAAGACTTAATCAATGGTTGGTTTTTTGAAATGTCTTGTTTATATATTCTATAGAATTGCATATGTTTAGACAAATTAATGATACCGCCAAAAGAGCCAAGACCATTGATTCGAATCAAACATACTTGTGGCATTGTCGTCTTGGCCACATTAACATCAAATGCATCAAGAAACTTCTTCAAGAAGGTGTTCTTGACTCATTCGACTTAGAGTCATTTAAAAATTGCGAAGGATGTCTGTTAGGCAAGATGATAAAGCAGCCATTCTCCAAGTTAGGAGAAAAGGCAAGTGACTTATTGGGTCTAATACATACGGATGTATGTGGAGGGATCCATCTGCGGCCGTATATGTTTCGACCTTTGGATCTTCATCCATATCATGGTCTGAAAAGACCTCAACCGTAGGCTGACCAATGAGTACACCCGCAAGGCATAGTTATAGATATTTCATTACCTTCACGGAAGACTATAGTAGATATGGATATGTCTACCTTATGTTGAACAAATCTGAATCTTTTGATAAATTCAAAGAGTTTCAGAGTTTGGTTGAAAATCAGCTTGGCAAGAAAATCAAAGCACTTCGATCAGATCGAGGTGGTGAGTATTTGAGCCATGAATTCGATGATCACTTCAAAGAAAATGGTATTATTTCAGATTTGACACCTCCTAGAACTCCACAATGGAACGGAGTATTCGAACGAAGGAATAGAACCTTGTTAGACATGGTTCGATCAATGATGGGTCTTAGTGAACATCTTATCTCTTTCTCGGGACACACACTTCTAACTGCGGCACTAACACTGAACCGTGCTTCGTCAAAAGCTATCGAAAAGACTCCATATGAATTATGGACGAAGAAACCTCCATGGTTGTCTTTTCTTAAGATTTGGGGTTGCAAAGCATATGTCAAGATATTAATTTCTGACAAACTTTACCCAAAATCTGACAAGTATTTCTTTATGGGCTACCCAAAAGAAACCAAGGGGTATTACTTCTACAACAAATCCGAGAACAAAGTGTTTGTTGCTCGTGATGGTGTCTTTTTTGAGAAGGAACACCTTTCCAAAATGACAAGTGGAAGGAAAATCGAACTCGACGAAGTTCGAGAGGATGAGCAACAAAGTCAACCTGACAAAACTGACAATCAAAGTGCTTTAAAAGCAACTAATGACATTGGTCAAAGTCAAACCGACAATGCAAATGCTCAACCTATTACCTTGCGTAGGTTGCAACGGCCAAGATCTCAACCAGACAGATACCTTGGTATTGTCTTAACGGAAGATCAAGAAATCTTAATTATGGATGGTGATGAGCCAGCGACTTACAAACAAGCTATGACGAGCCCTGACTCTGCAAAATGGAAAGAGGCCATGAAATCCGAGATGGACTCAATATCTGAAAATCAAGTCTTGGACTTGGTTAATTTGCCCGAAGGTTACAAACCTATCGGTTGCAAATGAATTTTCAAGTTGAAAAAAAAAACAAAGATGGAAATGTATCTGTATACAAAGCTAGACTAATGGAAAAAGGTTACAGGCAAATTCACGGAGTTGATTATGATGAAACCTTTTCGCTAGTTGCAATGCTTAAGTCCGTCCGGATCATCCTAGCGATTGCTGCATATTACAATTATGAATATGGAAAATAGATGTTAAAACCGCCTTCCTCAATGGGATTTTGGAAAAAACTGTGTATATGACACAACCGGAAGGTTTTGTTGATCCAAGCAATGCTGGGAAAGTATGCAAGCTTAAGAATTCCATTTATGGACTAAAGTAAGCAAGAAGAAGTTGGTTTTCGCGATTCGATGAAGCTATTAGTAAGTCTGGTTTTATCAAGAATCCAGATGAGTCTTGTGTTTACAAGAAGGTCAATGGGAGTGACATCGCATTCCTAGTCTTATATGTCGATGACATATTACTCATTGGAAACAACACTAAACTGTTAGAGTCCGTAAAGGGCTGGCTTGGGAAGTGCTTTTCAATGAAGGACTTAGGAGAGACACAATACATATTGGGCATCAAGATCTATAGGGATAGATCTAAGAGGATGATTGGATTGAGCCAAAGTACTTATATTGATAAGGTACTGGCACGATTCAACATGGAAGGGGCCAAGATAAGGCACCTACCTATGTCCCATGGCATAACTCTCAGCAAGAAGCAGTGTCCATAGACACCTGTTGAGCGAGAGAGGATGAGTCAGATTCCATATGCATCGCTTATTGGATCGATCATGTATGCCATGATATGTACTAGGCCGGATGTATCGTATGCCTTGAGTGCTACGAGCCGATACCAATCAGACCCAGGAGAGGCGCATTGGACTGCGGCCAAGAATATCCTAAAGTACCTGAAAACGAAAAAGGATAAATTCCTGGTCTATGGTGGCTGTAACGATTTGGTTGTTGAAGGTTATACTGACGCGAGCTTCCAAACTGACAAAAACGACTCCAAGTCGCAGTCAAGGTACATATTCTGCCTAAATAGAGGAGTGTGTAGTTGGAAGAATGCTAAGCAAAGCACCACTGCAGATTCTACAACTGAAGCCGAATACTTGCCAACTTCGGAAGCAGCTAAGGAGGCAGTTTGGATTCGTAAGTTCATTGGTGAACTTGGTGTTGTACCCTCGATTAAGGGTCTAGTAGACCTCTATTGTGATAACAATGGATAGGGAGCCAAGGGAACATCAGAAGGTCAAACATGTCAAGCG
Organism: Chenopodium quinoa; assembly: GCF_001683475.1. Lineage (NCBI taxonomy): Eukaryota > Viridiplantae > Streptophyta > Magnoliopsida > Caryophyllales > Amaranthaceae > Chenopodium > Chenopodium quinoa. The sequence goes on from NW_018744239.1 coordinate 10,422,744, forward strand.
GCGATTTCACATGATAAGGGAATGGAAATCCGAAAGTGAAATCAGAATTTGTAAGATTGGAACGGACGACAATGTAGCCGATCCTCTAACTAAACCTTTGTCTCAAGTGAAGCACAACAAGCATGTTGAGGCAATGGGAGTCAAGCATATTGGAGATTGGCTTTGATTTCCCTGTATAGGTGTATTAATTAAACTTGATGTCTTAGTGTAAAACACTATGTTGAACCATTCAATTTTGGAGCAATTAAATTTTCTGCAAATTTATGATTAATCCATATCTATTTAATTGTGGTTTAGAATTAAATAATGAGTCAATTCGATTTATGAGAATATTCAAAACAGGGTATCAAGACCATGTCTTGGATAAAGAAACACCTGTTAAGTGAACATTGAATATTTTAATCGAAAATATCCCTAATCGAGGTCATTTAAACTATGGACGACTAAATGACCACCTGAGATTAGTGTGTAGTATGATTTATAGCACCGTTTCTTGTGCTATAAGGACATGATAGTCATAAATCATTTGCACAGGTACTAGTTTGGAACTGTACCGGATAGACCTATGAGAGTACTTCAAGAAATAATAAATCTTTATAAGTATATTTCTCATTATATCTATCGGAACCTTTTTTCCTCGACCATGAGTATTGCAAGTTAATTCTCTTGTTTGAGTACTAGTCGTTTTGATGTTGTCAAACGTCTGCCGTAAATGGGGATTATAACAGTAACACTTAGGCGACTAGGTCCTCTTAGTAAGGGAAGCTTACAGTACAAGATTGGGAATGTCCCCCTATTAACAATAGGAAATATGTATTTATTGTTTACAAGGCCTCTCGAAGAGCGAGACTGTGAAAATGCATGGTCGTGCTCAAATGGATTTTAGAAATCATTTGTTTATTGACAGTCAAACTCGGGAATCGAGAAACACTTCTGGACATAATAAGGATGACGGAGAATCTTACCTTATAGTTCATGAAGAGACATTAAGAGACATAGGAAAAGGGCTATACACTAATTGCACACTTGTCCGGAAGGACAAGTGGGTGATTGAAAGGAATGGTGTCCTTCCAACAAGTGTATTATTCTGATAGAGGGTTCAGAATTATTAGAAAGCTAATTCTTCAATGAGGTCAAGTGATCAGAATGCCTAGGTGGAGGCCGCTTCCGATCAGTAATATTCATGTACAATTAATATTACAGCTTAATCTTGACTAAATCTTTCGGGTCGAACCCAATTGAACAACCGATCCGAGACGACGAATCAATCCGAAGGGTTAGATGAGTCATCGGAGTATTACGAACAAAGACGTTGGATATCGAGCTTAGAGCGTCGAGACCGAGCATTGCAAGTCGAGTCGAATTTAGAATTCGATGAGACGTGAAATCAAACAAGCAACAAGTTCGAGCCTAGCCGTAGCCTTGCATTTGCCTAGCCATGTGAGTGCTAGGCTAGGCGAAGTCCTAACCTATGCGTGCCTAGCATCCCCTAGCACAAGCATCGCAAGATGCGTGCATGCGTGTGGTGTGACTATGCATGGCTAGGCGTGCTAGCATAGCAACCCTAGCCATCGCATCATGCTAGGCCACGCACCAAGCCCAACTCTAGCTCGCAAGCATCGCAAGGCCAACGGCATATCGCACAGCACCACGCACCAGCCAGCAGCATGTTGGGCATGCTGGGCTATGTATGTGTGCTAGCAAGCAGCAGCCTCGCATAGCAGCACCTAGCAGCACGCACCAAGCAGCAGCAATGCATGCGTGTTGGCTAGCTGTGTGTTGGCTGGCTGCGCATGTGTTGCGGGCTGGCTGGTGATGTGCTAGCTGGCTGGCTGGGCTGCCCAGCCTTGGTGCTAAGCGCCAGCTGGCAGCCTTGGCAGCCAAGGTAGGCTGCCTGCCAGCCAAGTGGAGGAGTGGTCCGATTTTTATGTGGGGACCAATGGTTGGTGTTTTCCTTGGGGAGCAAGGTGGGTTGGTCCCCTCCCTTGGTGGTCCTCACCTTCTCCCTCTCCTCCCATTCCCACTTGTAGCTTGTTGATTGATTTAGCATTTTATTTTGTTTTTGATTAAAATAAAATAAGGGAAAATGCAAATCTCCCACATTAATTGAGAATGGGAAATCAAGGTTCATTTCCCTATAAATACCCAACTTTTGGGATTTGGGAAGAACACTTGAGTGGAACTAAAAAGGCATCTCCTTAGTAAAGTGAGAAAACCTTAAGTTCGTAATACTCTAGTTTTTATTGGTCAAGTCCCGACTAACCTTCGGGATTAAGACTGTTCAGGTCGGGTTCGTGGGTACGAACCATTGGAGACCGTCGCGGTTGCGAGGTTTAGCTTTTCAAGTAAGAGCTCGGGTTCGAGCGAAGCACGCGTCAAGGTTAAGAATATCTTTTCTCTTTCTCTCTTTTATGTTGTTAATTATGTGATTAAATATTTAGTTGCTTTAATTAGTGAGCGGGGCTTGGGCGGGTTTCTCTTCCGCGTAGAGTCGGACTCTACGTAACCAAACATTAACCTTCACTTGAGTTTCATCAATGCTTTTGTGATCTAGGATCTCGACCATTACTGTTCATTCTAGATCATTGAAACTTGAACTTGCCAATTTTGCCAAGGAATCTACCTGTACATTCTGGGTACGTGGGACCAGATTGATAAAGTACTCTAAATCCGCCGTTACTTCTTTTTATTTGGCCAGGTAAACTATCATCATTTGCTCACGGGCTTCATATTCGCCGCTTTACTAACTTGCAACCAACTGTGAGTCCGTTGATAATTCAATCTGTTTTGCCTCTGCCGCTATGCATAACTGGACTCCCGCGATAGCTACTTCATACTCAGCTTCGTTATTGGAAGCTTTGAATTTGAACTTTATAGCATACTCAAACACATCCCCCTGCGGGGAAGTCATTATAATACTGGCCCCTCAACCGGTTGAAGCTGCTGAACCGTCAATTGAGACCCTCCATGTACCGATATCTTTCTCTTCATCTGCGTAAGATATTTCCACAATGAAGTCAGAAAAAGCTTGTGCCTTTATGGACACTCGTGGTTTGTAAACTAGATCATATTTCGACAGCTCTATGGCCTATTTAAGCAAACAGCCGAGGTTTCCATTTTCTGAAGTGACTTCTCCAACGGCTGATTCGTTAGAATTTCAATTGTATGCGCATCAAAATACGGCCTCAACTTTCGCACCGCTTTCACCGCTGCATATGCAATCTTCTCTATCAACAGGTATCGCCGTTTTGCAGGATTCAAAACATGACTCACGAAGTAGATGGGCATTTGTACCTTCTTTCGTTCTACTAGCAGCACTGCCGCTACCGTTTTGGGAGATGCTGAGATGTACAACTGCAACCTCTCTCCCTTCTCAGCCCTGGCTATTGTCGGTAGTGATCAGAGATGATTTTTCACCACCTCGAGTGCTTTAGCTTGTTCTTTCCCCAGACGAACGTTTTGTTCTGACGCAGTACCACGAAGAATGGTAATGCCTTGTCGGCAGATTTACTAATGAATCTCGTCAATGTCGCCATGAGACTTGTGAGTTTTTGTATATCCTTTGCTGACTTTGGCTGTGGCAAGTTGAGGATGGCATCAATCTTATCGGGATTTGCATTAATTCCTCTTTCACTAACCATTAAGCTTAGAAACTTTCGTGACTTAACCCCAAAAACACATTTTTTCGGATTTAGCTTCATTCGATACTATCGAAGAGTAATAAATGTTTCTCGTAAATCCGCAACGTGATCCATAGCCAGTCGGCTTTTCATGATTGAGTCATCCACGTATACTTCCACGTTTCAACCCTTCTAATTGCAAACACTTTATCGACCAACTTTTGACATGTCGCACCCGCATTTCGTAGCCCAAACGACATTGCTCTGTAACAATAAACTCCGGCATCTATTATGAATGCAGCCTTGGTCCTGTTGGGCTCGTATAAGCTGACTTAGTGGTATCTAAAGAAAGCATCCATGAAACTTAACAGAGTGTGGCCTGAAGTAGAGTCCACCAGCCTGTCTATCCTGGGCAATGGGTAGCAGTCCTTTGGACAAGCCTTATTTAGATCGGTAAAATCGACACACATCCTCTACTTTCCTGACGGTTTCTTCACCATCACCACATTTGCTAACTATTCAGAATAAGTACAAGGTTCTATAAACCCTGGTGCTAACAGCTTATTCACCTCAGCTTGTATAGCTTCAATTTTCTCGATCGAGAAGTTTCTTTTCTTCTGCCTTACCAGTCGCTCCTTCGTGTTCCACATTCAGTTTGTGTACCATAACATCCATATGTATCCTTGCCATTTCGTGAGCCGAGAAAGCAAATACATCTGCATTCTCTCGTAAGAGATCAACTAGATGACATCGTAAATCAACATCCATGTCGGATCCTACCCTTACTACTCGGCCTGGGACTCTTGGCTGTAATTCATCTTCAACAATTTCTCCTCTCGGCAAGGGGCGAGGTACCGATACTAGACGTGTATCAAAATTCTCCATAGACAGGTCATGTGTGGATGGGGTTCTTTCCCTATTTTGACCCACACCATCTATTAGCGGCTATCGACATGGTTGTTTTAGCACAGTCACATAACACGTTCAGGGAAACCGACATTCGATACATATACATTATTGTCAAGTGGTATGTTGATACGACAGCCTATACGTCATGAATCATTGGTAATGATAGCGTTGTATGCTGACGGCACATCCACCACCAGAAACTTCGTATTTACATTTCTTGCGGCAGCTCCCTCGCCGATACGAGCTGTAGCACAATGCTGCCCTCCGACCTGACGGTAGAGCCATTGAAGCCAATGACTGGGTATGGCACTTGTGTCAAGTATTGCCTCACAATCATCATGACATCAAAGGCTTTTGTGAACAATATATTTGCTGAAATTCCTCCGTAAAAAAAACTCATTGGATTAGACTGCCATTTATAACTAATATGAGCACTAACGAGTCATCATGAAGAAACATGATGCCCTTGATATCAGCCTCCGACAAGGACACTAAGGGAATGCTGGAAGGTCGAGGACGATCTTCTACACCCAAGGCATTCACCACGTGTCTATGCTCCGAGAAGCTTTTCTTGGCGCCACTAACGGATCTCCCGTGCACTGGCCCACAGGTTATAACATCAACCACTATATTGCGCCCTGACGACACTTTCCTTTGCCTTGACATGTCATTTTATCGACTTGCCTCAGGTGCACGTCTGTGATCCATTGCTGATATTCGATCTGTCTTGTGGGAGGTTGTTGTTGCCGACTTATATCCTGTTGGGCTCGATACTGAGAGAGAGGTGCCCTTTCCGAATTAGATCCTCAATATTTTCCTTCAGCTGAATGCAATCCTCTGTGTAGTGGCTGACATCTCTGTGGAACATGCAGTATTTCTTCATGTCTCGACCCTTGGCTTTCATTGGTGCCGGCCTGGTCCAATCTTTCCTTTATTGGTTTAAGGAATAGATCGCTACCCTTGGCGTGTTTAGTTGCTTGTAATTACTGTACCGGCCCAGGCCTTTTCCCGACCTGCTTGCCCTTTGTTGATTTTGCTGGACTGGTCTACTTACTTCATGTGACGTATTGTCAATCGGTCGCCGACTTGACTCTACAGCACTGCTCTGTTACTAGTTTTTAAGAGCTCTTCACTCTTAATATACTCATGTGCCTTGTTTGGGAAGGTTTTCCGGGCCATATATTTTTTGAAATCACAATCATTCAGCCCATTCATGAGGGCCATCACGGCTATTTCTTGTTACAACTTAGGAATTGTGTTTGCTTCGTTATTGAATCTCCTGATAAAGTCTCGTAAAGATTCATCCTTCTTCTGGCTAACTGCCATCAGCTCCCCTGACGTTCTCTACCTCGCACTGTTGCTTATGTATTGGCCAATGAACATCTTCACCAAAGTGTCAAAGCAATCAATCGAAACGGGCTCTAGATTCGAGAACCAATATGAGGCTGCTCCTGTCAATGTTGTTGGAAAAACCTTACACCACATGGCATCCGTGTCGGTATACAACAACATATGGCTTTCAAATGTTTCCACGTACCTCTTGGGGTCACCCTTGCCGTCATACTTGTATGATGGCATTTTTATTTTTTCCATTTGTTGATCCAGGATCTCCTGAGTGAAAGGAGAGACTCTCGGTCTGACCACTTCCCTGGTCACACGCCTATTTGGCCCACTACTAGCTTCTTGCCCGTGAGATCCCAAATCCTCAATCCATGTGCTAGGAGGAGCTTGACGCTTTCTTCCCGACGGTTCTAGCCTTAACGGGGGTGATCCCTCTCTCGGTTACCGCCGAGGTGGAGGTGCGGCCTGATTAAACTGACTCTCCAAATTAATAAACACGGGCACAGATTGTGCTCTGTTTCCTTCTACTCTATCGACAGCCGCTTCATCGACCTCTTTTCTTTTTTTGGACATAGCGCGCATGACCCTTGCCGTTAGTTCCAACTCCTCATGAGTGAACTCATCCATAGGATCGGGGGTTGTGGCACGAGGTCGTTCTGGTGTTATCCGTATATTTGCCGTATCATTGAGAATAAGGTGGGTTTCATCTTCCACCATGATCTCAGGTACATTGTTAATAGTTTTATTTGCACCAGTAATGAGAATACAAGTATCATAATTACGGTTATTAGTTTCTGGGATAGGTACTATGGTTTTGCTGTTCCCCTCCATGACTGCTTAAGGTTCTTTGGACGATAGAAGTTATTACTGTCCCCTCCTTCTAGCGCTAATTGTTCCGGTGAGCTCCGGTAACTTGAGTCTTGGGATCTTACAGGTTTATCGGCTAAGTAAGTACCTGCACAGTCAATACAAATTAGCTAACCCGGGGGATTATCCGGGATAACTGCTCCAATGCTAAAGTCAGCAATTTGATGAGAAGAATGGAGAAGAGATGAGAAAGTGTTTAAGAGAGAGAGTTAGAGAGATAAAGATCGTACCTTTATAATGAATTATGTTTGGGTATTTATAAGAAAACAATTAAGCTAGTGCCACATATCGACATAGGTGGCAAGTTGACTTTATAGACAACAGGTGCCTACGTGGTCGGAAGCAGCTCTCCACGTGGCCGTAATGAAGGTCGTTATGGAGAGTAAGCCAATATGCGTAATAATGGAGAACTAACGGCGTAACGTATTTTAGTGGACATCCTAACGATGTCGGCACTATCTCGTACAGTTACTAATCTTCATCTCCTTCATCTCACTATGCAGTTCATAGCTGTTTTTTAACTCAAAAATTGTTTATATAGTCAAGTTGGTTTTGTTTAAGTTCACTTATTGAATGCTTTATAGATTATGATTGAGCTAAATTATGTTTTCGGATGAAAAGGTGCTATTAACATCTGCATTCTCCCCAAGTCCCCATTAATCAGTTTAGTAAGAATATGTTGGGAAAGGCGATTAATTAGAAGCTGTTACTTTCATACTTATAAAAGAAAACCTGTATTGCGCTTTGATTATGCAACCACTGGAAGTGTCTTCACTCAGCGGCTTCTCTGCAACAGGTCTCATTGTTTAAGAGGTTACTTCTTATGGTGAGAAACTTGAGGGCAGAATCAGATCGCATGCACGCTATGAGCATGCATCTGTCGTACAGCTCTTTGTGTTGATCTCTTTGCCAAGGAAAGCGTTCGCACAGGTCAGAAGCCACTAGCTGGAACTGACATTCCTTCCTCTCCGCCATCCCTTCCCATCTTCTCGCTTCCTTTATCACACTCTCGCACTAGCACATCACTGCTTGCTTTGATTCTCCGAGCAGCAATCTCCGCTTCTCGATCACCGAAACTCTCGGGTGTATTCTTGCTAGAGACGATCTTGTTGTTCTTTGTGAGAATAATGTCAATTTGCTTGATCGTGTTTCCAATTGGTGGAGGAGAATTGGGGTTAATAAGTTGGATTCTTCTGATGCTGTTGCTAAGGTCGCGTTTGAATCTGTTGGGAGATTGTTTAAGGAGTTTGAATCCAAGAAGATGAGTCGTTTGGCGGGGAATAAGCTCGTCGATAGCGAGAATTCGGTTGCGATTCGGTCTAATTGGGTGTCTTCAATGGTTGATTTTGTGTGGAAAAGGCAGAATTCGCTTATGTCTAGGGCTTTTGTTCTTCCTGTTGAGAGCTTTCGTGCTACCGTGTTTCCGTTGGTTTACGGTGTTAAAGCTGTGGCTTCTGGGTCCGTTGAGGCAATTCGGAAGCTTTCGTCGAAGGGGGGTGGAGTGGCGGATGGGGCGGCGTTGCTGGTTACTGGGAATGCTGAGATGTTTGTGGGTGTATCAGATGTGGTTATGCATTTGTCCCCATTTCTTGAGTCTTTGGATCCTGCACTGATCTTTGAAGTGGCGATCAATATGCTGTATTTGGCTGATGTTCCTGGTGGCAAGCCTGAGTGGGCTTCGGGTTCTATTATCGCCATTCTCACGCTATGGGATCGACAGGAGTTTTCGTCTGCTCGGGAGAGTATCGTTCGAGCTGTTGTTACTAATCTTCATCTCCTTGATCTAACTATGCAGGTTCATAGCTGTTTTTTTACTCAAAAATTGTTTATATAGTGGAGTTGGTTTTGTTTATGTTCACTTATTGAATGTTTTTGGTATATTATGATTGAGCAAAATTATGTTTTCGGATGAAAAGGTGCTATTCCTTTGTGGTTAACATCTGCATTAAAAGTAGTATTAGTTTATTATCAGTAGATTGTTTGTGCATTCTCTCCAAGTCCCCATTAATCAGTTTAGTAAGAATATGTTGGGAAAGCCGATTAAGTAGAAGCTGTTACTTTCATACTGTTTTAAGAAAGGCAACGGACTTTTCTGGATAATGTAGTGTTGTACTAATTACTTTGTATTGATTTATTTGATAAAAGAAAACCTGTATTGCCCTTTGATTATGCAACCACTGGAAGTGTCTGACTCTGCGGCTTCTCTGCAACAGGTCTCATTGTTTAAGAGGTTGCTTCTTATGGTGAGAAACTTGAGGGCAGAATCAGATCGCATGCACGCTTTAGCATTCATTTGTCGTACAGCTCTTTGTGTTGATCTCTTTGCCAAGGAAAGTGTTCGCAGAGGTCAGAAGCCGCTAGCTGGAACTGACATTGCTTCTTATTTGAAGATGTGAGGATTAAAGAAGATCTTAATAGTGTCACTAGTAAAAGCTTGTTCAGAGAAGAATTGGTGGCTTCACTAGTAGAAAGCTGCTTCCAGTTGTCTCTGCCTCTTCCAGAACAAAAGAATTCAGGAATGGAGAACCGATTCTTTGGTGCCCTTGCTTATGGTACTGGGTATGGGGCTTTAAATTGGACTGAGCCTGCTTTGGAAGTCGTAGAAGTGTGTAGACCCTGTGTTAAGTGGGACTGTGATGGTAGAACTTATGCAATTGATTGCTATCTCAAGTTACTTGTCAGACTTTGCCATATATATGATACAAGAGGTGGTGTAAAACGAGTGAAAGATGGTGCTTCACAAGATCAGATTCTGAATGAGACTAGGCTGCAAAACCTTCAGCGTGAGCTTGTCAATGATCTGCGTGAGGTTGGTGCTCTTGTCTCAAAACTTTTTTTGGCTGTCAAAGATGGTACTATCATAGGCTTTGCATTTGGCTTGTTTAGTTTCTACTATTGCTTTCATGCCTTTAATTTTTGCTTTAATGTTTTGTTTCTTCTTAACTTGGTGTTTAGTTAATTCTAATGCATGCATTTGCATACAAATCAAAATGGGAGTTGTGGTTTTTGTTCAAGGAGTTCATATTTAGGTCCGACTCACTAGATGGATAAAGATCATATGATGTCCTTTGATGCCATTTTCTCAAAATTATATAGGCTTGTTGCAGCCCATATATGTAATTTCTTATTGTCATACGCAGCTGTATTTGAGACGTGTACACATTTATTAGTTTTCTAGTTATTCGTTTCTATAATTTGGCTATAGACCCTACAGTGAGAAGTCTGAGAACCATAAAGATTTGCTTTCTAGCTACGGAGTATTTATTTTGTTGTATACCAAAGAGCTATTATGTGTAAGAAAATCGTAAAGTTAGTGGACTAGATGTGGTTTACAGAATTACCTCCCTTACTGTTTTCATTTTGTAGGTGAATACACCATGAATCTGCCCGTCTCATTTGGTCTCTAGCTGAGCACATTGATCTTGATCCCCTTTTGGCTGATGACCCTGATGATCCGCTGAACATTATTGTGACTAATATTCATAAAGTTTTGCTCAATATGGATTCATCTGCAATGACGACAAACAGGCTGCAAGATGTCCAGGCAGTTCTTCTGAGTGCTCAGCGATTGGGGTCTCGAAATTCAAGGGCTGGTCAGTTGCTGAGTAACGAGCTTGAAGAATTCCAAAATAAAGGCTCGGCAGATCCTGTCAATAAGCATCAATGTCATTTGATATTGCAGAGGATTAAGTATGCCACCTTGTATCCAGATGACAGGTAAATTTTTCTCTGTCCTTATAAATACGCCAATATTCTTCCTATTAAGGGCATAATCCTCCCTCCCGGTCGTTTCTGTCAAGTTCATTGACCTATTCTCACCTGTGTTTCTCTTGCACTCTCTTTTTTGAAGTTGAGTCTATAATCTGAACTTTTTGCTGAGTATACTAATTGAAATATTATGCTGTTAGTTTGTTCATAATTGAGAGGTCTTAAATATTTGTTGCCACTAAAGTATAGAGCTTTGTTATTTGTAATTTCAACATTCTCAATTCGTCAAACGCTCTGACCTTGGATCATTGACCTAAATCTTGATTATGTCAAAGACTTTTTTCCCTTAACTGGCTAACTCACATTCCAAATTCTCTATCTTATTGTTTGTGTTTTAACCTGTAATTGAAATTACGTATCTAGGCGTATCCAAACTTACTAGAGCTTATTGTAGCTGTGAACTGAATTTAAGTAGCCTTTATTGGAGTTTGGAGCTCATTTGAACTTTGTTCCTAAGACTTATTCTAAGGTGACAAGAATGCAGTCTTACTATTTTAGGGAATTATTCAAACCCAACTTTGAGCCCCACTGTAATCATGCTTTTAGGCATGGTGGCGTCCAAAGGGAAGGAAGCTAGAGATAAAAGAGTCGCCAACAAGTTTTAGGAACTTGTAAATCGTTCACGGGTGTGAAGGTTACACCCCATTCACGATCACGGAGATCGCTAACTCCATAGTGGTCCGGAACCATGACTAGATATTCGGGGATGATGGTACAAATCCAACCTAAAAGAGATTGAACCCGCCCTAAATCGGCCTCTACTTAATTCTTATGACATTCATGTGCGTTTTCCGATCAACATACATACATCATATTAATCCTAAGCATATTTAATCTACGTTGTTTGATTATTAATGCACAATCAAATAATATATTATTGGTGATCACTTGAATTAAAATCATATTAGTCTAAATCACATTATTAATTATCTTATTAGGCGTGATTTCAAGTATAAATTCCAACCTGCAAGAAAGAGCGTGATCAATCAATAACAATAAATCATGAATAATCAAGCAATGAAAATTAATTGACACAACAATAATCATCATAATAACATCATCATCAAAACATTATTAAAACATGATTAGCAAGATCCTAGGCATGATACTAAACGGATTAATAACAAATCCTAGCATGTCACTAAATAATCAAGATCAAAGCTTTCACCTAAACATGATACTAGAAACCAACATGATATTAGAAATATTAATTAACACCCTAAACATGATACTAGGAATCAAAATAATACCTAAGCATGATTTCTATATCAAAAGAATAATTAAGTAATCGAATTACTTACTTTGATGCCTCGTACTTCTTTCTATCAAAACAATACACACGTTAGTAACTTCAAGAAAGATTAAATCAATCAAATAAATCAAATATTAATTGAAATATAGATTTGGGACCAAACCCTCATAACTATCATCCTTTCACGTCGAGGTCGAATGCAATTTCGAGATTGGCTAGGAGTATTCAAGGCTCGTGATCGGGATATGGTGTTTATTGAGGAGAATATCAAGGATGTGTGTTTGGGATGTGTTTAGCCTAGAACATAAAGAAAGAAAGAGAAATAATATTAGAGAAGGGATTTGATGATAGTTGTTGGTAATCAAGCTTGTTGATGATTGAAATCAGAGGAAAACGACCTCTATTTATAAGGAAAAAAGAGGGTCAAAGGATTAGAAAAGAGTCAGAAATCAAATCAAAGTAAAACAGGTTTCATTGCGGAACGACAGCGGCGCGACCGGTCCATCGCGGCGCGATAGACAACAGTTTTTGCGGTTTTTGTTTTTATCAAACTTTTGATCCAGAAATCGGAATAAGATGAATAATATATCGTTGGAAAGCTCTGAAGTCTACTTTCTAACCCAATTGGAATGAAATTGATATCTTTTGTAGAATAAAAGATATGTCTGATATAGTGGGACAATGTCAGTTTTGGATAGAGTTTGGTATTTCGTTCATATCTTTTTCGTTTCCAATCGGAATTGGGATTATGTATCATTGGAAAGATAATTTCAAGGGCTATCCAACCATCCAAGATTTGGATAAAATTTATGAGGCACGAAAATCATATCCGAACATCTTTGAATTTGAATGGGATTAGGATTTTCAAAAGAGAAGTTTTATTCAATTTCAAATATCTTTATTTTTCGGAAAGGATAGATTAGAACCTTCTAGAGGACTCTAGAAGTTCCTAATGAATCCTAATTGGTTTAAAATTGGGATTAAGGTATTTGGACCCTCACATAATCATTGGGTCGTAGGTAAGGTGGACCTAGGTTGTTTGGGCTTGCTTTAGTATTTTAGCCATAACTTATTCGTAATAAGTCTGATTTGAGCTTATAATATATCGTTGGAAAGCTCTTTTCGAACCTCATCAAACTACACAATAATTGGACCGAGATTATGGACTGAAATAGACTGGTTTGGACGCTTTATAAATTGGACACGAAATGAATGATTTGAAGGACACGAAATGAATGATTTTGGGTCTAAGGACACGAAATGAATGATTTTGGTTTAAAACATTTAAGGAAAGGTTATAAATGGTCAAGGCTAAAGGGAAATTCACAAGACTCTTTAACTCTTCACCTAACTCGTTGATCAAAGACGTGAAAGGTTCTCATCACTGGGTTTGGTTTTTGGGGAGACACAATCAGGTGTCTACAACTATACTCGAGTAAATTTACAAGGCATCTCTTGAATTATTTGTCATTCATGCCTCCGTACACCATATTCATTAAAACTACATCATAGAGAAATAAATAACTATATAATACCCTTGGTAGTCTCATCCTTAAACAATTATGAAGAGGACAGTTTAGATGAATAAAGTTTTGTCTCTATGTGGTGTTTTAGCGCTTGCACTTATCTGTAGTAGCCCAATCACTAGGGATCCCTAGTTTTACACTTCCATGAAATTTTTTCTTAATAGAGTTATATGTTAAATGTATTTCACCAAGTCAATGATAAAAACTAGATAAGGCATTAATGAAGAGAAGATTTGATTTTAACATGCTCCAACTTGCAGTTACTGCTGAATAGGATTCTTCAAAAGTAAGATGTTTGCCACTGATTAGAAAAATTAGAATATAATGACATGTACAGGATATATATGGATTATCTACTACCATGAACTTGAAGTACAATTAACTAGATGTATCTACATTTGTCTTTCGACTTTTTGCATGTAGTGTAAATGAATCAGAAAATACAAAGGGCACATTCTCACCTATAAGGAAGACATCACTTAATCAAAACTTTTTTTCTCTTCCCAATACATATCACTCTTCTCTATGCCAGGAAAATGCTCTCTCATCTCCGACAGTAATATCTGTTTGCCATTGTTTCAGTACTTGCAGCGTATCTCACATGCTAAGTGGTCTATCTTTATTTGCAATTTCCTGCACCTGGTTACTGTAGAATTATATTATTTTAATTTATTTTTTATTTTATTTATTTATTTATTTTTTTTTTGTGGGGTGGGGGGTATTAAATTGTTTGCTGTAGAATAAACATTGATAAGTGTAAGCTCAAACATGTTAATTGGTGGTTTTCTTTTCTCAGATGAGCTGGGGTTAGTGAAGCCAAAGGAGACTATCCTTTTAGCCACCACAAGTTGACCGTTCAGTTCTATGAAGTAGCTGCAGCTCAGGACAGAAAGCTGGAAGGGTTGGTACATAAAAGCAATTTTAGAGCTTTGGAGGCCTGATCCCAGTGAATTGACACTCATGCTGTCAAGTAAAATAGATTCAACTCTACTTAAGATTCCACCAAGAGCATTTACGTTGACTGGCAGTTGTGATCCATGCTATGTTGAAGCTTATCATTTGGCAGATCCCAGTGATGGGAGAATCACTTTGTATCTGAAGGTTGATTTTTCCCCCATGAATTTTCGGACTTCCTATGTGGCCTATCAAAAAGCTAAGCAATTGATTCTTTCAGGTTATAAATCTAACTGACATTGAACTTAACCGAGCTGATATTCGAGTTGGCCTGACGGGGGCATTATATTTCATGGATGGTTCACCACAAGCAGTTCGGCAGTTGCGTAACCTTGTTTCACAGGTTCTCTTGCCAAACCTTGTTCAATATGTGACTTCAAAATCATCTAACAATATCCATCTTATCTTGTGACTATAGGATAGATGTGTTAAAAATTGCTGGTTTGTTTTCTTTTTATTTTCTAGGCAAATAACCATTCAAATTTTTTATAATAATTATTTTTGAATTTTAAAAGTATCACAACACTTTTTGCAGTCCCTGTTTTCGATACTGAGCTATTTTTCATTAATTATGAAGGTAATCTATTCTTGAAAGATTGGTTGGGATATAGCAATTAATTCTAGGTAGTACAACAATTTTAAATACCAGATGGAGATGAATTGGTGGATTGAACAATGAATAGCATAGGGAAATAATGGAGGTAGACTGAAAGACATCCTTAATGATGCTAGTCCTGGTCATTTTCTGGACAGTGTACTTTATTTGTTTTCAGTTGTGTTGCTAAAAGGGACTGTGCTGCTGGTTATCGTGAATTTGTCTGTTTGTTTGTGTTTTCATACATTTATCTTTTATCTTGTTGGCTTGTTTGTGTTTGCATCACTATTTACTTTTACTCTGTCATCATGTAGGATCTTGTACCTTGTAGCATTACTGTAGGAGCTTCTCATTTTGAGAGATGTGCCCTTTGGCTACAAGTACTGTATTATCTGTTCTATGGCACTGGTCCTCTACATTATGAAGGTGATTATGCTGAAGAAGATCCCCAAATTGTACGACAAAAAAAGAGTTCCAAGCCAGAGCTAGGAGAACCTGTTATCTTGAGGTGCCAGCCTTATAAAATTCCATTGACTGAGCTGCTTCTACCACACAAAATCTCTCCTGTGGAATACTTTCGGTTATGGCCAAGCTTACCAGCTATTGTGGAGTGTGGAGTACACGGGCACATATACTTATGAGGGAAGTTGTTTTATGGTCACCATTTTTGAGCGGATTGAAGGCTCTGGAATCCAAGCCTTTCCATAAAGTTTACTCCCACATTATCCGCACAGTTGCTGGATTCCAGGTATGAGAGACATTATGATTTATGACCTGCTATTTTAGTTGTTTGGTCAATAACTCCATATTTCCTCTGCTTACTTTGCCGCTCTCATTTATGGCTATTTGTCAATTTGGCATCAGTTTCTTGTGGATTTGGCTTGTATAGAACTAGATGTTTCAAGCTTTACCTATCATTTTAGCTTAGGGACAATACATAGGCAGTAGGCTAACTTGAGGTTCTTTACTTTTTTCCTCTAGGAAAAGTGAAAATCTTCATTATAAGCCTTTAAAGTTTGTGAACATGACACAATACCCCCTCCCCCTCCCCCAACATATGGGTTTATGAACTTGTAACATTGGGTCAACAATTTGTTTTTTCCATAACCCTGGGGCTTAACAAAGATAAGTGCGCACCTCAGTTTTAGGATACGAATTGCAAGTACCTCGTGCTGGATATTATGTTTTACTCGATTAGTGGCAATCATACCATAAATTTTTTCTTCATATTTTTCGCTAAATTTATCAAATAGCTGTACTTTCAGCTTTATTAATTGCAACATATATTTTGGTGGTCAAACTGTTCTTTGACTGTTTGCTTTAACAATGTAATAACAAAATTTATTATCTTGTGAAATCTTGTTAGCTTTGTTTTTGCCATAACCCTGGGGCTTAACAAAGGATAAGTGCGCACCTCAGTTTTAGGATACGAATTGCAAGTACCTCGTGCTGGATATTATGTTTTACTCAATTAGTGGCAATCATACCATAAATTTTTTCTTCATATTTTTCGCTAAATTTATCAAATAGCTGTACTTTCAGCTTTATTTATTGCAACATATATTTTGGTGGTCAAACTGTTCTTTGACTGTTTGCTTTAACAATGTAATAAAAAATTTATTATCTTGTGAAATCTTGTTAGCTTTGTTTTCATGTGTATTATAAAAGTAGAAACTTTTTATTATGTTTACTAACACAGAATTAGATATTTAAGTGGCTAGAGTGTGCTTTATAACTTGTGAAATAGGCATGTTGCAAGTAAATAAGAACAGGAGAAGTATTAAAATTTTTATATTATTTTACCATATTTTTTTTGGTATTATTTCTTGGTGAAAATCTCTTGTAGAATCAAATGCAAATTCGAGCGGAAGGAAAGTATTCCTTCTTTTCTCCCCTCCCTCCCCTTCCCCTTCCCCTCCCCCTCACCCTCCCTCTTCCCCTCCCTTAGAGTGTGTTTAGATTGAAGGAAATGGAGGGAAAGGAAGGAAAGGGAAATGGAGGGATGAAATATCTTTCATTTGGATAACAATTGAGGGATGAAGGGAATTGGAGGGGAGAGAAATGGAGAGATTTGGAAGGAAACTCTTTTTTTTTTTTCCTCCCCCTCCCTCCCCTTCTTTTCCTTCCCTTTTTATTACCCAAACAAACTATAGAGGTTCTCTTTTGTTCTATTGTAAAATAAAGATGTTCTCAAATTGTAATTGTATGTGGAACATATTGGATTTTGAAGTACAAATTACTAATTTTTACTTTATTTTATGCTATAAAAGATCTGTTCGCTAAATTTTCTGAAGCAGAAGGAAAATAATACAATAGCTGACAAATTGGTTACCATGAAATTTGTTAGCCTTTTTTATTACTGTAAATGCAAATCTGTAAACCCAAGGTTGTGAAAATAACAGTCTGCATTATCTACTATAATATCAATCAATCAAAGCCTTAGTTTCATAAGTGGGGTCAGCTACATGATCCAAAAGTGATTATTCCGCATAGTCATCCACACTTGGAGCTTAATAGAGTTCATTGAATTCGAGTCCCTTCCAAACCCTCGCTCATTCTATTTAACCTCACCCTTGGAAATAAGAGTTTGGAATTATGCTCCTCTCAGGAGTAATCTGTCCAAAAACATTTCATTATTATATTTGTATTTTTCTGTTGTAGCTAATAGCTATGTCTGCTGAAATACATATCTTTTGGAGAAGCAAGTCCTATTTAATGCTATATGAGAACTTAATAATTCAATTACATATCATTAAGTTTTTGGAAACTCATTTATTTATTTATTTAATTATGGTATTATAAATTTATAAGTATGTATTCAATCAATTACCTATATATTGTAATTTACAAGGCTGAGCATGCTCAAATATTAACTACGGAGTAGTTTGATTCAGGCCTTATTTGGTTTAATGTAAGTAATAGAAAAGAAGAGAAAGGAGGGAGGGGAAAGAAAGTAAATAGATTTTCCAATGTTTGGGTAATGAAAGGGAATTTGATTTACCCCTTTTATATTTCTTTTTCTTATTGAACTCCTAGCTGCTTGAATACTCTTCAACCAATTTCAATGGGCTGTGAAACATAAAGTTGAAACAAGGGCTTTCTAGAACCAGTAGCTCTTGGAAGTTCCTAAGTTGCCTGTTAGTTTTACAATTTATTACTACTGAAACATTCTTTACTTGAGGTTAGAGCTCTTAGACTTGAAGGGAATGGGAAAGCCTTGTAATATACTTCAAACTGGAGACTGCTTAGCCCTGTGAATCTTGACCACAAGATGAAACCTTGGTTTTTAAACTGCTTTATAGGATGTTAGGCCTAAACAATATGGCAGTTGCACCTGTTCAATTTTATTTTACCTCATACCCACCAGTTTGGTGCTCTTGACACTCTTAAGTTACAATTAGAGCTTACTTTGTTGTATACTTGTGCATGTGTGCGTGTTTTGTTTTATTTATTTATTTATTAATCATAGTTTTGGGTTGGTGGTAGGGAGATGTTCTGTCCTCATTTATTTCTTGAGCTTCCATATAGTTCCTCTTTTCATTTTCACATTTTTTGATAGTATCAGGGTCCTCCGTGCTTACCATCTTTCTATTGTAACAGCTATGCTTTGCTGCTAAAACATGGCATGGGGGCTTTTTGTTGATGATGATATTTGGTGCTAGTGAAGTGAGCAGAAATGTTGACTTGGGTGATGAAACAACTACCGTGATGTGTAAATTTGTAGTACGAGCATCTGATGCCTCGATCACGAAGGAAATTGAATCAGACTTGCAAGGTTGGCTAGATGACTTTACAGAGGGAGGCTGTGAATACATGCCTGAAGATGAGGTTAAAACTGCTGCTGCTGAAAGCCTAAGAGTATCAATGGAGCGAATAGCACTTCTGAAGGCTGCCAAGCCACGCCCCAAAACCGAGCTTGAAAGTGAAGAGGACGAAGGAAGTAGTGGGAAGAGTTGGAGGATGAGGAGAAGAAGAAAAAGAGAGGAAAAGAAAGAACAGAAAAAAGCTGAGGAGTAAGAAAAAAGTAAAGGACCTTCCACTTTGTCAAAACTAACAGCAGAAGAGGTGGAGCATCTTGCTCTTCAAGCTGCAGTTCTTCAGGAGTGGCATGTATTGTGCAAGGATAGAGACACGAAACTTTATTAATGTTTCCCGAAAATGTACGAATACTCTTCTAATTCAATTAGTCGTATAAAACTAGTTTAGGTTGCAAAGTCTTTTGGCTTTTTTTTTTATCCTCTCAAATTGTTCACACCGTTGCATGGTGGTGTTATATAGGATTTGCATAGTAGTGTTGTAACATAGGTTTTCAATTTTTCATTTCCATTTTTTGTGTCATGTATTTTCTGATTTCATTCTTGATTCATTACATATTTTGTATCGGCTGGAAGTGTTACTACGAGAACTATTTTCTATATATATGTCATCATCTATAGGTGTTCATTTTCAACTAATTGCTCCATATCTAGTTTAACTAACTCTACCTTAACTACTTGTGATTTGAATGTTACCGTGTAGAAAATTTGTCAATTTAGATCTTGTTAGTTTTATCTTGATAGTTACTTTCAGAAATTAATTTTTATTATTCTTTTTATTTCTGAGAAATGCTCACTCTGATTGTTATTTATTATTATTATTATTATTATTATTATTATTATTATTATTATTATTATTATTAACAAAAATGCTCCCTCTGATTCAAAGTAATTGACATTGTTCTTATTTTCGTTGTTCGTATAATTGATACATGACCAAAGTAGCAAGGGGCAACAAATATTATTTTCTTTCTATGACCTACTAATTTAGGACTTGGTACATAAAGAAATAATAGGTCAAAAAATAGAAAAGAAAATAAAAAAATGGCATCCCTCGGCAACTTCCCCAACTCTATCAATGGTCCCATCACATGTTTAAATGTAAGTTGGTAAGCCTTATTTGCGTTGTCTGCACTCGTTGTAATAGCTTAAAGGTAAATGTCGTTAATGGCCTTAGTTGGTGTTGTGTAAGGCCTTCTTATGCTTATACTAACTTAAGTTACTTTTCTTTCATTATTACTTTGTTGTAAACTAGTTTAATTAAATAAAAAAAAAAACACTTACAAATAATTGATACAAGGTTTGGTGTATGAAAATAGTATTTGAGAAATGGAAGGATAAATGAAAATAGTAGTAAATATTTTTTAAAACAGATTTACTTGAAATCCTTATAATTGGACGTTATTAGACGATCTAACCCATTTATAAAGGGACTTGTTATTCATCGCCCGCAAATCTCTACATAAAGCCCACATTTTATAATTTTTTGACAAATTTGCCCATTTTATAATTTTAACGGAAGATAAATTTTTCGCACTAAAAAAATGTGGAGCAGCACCGGATCGCCGAGGATCACCGGAGAATCGCCGTCGTCATCGGAAAACGAGGTTCGTAACGCATCGTAAGGACGAAATGGTGGCTGGCGCCTAGCCAAAAGGCCATGCCGTGGTTGTGGCGCCTAGCCAGGACGCCGCCACCGTGGTCACGGCGCCTGGTGGAGAAGCCTCGACCATAGTAGTGGCGCGTGGCCAGGACGCCGCAGCCACGGCCAAGGCGCCTGGCCAGGACGCCGCGACCATGGCGGCGGCGTCCTGACCAGGCGCCCCGGCCGTGGCTCCGGCGTCCTGGCCAGGCGCCAGTAGGGGAATATTTTTTTTTTTTTTTTTTTTTTATTTTTTAATTTAATCCCCTTTTTTTTTTTTTTGTTTGTTTTTGTTAATTTAATCTTAATGTAATTATATTTATACGTTATATGTTATTGTTACAGGATTATGGTGGAGACGGAAATGATTACAGTGGGATTTTTGTACATGATGGCCTGTTCGAAGATGCTCAACAAGCGATTGATTGGGCAAAACAGGTTGCAATTAGATCAGGCTTTTGTTTAGTAGTAGCAACTCATAAATCTCAACGGGATGGTAGAATGGATCGCATTTTGAGATGCGACCGTTATCGCAAAAGAGAAGAACGAGATTTCAGTAAAGCGATTCGGTTTGACTCAAAGCGGAAAGGTTGTGGGTGTCAGTTCCGAGTTAAGGTTCGACAACATCAAAGGCGTGACGGTTGGGAAGTGAAGGATTACGGCAAATGGGGATATCACAACCATGAGCTGATAGCATACAAAGTGGGGCATCGGCAGTTAAGCGGCCTAAGTCCAGCTGCGAAACTAGTTGTAAAAGAAATGAGTGATGCTCAAGTGAAGCCCGCTAAAATATTAGCGTCTGTGTTAGAGAAATTCCCCGAAGACCAGCCAAACCGAAGACACATCTACAACGTCAGACAGAAATTGAGGTTTGAACGGTCAGAGGGAAGGAACCCTATACAGCAGCTTCTGCACCAGGCACAAGCACGTGGTTACCTTTACTGGTTTGAATCTGACGAAGACACATCGGAGGTAACTCATTTGTTCCTTGTCCATCCTGATTGTGCTGATATGATTTCGTCTTGGCCATCTGTGATTTTGATCGATTCAACGTACAAGACAAACAAGTACAAGTGCCCACTGGTTGAGATGGTTGGGATGGCTCCAACGAACCAGAACTTTCTGATTGGTTATGCAGTCATGAAGGATGAGACGGCTGCGAGTTACCGTTGGGTGTTGGAAAAGTTGAGAAACTACATCGGCCCAAATGTACAGCCATCGGCCATCGTAAGTGATTGTGAGGGAGGTCTTTTTGCCCCGATAGCGGAGCTGTTTCCGGAGTCGAGCCATTTACTGTGCACATGGCACATCAACAACTGCGTGAAAGTCAAAGCCTACAACCTTTTCAACAAGAACTTAGATTCAGCAGAGAGATTGGTAAATGGTAAGTGTCGGAAGATCCTGCAAGCTACCACGGAGGCAGAGTACGATCGAGCCTTGGAAAACTTAAAGGATGCGTACAAGTGGTGCCCGCCAATCGTAGACTATGTGATGCATCAGTGGGTACCTCAGAGGGAAAAGTTTGTCAAATATTGGACGAACCAAGTTCTTCATTTTGGGAACACTACGACATGCAGAGTCGAGAGCGCTCATAGAGCTTTGAAGGACTGGATTGATTCTTCCACGGCTGCTCTGGATACACTGTTCGAGAGAATAAACAAGGCTATTGATACTCAGAGGAACGGCATCAAGAACTATCTCGAGGACTCCAGACGACGACATGGCATGTTGTATGGCCATTTCATATTTAAGATTCTCCACGGTCGTGTGTCACACCACTGTTTGGGGTTGATTCTGAGCGAGTATACCAGGATGAGGGAGTTGGGCGATGAAGTGGCTATTCGGTGCGGATGTGCTATATCAATGACTCATGGATTACCTTGTGCATGCACCATTCACCGCGTAATTACGCAAGACAGGGCGTCGTTACATGTCGATCAGGTTCATCCATTCTGGCGGACGCTCGTTATCGGAGAGCATGCTGTGACGCATACGGTTCACCGTGAACAGGAGGAGTTGGAGCAGTTTCAGATGATGTTTGACCAAGTGTCCTCCAGTCACCCTTCGATCATTCGTAGTGCTACACACATACTTCATGACATGTTCAATACATCGTGTTTGGATACCGAAGAACCGGAAGGGGTCGAGCGACCTAGGGGTCGACAACCACGGCGGAACAAGAGTGCGTTTGAGTACATTCGCGGTCGTGGCCGTGGCCGTGGCCGTGGTCGTACATCCTCATCAAGTGGCAGCCAATCATCGTCGTCGGTGAATATGCCCGGCACCGGTAAGACATTCGACTTCAATTTCTTTTGTTGACTGTTTGATTAGTTTACTGTTGACTTGTTTATTGTGTTTATTGATGTGTGTAACAGGGAGAATGGACATTGAACATTTTCCATATAAGGACAGGATCCCTAATATCATGATGCCATTCTTGGACGGGTGGAATGATGTCATTGCAGATGGTAACTGCGGATTTCGGGTTGTGGCGGATGTGTTTCAAATGGGTGAAGACAACTACGGTTTAGTGCGGCATTTGATGTACAGTGAAATCGCATCAAACCGAGATGTGTATGGCCATGTGTACGGCGAGGACTTGGATAGGTCTCTGCAGCGTATCCGGTGGGGAGGGGGACCTTGCGGTCAAAATCATTGGTTCGATGCGCCACTTGATCTCTTTGCCGTTGCAAACATCTACAAGTGTGCAGTCATGCATTTCGGCCTTGGTTTACATAGTCGAGCCTATTATCCATGTACAACGGTTCTGCCCTGGTGTTCGCGCGAGACCGTCACCAGACCGGTAAGGGACGTTGCTATTGGATTTCTTGGGCCGTCATACAGACATTTTATCCGATTAGACATGTCACCCGATTTTCCGGTCCCAAATATCATACCGAAGTGGTATGAAATTCGTAGAGCAAGCGTGGAGGGTTGGGATGCTTTGTACCATGCTCGCGTGCAACAGTGGAACAATTTAATTGCCATGTAGTTTTTGTTGATGTACACCTACCTTTTACTATGAGGCCTTGTATTGTCAATACTATGTCATTTCTATGTGTTCATTTTTAAAAGATAATGTTTCATTTTAAAAACTAACAACAATAATTTCAAATATTACAAACTAAAATGATAATATTGAATTTTAAAAACTAAGAACAATAATTTCAGATATTACAAACTAAAAAGATAATGTCTAATTTCAAATATCAGTAATCCCTCTGTGACGCCCACTGCCACTGCTCAAGGGTCCGTTCCAGATCGTCGATAACAGCTCTGCCTGATGCACTCGTCATGCAGTCCCTTTCCTCAAAAAGTCGGTGTCCCAACTGCATAATCTTGCCCATCCACTACACAAAACAAAAAACATGAAACGACGTATTATACATATATATATTAAAATAAGAGAACAACAAATAAAATATGAGACGTACCGCATAAGAGGCAGTGGCAGGTGGCACATCGTCATCATCTGCGTCGTCGATGTCTTTGATCAACCTCGGGTGCGAGTGCCGGATGTACCATTCCATGTAGTGCTGGTCACACATGGCAGTCACCCCACTTGGCGGCCGCTGCAGCTCCGCCGTCCATAGGCGGGCAACCATCGGAAACTGCTCCCACATGGATATCATGTTTGACGGCCATTGGACGACGTACTCCTTCGACGACGCAGATCGTACCGCCTTACTGGGCCATGCCGGTGGAGGTGGGACAACTTGGACAAATCCAAGCTGGCGAAGACAGCGCTGCGGCATGTACGCCTCTACGATCTCGCGATACTGAATCAGTCCAGTGTAGAGGGTCCTGGGTACCCTATTACTAGGGTTCTGGCCGAAAGGCATCCAGTTCACCTGCACATTATTTAAAATCAGTAACAGTCATAAAATAAAGCATCAGATTGTAAAAGTAGAAATAATTTAATCACTGTACCTCTAAGGGGGACATCCTGTCAAGCGATAACCGTATGGAGCGCAGGCGGTCAACGGACTTCTTCTCGACACGCGGACTCCACGCACAGGCACGTGGCTGGCCATCACCAATGGGAACCGGGTCGCGGTGTGGTCGAAACGCAGGAAAATACTCGTATATCAAGGTCTGTAACAACGTCAGACATCCAGTGATACCTGCTGCATCAGCCCGGCTCGAGAATCCTAACTGGCGATACAGATACGCCAGCGTAGCCGACCCCCAAGAAAACTGGCCTACTCTGTCGGGCTCACACGCGTCAACTATGTCGCGTGGCCTGAGCTTGTTCCCGCTCTTATCCGGAAACAAGGTACACCCGAGAAGAAGAAAAACATATGCAGCCAGCTGTGTGTCCTGCGTCCTACGTGCCGTAGGGTGCAAACATCGCTGCAAGACGGCTGCGATCTTAACGCCGCCGTGATCCCACACACCAAGTGCCGATGTGTACAGCGCAGCCCTATCCACCGCCAACAGCTCCGCTAGTAAATCTGCCTGATCCGCATCAGTGACGACAGATGCTCGGTTTCCCTCCACGGGAATCCCAAGGATGGCCTCGACGTCATGCAACATGATCGTCATCTCACCGAACGGAAGGTGGAACGAGTTCGTATCCGGCTGCCAACGCTCAACGAAAGCCGTGATCAGCGTCCAGTCAATCCTATCGTGCATGGTGGCAGGAAGGTGACTCACTCTAGTGGCCCTCAATCGCCCGACCATCTCGCTCTCCTCCGGCCAAGCATCAGCCCAGCTACACAAAAACCTACAAGTCTTTTCCCGGGTTTGGCATTTCAAAATGCCTGTATCCAAAGCCCTCTCCTGGTCCTCCCAAATACGGGTAGCGATGTGTCCTAAAAAGCTAGGAATCACACTCCCGTCTATAGGTCCCCCGGCCACCTCACCCCTCACCATCCAAGAATCATTAACGGCCCTCGACCGTTTTCTGCTACCCGCAGACACAGTGGACGCAGATGATGTTCCAGATCTACTAACAAACCTACCATCTCGACCCTTACGCACATCTACCCTATGCGTCTCATACGTATCATCAAGTCTCTGACTGAATGGACCGTAATCATCATATGGTCCACTCTGATCGTCGACATCCTCATCTGCATCATCCTCGTCCTCGACCTCCTCCTCCTCGACCTCCTCCTCCTCCTCCTCATCATCATCATCATCATCTTGATCGTCCGCAGAACAGTGCACCCGTTCTCTGCGGGCCGAGGCCGAAATACCACGGGATCTAACGTGTCTGGGCCCCGACCTCTCCATTGAGTAGATCGTACTCCTCACGACGTCAATACTCTTCCCCGCACCAGGTCTAAATTGCGATGCCTAACTCCAAGTAAATAACGAAACATAATAACGAAAACAAATTAAAAAAAGTCGAAAATAAACACAAAAGCAAATAAACAAGTCACGGAAATAAAATTATAAACATAAAAAATATAAAATTAAAACAAATAAAAAAACAAAATTTTTAAAAAAAAAGATAAAAAAAAAGGGAACATACAATTTAAAAAAAAGAAAAACAAATTTTTTTAAAAAAAAAAAAAAAAATCGAAAATAAAATTTAAAATTAAAAAAAAACAAAAAAAAAATTTAAAAAAAAAAAAGAACGAGGCGCCTAGGCAAGGCGCCCGTACGGTGGTGTCGGCGCCTAGCCCAGACGCTACTACCACGACAGTGGCGCCTAGCCTCTGCGCCGCCGCCGTGGTATTGGCGTCTGGGCTAGGCGCCGCCACCACCGTACGGGCGCCTTGCCTAGGCGCCTCCTCCGTGGTGGTGGCGTCTCGCCTTGGCGCCCCACCGTCGCCGGAGGTTTTTTTTTTAAAAAAAAATTACAAAAATTAAAAAAATTACCTTCTGGCCGGCATACCGCCTTCCGCCCACCGCCGGTGCCGCCACTTCCTTGCCGGGCCGCCTCGACATAGCTCTGGAAATAATTTAGAGAGAGAAAGTGGAAGTAGAGAGTAGAGAGAGAAATTGTGTGTTTTTAGTATGAGGGCAAAAGTGTCATTTCACTCTTATTTTGTGGGCTTTATGTAGGAATTTGCGGGCGATGTTTAACAGTTCACTTTATAAAATGTGGCGGGTCATGACTTTTATTCTCGTTGGACCTCTCTCAGTTATCCATTGAAGCGCACTGAACGTTCTCCGTTGAATCTTACTTGTATCCGCCATTGAAGCAGCTTCTGAGGTAAGTTGTTTGTTCTTGTTATCATCATATCAATTTCACAATCTAATTTATTTGTCAGTGCTTTAAGTGTAGGGTTCGAAAATCTCAACTATTGCTTCTAAATTCTAGGATAACCAAAAGAAAAGAAAATTATGAGCCTAATTTGATTATTGAATCCTAAAATTATGTGATTTTTCGAGATAATTGAATGAAATTTGGTTGCTAATGTATTTCAAAACCCTTTAATGTTAGGATTGAAGTATGAAATTAGACCTCTTTTCGCTGCCCTGCCTCAGGGACGGGCCTGCATTCTTTCTCCTCGCCTCTCGTCGCAGACATTGCTTCTCTATTGGAACCCGATGTTTGTCTTCGCTATCATCCTCGTCAATTTTGAACCCTAATTCCTCTGAAAATGCCGGACGTACTGGCGGAATTATGCCTTCTCCGATTGCCCAAATGCCGCAGAAAATCGATATAAATCCGCCCAAAGGAACCAGAGATTTTCCTCCTGAGGATATGCGGTTGCGAAGCTGGTTGTTTCAGAATTTCAGAGAGGTTTTCTTAGCTGAGATTTTGAATGTTTTTCGATGAATTTGTGGTTATTTGCTGAATTTTGTTCTAATTAATTTGCAATTGCAGGTGTCGCATTTGTTTGGTTTTGAAGAGGTTGATTTTCCGGTGCTGGAATCAGAGGCGTTGTTTATTAGGAAAGCTGGAGAAGAAATCAGGGACCAGGTATTTTGTCTAAATTCATCTTTATCATCATTTCACATTGTTTTGTTAATCAATTTTAAAATTCTTTTGCATTATATGATGGTGAAATCAAATAAACTGTATTTTTTTTTAAGTTCATTGCTTGAAATTGTATGTAGATTTTATTATGCTGAATTATGTGATGCTGAAGTGGACTGTATGATTTGTTTTCGACTTTTGGGTGATTTAATGACTTAGAGCAACTTTTATGGCAGTATTAGTGTCACAGGAAATTATTTAATTTTATTGTGATGGCATTAGAACCTACTAACCAGCCTAACACTTAGAGTATAAACTATAACACAATAGTATAAACACAATGCACACACGAATGTTGTGGTAGCACCCGTATCAACCATAGCAAACATTTCCTTGCCGTTCACAATGACCTTGCAATACATCAGGCCATCAACAGATTCTTTGTGTTCACCTTGGTAGCATTCAACAACTTTATGGTTTAATTCAAAGTTTTCATACAACTCAACCTCTGTCATTTTCATCTATTAAATTCTTTGGTTAAGATGGGAGCAAACCGGAGATCATCCTCCAATTGAAATATATTAACAAAGCTAGCAGGCACTATATAGCCTCAAACCGTGCCAAACAATGAAAGACGCAACAAACTCAATTGGAACAAACACTAACAATGCCAGTGCTGGAAGGAAGCCACCGAGCCTTCAACAGCCATAGGTCTGTCTAGGGCTTGGGGTCCGTCAGGAAAGTGAGGGGAAAAACGCTTTTTTTTTTTTTTGTTATTTCATGTCTACATTCCTTGTAGTTCTTTTAAGTTTTATCCGTTTAATTGGCATTCAAAATTGCCTCTTGCTCTATGAGTGTCAATCTCACTCCGCCCCATTTCTTTTGGAAAGCTAGAGAATTGATGCTTATGTTATCCTCTTCTATCTCCATCTTCTTCTAACCTCTGCTCGCATACGTTTCCTTTCATTGTTACTTGGTCGCTGCAATTTGTTCACGGAAGACTGACTGAAATCTGTGTTTTGCAGTTATATTGTTTTGAGGATCGAGGAAATCGCCGGGTTGCATTGAGGCCGGAACTTACTCCATCATTGGCAAGGCTAGTCTTACAGAAAGGGTACTTAACTTGCCATTTTTGAGCTTTTGGTCATGTTGTCATGGAATAGTCTTCAATTATTTTTATTGGTTTCTCCAATGCCTATTTCATTGTTCACTTTGGCTTGTGCTTAGAGCTGGTAATCAAATGAAAATTGTTTAATTATTTTGTTTATTATTATGATTTTTGTGTCCAGGTACACCAGCCACAATTTGATCCCCATGTTTTTTTCTGTCCAGAAAATCCGCATCCTTGCCATTGAAATGGTTTGCTATTGGACAATGTTGGCGTTATGAAAGAATGACTAGAGGTCGTCGCCGTGAACATTACCAGTGGAATATGGATATTATTGGTGTGCCTGAAGTTATGGTGTGTGCATCACTTCTGCAAATTCCTGCATTTTAGTAATATTTACTTAGTGATTTATTACTCCCTAATCGCGGATTAGTTGCACTAGTTTGACTGTCGCATGATTTTATAGAAAAAAAATCGACATATTTAGTGGAAAGTGTACGATTAATTTTTGAGAGGTGCGAGTGGGGATCCTATTATTTTATGTTTTCTTAGGAAAAAGTAAGTAAAGTGGTCCCAAAGGTGGTGAGTGAAATGATACAAGTAGAGCCTGCTTGAATTTTTCATTGGAGAGATTTAGTAAGTAAATTGTTCATTAATTAGTTGCACCATGCTTGAACGTATTCTTATTACATGTTAGATCTTGTAGAGACTTAGCAATTGATATGTTAGATCTTGTATTCTTCAACTTGTTTCATAAACTTATTGTTTAGATTTGTGACTAGCTTAGATTTGGATTAGTGAAAAATATTCACTAATTAAAATTACACACCCTAGCATAGATTACTTTATCTCTTTGACGGTACAAAATTTGCCAATGCACATTTGACTATCAATATCCTTAATATCTATAAGTAAAAATTATAAAAAGTTAATATTTTGAAATTATACATTAAGATAAACCCATCAACTTCTTACATACTAACATTTGTTAAGGTGGGGTTTGTGAATATCGCAAAAAATCATTTTGGGATGGAGATGAAATCTACATATTTGGAAAGTGCACATTGAGAGGACGTTAGTTTTAAAAGCGCGCTGAAGGCATTTTCATTTGTGTGCCATGGTGCATTTCCAATCCCAAAGCGCCTTAGCCTAGGTGCAAGGCACAATGCCTCTCTCATTTGTGGTGTAAGGTGGGTGGGTGATGTGGCAGATTTTTGTATACTTCAAAATTAAAAGTTATCATGTGACGTATTTATTACCTCTCAATGGTCAAAAACTCAAAACTAGTCTGCAAAGATTAGAGGAAAGAGAAAACAGCAATTCCTCAAAATCCTAAGTTCAGTTCAATTGTAACTTTCTTGGTGACTACCATCCTATTGATCAGATTTATGTAATCTTTTGTTTCTTGTTTCTTCTCTTTTCATCTTTCTTTTCTAACCTACTTTCTGCTTCATTCTTCTTTTCTCTTCGATCTGTCTTTTTTTCGTCTCGATCTGTCTTTTGCTTCTTCTCTATTCTTTTTTAAGATCTATTTGATTTGGAAGCTTCACCATTAAGTCAATTATAGAGTACTTTTGCCTCCTCCCCCCCTCCCCTCTCTTTATTGTCTCTTTCAATCACTCTCATCGAGTTATGTGCCCCACTTTCTCTAAAACAGCGAGTCAACTGCTAAAAAGTCATGTGAACCCCTCCCTAGCTCCCCCTCTTCTCTATCTTTTATGAGGACCTTCATTTCATTGTAATTAATATTTTATCCCCCTCTCTAGTTGGTTTTTTATGAAAAAGTATACCAAGAAAAAAGGTGTGCCTCTTCTTTGAAAGGTGCTTGCCTTCACCGTGCGCCTAAGCTCTAGGGAGTAGGGACCCTTTGCACCTCAGTGTGCCTCACACCTTTGAAAATTAAGATTATGATAAATCTAAGAAGCTCTTACTTGATAATATTTCTTTGTTATACATTAGTGTTGATATACAGTTTAAGTTTAGTTAGACCAATACATCATAAAGATAAATATTCAGACCTGCCAGACCACGTTAATATAATCAGACCAAAATACTTTATTTCAGAAAAGAACAGGTTCTTAAGCCCTCTGAGGTTTTATGTGCCATGTAGAATTAGAACTGTGCTTGCTTTTGTTCCTTTTGTTTAATATTTGTTTGATTTCCTTATACTGTCTACATATCCTTAAGTTACCATACTGTTTTGATCATGATATATTAATGTGTATGTGTGTGTTAGCGGACCATTTGCTATGATCTTGTAAAGTTCAAACTGGGCCATCATATATCATCAATAAAATTCTAGAATATGGCACCTTTAATGCCATCTATCCTAAGCTGGTAGATGTCCTATCTTAAAATACCTGCAGAATACCCTCAATAATCTATCTATGTAATTTTTATTATTTACTGCTATTTGTTTGGTTTGATACATAAATCTCATTGTGCTCATGATATTTGTACTGGTAAAAGGCCTAAATAAGTCTAACCCTGGCAATCTGATGATAATTTTATTAAACATCTCATTTTTTCTAGAATAATCTATTTATTTCAAAAGTTGTTTCAATTCAATTGGTTCATGCTATGTCTCCGGCAAGTTCCATCGTCAAAACCATGTCTTTTTTCTGATCTTATCTTTGGCTATGACGTATGTATTTGGTTGAATCTTGCTTCCTCTCGCTGAATTTTAAAATATAATTTCATGCAATAGGCTGAGGCGGAGCTTATTTCTGCTATAGTCACCTTCTTCAAGAGACTAGGGATAACAGAGGCAGATGTTGGATTCAAGGTTTCGAGCAGGAAGGTATGAACTGCTTTCCATGAGGTATTCATTCACTTAGAACCTCGATCCTTTTGACCTCCTCTACTTCTTAAAAAAATAAATATATGCTGACATGTTTGATCAGGCTTGATTTTATTTTCCTGTATAAAATATTAAAAGGTTTAATGTTTTACATTTTTATACAGCAAACATCATGTTTGTTTAATTAATAAATTTGTGATGTTACCCGGTCATTATGTTGAGTATGTCAATATTTAGGGGGAAACATAATACTTCCTCCAGTATTTTTTTTATTTTTTTTTATTTTTAAGCGTTATACTTTCCTTTTGCGGCCATTTTGTTATTATTATTTTTTTTATTTTAAGTGTTACAAGTTGTACAATTCCTTTTTTTTGGCAACCTACTTCATTTAATTTTAATTCTCATCCCACTCATGATCCCTACTCAAACCCACTATTACTTTTTTGTTATTTTTTTCCCTCTTACATCCCTCACTTTTCAATAAAAATATTTAACAGTTAAACCCACTTTATTTTCTTATAATTTTTTAATACCCCAACAACCCCACTTACATCTTATTGTATTCAAGTATTGGCTAAAAGGGCCCTTTTAACTCAGTGGTAGAATAACGCCATGGTAAGGTGTTAGTCATCGGTTCAAATCCAATAAGGGGCTTTTTAGGTTTCTCATAAAACTACCGTCTATTTGAGCGGGGATAGAAGTATTGTTAATTGGTATTATGAAAGTACAAAGCAAGCAACTTTCTAGTATAATAAGCTAAACTTATTAGTAGTAGTTATAAAGTTGAACTAATTAATATACCTAAAACTATGTGCCGATCAAAGTATAACTCTTAAAAAAAAAAAAAACTGAGGGAGTAGCAAGAAGTGGAGGCTATGGTTGTGAGAATTCTATTCAGATATTTCAAGTGAAACTGATGATTGGGGTTTAAAGGATTTGGCACCCAAATAGGTTTATTTCTTCAAATATGTATATTTAGTTTTTGCAAAATGGGAAATTTGAAATCTTTCTTTTATTAGGTGATGGAATTTTGTGAAACAGGTTATCTAAAGTTATAAGGTTCTTACAGTTGCAGTTTAGGATTGTTGCAATATAAAAGTTATTACATCATCTTCAAAGTATGTATGTTAACTAGTAGTTGTTTATTATACTTTTTCAAAGTAAGTATGTTGAGGCTATTCCTTTTATTCAGGTTTTGCAGGAAGTTTTGAGGTGCTACAATTTACCTGAAGAATTATTTGGAAGAGTTTGTATTGTTATTGACAAGGTCAGTTAAAGAATTATTTCTTAGCATGGCTATTTTGCGAGTGGATTGCTTTATTTTAAGACTTGGATCTGAGTGGTTATCATTTTTCCTTTCATCTCTCACCTGCCTTTCTTTGGACCAACGTTTTCTTGATGAGCTTCTCGCTAACCAACAAAAGTAAAAGCTAAATAGTTTTCCTAATTATGTAACATTGCAAGTTGAGGTCGATCACACGTATGGTTCAATTAAACAATTCGTTGGAATCTATCATAATTAGTCGAATCAAATAAGGAGTTGAGTAAATTATGCTAATAAAATAAATCTATGAATATAAGTTCTAGAAATAAGTATCCCCATATATAAATCA
This sequence comes from Chenopodium quinoa, assembly GCF_001683475.1. NCBI lineage: Eukaryota > Viridiplantae > Streptophyta > Magnoliopsida > Caryophyllales > Amaranthaceae > Chenopodium > Chenopodium quinoa. The sequence goes on from NW_018744239.1 coordinate 10,455,431, forward strand.
ATGCGATTCATAATTAACCCCTAAATTCAACGAGATTGATGTGCCCTATACTAGTAACAGTAATTTATTTTGATTAATTAATTGATTCTTATAAGATGCAATCATGCCTGCTTTTGTAGTCATGCTGATTAAAGACTTTGCATTCTGTATTTTAATTCTTATCAACTTCTTTCAGCTACTTTTGTAATGATGCTCCCTACTTTTAGTTCTCAAGTCAATCAAGAACCATATTTTTGCTCATCAAACACTTTTTTTAGTCGAAGTATTATAATAATCAACTTTAGTGAAGAAATATAACAAACAAATTGCATTAGAGATTTGGGACTAATTCATGACATCAATCTATATTAGGGTTCAACCTCACTCCAAACAAGATACCATTATCAAATAAACAAAAAAATACAATAATTAAAGATATCATAGAAATAAAACAAGAGAATTAAGAAGAAAATAGATACTTGAATTAATGAAGTGAGAGGCTAGTTGAACATTGAAGATCTATTACTCTATTAGTTTATCTCTCATTTATAAACTTAAAGTAATTTTAATGATACTAATGTTGGGTTTCGAGGCTTTATGTTGCTACAAACAAAGAGCGAATCAAATTGGTCGTTAAAGTAAGTCACATGACCCTTTAGGTTGTTGCTTAGGCAAGCTCACACGACATTAGGTAAACATAGATATGCTCACACAAGCACTTGTGGATGTGTATTGGAGTAAAGAAATGTACACTGTAATAGTTTTTCGGATTTAAAACCTTAATTAGCCCATAGCTTCTTTAACAACTACGATTAGACCTTGAAGCTCCTTGAACTCCGTCTTTAGATCGTCAACATACCCCTTCGTCGCTCACTTTCGGGTGAGGTCACCATTAAAACAAAAGAGAGAGAAAATCGAACCTTAGAGGTATTGATGACTATGATGATGGTGATAGATGAGCAAAAAGAAAAGGAAAAAAAAAAAAAAAGATCAACAAAATATTGTAGATAAATATGCTTTCCAGTTTTCGCAAAACAAACCCTTTCTTCCGTGAGGTATCCGTCGATCTTTGGAGAATTTGGGATCAAACACCAAAAAATTCACAAAATAATTTTTCAATTTTGTAAATTGGTGCTGCAATTTGAAATTGGAATAAAATTTCTTTGGTGAATAGCAGAGATTTTCGATGAAGAACTGTGCTAGGGTTGTTCATTAATTTGGGGAAAATGAAGAGCGAGAAGATGGGATGCAGATTAGATATTTCTGTAACCTCCATCTTGAGTGGAAAATTCTAAAGGCGTGATTATTGTATGAGGGGATAATTAATAATGGTAGGTGGGATTAGTTGTAATAGGAGCAATTTATAAAAAGGCTCATGGCGCAATAAGGCAATAAAGGTCCTGTTATGTCTAGGCGCACCTTGGGTGCACCTCTTTGAAGTGAGGCTCACAATATAAAACAATTAAAAAAATCTGCCTATGTGCGCCTCTTTGAATGCACCTCGCCTAGAGCAAAAAAGGCGCTCTACTCTAATTGCCTAGCGCCTCTAACACTTAGGCGTGCCTTTTGTATACACCGAATAGGAGTAAATTAAAAATTTAATTTGAAGTTATAAGGATAGTTAGGAAAGTAAGGGTAGTTTTGGTATTTTGGTGGGGAAAACATACTAAAATTAGTAACGCTGCAACTAAAAAAAACTTCTATTTTAGGGAAGTGCAACTGAAAGAGAACGGAGGAAATATTCTTTTCTAAGTTTATTTCCTTGTAACAATGTTAGAGGAGTTATTACATATAATCATGTACTAACAAATAATTTATGCATAAATTTCCAAAATTAAATTATAATAACCAGTAAGATCATTTGCAACACCTTTTACATACACTCCGGTGCACATAGAGGTAGGTGCACCCAAGTGTAGTTTTTTGTTCATTTGATATTTTTTTGCTCATTTTTAGAATTTAACATGAACAAAATTTTTTTTCTTAAAATGAGCAAAAAATACCTTTAGGTGCACTTTGCACCCGGGTGTTTATAAATTTATTGACATCACTTGAAAGTAGTTTTTTTTTTCAATCAATGATGTACGTGTTTTATTGTACTCCCTCTGTTTTTTTTTTTTTTTTCAAATGCTACACTTGCCTTGTTCGGTCGTTATTTTTTTAAATGACTCACTTCCTCTTTTGGAAATCTCTTACATTTTAATAATATAACGTTACCCACCAATGGTCCCCACTATCTCTTACTTTATCATTTCTCACTCCTTCAATGGTCCTCAACTCCTCACTCCTTACATCCCTTTACTTATCAATAAAATAATAATTCCACTATCTTTTCTTACAATTTTTTTAATTTTTTATTATCTTTTCTTCCCTTTATTGTAATATTTTTTTATAAAAAAAGGAAGGAGTATTGTTTTTTGTTCCAACAAATTTCATGATTTGTGAAGATTACTTTTAAATGATATCAATGTTGCTCTGCCTATTGCCTAATAAGGGATCCTGTCTTGTGGCGTATGTAAGAATATTAGGAATTTAACTTATTTGATTTTCCAAATTATGAGTTTTCATGCTTAAGTTCCTTCTTTGTAAATTTTGACTAACAGCTTGAAAAGATCCCTCTTGATGAGATAAAGAAAGAGTTGAAGTCTATTGGAATGTCTGATGAAGCAATCGAGGAACTGCTGGAGGTCCTTTCTATCAAGTCTTTAACGAAGTTGGAAGGTTAGCCACCTGTATGACTATATATGTAAAGGTTTTGTCTCCTTTTTAGGGCTATTAAAAGTATTGATTCAATGTTTAAGCTGTACTCCTTAGAATATTAGTCAGATACTCATACCTTGAATTATGCTTCATTGGTCCTGCAAAAGTCTTTACATTACTCAGAGCATGATTATTTGATCCATGCAAATAGGTACTGTAAAAATAAATGTCCTAGAAATATCCCAAAATAGATTTACAATATGTAAAGAAAATGTGCTCAACCAATTGCAATGAAATCCTGAAACTACCGAATCATGTATATTGATTTTGAAATTTTACTTGATGCCATACTTACACGGTGTGTATTACTATCTCCATTTTCATGAGTAGTTACAATCACAACAGAAACTAAGGTGAACTCTAAAGGGGACCACTCATGTGGGTACTTTTGCTTTTAGGAAGAAAGGGATAGAGAGTATGATAATTATTAAATATAAGTGGGTTACAAAAATTGGTATGGAAGATGATAAAATATGAATAAAACGTTGACATAAATGGAATGTAGTAAAAGTGAGTAAAATCCCCTCAAAAAGGGAAAAAAAAAGTGAGCAGAACTTAGAAATACATATGAAAACAGAAAGTGAGTAGAACTTATGAAGACAGAGGTAGTATAATTTTGAGCTTTGTAAAAGATATAAGATAAAACCTTGAGGAGAGGAAATTAAAAGAAGAAAAGAAAGGAAATTTGCAGTGCTCGTAAACTCAAAATTTATAGTTAGGTATTAGTTGGTTGAAAATGGGTTGTTCCGGTTCAGGTCAAGTCAGGTCAGGTCATTTTCGAATAAGGAGGTTGTCCAGTTGTGTTGGGTCAATTTTGAGTCAGCTTATTATAGGACATCTAATGATTTCAGTCATGTTTATCTTTAGGTCAATTTGGATCATCCAATTTTTGATGCAGGTTGGGTGATTAAGTTGGATCATTTGGATTCCCAGGAGGAAGCCTTAGCCATCATATGGGTTTGGCTACCTGGAATGTCAACTTCCATGGATTAGATATTTAACATTTCTGAATCCTGATAAATTTTTATGGATATATCGTGGCTATATTGTAGGATGATTTTATATATGCCTTTGTGACACTGCTCATGATAAATGCAGAGAAACTTGGAACTTCTGGTCAAGTTGTTTGTGAACTTAAACAACTTTTTGCTCTTGCTGAGAAATTTGGTTATTCTAAATGGATCCAGTTTGATGCATCCATTGTCCGGGGTCTGGCCTATTATACTGGCATTGTATTTGAGGTATGTGCTGTATTTGGTTCTTATTGGCTCTATAATTTTAATAAACATTATCTTTGTTTCCATTTATGTACAACTTGTAATTATTTAGTGTCTTGCTTTCTTTAGATAGTGCCGCCTTGTTGCCATATCGTTGCCCATTTGCTACATATATATGCTCCAATATCATTTGGTCAATTTTATTTCTTTGGACAATTGAATGAATTTGTGAACCTTTCAAGTTCTGTGGCTTTGCCTTTAGTTACCCATAATAGTTGATGTAAAAATTCTTCCCTCTGTATGCAATTACTTCACTTGTCTCGAAATGTACAATTGATTGTTTTTTTCTTTATTTGGATGTAATTTGAGGATTGTGACTGGCCTATTCCATCAGATTTCGAGTTTAATAAGTAAGAGCATGTACAATATACTAATGCAAAGCTGTTGGCTAAGGCAGTAAGGCCTCAATCTTGTATCAAAGTAAGGGCATATTTTCTGCACGAATGTGCTGTAGGTAGGAACTAGTAGCAGTAAATTCTACTGCTGGGCAACTACTGTAGGGTCATAGCTTGTTGATTTGACTCTTCTTAAGGATTATACCGGTGGAAAAGGGTGCATAAATTTGGCTTCTGTGCTTTATGGTAAAATTACACAAAATATGGGCAAATTCTGGCCAAAATTAAGCTATTTAAGACTGTAAATGACTTGTTTGGATAAAGTCATCAATACATAGAATATCTTAAGTCTAAATTAGAATTGAGGTGCATAGTAGAACTAAAATGCTCATTTATAATGAGATATGCAGTAATACAGGTCTGGTATATGCCTAGTTCAACTAATCAGCACATTAAGGTGATCATGAACTTAACAAATGGCATTTAAACAGTGTAATTCCCGTGGAAGTTGGTTCAGGTGATTTGTTGAGGGATTAATGAGTTATTGATTTCTTGTTGGTAAGTAATGTAAGCAACAGTGGGTTGCAGTTTTCTTGTGCACATGCCACCTATGACCCTAGTCACCCAACTGATGTTTTTCTTCTTTTAATCCAATTGTATCCGTTTTTTTCCAGGGTTGTGACTGGGTATCCTTGACAATGGCACTCTGTCATTAAAAATTATTTTGTGTTGCTTGTTCCTTATCTTGCTTGGATGTCTCAAGTTAAGTAGTATTATTATTTCATCTGCAGTGGAGTTCCTTGAAAAAAACTTTTATTTTTTCTATCATTCAGGGCTTTGATAGAAAGGGAAAGTTACGAGCCATATGTGGTGGAGGACGTTATGATAGACTGCTATCTACATTCGGAGGTGATGATGTTCCAGCCTGCGGTTTTGGGTTCGGTGATGCAGTCATTATGGAAGTAAGCATTTTCCTTGTGTTTTTGTTGATTTGATAATTTATTTACAGACATTAATAGAGTTCATATAAAGTAGCTGTATACTAGCTGCAGTCCAATATCTGGTATTGCTTGTTTGGCTGTTTATATTTGCAAATTAAATTAAGGGAAACTTTTTTTTTTTTGTGACTCATAAATTAAGGGAAACTTTACTAACAAGGTTTTCCAAACTTTCCTAGCCTAACTCCCACTTACTTGACTCAAAACCCCAGCCTGTACCTGAATTCCTGAAATCGTCCCAACTTTGGCAAATCAAAATTTGACCCAACCATATCAGAAAAATGAAAAGTAATTACTAAATAATGATTGATTATCACATTAACCCACACTGACCAACAACCGAACCAATTGAGTGATTCATCACCCAGATATGGCAATGAATTGACCCGAAATTAGAACAACCCATTTTCACCTCTATACATGTTGATCTGGGTGTTGAATGGGAAGATAGAATTGAGAGTATATACTTTCAGTTTTCTCCCTTACTTTTTTTACTAATAATTTTACTTGTTTTTAAACCATGCATAGTAAGAATTTTGGTGAAAACGACCATATTTTCCACCTTCAGCAAGGGTCTGCAAAATTTGATTGCAGTTACTTGTGGTTAATCGCATTTCACTCTTTCTTCCTGGCACCAAAATGTAATGTTAAGGTTTTTTAATTACCGTGTTTTTGCTTATATCAACTTCTAATCCTAAAACAGGTTAACCTGTTTACATCTTAAGCCCTTAGCCCATATTATGGTTACTATCTCCCAGCATTAACTATTTTCACAATTTTACTGCCTTCATGTTGTGCCCTGGTTATTTTGTTCAGCTGCTTAAGGAGAAAAGCCTTCTTCCAGAACTTGGCCTCGAGGTCAACAACATAATATGCTCACTTGATCCTGAACTTCAAGGTGCGGCAGCATTAGTTGCTTCCACTCTTAGAGGAAAAGGTCAGAGTGTTGATTTAGTGTTGGAGAGCAAGCCAATGAAGTGGTAAGCAATTACTTTGATTTGTTTAATGGCTGTCATTTTTATTCTTCATAATGAATCAGATATTGATATTTGAAGGTTTGGAAAGTGTTTCAAATTCTTAAGTTGCTGAGTGTTGATGTCCTACTACATTTTTCAGGGTATTTAAACGAGCTGCACGAATAAATGCTCAGCGCTTAATATTGATCGGAAAATCTGAGTGGGAAAGAAGTACAGTAGCTGTAAAAATACTCTCAACAGGCGAACAATATGAAGTCAAACTTGATGAGTTAGATTGACACGAATAAGTTCCCTTGTATGAACAGCAGGATAAGGGATTGGTCGAAAGAAGGTGAGGGAGAGGGAGGGATCCATTTTTCCTCTCTTTAATAAACACTCTTTTTTCAAAACTGGAATTCGAAAGGAAAATGAACTCGACCTCTCTACCTTTCTCTTCCTTCCCCTTCCTCCTATATCCCTCCCTTTTCTTTCCTCTTATTTTGCTATCCAAATAATTTTCTAGCTTTAGGCTATTATTATAATTTTTTCTCATTATTTTGCAAACAGCAGTACCATAATATTATGTATAAATATGTGTTTTGTTAGCCAACCATCTTATTTGATACTTTCACTGTTATCATTTCAGGCTGCTGTTTAGATTTTTTCATTGCATAATTATAAGTTTTATTTCTTTGTAGTGTGTTTGGATTGGGGAGAATGAGGGGGTGGGGTGGAGGAGGTGACAAGAGAAGAGAAACTGAGGCATTTTCCATTGTTAAGTGTGGGAGTGAGAGAAATGGATGGAAGGAGAATGGAAGGAGATTTTTCGTTAATTATTGAAGAGAAATCTCCTCAAAATTGATACCCTGCAAGTTTCTCTTCTTGAGATACTTGACATGTATTTTAAAGGGTTAAATTTGTCTTTTCATCCAAGAAAATTGGGATAAAATTGTATCTCATATTTTCTCTTTCCCCTTTCTCTTTCACGATTCCTCAGTTTCTCCCTCTCTGTCGTTAAAATTTACTTGAAATCTCTATTGAAGCAACATGTGAGCTTTATCTACACCATTGAAGCAACTTTTAAGGTAAAATTAAAATTTTAAATCATTGAATCTCAATTTCACGATCTAGTGTTAAATGTTAATCATCTAACTTTCAATTTCACAATCTATTATGTAGTAGCGTTAATGAAGCAGAGAAGGCTCACAAGCATAGGTGAAACACCTATCCTTTAGGGGTTAATCATGCCTTGATTTCTAAGGGTTTTTCATTAAATTTGACGCGTTGAAATTGGTGGTGTTGGAGTTGGGGTTTGTTGTGTTAGGGCGATGTGGTGTTGGGCACAACCTACCATTGTTGATGAATGATGGGTGATGAGCAAGGAAGAACAAAGAAGGGACTACCAGAGAGAAAAAAAAAAAAGTAATGAATGTCTTTTGTGTGTGAGTCAATAACAAAAGATGATAAAATATTAATAATTTTGCTCTTATTTACATAATTTGTCATTAGAATCTATTTATTGTTTCTTAAGAAGAGAAATTGGGACTCGTCCGTTCTTAATTAGTTGACACACTTTATTTTGGCAAATATATATAGGAAGTGTGTTAAAGAATGATAATAGACAGTAATCCACCTTATCCATTAAACTAGTTTCCTTTACCAATTGACAATTGTTACTTTGTTAGTAGTGACAAACAAGCCACACCACTACCATTTGCACCACCACCCAAAACTACTATAGTTGTTTACACTACTATTGCTTAAACTATTATCATTGCATACAACAACATTGTAAAGGTATCCTCGATTACTACCACCACAACTCCATAACCATCGTTGTATTGGTGAAAAAAGTTGAATTTGACATCAAATTCATAAAAAATACGTAGTGATTCAGAAGTTCCAAATCTAAAATTACTATTTTGTGAAAAAGCATGAAGAATCTAACTAGTATCAACCCCAAGGTTTGGACAAGGATAGGAGGGAGAAAATTAGACCCTTCATCGATTGCTATTGCACGAAGAATTTTTTTCTTCACAAAATCAAGGCCATGGAGGTATAGTGATTTATATCTAGAACCCTTGGCCAAATCTGACCACATTTTGGTAAAAATGTCGAATTTAAGGTACATGAAACGTGTTACCAACAAAGCCAAACAAATTTCTTGCCTTTCAATTTCATATATAAGAATGTGTCTATGCTAAATTGCTAGTGCATGAGCAATATCTCATCAGTTTATGACGAAATATTGTCTTGACAATAGAAATGGAAGTTATTGAGAATTATCATATGATGTTAATTTGTTTTACAGAGGTTATGACGTAAGTGTATAGATTCCAATTATACATCATCTCTTAGAGCATGCATAATGGTGAGGAAAAAAAAATTTCCTCACCACTCTCTCTACATTTGCCCTCTCCTCCACATCATCTTTTTTGTGAGGGGATTTTTTTTATCCTATCAATGAATAAACCAAAAATTTCCTCACCATTCTCTCTCCTACTTTTTTCAATACCCCACCATATTTCTCTCTCTTATTTTATTTTATAATTTTGATGAATAAAAGTATTTACTTATTTTTAATGAAATTGTCAATAACATGGAGTTGGTGTGACAATATGGGTTCCGAAGGGTATTGAGGTGTATCCGAAACAATTTCCTCTTCATCTTCACCCACTTGACTGTTGCTTCCTTGATAAACTTGTGGAGAGTGCTCATAATTTAGAGAGGATGAGGTGGTTGTTGTGGAGGAAAAATAGGTACATTTCCTCCAAATCTTTCAAGAAGTTGAGAAATTTGTGGATGGTTTACAATAGAAGGATCAAAATCATTTAAATATTGGGAAAAGTTGGGATTACTAGGATCTATTTCAACAAAGAAAATAACTAAACAAGTGTTGTTAATTATAGATGGATTTAGAGAGAAAAATATGATTTTTTGAGGTGTGTTAAAATATAACAAAATGGATCTCATTTTATAGAGAAAAAAATTTTATGCCCGTTGGTGTAATTATTTTATTTTTTTATTAACCCAAATTTTAAAAATTAGCCATTACAAATAAACAACGGTAAAAATTTCAGCCAAATATTCTGATTGGTTTATTTAACAAGCTTGCCACTTGTCATTACATGAATAGTTATTATTAGAGCATTAAAGAAATAAAAAAAAAAAACAAAAAAAGGATGAAAAGCAGACACATGTTAAGCTTTTTGGTTGTGGGACCCGCGTGAAGTTTGGTGTGAACTTCCTCACGCTGAGAAGTTTTTCAGATGTTTGTGAGGTTTTTGATGAACTTTCACCATTGGGAAACATTTATGGGTAAAAAAATAATTCATGAGAAGAATATTCTTACCATTGGGGTAGCTCTTCAGTTGAAAGTTAAATAAATTAACTCCTCTATTTATTATACTTTATTTGTCTCTAAAAACTATTTGTGTTTCGTTTTAGCGCATTTGTTAATGTATATTTTAATCGTTAATATATCTAATATAGTGCTAGTAAAAGTTATAAAAGTTTCATAAACATAGACTTTAAGTAGTATTTACTAAAATGAATCAAACAAAACCACACATGAATATGTTATGTTTTATCTAATGGAAATAATTTAAAAGGTTGTCTTTGATTGTGAATATGAAGAACAAAAAGTAAGTAGTACTAGATTACTCTGTTCCCTTTATTTGTAATAAAAAAAAAACCTAACAATTTCACCATTTATTCTATTTTGAATTAACTAAAGTAGTGAAAATTCGGGTTCAATTTTTCGCTAGGAATTTATTTCGACTAAAGTTTCACACTCGGATATCGTATTTTTTCGAATCATGTCTTATAATGATTTGATTATATTTGCAAAATTGCTTAAATATAGCCAGTTCCGTATATGCCCCAAATTTTGGTTTTGGTCATATATTATGATATAGCAGTATCTTTTAACCAAGTTTGATTTATTACTTTCTCTCTCCTCCTTTTAATCTTTAAATTCTTCCTTCAACTTTAATTCTCATGCCATAAATTATTAAATTGTCCCAATTCGTCTCTTTTGATTCAATCTTCTTTATTTAACTCCTATTTTTTTTTTCTTATTCTTTCTAATACTCTGTCTGTTTCTATATGATAGTCTCATATGGAATCAATCACATAAAATAAGAAAAGAAGAATATTTGGAATCTAACATTAAAGTACAAAATTAAATCATTATTAGTTTTGCCTATTTAAATTTTTTGATTTTTTTTGGGAAAGCATCAGCCATAATTGCATAATTTAAGGGATGAATTTCCTTACTTAAAGCCATGTCATCAATCCACAATTAATTAATTTAACCAATCAAAATTTAATATATATATAAATTTGGAAATATACACTAAATTAAAAATAGAATACATTCAATATGGGTAGAAAGTTTTTGAAACGCCTAAAGTAGTATATGGGACTAACAATAGAAACGAAGAGAGTATTAAATTTTCAATCTTTACCAAAATTTTATCAATCAATTCAACGAACTTTTCCTCTTTCCCATGAAACTTTAATTACATTTGAAAATTCAATTTATTTTCCCCATATTTATACCAATTTACCTTAGCAATGGGAATAATAAATAAAATGTGATTTGGGTAAAAATACCCATGACACGTGGTCCAATCAGAATGGGACACGTGTCACCTCATGATAGGTCTAATGAGTGCCACTCACCAGTTGACACGTGGCACTCGAAGTCAACAAGGGAAAATGACGGCCTTTAAGGCTCAATTTCCGTGATAGCCCATCATTCCTAGGTTTCCGTAACCTAGGATTGTGGCACGAATCCCAAGACCCTATAAAAGGGAGATGCTCCCACCTAGGGAACACACATGAAAAACACGAACAAACCAGAGCAGTCAATGATTGCAAATAATTAACTCTCACCTCAGATAATCCGTTCGGCTCCGTATGTGCCTCAGCAGCCATACATGCCGTATGGACAACCTTACATGCAGATGTCCCTCTTTGGGGTCAGGCGACACAAAATGTTTAACCTTTGGACTGGCAGCTCCGTCTGCGAAAACTTGGGGAACAACCTTCTGCGTTCTCTAGGGAAATAACCGAGGCGGCACAACCGGCTAAGGTTAAAAATGTTATGGTGGGTACTTATGATGGTACCACCAACCCTGAAGATCACCTAATGGCCTACACCAACCTCATGTACTTCAGGGGTTGGATGATGCCACATGGTGCCGATGCTTCCTGGCTACATTGAAGGGCATCGCCCAACGATGGTTTGGCAACTTGCCAGCCAGATGCATTAATAGCTTCAAGACGCTTACGTACTCGTTCACTTCTAACTTCTCTATGAACATCCCTGCTAAGAAAACAAGTCTTGACTTGGGAGCAGTACAACAAGGGGATAGAGAAGGGCTAAGGTCATATGTCAGGTGGTTCAATCTGGTGAGAATCCAGATTCAAGGGCTGTCTGACGAAGTGGCCTATACAAACTTCTTCAAGGGTCTGAAAGACGGGTCGACCTTTAAGTTCGACCTCGTTAGAAAGAGGGTCGCTACCCTCCAAAAAGCTCAGATGGAGGTGGAAGCCCATATACAGGCGACCGAACTCTGCTCCATCAGTAAGCAGTCAGACTCCAAGAATTCTGACAAAAAGGAGAGTCGGCCAACTCAACCAGCTAAAAAAGAAGAGAATAAAAAGAGAAAAGAGCTCTGGGCGGTTGATGACTTTAAACAATCGTCCCAGAAGAAGAAGAAGAAAGAGTTTAAACCGTATGTCCCAAAGTACGAGTTTAACAAGGATTGTTACTCCATCCTCATGGAGATCAAAGACCGGTTAACAATTGAGAAACCGGTTTCTATGAAAGGTTCCGTCAAAACCGGAACAAAAATAAGTATTGTCATTTCCATGAGGATATTGGCCACTACACCAACGACTACTATAATCTTAAGCGGTTGTTAGACCGTCTGGCTGATAAAGGGGTGCTAAAGTCCTACATTCTAAAGTCCAAGGTAACCCTGAGGACTAACCATGGGCAGCCATCCAAAAAGAATGCCCAACCTGCTAATAGTTTGGACACTAATGAAGAGCCGATTTATACAACAGCAGGCAGCTTTGCAGGAGGGGGCCCAACCATCTAGGGCACCAAGGACCATGTTAGGCGGCTAGATGTTAGCTCAGTTGACGAGGGTCAGGCGTCTATTGACACCTTTCCTGAGGTCATTATCACTGAGAAGGACAGGAGCAAGGTCAGGTAACCGCATGATGATCCTGAAAGGAATAGTGTCCTTCCAACAAGTGTATTATTCCGATAGAGGGTTCGGAATTATAAGAAAGCTAATTCTTTAGTGAAGTCAAATGATCGGAATGCCTAGGTGGAGGCCGCTTCCGATCAGTAATATCAATGTAAAATTGATGTTACAGCTTAATCTTAACTGAACCCTTTGGGTCAAACCCAATCGAATCACCGATCCGAGACGACAAATCAATCCGAAAGGATTTAATGAGTCAGCAGAGTTTTACGAATACAGACGTCGGATATCGAGCCTAGGGCGTCGAAACCGAGCGTCACAAAATCATAAAGCGACAAGTATGAGTGTAGCCGTAGCACCACAATGGTCTAACCATGTGGATGCAAGGCTAGTTCGAGCTAGCATGCACCTAGCATGGCTAGGCGCAAGCCTAAGCACACTAGGTGTGCTAGGCGCACCATCACAGCCCTAGGATCATGCCTAGGCGCTACCGCAGCCCTAGCATGATGCCTAGGCAGCCCATCGCAGCTAGCAGCGTGCTAGCCTAGGTGCCTGGGTGCGCATGGCAGGGGCCACACACGCACCAAGCACAGCCATCGAAGTGCTAGGCACTGGCGCATGTGCATGTGCGTGTGTGCGTGCCTCGCACCAAGCATAGCAGTGCTAGGCACTGGCTGATACGTGTGCGAGTAGTACGTGGTGCATAGCGTGTTGCGTGGTGCGTAGCACGATGCGAAGGAAGGGGCCAGCATGCGTGGCTCGCTAGCAACGCGCATGCTGGCTGTGCTAGTAATGGTGCGCAAGGTAAGTGTGCGTGCTAGCCTGTGCGTGGGCTGCTGGGGGCCAGTGCCAGCAGCGCCCAGCGCCAGCACACAGCACCAGCACCAGCCCAGCAGCAGCACGTACTGGCCGGCTGGGGTGCTGGGCAGCAAGGCAGTGCTAGCTGGAAGCCAGCTAGCCTTCCTTGACCCGGTTTTGTGCAAGGTTGTGGGGACCAAATCAAGGCCTTGGGGAGCAAGGCATATGGTCCCCCACCTAACCTTGGCCACCACTCTTTTGCATATGATCATGCCACTTGTCGAAATGTGATTAACTTGATTATTTATTTAATTTGGAAATTAAATAAATCATTGTATTTCAACACTCCCACATTGGTGGGGGATGAAAAATCAAGGTCTCATTTCCCTATAAATACCAAGCTTGGGTATTGGGAAATGAACAACCTTGAGTGGAATTAAAAAGGCAACTCTAATTACGAGTAAACCTTTGATTCGTAAAACTCATAGTTATTTTGTCCGGGTCTTGACTTACCTTTAAGACTTAGGACTCTCGGGTCGGGTCGAGGGTACGATCTGTCGGAGATCTCGTGTTTTCGGGATTTTGAAGTAAGAGCTCATTGGGAGCGAAGCACGCGAAAAAGGTATAATTCTTGTTCTTAATCTTGTTTGATTAAGTTTAATATGCTTGTTAATTGTTTTAATTAAGGGGCGGGTCTTGGTGGGTTTCCTTCCGCGTAGTGTCGGGTCACTACGAAACCCTACAGTGGTATCGGAGCCACGTTCCTTTTAATTTTTGCAATTATTTTTTTAATTAAGGTGTTTTAACAGAATTTATTTTTTGGTTCATGTTCTTCTAATTAGATTAGATGCTCATTTTAATTAATTTTAAAACTCGATTTTATATTCAATTTGGCTGTCGAACCCATATTTTGGCTTAAAAATAGTGATTTTTTGGTGGAATCGACATTCTGGAACAGATTCAGCCCTTTTAGAACTGTCCAGAAGCCAAATTCGAACCAGAAACCCATTTTTTCTGGGGTTTTTCGTTTTTCAACGAAAATTTTAATTCTTTTTAAGCCTTGATTAATGCAAGCATTACAAGGTTAGATTAAATGCACATTTGCATCACTAATCTACTGTTTTTAAAATATCCTTGAGCATAATAATGAAGTTTTTATTAGTGCTTAAGTTGATATACCATTTTTCACATAAACTTGTTTTTCACAAATTTTTCAAATAAATTGCAATAAAATGTGAAAGTTTAATTTGTTGTGATCTTGTAATTTTAAGTTCCTATAATGTTAAAGTTCTAATCTTTAAAGGTTTAAATGATTGGAACCCTAACCTTAAATTATATGTTGAACAAAGTTTGGATTTTTCATGTTTGGTGGATTAAAATCCATCAAGTTCAATTACTTGTGAGTAAAATTTGATTAATCTTCATATTGGAAGATGTAATCTTGGTATTTTACACAAGTATGCAAGTTGGAAAATTTTTATCATTGGATGGTTAATTTATTTTTCCAACTCCCATTTGTCAAACCCATTATTAATTTGCATATTGGCAAGATTAATTATGGACATAGCTCATTTTATTTTAAGCATAAAGTTAGACCTAACTTTGTTCAAAATTGAAATTTTGGATAAATTAGGCTTATGCACCAATAAAATAAATTTTATTTAAGTAGGACTTAATTTTTTATTTTTTTTTCCCTCAAATTGATTCTAAAATGTAATTTAGAATTAATTATTGTCACACACAAATCGGAATTAAAATTCCGAGTAAAATGCACGTAAACCGATGTAAAATCGCAAGCGTCACCAAGGCTAGCGGGCTGCCTAGCAGCCCACATGTAGGCTGCCTATGGTGCGCGCGTGGCTAAGCATCAATATTGCGTGGCTATGTGACGAGGGGTGCTATGGCTAGGCTTGGGCAGTGGCCTTGGCTGTTGGGTGCTTGGTGGCGCTGCTGGGCAGCATGGCAACAGGCACCATGCAGGGCGCCAGCATGCGTGCAGGCATGCGTGGTGCTGGCCAGCGTAGTGTGCTGTGCTGGGCGCAGCATGCTAGCACCAAGCACCAGCCCAGCCCCTTAATGCTGCTAGTGCATGTGAGGTGTGAGCTGCTGGCGAGCTTGTGCTACTGCTGGGCAGCGAGGCAGCAAGCCCCAGCCAGCCACCCCACTGCAGCCTAGCAGCCATGGTGCGCCATGCATCATGCTAGGATGGGGCCTCGTTGCTTAAGTTTGAGCTATGATTTTGCGATAATTTTTGCCGTTTTAATAATTTTAAGTAATTAATTTAACGAGGTTAAAAACCTTGAATTTCAATTTTGCAAAATTTTGACAAATTATGGGTTATGCCGACTTAATTAATCGGATTAATTAAGTACGGGTGCGGAATTTAGTGGGAGCTTAATTAAGTACGTAAGCATTTTGCGTTTAGAAATAATGGATTAAACAACTTTGACTAGTTTTAATTAGGCACGTTAATTGGATTAACCACCTAAGTTAGTTACTAGTTTTGCGTGTTTAATTATGTATTTCGTAAAATTGCATGGGCCATTCACAAATAGTGAATGGGTGAATGGAAGATTGTTATTCAAAACAGGTCTTTGAAAAATGGCAACTAGTGGGGCCCGACTAGGATAGAAAATACGGACTGCGTTCCGTTATGTATTTTTGTAAATCTAAATACGGTCTGTGAACCGTTAATTATTTTTGTACTATTAGATTAATCTTAGTCGTTCTAGCTAGCTTCTTTTATTTCATTTTGGCCAAGATGTCTCAAGACGACGTTTTGATGAAGACGAGCCTTCAACCCATAGAAATTGAAGATTTCAAGGGGTCATGCTAGTTGCCAAATGCATCTATTTTATGCCTTATATATATTGTTATTATATATGATTGCTAGATGCATGTCTAGGATTTCTATTATGTTGCGACGATTAGTTAAGTTCACTTAAATCAACCAACATAGAAACCCTAGGTCCCTTAATAATATTGAGCTAAAATTTGTCGTTCCAAGAGCAACACTTACCGAACTAATGCGCGTAAGTGATGGATTACGCCAAAGCGAGGCATCACTACTTCCCTAGGAACGTAAGGTATACTAGGTATACAAGTTGTCTTGGTTAAGCTCAACGATATCAGTAAGGAGTCCTTAGATGTCGTGGCAAAAGAGATAAAATGTCAAGGATGCATTAGGTGCGACATTTTATCAAACTGAGAGTAGCTTGGAGCTATTAGCAATTAGATTGCTTACCTTAAGATATTTAATGATTAAGACAAGCCAAAGCATGCTTAACCATTTCTTGATCTTTGGGATCTCGGAATCATTTTATTCTCGCCCATAAGGGACATTTTAAATGCGTGGATAAAATGCTCAATAAGATTGAATATATGCATGAACGTTTTAAATTTCAACTTATTGATTTATGAATGGTTTTTCACTTCAAATTCTTTCAATTGTAGAACCATGTCTGCTAGTAGCTCAAACAACAACCATATATTCCCGAAACTCCCCGAAAAGTTAGCTATCAAGCTTAACTTAACAAACCTTGAAGAATGGGAAGAAGAACTCAGGAGAACTCTCCGGAGTTGTTCCAAGGAGTATGTTCTGGATACTTCCCTCCCAACCCTCTGTTCCAAGAAACACTTGAGTGACAAAACTTATTGTGCATGGTCAAAAGATTGCAAATTAGTGTCACAACTCATGGCTAACTCCATCCCGGAATAATGGAAAGAAAAACTTCCATTCTCTTTCCCGGACTTGTTCCTTGGAGGACTAAGAGATGTTGTCGGTGTGAGATTCTCTAAGAGTTTCAACGACAACAATGATGGACTCTTGTTTGAAGTGACTAGGTCACTTACAGACATGAATGTAAAGCCATCGGATCAAGGTTGTCTTGCGAAAGAGAGGTACCATCTTTGGTCTACGGTCTGCAACACCAAGTTGAGACCGAGTATGCCCCTCTGACCACATGTGGCAAGAATGACTAAGCTCTTCAAGCACATGGAACTCCTCGGAATTCCACTAGAAGATGGAATGGCTAGTCATATTATGCTCACTTCACTCCACTCAGGATATGATGCACTAAGGGCATATATTTCTGAATCGAAGGAGACACATTCCTTGAAGAATGTGGTGGAGCTACTTCACCGAGCCAACTCATTTGGGGCAACCAAAAGACCGTCAAGAAGGAGGGATTTCAAGGTTAAGGCTAAGATGCGTTGCTTCTATTGTGGCGGGCAAGGCCACTTCAAGAGAGAATGCAAGCTCTTTCGAGAGGAGGAAGAGAGGAAAGGAGCATCTACCTCAGGTATCTTCCTAAACACTTGTGAATTAAGCTTATCATAAGGTATTGGATACCAAGTATGACTCACTTTATGTTGCCTTTTCAGGAACCAAGTGAGAAGCTTATCAAGTGTTGGTGCAAGAGCAAGAAGACGACGAAGATGGTTTTTCGGTCGTGCTTGCATGCACCATTTTGTTTTTGAGATGTAATTAAAACTAATTCTAGTTTTATCATGCTTTTGAACAATATTTTGATCAACGGTGTTGGACACCAAGATGTTTGAAATGAAAGACTTCTAACGTAGTTGTTTCAAAGATTATCTTTCAAAAATATGTTCAAATTAAATTGCATGCTTTACACAAAGAAAATGGGAATGATACCAAATGAACTAAGACCATCGAGTTGAATCAAACCTACTTGTGGCATTGTTGTCTTGGCCATATTAACATCAAGCGCATCAAGAAACTTCTTCAAGAAGATGTTCTTGACTCATTCGACTTAGAGTCGTTTGAAAATTGCGAAGGATGCTTGTTAGGCAAGATGATAAAACAACCATTCTCCAAGTTGGGAGAAAGGGCAAGTGACTTAATAGGTCTAATACACACGGATGTATGTGGACCAATGAGTACACCCACAAGACAAGGTTACCGATATTTCATCACTTTCACCGACGATTATAGTAGATATGGCTATATCTACTTAATGTCGAATAAATCTGAATCCTTTGAGAAATTCAAAGAATTTCAGAAAGAAGTTGAAAATCAACTTGGCAAGAAAATTAAAGCACTTCGATCGGATCGGGGTGGCGAATACTTGAGCCATGAATTCGACGATCACTTGAAATAAAATGGCATTCTTTCGGAGTTGACACCTCCCGGAACTCCTCAATGGAACGGAGTATCCGAACGGAGGAATCGAACCTTGTTAGACATGGTTCGATCAATGATGGGTCTTAGTGAACTCCCTATCTCTTTCTGGGGACATGCGCTACAAACTGCAACACTAACACTGAATAGAGCTCCGTCAGAAGCTGTTGAAAAGACTCCATATGAATTATGGACTAAGAAACCTCCTAGGTTGTCTTTTCTCAAGATTTGGAGATGCGAAGCATATGTCAAGCGATTAATTTCGGACAAACTTTACCCCAAATCGGATAAGTGTTTCTTTGTGGGATATCCAAAAGAAACTAAAGGGTATTACTTCTACAATAAATCCGAGAAAAAAGTGTTTGTTGCTCGTGATGGTGTCTTTTTGGAGGAGGATCACCTTTCCAAAATGACAAGTGGGAGGAAAATCAAACTAGAAGAAGTTCGAGAGGACGAGCAACAATGTCAACCTGACAAAACTGAAAATCTAGATGCTTTGGAAGCATCTAAGAAGATTGGTCAGAATCAAACTGACAATGAAAATTCTCAACCGATTACCCTTCGTAGGTCGCAACGGCAAAGATCTCAACCAGACTGATACCTCGGTATCGTCTTAACCGATGACCAGGACATCCTAGTCATGGATGGTGATGAGCCGGCGACATACAAGCAAGCTATGACGAGCCCCGACTCTACAAAATGGCAATATGCCATGAAATCCGAGATGGACTCCATGTCTGAAAATCAAGTCTAGGACTTGGTGAATTTGCCCGAGGGTTATACACCCATTGGTTGCAAATGGATCTTCAAAGTGAAGACAGACAAGGATGGAAATGTATCAATATACAAAGCCAGACTGGTGGCAAAAGGTTATAGAAAAGTCCACGGGATTGACTATGATGAAAATTTTTCACCAGTTGCAATGCTAAAATCCGTCCGGATCATCCTAGCGATTGCTGCATATTACGATTATGAAATATGGAAAATGGATGTCAAAACCGCCTTCCTTAATGGAATTTTGGAAGAAACTGTGTATATGATGCAACCAGAAGGTTTTGTTGATCCGGGCAACGCTAGAAAGGTTTGCAAGCTGAAGAAGTCCATTTATGGACTAAAGCAAGCCAGCAGAAGTTAGAATCTGCGATTTGATGAAGCCATTAGCAAGTTTGGTTTTATCAAGAATCCAGATGAATCTTGTGTATACAAGAAGGTTAGTGGGAGTGATATTGCATTCCTAGTCCTGTATGTCGATGACATACTTCTCATTGGAAACAGCACAAAATTGTTGGAGTCCGTAAAGGGCTGGTTGGGAAAGTGCTTTTCAATGAAGGACTTAGGAGAGGCACAATACATATTGGGAATCAAAATTTACAGGGATAGATCTAAGAGGATGATTGGATTAAGCCAGAGTACTTACATTGATAAGCACTGGCTCGATTCCACATGGAGAATGCCAAAAGAGGGCATTTACCCATGTCCCATGGCATAACTCTCAGCAAGAAACAGTGTCCATAGACACCTGTTGAGCGAGAAAGAATGAATCAGATCCCATATGCTCCGCTAATCAGATCGATCATGTATGCCATGATATGTACAAGGCCAGATGTATCGTATGCCCTAAGTGCAACGAGCCGATACCAATCGAACCCAGGAGAGGCGTATTGGACTGCGGCCAAGAACATCCTTAAGTACCTGAAAAGGAACAAGGATAAATTCCTGGTGTATGGAGGCCACAAAGAACTGGTTGTTGAAGGTTACACCGACGCTAGCTTCCAGACTGATAGAGACGACTTCAAGTCATAGTCGGGGTACATATTATGTCTAAATGGAGGAGCGTTTAGCTGGAAGAGTGCCAAGCAGAGCACCACTGCAGACTCTACAACTGAAGCTGAGTACTTGGTCGCTTTAGAAGTTGCCAAGGAAGTTGTTTTGATTCGCAAGTTCATTAGCGAACTTGGTGTTGTACCCTCAATCAAGGGGCCGATAGACCTCTATTGTGATAACAATGGAGCTATCGCTCAGGCCAGGGAGCCGAGAGAGCACCAGAAGGTCAAACACGTGCAAAGGCGATTTCACATGATAAGGGAATGGAAATCCGAAGGTGAAATCAGAATTTGTAAGATTGGCACAGATAATAATGTAGCCGATCCTTTGACTAAACCGTTGCCTCAAGTGAAACACAACAAGCACATTGAGGCGATGGGAATTAAGCATGTTGGAGACTGGCTTTGAAATTCCCTGTACATGTGTTTTAATTAAATGGGATGTTTAATGTAAGATACTGTATTAAAACTATTCATTAATGGAGTAATTAATTTTTGTGCAAAATTGTCATTCACTCCATTACTATTTAATTGTGGTTTAGAATTAAATAATGTGTCCATTCGATTTACGGAAATATTCAAAACAGGTTATCAAGACCATGTCTTGGATAAAGAAACACCTGTTAAGTGAACATTGAATATTTAAATCGAAAATTGTCCCTAATCGAGGTCATCTAACGGATGGACGATTGATGACCGCCATAGATTAGTGTGTAGTATGATTTACAGCACCGTTTCTTGTGCTGCGAGGACGTGACGGTCATAAATCATTTGCACAGGCACAGTTTTGAACAGTACTGGATAAGACCTATGAGAGTACTTTAAGAAATTTTAAAATTGTCATAAGTACATTTCTCATTATGAATATCGGAACCTGTTTCCTCCGACCATGAGTATTGTGAAGTTTTCTTGTTTGAGTACTATACTCTTTGATGCTTCCTAACGTCTGCCGTAACTAGGGATCATAACGGGAACACTCATGAGACTATGTCCTCTTAGTAAGAGGAACTTACAATGCAAGACTGGGATTGTCCCCCTACTAACAATAGGGAAAATGTTTTGTTGTTTATAAGGCCGCTCGAAGAGCAAGACTGTGAAAATGCATGGCCGTGCTCAGATGGATTTTTGAAATCATCTGCTTATTGACAGTCGAAGTCGGAGATCGAGAAACACTTCTGAACGTAATAAGGATGACAAGGAATCTTACCTTATAGTTCATGAAGAAACATTAAGTGACATAGGAAATGGGCTATACACACTGTATGCACACTTGTCCGGAAGGACAAGTGGGAGATTGAAAGGAATGGTGTCCTTCCAAAAAGTGTATTCTTCCTATAGAGGGTTCAAAATTATTACGGAGCTAATTCTTCAGTAAGGTCAAGTGATCGAAATGCCTAGGTGGAGGCCGCTTCTGATCAGTAATATCAATGTACAATTGATGTTACAACTTAATCTTAACTGAACCCTTCAGGTCGAACCCAATCGAATCACCGATCCGAGACGAAGAATTAATCCGAAAGGATTTAATGAGTCAGCAGAGTTTTTCGAATACAGACGTCGGATATCGAGCCTAGGGCGTCGAAACCGAGCGTCGCAAAATCACAAAGCGACAAGTATGAGTGTAGCCGTAGCACCACAATGGTCTAACCATGTAGATGCTAGGCTAGTTCGAGCTAGCATGCACCTAGCATGGCTAGGCGCAATCCTAAGCACACTAGGTGTGCTAGGAGCACCATCGCAGCCCTAGCATCATGCCTAGGCGCTATCGCAGCCCTAGCATCATGCCTAGGCAGCCCATCGCAGCTAGCAGCGTGCTAGCCTAGGTGCCTGGGTGCACATGGCAGGGGCCACACACGCACCAAGCACAGCCATCGCAGTGCTAGGCACTGGCGCATGTGCATGTGCGTGTGTGCGTGCCTCGCACCAAGCATAGCAGTGCTAGGCACTGGCGCATATGCATGTGCGTGTGTGCGTGCCTCACACCAAGCATAGCAGTGCTAGGCACTAGCTGATACGTGTGCGAGTAGTGCGTGGTGCATAGCGTGCTGCGTGTTGCGTGGTGCGTAGCACGATGCGAAGGAAGGGGCCAACATGCGTGGCTCGCTAGCAGCACGCATGCTAGCTGTGCTAGCAATGGTGCGCAAGGTAAGTGTGCGTGCTAGCCTGTGCGTGGGCTGCTGGGGGCCAGTGCCAGCACTATGTGCTAGCAGCGCCCAGCGCCAGCACACAGCACCAGCACCAGCCCAGCAGCAGCACGCACTGGTTGGCTGGCTGGGGTTCTAGGCAGCAAGGCAGTGCTAGCTGGCAGCCAGCTAGCCTTCCTTGACCTGGTTTTGTGCAAGGTTGTGGGGACCAAATCAAGGCCTTGGGGAGCAAGGCATATGGTCCCCCACCTAAACTTGGCCACCACTCTTTTGCATATGATCATGCCACTTGTCGAAATGTGATTAACTTGATTATTTATTTAATTTGGAAATTAAATAAATCATTGTATTTCAACACTCCCACATTGGTGGAGGATGAAAAATCAATGGCTCATTTCCCTATAAATACCAAGCTTGGGTATTGGGAAATGAACAACCTTGAGTGGAATTAAAAAGGCAACTCTAATTAAGAGTAAACCTTTGATTCGTAAAACTCATAGTTATTTTGTCCGGGTCTTGACTAACCTTCAAGACTTAGGACGCTCGGGTCGGGTCGAGGTTACGATCCGTCGGAGATCTCGTGTTTTCGGGATTTTGAAGTAAGAGCTCTTTGGGAGCGAAGCACGCGACAAAGGTATAATTCTTGTTCTTAATCTTATTTGATTAAGTTTAATATGCTTGTTAATTGTTTTAATTAAGGGGCGGGTCTTGGTGGGTTTCCTTCCGCGTAGTGTCGGGTCACTACGAAACCCTACAAATCAATCCGAAGGATTAGCTGAGTCATTAGAGTATGACGAACAAAGACGTCGGATATCGAGCTTAGAGCGTCGAAACCGAGCATAGCAAGTCAAGTCGAATTTAGAATTCGACAAGACGTAGAATAAAGTAAGCGACAAGTACGAGCCAAGTCGTAGCCTCGCATTGGCCTAGCCATGCGAGTGCTAGGCTAGGCGAGGGCACCAACCGCATGCATGCTAGCGTGGTGGGCATCTCACCCAGCCACACACATAGCCGCAACTAGGCTACGCTTAGCATGCAAGCATGGTGCTTTGCATATGCGTGCTTGCTAGCATGCTAGGCCTAGTGCCTAGCCCATCGCAGCAGCATCGCACTCTCACAGCACATGCATCGCTAGCAGCGTGATGTATGTGCGTGTGTGTAGCTGTGCGTGCTTGCTAGCGTAGAAGCACCAAGCAACAGTAGCTAGGCCACATCCTCTCGCACAGCAGCACGCATCGCAGCAGCAGCCTGCATTGCGTGCGTGGCCTGTTTGCTGCATGCATGCATGTGCGAGCTGGCTGGGAAGCCCAGCCTTGGTGCTAGGCGCCAGCTGGGCAGCCTTGGCAACCAAGGCAGGCTGCCAGCCAGCCATGTGGCGTGGTCAGCATCAGTCAAATATGGAGACCGGTCTTCGTGTTTGGCTTGGGGAGCAAGGAGTTTTGGTCCCCTCCTTTGGTGGTCCTCACCAACCCTTGCTCTCCATATTACACTTGGAGCTTATTGATTGCTTTGCATTTTAATTTGTTTTTGATTAAAATAAATTGAGGGAAAATGCAATTCTCCCACATTGATGGGAGAAGGGAGATCAAGGCTCTCTTCCCTATAAATACCCAAGTTTTGGGTTTGGGAAAAATCACTCGAGTTGAACTCAATAAGGAATCTCATCATTAGTGAGAAAACCTTTAAGTTCGTAATACTCTAGTTTTATTTGGTCAAGTCTCGACTAACCTTTGGGATAAAGACCGCTCGGGTCGGGTTGAGGGTGCGAGCCATCGGAGGCCTTCGCACTTGCGAGGTTAAGCTTTTAAGTAAAAGCTCGTTATCGAGCGAAGCAAGCTTCGAGGGTAAGATCTTCTTTTCTCTTTCTCTCTCTTGTTGTTTAATTATGTGATTGCATGTTTAGTTGCTTTAATTAGTGGGCGGGTCTTGGGCGGGTTTCTCTTCCGCGTAGTGTTGGACACTACGAAACCCAAAAGACCCCATTGTTATTGAATGCAAAGTGGCCAACCAGAATGTAGGCTGGATCCTCATAGACACAGGGAGTTCGTCTGACCTAATCACCCACAAGTGCTTGGCAAAGCTGAAGTACAAGCCCGACAGTATGCACAAGGTATCTCACCCCTTAATTAGTTTTGGGGGTGGAGTAGTGCATGCGGTAGGACAAAATTGACCTACCCATCCGGCTGGGGGAGAAGGGAGAAGGACGCCACATGGTAGTTCGGTTCTTGGTTGTTGAAGAGTTGACCACCTATAATGTGATATTGGGTCGTCCAACACTGAACGAATCCAAAGCCGTCATCATTCCGTCCCTTATGCTACTGAAATTTGAGAAAGATGACGAGTATGTCGGCTTCCTGAATGGGGATCAGAAGACGGCTAGAGAGTGCATGCTATCTCTCAGACGTCAAGCCCACAGTGGCCGCATCCGACCAAAGTGAAGAGCCAATAGACCTTGATGAAGTTAAGAAGGTCGCGCCTGCTCCAACAGCAGCCGACAAGAAGAGAAAGGTCGACCAGTTGGTGGCCGTGAAAAAAGAAAAGCAATAGCAATCACTGGCCGGGGAACGGTCAGATGAACTCCGTCCCCAGCTGGCTGGTGAACACATTGATATTATTATAGACGATACACATCCAAAGCGTACTGTTAAGGTTGGGACGGTTGCTTTTGCAAAGTTGGGTGCAGATTTGCACAACTTGCTGGAAGAATTCAATGACATTTTTGCCTTTGAAGTAGAAGAGATGCCTGGCATCAGCCCGGATCTAGCTGTTCACAAACTTGTCGTGGATCCTAAAAAGAAGTCAGTTAGGCAAAAGAAAAGGAAATACGGCGAGGAGAGAAGTCAGGCGGTAACCGCCAAAGTAAAAAAGTTGTTAGACGCCGGGTTCATTCGACAATGTTACTTCTCGGATTGGGTTGCGAATGTTGTACTTGTCAATAAGCCAAATGGTACCTGGCGCATGTGTGTTGATTACACAGATTTGAACAAGGCATGTCCGAAGGATAGTTATCCACTTCCAAAGATCGACAGTTACTCACTTCCAAGGATAGTTATTCAGGCTTTCATCAGATACTCTTGTGGAAAAAAGATCAAGAGAAGACGGTATTCGTCACTAATCAAGGGTTATTCTGCTATACTGTGATGTTGTTTGGCTTGAAAATTGCTCCTGTTACCTTCTAACAGATGATTAATATAGTCTTAATTAATCAAATTGGGAGGAATGTAGAGGCGTACATTGATGACATGATAGTCAAATCCAAGCTACAGGCGGATCACCTTGCTGACCTCCGAGAAACCTTCACCACACTCAGGTGTCACAAGGTCATGCTCAATCCCAAGAAGTGTGTCTTTGTTGTTGTGTCTGGGAAGTTTCTCGGATTCTTGATTGATCAAAGGGGGATAGAGGACAACCTAGAAAAGATACAGGCGATTATTGACATGAAGTCACCCCCCACTACAAAGAAGTTAAAAAATTAACCGGTTGTCTGGCGGCATTGGGGAGATTCCTCAGCCGGTCAAGTGACAAGTGCCTCTGTTTCTTCCAAGCTATTATAAAGAAGACTATGTTTAAATGGGGGGATGATGCTGAGGCGAGCTTTCAGAAATTGAAAGAACAATTTCACTCTTTGCCGAGGCTTGTTATCCCTCTGCCAAATGAGGTGCTTTACATGTATTTAGCCGTCTTAGACCATGCTCTCAGTGTTATTCTCCTTGCTGAGAGAGACAGCACCCAACTCCCAGTCTATTTCATCAACCATGTTCTTCGAAATGCTGAACTACGGTACCCTACCGTTGAAAAGTTTGGCCTTGCTCTTTTCATGGCAGTTAAGAAACTGAAACCTTACTTCCTGGTACATCCGGTTGTGGTCTACATAGACCAACCCCTCAAACGACCAATGACAATTATGGAGTCATCTAGTCGAATGATTAAATGGGCTATTGAAATTCAAAGCCTTGAAATCTCTTTCGAACCAAGGAAGGCAGTGAAGGGTTAGGCGTTTGCCGACTTCATTGTCGAAATGACAAGGCCGGCTGAGCCGTATAATCTTAACCAGGTTTGGAAAGTATACGTAGACGGGAGCTCTACTATGAATGGTTGTGGTGCAGGCGTTATATGTCGGTCTCCTGAAGGGGACAAGTACGAATATGCACTACGGATCAAGTACCAGGCCCCAAATAATGAGGCGGAATATGAAACCCTACTAGCCGGCATCCGCTTGTGCAAAACGGCAGGGCAAAAAAGATTGACGCTTGCTATGATTCACAATTGATCGTTAGCCAGTACCATGGTGACTATCAGGCCACCCATCCGGCCATGATCAAATATTTGCAGGCGGTTAAAGAAGAGGCTGGGACACTTGATGAATTTCATTTACGTCAAGTGCCTAGATCTGAGAACAACTAGGCGGATGTTCTGTCCAAACTAGCTTCATCCGCCTCCTGTGATACACCTCGGTCGGTCTTTTGGGATTAATGGAAAAGCGAAGTATTGAAGAAGATCCCATTGGAATTCTAGACCGAAGTTCAACCTGGATGGATGGTATCCGGGCCTATCTGCTAGACGACACTTTGCTGGATGCATATCCAGAATTGGCTGCAATGAAAAAACATGCGGCCAAATTTGAGATTCATAAAGGAGAGCTTTTGAAGAAAGGTTATTTGCAACCTCTCTTGAAATGCATCATCCCAGAAAGGGGGCAAGAGGTTCTAGAGGACCTGCACTCGGGCTTTTGTGCATCACACATAGGCGACAAGTCTCTAGCAAAAAGGGTCAGGCGGCAAGGCTATTTTCGGCCCACTCTTGAGGGAGATACCATGGAAATGGTGAAGAAATGTGATAAATGTCAAAGATTTGGCAAGCTCATACACCGTCCGGCCACTCATCTGACGGTCATCCACAGCCCATTACCATTCGCCAAATAGAGCATGGACATTAGGTCCATATACGCCTGCTACAGACGAACGATAATATGTTCTAGTCGCTGTTGAATACTTCACCAAATGGGTAGAAGCAGAGGTGGTCAAAGGCATTAAGACAAAGGATGTCATCTCCATCATCTGGAGAAATATTATCACCCGCTTTGGGGTACCTATGTCTATGGTCTTTGACAATGGCCCACAGTTTGAGACGCCTGCTCTCAAGAATTGGTTGGGAGATCAAGGAATCTCTCATTGCTTTGCATCAGTCGGTCGTCCCCAAGCAAACGGCCAGGTTGAAGCCTTCAACAAGCTCATCTCAGACGGCATTAAGAAGAAAATTGAAAGAGTTGGCAGTCTATGGGAAAATGAGTTGCCTCATGGCCTATGGGCCATCAGAACAATTGAAAAAGGGGCAACCGGTGAAACCCTATTCCTCATGGTTTATGGTGCTGAAGCTGTCTTGCCCATTGAACACTATGAGCCTCTTCGAGTCATGCTTTATGACGAAGAAGCTAATTGGGAGGCCATACGGCTAGCATTGCACTCACTCCTGGAACGCAGGGGCTGTTAGAAATTTAGAGTGTGGTAGAAGAGAGCCCTCTCCGTAGAATAGAGAGGTCGTGGCTGGGAAGCCACGGAAAGCCGCGCCCGCAACATGGTGGCCGCGCCCGCAGCATGGGCGCGGCCAGGCATCTCCAGAAAGTTTGGTGAAATTTGCGATTTCTCTGTCCTCGCTTGCGGGCTGAATTGCCGCGCCCACGGGGTCGTGAGGAGCGCCCGCTCCTCCTGGCAGTTGCGGTTTCGTTTATTCTTTTAATTACGAAATTAAAAGAATGATGGGAATTCTGGTTTTTGCTCTCTCTGATTTTCCTCTCTAAGTTTTCTCTCTTCTTCACACATTTCTCTAAGAAACTTGCAATCTCTTATAGAAAACTCTATCAATTAAGTTAACCTTTGAGAATTTGATCATCTTGCTACAAATCTTAGTGCAAAGATTGTAGTGTTGTCTATTCTATCTCAAAGTGATTTTCCAATTTCAACCCAAGCACCGTGGTGGGGGAAATAATCCCTTTAGGAAAGTGTTTGCACGCCTTAGATAAGTACCCGACATTGAAGACTCACGTGGTCCGTGGTATTCTCATGTTCTTGGTGGTTTCATTGGCTTGAAGTAGAGGCAAGTTTTTAGTATCTTTCATATTAGTGTTTTCTTTGTAATTTCTGAATCACTTTGACATTGGTGTTTGGTTTGTAATACTTTGATTAGTATTGATTGTTGTATTATTAGATTGAAATTATACACTGTTTTAGGTTTTGTTCCATTATCTTTCAGTAATTCTTATATTGTTGAATTGCTGAAAACCTAATAATCTAAAGTGATTAGATAATCATGTCTATTGTGAAAGAACTTACGACTAATTTTGTCAAACTCAAGAAGTTTGATGGTGTGGAATTTTGACGTTGGAAGAAGAAGATGTATTTTCTTCTTACTTCGGTGAAGGTTGCCTATGTCATTAGTACTCCTAGGCCAGTAGATCATGAGAATGAAACCATGGAAGATGGTCGTGAGAAATCAAAGTGGGATAATGATGACTTTATTTGTTGGGGTCATATTCTCAATGGGATGGAGGATGATTTGTTTGATGTGTATCAACATGTTGAGTCTGCTAAAGAACTATAGGAGTCTTTGGAGAGCAAATATATGGCGGAGGATTCTTCTAGTAAGAAGTTCCTCGTAAGTAATTTTAATAATTTCAAATTTATTGATAGTAGGTCCATTATGGATCAGTTTCATGAGATACAACATTTTTATGGTAATTTGAAACAACATGGAATTAGTGTTGATGAACTATTTGTTGTTTCAAGTATCATTGATAAGCTACCTACTAGTTGGAAAGATGTGAAACATGAATTAAAACACAAAAGGAGGACATATCTTTGTCTGATTTGGCTACCCATCTTCAAGTTGAAGAAGGGATAAGGGCCATGGAAAATGCTAAGGATGGGAATCCTAGCACTTCCACCATTAATGTGGTGGAAGAAGGTAAATCTAGTACTTCAACTAGTGGAAAGAGGAAGATTGTTAATTCTTCCAAAGGAAAGTCTAAGAAGAAGAAGGATAACAACAAGTTTCCTTGTTGGGAATGCGGTAAAACTGGACACCGCAAGAAGGACTGCTACATTTTCAAGAAGAAAATGGAGAAATCTAAGGAGGGCCATGCTACTAGTGGCAAGGACCCAACTGTCAAAGGTAATCCTTTACATGAGGTTGAATTTAATTCCGGTATGGATTTAAATGCAACGGATCCTAACATTTTTATGATACAGGATGATGACTCATGGTGTATGGATTCGGGAGCTTCAAGGCATGTATGCAAGGTGAAGCATTTGTTCAAAACCTTTCACAAGGTTGTTGATGGTGAAGAGCTCTATATGGGGAACAACTCTTCCATTATGGTCCAAGGAAGAGGACAAGTTGAGCTAATGTTTAGTTCAGTCAATGGTATCATTCTTAGGGATGTACTATATGCTCCGGATATCTCTAGAAACCTTGTATCAGGCCCTACCCTAAATCGACTTGGATATAAACTAGTGTTTGAAGCAGATAGATGTATTATTACTAGAGGTAGCACTTTTGTTGGACGTTGTTATTTAACTCATGGATTGTTTAAACTCTCGTTAAGAGAGAAGTTTGTAATGATGGATGATGTTTGTTTTAATGTTGATAATGACAATGGTGTGAATTTGTTTTATTTATGGCATTCTAGATTAGGTCACGTTAATTTCAATAAGTTAAATTTCATGTCTAAACTAGAGTTAATTCCACCTTGTGATATTTCTTCTAATAAATGTTCTACTTGTATGTTGAACAAGATCACTAGAACTCCTTTTAAGAGAGTTGAGAGAAGTTCTAATATTTTAGAACTGATCCATAGTGACTTGTGTGATTTTGATAGTACTCCTTCTTTGGGGAACAAAAGATACATGATTACTTTTATAGATGATTTTTCTAGGTTTTGTTATGTGTATCTTTTGCATTCCAAAGATGAAGCTTTGACAAAGTTTGATATTTATAAAAGAGAAGTAGAACTACGAGTAGAATAATTTATTAAGAAGATTAGAACTGATAAGGGAGGGAAATATTATGATCCAGCTTATTTCCAATCATTGGGTATAATTCATGAGACTACAGCTGGTTATGCACCACAATCAAATGGTGTAGCTGAAAGGAAAAACATAACTCTTGAAGAAATGGTTAATTCCATGTTATCTTACTCTGGTTTGAGTGAAGGGTTCTTGGGTGAGGCAATGTTGATTGCTTGTCACATTCTTAACCGGGTTCCCACTAAAGGAAAGGAATCTACTCCTTATGAACTTTGGGAAAAAAGAAAGCCAAACTTGAAGTATCTCAAGATTTGGGGTTGTAGGGCAATCGTAAGAGTGCTTGGCAACAAGAAAAGAAAGCTTAGTGAAAGGGGCTTGGATTGCATTTTTATAGGTTATGCTGAGCATAGAAAAACCTATAGGTTCTATGTAATAGAACAAAATGACTATATATTGATTCATTCGGTTATTGAGTCAAGAGATGCAATTTTTGATGAAAACCGTTTTTCATCATTGAGTAGACCTAAGGATCTACAGGTTAGTGCCAAAGGAAAGGAGATTGTTGATTTTGATGATCAACTTGAATATCATGAATGTTCTCCTAATATTGAGGATGAGACTCCTCATGTTAGAAGAAATAAAAGACAAAGGAAAATTAGGAATCCTCTAGATGACTTCATAATATATTTAGTTAAAGGGTCTAGGGATGTCCTTAGTTCCACTAATCCATATTGTTTCAATGTGGATAGTGACCCAAAGACTTATAGCGAGGACATATCTTCCCAAGATAGTGCATTTTGGAAGGAAGCTATAAATGATGAGATGGATTCCATCATGGGAAATAATACTTGGGTCATAGAGGATTTACTTCCCGGTTGCAAACCTCTTGGTTGCAAGTGGATTTTCACTAGGAAAAGGAGGCCAGATGGCTCCATAGTGAAATTTAAATCCAGGTTGGTTATCCAAGGCTTTAGAAAAAAGCACGGTGTTGATTATTTCGATACCTATGCACCGGTTACAAGAATTACCTCCATAAGGTTATTGATTGCAATGGCTTCGGTATATAATCTAGTGATTCATCAAATGGATGTCAAAACGGCATTCCTTTATGGAGGTCTAGAGGAAGAAGTGTACATGAAACAACTCGAAGCGTTTGTTTTAGAAGGACAAGAAGATAAAATGTGTAAATTGGTTAAGTCATTGTATGGACTTAAACAAGCACCAAAGTAGTGACATCGGAAATTTGATGACACGATTTTGTCCTTTGGATTCAAAGTGAATCAAGCTGATAAGTGTATATATAGTAAATTTGATGACAAAGGTCATGGTGTCATAATTTGTCTATATGTTGATGATATGCTTATCTTTGGTACAAGTCTACAACAAGTAGAATTGACCAAGGAATTCTTAACCTCATCTTTTCAAATGAAGGATTTGGGGGAGGCGGATGTCATTTTAGGCATCAAGATCATTAGGGACAATGGACGACTTATCCTAAGTCAATCTCATTACATTGAGAAGATGATGAAACGGTTTAATATGTTAGATAAGTGTCCTGTAAATACCCCCATGGAACCTAATGTTAATTTAGTTAAGAATCTGGGGAAAACAATTTCCCAATTGGAATATTCAAGGATAATTGGATCCTTGATGTATGCCATGACAAGTACAAGACTACACTACTGGAAATAGGCTATTTTCCGACGGACTGTAATTCCCTCGGAAAATTTGAAATTTCCGACGGAAATTAGAGTTGTTGGAAAAATCCCTCGAAAAAGGGACCTTCCAACGGAAAAATTCGTAGGAAATTTACCGACGGATTTTATTTCCCTCGGAATATTCAAGTTCCGACGGAATATTCTGTCGGAAAAGATGTTCCGACGGATTTCCGTCGGAATATTCCGCCGAAACTTGTATATTCCGAGGGATTAACTTCCATCGGAACGCTGCAACAATTAAAAAAAAAATAACGTCAAGCTGCGAAAAAAACAGAACAACCATTCGTAGAGAGAGAAAGGGAGAACGACATAGAAGGAGAGGAAGAGAGAGAGAGAAAGGGAGAAGGAGAAAGAAGAAGAGAGAGAGGGAGAAAGAACACGGTCGCCGCCACCACCGCCCCACTGCTAGGTCGCCGCCGGTAAGTTTTGATTTTAGGTTTTTTTGTAATTTTTTTTTGGTCTTTTTTCCTAAAAACCCTAACCACCACCACCATTTCACCTAGGTTCACCGAAAATAACCACACCCACCGCAGATTTGGGTCATAACCACCAAGAGTCAAAGCCGCCGGCGTTGAATAGTTGTAAGTGGTGTTTATTTTGTGGTTTTTTTAAAAAAAAAAATTCACTGTTTTTTGGGATTATTTTTAGTTTTTTTTTCTTTTTTTTCTAACGAGTTTTACTAACCTCGGATGTGAACACCAGCCGGCCGCCGGTCAGCAACCACAAACAACGCCCTATTGCCGCCTACAGCAGGTAGTATTCCCAATTTTTTGGCATTTTTTTTTTAATTTTTGACATTTATTCATTTTAAATTGCATGCATAAACTTAGTTACTAAGTTTTTAATTTGAATTATTTGTAGGATTTTTAGATTTAATCGGTTCTTTGGCATTAACAAGGGCAGATCTACAGGTTAGAGAGCATATAAAAGCGTTTATTATTGTATTAAAAATTGTAGTTTATTATTGTTATTAGTGTAGTGTATCCAATTTGTTGTATTTATATTCTAATATGTTTATATATTTGAATGGAATGTGTTTGTGTTATGAAATGTTAGTTTAGTCTATTTTATTTAAGTTTAGTTTGTAATTGTTGTATTATAACATGTTATTTTAGTTTAGTTAAGTTTAATATAATAAAGTATGTTAGTTTATTTTAATTTAGTTTAGTTTTGTTTAATAAGTTTAGTTTTAAATTATTGTATTATAACATGTTATTTTTTTTTAGTTTAGTTTAATATAATAATGTATGTTAGTTTATTTTAATTTAGTTTAGTTTTGTTTATTTAAGTTTAGTTTTAAATTATTGTATTATAACATGTTAGTTTTCCTTTAGTTTAGTTTAATATAATAATATATGTATGTTTGTTTATATTTAGTTTAGTTTATTTAAATTTGGTTTAGTTTTGGTTAATAAAGTGTATGTTAGTGTATGTAGTTTAATTTTTATGTTTGATATAATGTTTAATATAATATTTAATAAACGTGCTTATTTATTTGCTTAGTTTACTTTAATTATGATATGTCTCTGTTTAGTTTAATGCATGTGTTCTTCACTTTATAAATATATAATAAATGAATCATTTGCATAATCATATGCCTAGATACACGTTCAAGGCATACACATTAGGAGTATGTCTTGAATAGTCCCCGGTTGGGACTGTCCTTGTACGCTTATTCTCACTTAGGTGGTGAATGTAAGCCTTGTTTTTTATTCTAGGGAAAATCCTGCCTTTTCATGCATTTCTCTACCGTGTTCTCTGGTACATATGTAGGTGTGTATAATCGCCTACATCGCGTACTTGGAGAACTGTAGGGAAATGTTGGCGGATTTTCCATAGAATTGAAAACCTGGGTTACATTCACCAGTGAGAATAAACATACAAGGATGGGTTAGGTTGGAGTGATAAGGACCCTTTGGAAGCATTTTAAATCTCATTTGCATTTCCATAACGCTGTGGTGGATAATGACTGCGAAATACCGTTCATGACTAATGTGATTGTACATATGCGTGAGCTGTGTAGAAGTTGTAATCATGAAACGAAGAGAACGTAGCTGGATGTATAAAAGGACGATTGGGAAAAGTATTAATCCAGATTTCGTGAAAGGAGTTGATGAATTCATTCAGTACGTCAGAGATCATCCCCAGAGTAGTAATCCGGATGAGGTTAGGTGTCCATGTGTTAAATGTAAGAACAAACGCCTTTGGAATGCGGATACGGTTAAAATTCATCTGTATGACAAGGGTTTTGTACCTAACTACTATGTGTAGATGTGTCAAGGGGAGGGGTATCCGGGAATTCCCGAACGGCGGTCCAATGAATATCATGACATGGTTTTGGATGCTTTTGGTCATAGTCAAGATTAGGGGCATTCCGAGGAGGCTAGTGTTTCATCAGAGGAGGAGCCTAATGCAACTGCTAAGCATTTTCTGGATTTGTTGAAGGCTTCTGAAAGGCCATTATACGAAGGGAGTTCTTTGTCTGTGTTAGAGATGGCCGCTAGAATCACTAGTCTCAAATGTGAGTATAATTTGCCTCACAGATGTGTTAATGGGTTTGCTTCTTTGCTAAGTGAGGCGATTCCGAACAACAATCATATGACCGACACTTTCTACGAGGTGAAGAAGATTGTGAAGGGGTTGGAACTGTCCCATCAAAAGATTCATGCGTGCCCAAAAGGGTGTATGTTGTTTTGGAAGGATGATGCTCAGTTGTCTGAATGCAAGGTGTGTGGCAGCGACTGATACAAGAAGACTTCTAAAGGTAGCCTAGTGCCTTTGCATGTTCTATTTTATTTCCCGATCACACCCAGGTTGCAAAGAATGTTTGCAACGAAGAACATTTCGGAGGAAATGACATGGCATTCGAAAAATCCTAGAGTTCAAGGCACAATGGCACACCCTAGTGACAGCGCAGCTTGGAAGCACCTCGATTGTCGGTTTCTAGAGTTTGCTTCTGAGCCTCGTAATGTGAGACTTGGCTTATGTACATATGGTTTTTCTCCTCATGGTAAGTTTGGGGGTCAATATTCTTGTTAGCCTGTCATTTTTACCCCTTATAACTTGCCTCCCTCAGTGTGCATGAAAAGACAATTCATGTTCCTTTCGTTGCTCGTTCCTGGTCCTAAAAACCCTAAGGGTAACTTGGATGTTTACATGCAACCGTTGATAGAGGAGTTGAAACTGTTGTGGGAAGTTGGCACAACCACTGATGATATTTCGAAGAAACAGAATTTCAATCTTCGAGCAGCCATCCTATGGACCGTTAGTGACTTCCCGGCTTATGGCATGTTGTCTGGTTGGGCCACGACTGGTAAGAAAGCTTGTTCACATTGCATGGAGAAGACCAAAGCATTTTGGCTTGAACATGGTGGTAAAGTTTCTTGGTTTGATTGCCACCGGCAATTCCTGCCGACAGATCACCCTTTTCGAAATATTAAAACATCATTCTGTAAAAACAAAGTAGAGAAAGGAGCCCCTCCACACATCATGTCAGGAGAGGAGCTATGGGAATGTGTTAAGGACCTTCCGAAGGATATAGATGGACCCGATTCAATTAAAAGGCTGAAAAATGAAAAGAAGGGGTGGTTCAAGAAAAGCACCTTGTGGGAGCTCCCATATTAGAAGCATCTCCTCATTCGTCATAACTTAGATGTCATGCACATTGAGAAGAACTTCTTTGATCAGTTAATTCACACTGTAATGGATGTGAAAAAGCTTACGTGTGACACGCCTTCAGCTCGGAATGACATTGCTAAATATTGTAAAAGTCCCCAGCTTCATTTTCAAGAGGATGATAGAGGAAAAGAGTTAATACCAAAGGCTCCATTCGCTTTTGACAAGGCTAAGAGAAAAGTTTTGTGTGAGTGGGTTAAACAGCTGCGGTTCCCTGATGGTTACGCCTCCAATTTAAGCAGATATGTAGATTTGCAAGCGTGTAAGCTCTATGGAATGAAAAGCCATGACTGTCACGTGTTCATGGAGAGGATGTTGCCCATAGCTTTGAGGGAATTGCTCCCTGGCCATATTTGGAATGCAATTACAGAGATCAGCCAATTCTTCCGCGACTTGTGTTGCTATACAACATCAGTTAGTGACAAGGAATGATTGGAGAAAAACATACCTGAGATCCTCTGCAAGCTTGAGAAGATCTTCCCTCCTGCATTCTTTAACTCCATGTAGCATTTGCCTACACATTTGCCGTACGAGGGGAAGTTATGTGGTCCTGTATAATACAGGTGGATGTATCCCTTCGAAGGGTAAATCAAATACCCTTATTTCACATCCTTTATTTTACATCCTAATCAATTGTTCAAACAGTTACATAACAACTGTAATTGCAGGTTCCTCAATCATTTGAAACGGAAAATTGGGAACAAGGCTCGAGTTGAAGGGTCCATATGCAATGCTTATCTCACTGAAGAGATAACAAACTTCTGCTCCAATTATTTTCAGTCAACAGTTGACACTAAAACTCGAGATCTTGGTCGAAATGTGAATGCCGACGTTGAGTCCACATCGGACGACGCTGAAATACCAGAGTTGTTCAAAGAGGACAGTGGTTGTGTGTCAAATGAGGGTAGAACTCGGTTCTTAGATGACAAAGAACTCGAGTGTGCACACTTGTTCGTGTTACGAAACACCGACATTCTTGGCGAATACGAAAGGTATATTAGGCCCATGTATTCAGTGTATTCGTATTTACGATCATTTACAATGATGACTTTGTAGATTTACAATGTGTGTTTGGCCTCGTAGGAAGTTTGAGGACTACATTCTTAGTACTCGACCTTTCCAGCGTAGAGAAGATATCATGGAGAATTTCGAAACTGAATTCTCTGATTGGTTTCATCACAAGGTGATATACGCGGTGTAACCGTGAAATAATAATCAATTTTACATGTTACATTTCAATTAATTGAATTTAGGAACCTTGATGTTGATATTCAACCACTTTATAGGTGGTCGAAGAGAAGCCAAATTCGGATGTCCTACGAGCGTTGTGCATGCGTCCCTTCAGGCGAGTTCGTACTTGGGGCCATATTTTTGTAGGTGGATTTAATTTCCATACACATGCCCATGGCAAGCACAAATACAACATGAATTATGGTGTGTGTGTATCAAGTGAGGATGATGGAGAGTACTTCGGCATCTTAGACGACATAATTGAACTTGTCTACACGGGACCCAAGAGACAGTACAAGAAAATTTTGTTTAAGTGCAATTAGATGGATTGTGGTAGGGGAATGAACATACACGAACAATACAAGCTAATCGAAGTAAATTATAGTAAGAAATACCCCAACTATGATCCATTTGTTTTATCTTACCAAGTGGCTCAAGTGTACTACGCATCATACCCTAGCCTGAAATGGGACCGAGTTCAATGGTGGTTTGTGTTTAAAACACATGCAAGGTCAGTGGTTGATGCTCCGGTGGACTTAGAGTTTCTGCAATCACCATCCCCAACATTACATGCAACGCTTTGCCCGCCGAGTGACATTCCAGACTACGCCATGGATGGTGATGATGAAGACGATGACGATAGCTTTGTGATCTCAAGCAATGAAGACAATGAATCTAGTATCGGCTCTAGTGATAGTGACGATGATGATGACGTCAATGTAGTATTAGATGATAGTAGTGATGACTCTAGTAGTGAAAGTAGTGATGAGAGTATTGAATAGGAGAATATGTTAATCTCCTTTAAAAGTATGCTTCTTATTGTAAAATCAAAATATTAATGAGGCTTATGTAAAACTTTTTAGTGTTTGTATAAAAGTCATATTACGTTGCACTGCACTCCTTATTTATAATATCTTGTCATTTTACTAACATCTGATTCAGGTAGTCATGGCGGGTGGAAAAAGTGGGCAGTCGTCGAAGAAAGCAAAGGGGAAAGAGAAAGTGACCGCCCGCACCCTTTTCCCCGACGACCAGGATGAGGAGATGTTCGATGCACAGGCACACAATTTGGGTGACGATCAGATGTCCCCATCCACTCCTCAATCAGATGGGCCACGGGATGAGTCACAAGATGAGGCACCGGATGAGTCACAGCTCCCGATTTTGGACCCTACTACGTTGTGGTACGTACATATCATGATATGGATGATCAGATACAATGCCTATATTACTATTTTCGAACTTGTTTAACATTATTGTTTCCCGTTTCTTATAGGTTTGATGATCCTAAGGTTCGGAGTGCGGTATCCGGTACGATTACTGGATACTACCGAGCCCCTTGGAGGAACTTTGGAGAAGTTCCTGCAGCTACGAAGGAACACTGGTGGAACTTGTTCAGCGTATGATATTTTTGGGACTTGGTTAATACATGTTTTAGCTATTGTATTGATTTAGTTTTGTGTATAACTTTTGTATTTTATCATTTGCAGGCACAATTCAGATGGGCACCTCAGATGGACGAGCTAGTGAAGATCACATTTCGGAGGAGGGTAGCCACACGCCTGCGTGACATGTTCCACACCATCACGCACAAGATGAAAGGCTCCAGGCCAAGTTAGTTGAGTGCGGAGCTCCACAAGGAGATGATGGACATTGTTGCTAACGATCCAACTTATAAGGAGAGGTCGGCGTAGAACCAGAAGAACAGAAGGGGCGGTTCTATGGAAAATCCCATCCGAGGGACCCACTTTCAGGGTTCGTTGGCAGCTACCCAACATGCAAAATGGATGGTAAGCTTATTTAAAAATATCTTATATTACAAGACATATTTGTGTATTTCAATGTAACAAGGGTTTGACATGGTTAACGATTATTCCTATTTTTTTGT
The DNA here is from genome assembly GCF_001683475.1 of Chenopodium quinoa. Lineage (NCBI taxonomy): Eukaryota > Viridiplantae > Streptophyta > Magnoliopsida > Caryophyllales > Amaranthaceae > Chenopodium > Chenopodium quinoa. The sequence continues at coordinate 10,494,400 of NW_018744239.1, forward strand.
ATCAAAGGCGGCGAAGAACAAGGGCCAGCTTCCAACAGCTCCTGAGTTATTTATGAAGACACACTTCAAGGAGCTGCCTGGGAAAGGCACAGTGGCAGTAAACCCCACAGCTCAGGAAATTGCGGTAACAAATTCCCTAAACTTTGTTCCTTGGTTCATTATTCATTAATAGGTGTAGATAAAGAAATAGTTCATTCGGTCGAAAAAGTAGTAAATGGGCAAGGAATAGGTCATATAGGCCATAGTTGGTTCAATTTGGCTCCAAATGCGTCCCAAACCTTAGGGAGTTATTGTTATTTGTGATTTTAAGGCATGTACCCCTTAGAATACCTATAATAGACATGTTATGAGAAAGAAATAGGTCATTTGGTCGAAAACGTAGTAAATGGGTAAATAATAGGTCATATAGGTCATAGTTGGTTCAATTTGGCTCCAAATGCGTCCCAAACCTTAGGGACTTGTAGTTTTTTGTGATTTTAAGTCATGAACCCCTTACAATACCTAAAATATGCATGTTTAGAGAAAGAAATAGTTCATTTGGTTAAAAACTTGGAAAATGTGCAAATAATAGGTCATATAGGCCATAGTTGGCTCAATTTGGCTCCAAAATGCGTCCCAAACCTTAGGGAGTTGTATTTTTTTGGCATTTCAAGGCATGTACCTCTTAGACTACCTCGTTTGTTCCCTTTTATATGTTTATCTTGTAGGAGGCCTACCAAAAGAGGGTTGAGGCGGCTAGCACTCAAAGGATTCAGAAGAGTCCGAATGAGCTGTACTAGGAGACAGTGGGTGGTCGGAACAAAAAAGGACGTGTGAAGGGACTAGGCAAAAGTGCTGACCTGTACTATGGCAGCCAGATGGGTCGCCGACTTTCCACCTCTTCCATGCAGTACACGCCCTCCTTTGTTTCTCAGATGCAGGATCAGATGGAATCCAGGGTCAAGGCTCTTCGAGAACAAATGGAAGTCGACATGGAAGCCCGAGTTCAAGCCCAAGTTCAATCCCAAGTACGAGCCCAAATGGAAGAAATGGAGAAGAGGCTGGAAGAAAGGATGATGGGTCGTTATGCCAATGACCCATGTTCCAACGTGCGACTCCATTTTGAGATCCCAGGGACGACGACCTGGGTTTTGGTGGAGCTGGCCAGGGCTCTCGCGCTATTGTATAGCATTGATGAACTTAGTGTTTGTTAGTTCTAATTTTAGATTAACTTAGTGTTTATTGTAAACATTGGAATTAGTATCTATATATATATATATATATATATATATATTTGCACAAATTATTCAGTGAGTAATATAAGAAGCAGGAATTACAGGTCTGTCTCGGAGGAAAATATATAGCCAAAATAGAAAATTGTCGTCGTTAATTCCGTCGCAAGGTTCTGACGGAAACATATTCTGTCGTAAAGAAGAAATGTTCCGACGGACATTTCCGTCAGTCGGTTGCGACGGAATTGTAATCCCTCGGAATGTTACGACGAAAATATCCGTAGGAAAATTCACACTACCGACGGAATATTCCCTCGGAAAGGGGGGATCTTCCGACAGAAAAATCCGTCGGACGAGGGGAAGATTCCGACGGAAAATTCCGTCGGAAGGTTGGAATATTCCGAGGGATTTATGTCCGTCGGAACCTTGCGACGGACCTCCATTTCTGGTCAGACTAAGGTTCCAAGAAATTAAAATCCGTCGGAAATTCCGTCGGTAAGGACGTTTCCAACGGAAAATCCCTCTATAAAACCCAAATTTCCGACAATATGATTTCTGAGAACGTGTTTCGACGTAATATTTCCCTCGTAAATCAGCTGTTTTCTAGTAGTGCTAGATATGACATTGGCTGTGGGAAAACTTAGTAGATTTACTAGTAACCCGGGTGCACAACATTGGTTTGCAGTTCGAAGGGTCTTGAGGTACCTTAAGGGTACGTTGGATTATGGTTTGTCTTATAGTGGATTTACTTCGGTTTTAGAAGGATATTCTAATGCAAGCTGGATCACTTACAAAGAGGATGACTTTTTTGTAAGTGGTTGGGTGTTCATGTTTGGGGGAGGTGCCATTTCATGGTCTTCCAAGAAACAAACTTGCATTGCCGATTCCACTATGGCAGTAGAGTTTAGTGCTCTTGCCTCAGCTAGTAAGGAAGCTGAGTGGTTGAGGAATCTCATGTTAGAGTTGCCTTTATTGCCTAAGCCAATGTCACCAGTGGCAATCCATTGTGATTCGAATTCGGCTTTAATAAAGGCATATAGTCAAGTGTATAATGGTAAGTCTCGGCATATTTCACTTAGGCATAGCCTAGTGAAAGAGCTTATCAATGATGGGGTCATAAGTCTTGACTATGTTCCTACAAAATTGAATTTGGCGGATTGCTTTACTAAAGCAATGCCAAGGCACATCAATTTTGCTTTGAATGGAATGGGTTTATGTCCAAAAACACAAATTTGTGAAACCCAATCTAACTCTTGAAGAAACATCAAGTCTTAGATTCAATGTCGTTGAATTGCATTTTTGATGTTTGTTAGCAATGTTATGTGACCCATGCTGCTATGTTACTTGTGAAGTATAAGGTAGCGTTTATTCAAAGTTCTCAAAGATCTAGAGTTGAGAAACTCTAGATGACGGTGTCTTGTCACAAGGGCACTATTACGTATATGAGAAACTACCTATATAAGTTCAAAGTTTAGGCGCTTTAAGAAGTCTAGATGGACATATAGACTTTGATGAACTTACGAAAGATACGGACACATGGCTGTTTAAAAGTGTCAAGTGATGATAAATTCTATTTGTCTTGTGTGTACTTCACCTTCGAATGGTTGGATATATTCGTGTGATACAATCCATATGAAAATCACGGAATATGATCATCGTTAAGTGTGTTGTACTAGGTGTCAATTCAATCGGAAGGGACATTGGCATTGATGCATGAGATGTGGCTTAATTGTTAGAAGTGGAGAAAGTTTTAAATGACACACTCTAAATGGGGGAGGATTGTTAGAAATTTAGAGTGTGGTAGAAGAGAGCCCTCTCCGTGGAATGGAGAGGCCGCAGCTGGGAAGCCACAGAAAGTCGCGCCCGCGGCATGGGCGCGGCCAGGCATCTCTAGAGAGATGGGTGAAATATGTGATTTCCCTATCCGCGCCCACGGGCTGAATTGCCGTGCCCGCGGGGTCGTGAGGAGCGCCTGCTCCTAAAAGAAGAGCGCCCGCTCCTCCAGGCAGTTGCGGTTTCGTTTATTCTTTTAATTGCGAAATTAAAAGAATGATGGGAATTCTGGTTTTTACTCTCTCTAATTTTCCTCTATAAGTTTTCTCTCTTCTTCACACATTTCTCTAAGAAACTTGCAATCTCTTATAGAAAAATCTATCAATTAAGTTAACCTTTGAGAATTTGATCATCTTGCTACAAATCTTAGTGCAAAGATTGTAGTGTTGTCTATTGTATCTCAAAGTGATTTTCCAATTTCAACCGAAGCACCGTGGTGGGGGAAATAATCACTTTAGGAAAGTGTTTACACGCCTTAGACAAGTATCCGGTATTGAAGACTCACGTGGTTCTTGGTATTCTCATGTTCTTGGTGGTTTCATTGGCTTGGAGTAGAGGCAAGTTTTTAGTATCTTTCATATTAGTGTTTTCTTTGTAATTTCTGAATTACTTTGACATTGGTGTTTGGTTTGTAATACTTTGATTAGTATTGATTGTTGTATAATTAGATTGAAATTATACACTGTTTTAGGTTTTGTTCCACCATCTTTAAGTAATTCTTATATTGTTGAATTGTTGAATACCTAACAGGCGCAATGCCACCTTACGTCATGAGATTTACCATATGAGAATGACAAGAGCCTACAACAAAAGATTACACAAGCGGCCCTTGAAAGTAGGGGACTTTGTGTTACGGAAAATGGAGGCAATCGGTAGGGCCAATGAGCAAGGAAAGTTGACTCCCAATTGGGAAGGCCCCTACCGGATCTATGAAGAAGTGAGAGGCGACACCTACCGACTGTAAACCCCAGACGGTAGGCAGCTAGCCAGATCTTGGAATGTAGATAACTTAAAAAAGTACTAATTCTAAGACATGTAATTTTTTCCATCAATAAAAAATTGCTTTTTATTTTTAAACACTTTTGCTGTTTTTCTGTATACATCACTCAATGGGAATACTGTATGTGCAATGTGCAGATGACCTTATTAAAACATAACATGAGTATAAGATAAGTCCAAAAACTTAGCAGCTAGGCATTGTTTGTTTTGGAACCTAATGAGGCTAATGGCCAAATAGTATTAAAATACTACGTCTGCTCCGACATGAGTAGGCAATCGGCGATGCCCATCCGAGTGAATTCGTGCAGAGAGAATCTCCCATTGGGTGGCACATTGCTCTATAAATTCAAAAACAATCAGCCCTACCGACTATCTAGATAAAGATAAGCTTGCAGCCGTCTGAATCGATCCAATAAGGTCTAGATAACGAAGGTTACCGCCTGTTCTATAACAAACGACAACCGGTTACTATCTTGATTAGATTCAACCCGTTGTTGCTTGGAGGTAATACAAACGGTTGAATTGGAAGATCTAAGCTAAGTCCAAAACTTAGCAGTTGAACATTTAAAGCAACTAGATAGGGTTAATGGTTGTCTGCTACTAAACAATAAAATCTACTCCAACAAGAGCAAGACATCACGAAAAGACCGATCAACCCATGAGGGCTAACTCACAGCCGTTTGACCTGAATAATCTAAAATGGAACATAAACGGCGTAACAAAAACCACATGTCTTATTGACATCAGCCGGTAATTGGCCGTCATTCCAACTTGGATAAAATTCTCTAGAAAATTTATTCAGACCCGGTCAGAGACCGTCTGATTTTCTATCCGAATGCTCAATGGGCGACTGTCCACTTGGTTGGGGGCAATCACCTTAGTGATTGATTGACCCAGAAATTAGTCATACTCTTACAGGTATCAAGAATTTCTAGTTCAATCAACCTACTTTTGAAACCAAGCGTATGTCCGTTCAGGGGCAAATACATCTGTTAAACCGTGTGTACCATGCTATGCACTTAGAAAAATATATATGCCTATCAAAAATCGTAGAAATTGAAGCAAAATTGATAAAACCGACTCAGTTCGCTGTTTCATAAAATTGAGCAATTCTCAAACCGGATCTATGTCCGGGGAGTTGAAGCGGATTGTCAATAAGTACAACAGAAATACTCGGCACACAAGACAGAAATACAGACAGCCCAAGGCCAAATAGAACTAACAAAAGCTGATATTTACTGAGGCGGGGCCGCAGGCACATCCTTCCAGGCGTAGGTGGAGCAGAGTTCACTTAGGCTTCGTTTTCACGTTGCTCTTTCTACTCTTCCTGCCCTGCACCTGACTCTTCCTTGTCTGAGGCCTCTTTGTTGGCCCATTCCTCAAACGGTTCATGCTCTGGCTTCCCTTCCGCCCTTGCAGAAAGAACAAAATCTGCGTACTTGTAGGCCAGGGCCCAGACGCCATACTTAGCGTCCTGATGTATAAGGTCCCAGGACATCCTTATTCGGTCTTCGCAGTCCTGCTCATTCTCCTCTATGAGGCGGCTTTCCTCAGCCTCCAGAGTTACCCTGAAGTTTCCCTAGGAGGCGACCATCTCATACTTCAGATGATCGACGTATGCTCGGAGAGTGGCATTCTCCCTATCAGCGTTCTTCAGAGATTGGAGGTCCGCCTGAGCATTTTTTAGCTTCGCCTCTAGATTTGAGGCCTTCAGGTTAGCCTCAGCAAGGGCAGTCGTAAGCTGCTTGATGGAATCCGCCTGTGACATTAGCTCAGCTTTAGTCTCAAGTTCATTTATTGTAATCTGATACTAAGCAACGTCAGTGGACTTAGACGCTTGTTTTTTAGCTCGCCTTACCTCTTCCTGTTTTCGAGCATACGACTTTTTCAGCCCTCTACTCGTAGCATTGTCTGTATACATGCAAACGGGGTTAGAAAAGCTATCGGAAATATACTTAAAGAAATGTGAGTAAAGCTATTATACCTCAGACAGCAGGGAGAGGATGCGTTCAACATTGAACGCCTGAATCCCAGGGATGGCCTCCTTGTCCTCTTTGGGAATAGACCTCAACATGGTCTTGGAGAACTGCTGCACATCCAGCCACCGGGGGGGATTGATCTGCAGTAGAAGGTAGATATGGTGAAAAAGCTACATAAGCGCCACCAACAGACTGCCGGCTGCTTGAAGAACCCTCTAATTGTAGCAGTGAATGTGATTTGACCTGCATGGGCCAACCAAGCTCAAAGGGGAAGTTGAAGGGATTAACAGTACCTTAGGGATAAGGCTGAAGGCTTAGATCACCTACAGCCGCTGCAGAACCGCTTGTAGCTTTGGGTGGCTCGCCACCCTTTGGCACCTCAGAGGCACCCGACTTGTTAGTAAGGTCTATCCCCATACTAAAATTTTTTATACTCTTCCCCCTAATGGTCAGACGACCCTTCCCAACCGGAATCCCAGAAGCCATCTGAGAAGAAGATAATTTTCTAGACTTCGTAGATCTAGTGACCTTGTCATTCGGCTTCCGCTTGATAATCTTGGAAAGGGATCTGGGAGCCCCCTTGTCTCCATCCTGAAAAACGAACTAGACATTAAGCATATAGTTGGAAGCAGGTATTAATCATACAGTTGGTTCATAACCTTCTGTATACATAAACATGCAATAAGGGAGAAGCTGGGGAAGGCGATCTATACCTGGCCCTTAGCCGCCAGTGCGACTTTCTTCTTCTCTGCATTTTCCTTGCGGAGGTCCGCCGTAGAATGGACAGGAGTTTCTTCTTGGGGAAGCATCCTTCTGGCGGTCTCTGCAAAAAGAATCATCTGTCAGATCATCAAGTAGACGAAAATAATTCACGTTAGAAACAATAAAGATGGCATAACATTGCAGGATGCATGTTCTACATACATTTGGTTGTTGTAAGTTCAAAATCCCCGGCTCTATAATTTTTTCATAGTCCTCAGCCGGAACCTTTGAGAGTTTACACTTCTGTCACAATAGATCCGACTTCTTGTTGTAACAACGATATTCTAAGTTATCTCGCCGTTTGAGGGTAGAAACCAGGTAGAACCGGTTCTTCCAGTCATACCACTTAGATAGTTTGTCTAGGGTCATCAAATAGTTAGGGTAGGTGGTCAAGGTGTACCACGCCCACCAGCCGTCTGGGCTACGACTCATATAGTGCATGTGGGCAAAAGCCTCCCAGCTGGGATGAAGGCCCTGCATCTCACAGGCAGCAATGTAGCCCAAGATGTTAACCCAAGAATTTGGGGTTAATTTCCACACTCATGGGCCATATCCTCATAGGATAGCCTTGATTGCATCGTGGAGGGGGAAGCGGAGACCCGCTAGGAAGACCGCCTTATAGCAGCCGAAGTAGTTGTTGGCATTTGGCTGGTCATCTTTCCAGGCAATGGTACCCAATTCAGGCGGCACCCGGATGTCATACCCCTCGCCAAGAGGACGTTTAGACTTAAAAACCTCTAGGTGTTTTTCCATGTTTGCCCTGTCTTTGGCAGATACATGGATCCAGAAAGGATCCCCCTCATTGTTCCACTTTAATCTCTCTTCAGCCTCACTATCCTCAACCGGAGATAGTGAGCTATTGCTTTCCTCAAAGCTAGGCCTAGAGGCGGTCTCACTCCCGCCTCTCTCAGAGACAGCCTCATCCGCCTCCTCAAAGCCAAACACAGAGGTGGCTTCTTCACCGTCTCTATCCTCTGATTCAAGGATCCCGTCACTAGGAGTGTTGGGTGCACCCGAAAAGGATCATCTTTCCTCTTCAGCCTGAACTACCTCAAGTGGCACACTTTCGGTGCTCTCTTCCCTATATTCCGGATCTACAGCCGTCCATCTTGTCTGAGCCATAGTGTCCTGCATAGACACGGAGAAGGTCGGATTTGGAGATGAACAAGGGTGATCCAAACACCCAGAGACGGCACCCCCAATCCTAGACTCAGCCGTACCAGGGGACCGGCTGCCTACTGAACTAGGTTGTGCCGTGTGTGCTGGTGGTGAACCCATTTATGGAATGATGTGTACACAAACGGAAAAAGTATGAAAGAGTTGAGAAGGAGAAAGATGGTACCTTTAAGTTGTTTCAGAAATGAATGCAAGCATTGACTGGTTGTATCAGGAAGGCAGAAATCACGCAGTTGCTTGTGAGGTGCACAGATGGAAGACCGGATGTACCCACTTGGAAAAGGAGAATTGTTTGGAAAGTACCCAGGCGGTTCTCGGAAGTTCTGTTTGTTAGGTGCACAGACGGATGACCGGCTGTAACCACTTGGAAAGCAAGAGAAGCCTGGATAGTACCTAGGCGGTTCAGATTTTCTCCCGTTTGTGGGATGCACAGACGGTAGATCGGTTGTATCTAATTGAAAAAAGGAGGCAATTTTCTAAAGGTACACAGGCGGTTGTCATAAGCTCTCTCTCTAGGGACGTTTGACTCTCTTTCTAGATCTTGGAAATGTCCGAAAAAAGGAAGGTAAAATGTTGTTTATGGAAGGGTAATTTCAGGGGCTTCCCCGTAATTTCCCCAGAAGTTGAGCAGTTGAAACTGTTCACCAACGCCTAAGTGACAAGTGTCACAAGCGTCACGTGGCACGTCACGTCACCCTTGTGAGGGGCAAATGATTTGGGTAAAAATATCCATGACACGTGGTCCAATAAGAATGGGACACGAGTCACCTCATGACAGGTCCAATGAGGGCCACTCACTAGTTGACACATGGCACTCAAAGTTAGCAAGGGAAAATGACGGCCTTCAAGGCCCAATTCCCATGCCAGCCCATCTTTCCTAGGTTTTCGTAACCTAGGATCGTGGCACGAATCCCAAGACCCTATAAAAGGGAGATGCTCCCACCTAGGGAACACACAGGAAATACACGACAAACCAGAGCAGTCAATGATTGCAGATAATTAACTATCACCTCAGTGAATATTCCCGATCTCAAAATCCGAGAAGATACTACTTTACTTTCGCACTTTTTACATCTTCCAAACACGTTCTAACTTGATCGTCGGAGGCGGAACTCCACCCAACCGGAGTCTCCGTTGTTTTGCAGGTACAGGCGCCTGACAAGGGACACAGAAAACCCCAAAACAAAATGGTTGAATTTTTATCTATTTATACCATCCAAAATCCTGATATCAAAAGATAAATCATTGCATTTAAAGTTATTCAATTACATAAATTGAGAATTTGGGTGTAAACGACAATTGTTCTATGCTCGTAATTCATTGTTGTTGTCGATTTTTTGTGCTATTGGTCAAGTTACAACTTACAACTACTTTAATTTAATTTTGTTACGTGAACTTAGTCCTAAAAGTATGTCTTTCTTTCTTTCTTTTCTTTTTTTTTTTTGGCAAATTAAAGTTGGATTAATCTTAGGAAAATTCTCTTTGGTACTCTTGTACTTTTAAATTTTCTCTTTGGTGAAATGCAAAAAAAAACTTAATTATCTGTGGTAATCTTTAATTATTAAAATATATTAATCATAACATTAATGATATATTTTGATTAAAATATTTAACTAGCGTTAATTTTTTTTTAGTTTTTAATAATTAAATTATTTTTAAAATATTTTTTTCTAAAAAAAACCACCACCCCTTTCCTCACCAACCCAGCCACCCCCCTGCCTTCTACGCCCAGCCCAACCCCTTGCCTCCCTGGCGGCGGTCACACCTAGACCTCCCCTATCTGATGCTGGCGACGGCGCCATGCCTAATCCCCTCCCTCTTCCCATGTCGCGTGATGCTTCACCAAAAAAACCCAATAATTGATCATTCATTGTTCTTTCTCTCTCCTCGCCTTTTTTTAGTGAACTTTCATGTTAACTTGTGACTGAATTGTTTGAATATTGATTATTTGATTAATAATTTGAGTTGTCATTGTTAATTTTGATGGGTTGGATTATGGATTTTCTGGGAATGCTGAATGTGGGTTGTTGTTTATTGTCTGCTCCTGCTCTTTATTGGAAGCTCAATCATCATAATCAATCTACGTTTTTTTTTTAGAAGGGGCACGCGACAGGGGATTAGGCACGGCGCCGGCGTCGGAGAGGGGAGGTCTGGGTGCGATCGGCGCCGGGGAGGTAAGGGGTCAAGCTGGGCGAGTCCCCGGGTTGGTGGGGAAAGCGCTGATGGTTTTTTTTTTAATAAAATTATTATTAAAAAATAAAAAAATTTAACCCTAGTTAAATATTTTAATCTGGAGAGAGAGATTGCAGAAATTGAAGGTGGAAGAGGAGTGAGAAGGTAGAAGATGAAGATCTAGGGTTTACGTTTTGGAGAAATCTCCAGAAGTAAAATGGGGCAAAACAAGCCATGGCAATTACTTCTAGGTGGTTGGGGAAATGAATAAATGGTGGTAGTTGGGAGAAAATAAGAAGATTTTTGGTGGGAGTCATTAGATTTGTGTAGGTAGATTAGTTTTATGTTAATCAAATTAAAATAAGATAAGGGAATAATTATGAAAATCTGATTTTTTTTTTTTTTTAAGTAAGGGTAAATTAGTTTTTGTAAGCTTTTTTGTTTACTAAAATAGGAAAGAAAATGAAAAGTTGCACATAATGTTGATTATCCGTTTTTGGCAAAAGTTGCACAAAACATTTAATGAAGGTAGTATATTTTAATAATTAATGATTACCAAAGATAATTAAGTTTTTTTGGATTTCACCAAAGAGAAAATTTAAAAGTACAAGAGTACCAAAGAGAATTTCCCTTAATATTACTTTGCTACTGCAAAACTGTTGGCGCATCTAACATTATATAATTTTTTTAATTATTATTATTATTATTATTATTATTTTCTTTTTTTTTTCTTCTGATTTTTAGGTTGAATTATAAAAGATTACTTTGAGCATTGATTTGCGTTCTATGTATTTCAAAGAATAACACTTTTAAAATACAATAGGTTTAAAGTTGTATTAAGTTACGAGTACTTATGAATATGATTTTAAAAAATCCAAACTTTTGGTGCTTATTTAATTTTTTATGAAATCATTATGGAGTAACGTTCGTTTACCAAAATATTCAAATCATAGTTTAATAAAAATATGTAGCCAATGTAGGGCCCCAATTATATTTTAGAACAGGGCCCCAAAAATCTTTGAGACGACCCTAAATATAGCCACTTTAAATGTTGTAAATAACGTTTTACAAAAATCAACTAGTAAACAGGGTCTTATAACAATGAATTGTGATTTAGGATTATATTTAACTTATTAAAAAAACAAAAAAAAATTCCTTTAACATTCAATATTTTATTCTAATATCTAATGAATAAGATATTATATTCATAATTCTTTTTATTAACTAGCAAATCAATTTCCACATAACTCACCTTAATGAATAAGGTCTCATAATAAATTATATAAAACTAATATACTCCCTCCGTTCCTTAATTACAGGTAAATATTTCATTTTGGTAATGCATGATCTGTGCACCCAGGTACACCATGCACCCGATTAAACAAACAAATAAGGCAAAAAAAACATACCTGGTTTGAAAAAGAACATACATGTGTGATAGGCGGTCGCACACCTAGCAAAAATAACCTAACTATTCCTCCTAATTATGTAGCAGGGTAAGTCAGCGTCGATCCCACAGAGACTATGGTTCACCTAAATTATTTAGACTCAAGTAATTACCAAGCAAGAATCAATCAATGATAGAATAACTAAGAGCTAAAGTATGGAAAACTTAGAATAAATCAAAGAATATAATGAATCAATAAGCTAAAACATCCAAGATCAAGTATCACCACAATTACGATAGATGCAATTATATATCTACCCCTAACATACAATTCCAATTAACATGGGAAAAAGCAAACCCTAACCAATACCAAAGACCTGTCTCTAGTATCAATGGCTTCCCTAACCCACAATCAAGCCTATTCTCATGGTATCATGCAAATTAGAGACATTAAACACTTTACTTCACTTCCCAATTATCAATTCAACTATTCTCATGTTGAATTTCAAATCCTAAATCAATTTACTCAATTCCGTTAAAATCCAACTCTCGTTGTGATAGAAACAATGGAATAATAACAATACTAATTATCTCTAATATGGCATTGGCATAATCGCAATCAATTTAGCATAGACAATTACAATGGTTATTAGGGAATTTAAAGAATTAATTCATGCATCAATCATAATTGGGCTACCCTAGATCTTGGAATAAGAAATCTACTCACACATATTGAAGAAAGCAATAACAATCATAATTATAGAATACATGATTGAAAACCATAAATAATTGAAAGAGAAAGGAATAAAGATGAATACCAATGACGCTTCAATTGAAATTACTCAAATTGTTAATCAACAATACCCAAATCTAACCTAAGAGTTAAAATTGCTAAAAGGAATAAAACTAAAGTTCTAGAGAGAGAAAGAGGACTTAAGGAAAATCTGAATAATCCACTAAAGAAAATTACACTCGGTATTTATACCCTTAATGACCTAAAAATAATAAAATTAGAATTCGGAGTTGCGCACACCTGTGCCCAGTTTGACTGGGATTGACATGCCCGATCAGGCACATGGTATAAACAACAGCGCTGCTTTCTTCTCTGAACTTCCTCTGCGCCCGATCCAACCGGGCAGGTAGCACCCGATCGGGCGCGAGGCACAACGTCTACCCTGGCTGCCTTGCTGATCTTCATAATCTTGAACGCCTCCAGTCTCCACGCGCCTGGTCCAACCAGGTGAGGTCTGCCCGATCGGGCGCGTGGCATAAGAGCTTAGAATAGCTTCTTTGCTTCAACATTAGTGTCAGCCAACACTCCCTTCTTGTTCTTCAAGGATCGATTCTTGTTCAGCTCGGTTTTACATCCTTGTTCACCAACATCTCCAATATGGCTCAAAACGTGTCCGAATCATCCGGGAAACTCCAAGTTCCTGTAAAACTTATGAAAATGCACCGAACACACTAGAGAAGAGAATGTTAGCGGAAAGTGGCTCTAAAGAGCCCAAAACTATACAAGAATGTAGTGAAAAGTCAGGAAAAACATATGTATAAAACGTGTATATCAAATTCACCCAAGCTAAACTCTTGCTTGTCCTCAAGCAAGACAATCAACAACCAAACAACATACTTCACCCCATAATATAAACTCAAAACATGGATTCAAAAATCGAAATCAAACAAGCATGCATCCTAGCCAACCATTCAAATCACTCAAACCGTCAATCTACCTAATTAATCGTCAAACGAGACCAACCATGTATAATTCAGAAATCGATGACTAGAATATCTCACATCGGTGGTCACTCAACACACTTTTTATGTGGCGAGCTAAAAATGAGCTCAATCTCTCACCATCCCCACCAATAATGCAATCCCCCCATATCAAAACACTCGCGTGTTTAGAGGGTTATAATATCGCTCAACCTAGTTAATGTCGACTCGAAATGCAACATATACTCAAGCATTTTGACAAAAGACTCGTTTCACATGAACACAACGCTATGCACGAAGATCGGAAGGACTTTTGAACCTTGTAACGTAGGCCGGGAATAAGAATGGGTAGGAAATAATTTGGGAAATGTGGGCTATATTAGTCTAATCGGGGAGCTATCCAATGGAATGAGTCATACCTCGATTCACCATTTTTCAATCAACAAAACACAAACCTAACTACAATAAAAGCACCCATTACTTCTTCATATTTCTTTCTAACTTCAAGCTTCCTTTTATTCAATTTTTTTCTCTTCATCAACATTTTTTTTTCTTTCTTTTTTTTCTTTTCTCGAGAACAAAAACATTTTCTTTCATTTTAAGTACAAGATTTTCTTTCCTTGTTCTTCGATTTATTCTCTTTTTTTTTTCAACAAACCTCCATGCTAGTCTTCCTTCTTTTCTCTCTTTTTTTTTTCATATGTCTCTCATCAATTGCAACTTGAAATTAAAATCACACAAAATACCGCATAATATAGCTCCCCCAAGCTAGACTTGGGAAAAGTAACCAAATTGGGGACAAGGGGTAATATTTGTGAAGTTTATGAAAAATATAGTCAAGCTACAACATGGGTAAGCAAGAAGGGAACAGATGTTCTAGATTCGTCTGGAGGTCACCTAATGAACATGGCCTTCGTCATTTCAACATGCACGTGCAATGCATTAAGACACACTACTAAGAGTCTAGAATCAAAACTAAGATCAATGCTACACCAGGAACTAAACACACACGTGAATGAATATATAAGGTTCAAGCCTCACGGGTAACACAGTCAAGCTCCTAAATCATACATGGTTAAATAACTTTGACTCCTACTAGGGATCAACAAATTCAAGGTCAAATCATGATCTTTTAGTCTACAATGCAAGTCTTTCAATCGAAATTAAATCAAAACCTTTTTATCATTAAGGATAAGGGCACAGGGAAGTAGTTCAACGGCCATTAGTTATCATGATTCTCGTATTTTTTCAAGTTTTTTTTTCTAATCAAAGCAATTAAAACTAGCCTATGAAAGCAAATAACACACACCAAAAGCAATAAAATCAAACAAACCAAAGCAATAAAAACTCAGAGAACATACCTAAGCTACTATGCACGAACTTCCCCCAAGCTACACTTGGCAATGTCCTCATTGTAGCAAGTGGGAAGTAGGAAATACCGGAGTTCTCACTCGAACTCAAGCTCAGTACCATCATCATCATCATCACCTCCATCGTCACCATCATCATCATCATCGTCAACACCACTAGCCGCCCCGCTAGTACCTGCAATGTCGGTCATATCGGGGAAGGTGTACCACGAGGGGTGCTGAGCATCCCTCGGGAGATGACCCTGCCTGCAAAAGAAATCATATACAGGATACATAGACTGACGTAGTTCAGTCTCTAAGGTGTGAACACGGGAGGCTAGGTTCTGCTGGCCTAACCTAAGCTCCTGTATTCCGGCCATGATAGACTCACGGTCGGTAGGGATATGGGGAATGGTGGAGGATGAGGATGCGCCGCCCTGCTCTCTCCTATGATAGGTCCTAGTAGGTGCAGTAGGAGGAGGTGGGCCATCAGGGGCCTCGAATAGGTAGGAGGGCTGGTAGGGTTGGATCCTAGTAAGCTCGGGGGCGGGTAAGGTAATGGACCGCCTAGTGCTCCTGTCTAGTAGCCAGCTATAACTGCCGTACTCCACCGACAACCAGCCGGTGGTGGTGAGATAGTGCTGGTCCAAGGTGATGGGGCCCGACACAGGTCGGTTTTTAGCTTCTACAAAGCCCTCCTTAACCGCTAGATGAGTAACTAAACCACCTAGGACAATGGGGATGTTGGTGCGTTCCCCATTTGGTTTGAGGGTGGTGAAGGTCGCCCCTTGTTTCCTAAGACGAAGGGCAAATAAGTGAGTTATGTTCATCCTAAACCCCTCTCCCTCATCTCCCAACCTAAGGTAGCTACCTAGGATGGCAATCTCATCCGCCCGAACATTGTTAGGTTCAATTCTACCAAAAATTGTCCACCCCGATGACCTAGTCCAAATCCTAAGGGCCGGTTGATGAATTTTATGGGCACGGGCATGTTGCATTGATTCTATGTTCTCACCCGTCATCGCCAACCACAACTCCCCTGAGGTGAAACTACCGGGTTGCACAGTCAAACCCGTAGAGGAGAGGCCAAATTTCCTACCAAAGCCATCCAAGGTGAGACGATGAGATTTATTCATTAATCTATACACAACATGCGTAACCAAACCGTCTCTACCTTTCACAACATCAAATGAACTTAGGAATTCAAGAGTAATGTCCTCAAATGTATAATGTATCATATTAAATAGTTGAGTCATGCCAAGTCTAGAAAACAAATTTCGACATTCAATATGAATTCCTAGCCTAGCAAGAAGGGCTCGGTCTATGAACCGAGTAGGAATTACCTTCCGATATTAAAGCTCAAGCAACCTTGCCTTTTGGTTCGGGAACTCGGGAACGAACCGGATGTTCGGGTATGCCGGGATGCTCTCCAAGTCCAATTGTGGTTGTTGCTGTGCCTCTCTATTCCTTTTCCTTGTGGAAATTGAAGCCATTGATGTTGGTTGAAGGTTTTTGTCTCTAACTTTGAAGTTTGTAAGAAGGGAAATTGGGGTAAGAAAAAATGGTTGTGGATGTTAGAAATTGAATAAAGAGGATGGAGGATGAAGAAATTTTAGGTTTTGATGGAGATTTGATGGATTTATGGAGATTGAAAGAGTTAGGGTTGGAGAATTTGGGGGTTTTTAGAGAGAGAAAGAGTGGAAGATGTATGAGGATGAATGAGAAAATGAGAAAAAGAAGAAGAAAATCGGGTTTCTTTAGTGCTGAAAAACGCAGGTTTTCCATCGCGCCCGATCGGGCGGGACTTTCCCGATCTGATCGGGCGGAGGGAGGCTGAGGTCTCTTCTTGCTGTTCGCGCCCGATCAGTCTAGTGCAGCCCGGTCTGATCAGGCACTATTTATCTTTTCTCTCTCTTTTTTTTTTTTTTGAATACCAAAGGTCTTTACCCCCTCTTACCCGATCGGGCAGTTACATCCCGGTTTGATCGGGCAAGTAAGGGCCAGTTGCCTTGGCAGATTACGCAGCAACCAATATCAAGCACCTTCTCGCGCCCAATCGGGCATATGTTGCCCGGTCTGATCGGGCGAAGAAGATCAACCTTCCCTGCTAAAGTTTGCAGCATCTCTTACCCCACGCATGCTCTCGCACCCGATCGAGCATATAATGCCCGGTCAGATCGGGCAGCTAGCAGACTTCTTCATTTTCTCACTTTGACGAATTCCCTTGATACCTTGCTCTCCGAAGCATCGACGTTCGCTGTAAAAACAGCAAAACCAACATAAAAACGACCAAAAAAAAACACACAAGGGAAATAAAACTAGTAAGAAAAAGAAAAGAAAGTATGAAAAAGCGGGTTGCCTCCCGAAAGCGCTTGTTTATAAGGTCTTTAGCTTGACCATGATGAAACTCATTGGCTCGGTGATGGGGAAGAGAGTGTGATGTCCACTCCTTCGTCGATGGGGTCACCAACTCGGTAATGCTTTACTCTTTGCCCATTGACCTTGAAGGGTTCTACTCTTGCATTTTCTAACTCGACAGTGCCATAGGGATACACCTTCTTGATCTTGAATGGACCCGACCACCTAGACCGAAGCTTTCCTGGAAATAATCTCAACCTAGAATTGAAAAGAAGGACTTGATCTCCTTCCTTGAACTCTCTCCTCACAAGTTTTTTGTCATGCCACCTTTTTGTTTTCTCTTTATATAGCTTTGAACATTCATAAGCTTCGAGACGAAGCTCATCTAGTTCATTGAGTTGTAACAGTCTATTTTCTCTTGCTGCCTTAGCATCGAAATTCAAGCTTTTGATGGCCCAAAATGCTCGATGTTCAAGCTCAACGGGCAGGTGGCATGCTTTCCCGTAGACAAGTCTATATGGGGTTGTTCCAATTGGCGTTTTGAAAGCCGTTCGGTACGCCCATAATGCATCATCTAACTTCGCGGACCAATCTTTCCTTGTTCTAGCAACTGTTTTCTCTATAATGGACTTGATCTCTCGGTTGGATACCTCGACTTGGCCACTTGTTTGAGGGTGATAGCCAATTCCAAGCCTATGTTGCACCCCATATGTTTTCAACATTGCTTCAAATCGATGCTCTAGGAAGTGTGTTCCCCTGTCACTAATCAACACACGTGGTAAACCAAAACGAGGGAAAATGACTTTCTTGAAAAACTTACTTACCACACGAGCATCATTGGTTGGAGTAGCAATTGCTTCAACCCATTTTGAGACGTAGTCAACGGTCACTAGAATATATCGGTTTCCATAGGAGGCAGGGAATGGTCCCATGAAGTCTATCCCCCCCACGTCAAACAACTCGACCTCGAGTATGTTGTTGAGTGGCATCTCGTTCCTCTTGGATATTGTACCAGTCCGTTGACATCTATCACAGGCCTTGCCATAGGCGTATGTATCCTTGAACATTGTAGGCCAATAAAATCCACATTGCAAGATTTTTGCAATTGTCTTCGAAGGGCCTGCATGTCCACCACAATTTCTGGAATCCACCTCAATTTCTGGAATACATCTTCGAATCATAGAATCTGCGCATTGTTTGTACAGGAACGGATCATCCCAGAAATATGTCCTTGCCTCAAAAAGGAATTTCTTCCTCTGTTGAGAGGAGTAGCCATGAGGCATTGTACCTGTAGAGAGTAAAATAGCCAAGTCAGCATACCAAGGTGATTCAGTTTGCAATAAAGCTAGTAAATGCTCTACAGGGAAAGAATCATCGAAAGGAGTATCGTCCCCATCCTCAGGGTCAAGGAGAAGACGGGAGAGATGGTCTGCAACAACATTCTCCGTCCCTTTTGTATCCTTGATCTCTATGTCATAATCTTGTAATTGAAGAATCCATTGAATCAACCTGGGCTTTGCATGGGTTTTGGTCATCAAGTACGTCAATGCTGCATGATCTGTATGAATAATAACCTTAGAGCCAACCAAGTAAGAATGAAATTTGTCAATTGCATATATTACAGCTAGCATCTCTTTTTCAGTTGTGGCATAATTCATTTGAGCAGAACTAAGAGTTTTGCTAGCATAATAAATGGCATGAAGATTTTTCTCCTTCCTTTGCCCCAAAACGGCTCCTACGGCATAGTCACTAGCATCGCACATGATTTCGAACGGCAAGCTCCAATCTGGGGGTTGCATGACAGGAGCAGTGATCAAAGCTTCCTTCAACCTGTTGAAAGCCTCAAGACAAGCATCAGAGAAAACAAAAAGAACATCCTTAGCTAAGAGCTCAGTTAGAGGACGAGCGATTTTCGAAAAATCCTTAATAAAACGACGGTAAAAACCTGCATGACTAAGGAAACTTCGAACTCCTTTAACAGAGTTCGGAGGGGGTAAACGCTCTATGACCTCTATCTTAGCCTTATCAACTTCAATACCCTTATTTGATACAACATGACCTAAAACAATTCCCTGTTGCACCATAAAATGGCATTTTTCCCAGTTTAGAATCAGATTGACTTCTTTACATCTTTAGAGCACTTTTTTCAAATTTTCAAGGCATACATCAAAAGATGTTCCATAGACAGAGAAATCATCCATAAATACTTCCATAAAATTTTCTATGAGTCCTGAGAAAATTGCCATCATACAGCTTTGAAAAGTGGTAGGGGAATTACATAATCCAAATGGCATCCTGCGATATGAAAAAGTGCCATATGGACATGTGAAAGTAGTCTTTTCCTGGTCACAAGGACGAATGGGGATTCGGAAGAAACCAGAATATCCATCCAAGTAACATAAAAAGGAATGCTTTGCCAGCCTTTCAAGCATTTGATCAATAAAGGGTAAGGGGAAATGATCCTTAAGGGTGGCCTTATTTAATTTCCTATAATCTATACACATTCGCCACCCTGTAACAGTCCTAGTAGCCACTGGCTCACCCTTGTCATTCTTGACAATGATCATACCTCCCTTCTTTGGTACTACTTGTACAGGGCTAACCCACTTACTATCAGAGATAGGGTAGATTATTCCTGCAACAAGCAATTTTAGAACCTCTTTTTTCACTACCTCCATCATATTTGGATTAAGTCTTCTTTGAGGTTCTACAGAAGAGGCATGATCGTTTTCAAGAATAATTTTATGCATACAAAAAGAAGGGTTAATACCCTTAATATCATCAATGGTGTACCCAATTACACTTTTATATGTTTTTAGAACATTGAGCAATTGCTCCAATTCTGTGTCCTTGAGTTCAGCATTAACAATAACAGGGTATGAATTATTAGGACCAAGATATGCATATTGTAAATTAGAAGGGAGAGGTTTCAATTCTACCTCGGGAGGCTTAGTATTCTCCCCAATACTCATTGCATTAAGTGTTTCTCTGATTGGATTAGCGATTGGGTTGGCCTTTGCTTCTTCAAGTAGCCTGGCATATTCTCTTGCTTCCCAATCTCCATCACCATCATCCTTTCCTACTAGCACTTGTTCAAGTGCGTCATCTGGTTTGCTCAAAGGAAGATTCTCACTCTGCAACTCGTCAAGTACATCAACCTGACAAATAGTGTCTCCCATAGAGGGAGTACCCATAACATTCAAAAGTGAGTATTCCAATTTTTCATCACCTACTTCAAAAGTAATCTTACCCTTCGTCATGTCAATGATTGCACCTGCAGTAGCTAAGAAAGGTCTACCAAGTATAATTGGAACATTCACATCTTCCTCCATTTCCATCACAACAAAATCACAAGGAATGAAAAATTTACCTACACGAAGAGGTACATCCTCAAGCACTCCCAAAGGAAATTTGACTGACCTGTCTGCAAGTTGCAAGGAAATGCGTGTGGGTTTGAGTTCACCCATTTGTAGCTTCTTACAGATGGACAACGGCATGAGACTTACACTTGCACCAAGATCGCATAGTGCCCTATTGATTTCAATATCTCCAAGCTTCACTGGAATTGAATAACTACCTGGATCACCTAATTTCTTAGGTAGAGTGTTCTGCAAAATAACACTGCACTCTGCATTCAAAGAACTGTAGCATTCTCTTCCAACTTTTTCTTGTTAGAAAGCATATCCTTTAAAAATTTAGCATATGAAGGCATTTCGGATATAGCATCTAAAAACGGAATATTTATATGAAGCTTTTTAAGAATGTCAAGAAATTTACCGTACTTTTTCTCAAGTTTAGCTTGGGCTAACCTTTGAGGAAAATGAACTTTAGGCACATATGGAGCAAGTGGCTTTGGAGTTGCATCCTTTTCTTCATCCTCGACCTTAGCATTGTGAATCTCCTTCTCACCTTCACCTACTTCTTCAACGACCTCCTTTGATGGCTCCTTGATAGGAGGATCATCCAATTGCTTTCCACTTCTCAAAGTAACAACATTCAAATGCCCTTTCTGTGGTTGCTCTTTCTGACCCGGAAAGGTCCCCGGTGTCTTTAAGGATTGACCAACTTGGTGAGCAAGTTGGCTTATCTGATTTTCCATGAGCTTACTCTGGGCTTGTAGCTGTTGTATGGAACTGTTTTGATGGTAGATGGAGTTGTTGGTTGTGGTGATAAAGTTTTCCAACATTAGTTCAAGGTTGGACTTTTGAGGAGGTGGTTGAATAGGTTGTTGGATTGGAGGTGGCCTTGGTGGGAAACCAGGTGGTGCATTATAGTTGTTGTTTCGAGGTGGTGGTGGACGTGGATTTTGTTGAGCCTGGGTATTCTTGTAGGAAAAATTTGGGTGATTCTTCCAACCTTCATTGTATGTGTTTGAATGGGGTTCATATGGCCTTTTGGGGTTAGAGGTGTAGAATGCATTAGCTTCCTCAATCGACATCTCATTTAAACTTTGTGGGCAATTGGGTGCAATATGACCTTCCACATTACACAATTGACAAATCTCAGGTGAGCTAGTGGATGTTCCAGCTTGGAACCTATCGAACTTGCTTGTCAATGCCTGCACAGAACTAGTCAAAAGAGTTAAAGCATCAACATCTAATTTATCTCCTTTTTTCACACTGTTACGACCACCTGGATGATAGTTATCATTGGCCGCCATTTTCTCAACTAACTCCTTTGCATCAGTTGGATTCTTTGTTAAGAGAGAACCCCGGAACGCAGCATCAATGTAGATACGGAACTCGTGAGTTAGGCCATTGTAGAAGGTTTGGATTAACATCCATTCAGGAATACCATGGTGGGGGCATTGCCTCTGCAATCGCTTGAATCTCCTCCACGCATCGTATAGGGACTCATCAAAATATTATATGGTTTAATTAAGAAAATTATTCTTTCGTGAGATTAATATATTAAAAATCGTGCACTATACGAACTTTCATCTAGTAAAAGAGTAGAAGGGAAATTAATAAACTATTTTGTAAAAGATATTAATTTTTAATTTCAAATCCTTATCCATTTAGAGCATGCACAGCAGGTAACCAAAGTGTTGATCAGGAGAAGAGAGAAAATATTTGCATTAAAATATTGAAATGAAATAAAAAATGGTGAGATTGGGAGATGACCAAGGCTTAGCCATGATCAAAACTAAGGTGTTGTGAAAAGTTTCCAAGAGTGCCACGTTGATTTGCACACTTAAGTAGTCAAGAAACTTTGTTGCAAAAGACAAAAAACGGTAACATGCATGGGGGAAGAAGTCTGTACATGCATTTTACTTGTGAATCCAATGGTGAACATGCTTCATCTTTAGAATTGAAAGATCTGACAGTCCAACACCATTCATCATTAATAACATTTCAATTCTTATAACGGTAACAATTTTAAAAATCAGAAGTTTAATAATATATAATAAAAAATTGTACCGACGGTTATATTCTTTTTCTTTATAAAATGAGTCTAATATTGAAGTATTTTCATACAATTATAAATTACTCACTCTCAAATAGAAACATCTTCCTATCTACTAAACTCAAAAACATGTTGGATATGGGTAAATCCAATAGAAAAAAAAAATTATCCAACTCAAGAATCCTTCTCAACAACATAATAATCCAAATAATCAACCTTCATTTTCTAATAGTCAAATTGATCTCAAATCTCAAATACAACCAAGCTCTCAATTTTTCCCACAATTTCCAAATTAAGGAATGTTTAACATGAATTTTGCAAGTTCAATTTCCAACACAAAAATCCCTTTATGACCACCACATAATCCAAATACCTCTCATTCTTAACATGTTTTTCCATCTGAAGAACATGTAGATGTTCAGGATTATTAATTTGCTGAACATGAAATAACATTTCCTATGTCACAACAATTTCTGATGGAAAAGGTGAAAGTGCATTTTCGAATTTTAATTGGGCTTACAGAATTCAGCTACTTCGGATGATGATGATAATAATGATGAGATTGGAGAAATTGAAGAAAATAATGAAGGTGACAATACCAAAGGTGGAGATAATCAAGACTAAAGGAATTTTTTGTCACACTCTGTAGATGAGGTCCTTGTAAGAGCTTGGCTAGAGGTTAGTAAAAATAAAATAACTAACATTAACCAAAAAGGGGCTGAATTTTGGGGGGAAATTGAGCAAGATGAATCTTGTTGAGACGTGTAAGCAGAAGATTTCAACGTAATCAAATGTCTCCAAGAGATCACATATCAATAAAACTGGTAACTATTCATCTTCAACAAACCCTGAAACACCAACCAGCGGTGACATGGGTTGTTCTGACTTCCCCTACATTGATGACTCCAAGAAGTGTAAAGGTAAGAGCAAAGTGATGAATGTTCCCTCTGAATCATTTCAACAGTAGTTAGATACTCTTCAACACATGAACCTACACTACAAGGAAAAGTAAATTGGGCAATAGAAAAACTCGTCGCCTAAAGACCCAAATTCGTCGGCCAAAGCTTTGTGCAACGAAGATGGACTCGTTGTGGGCTCATCGCACAAGGGTCGACGCCCTTTCTGTTTGGGCGACGAATCAAGTTTTCATTGCACATACCCAGGTTTAGGCGTCGATATATTTTGTTGTCGTTATTCCATTTTGTGTAACGAATTAATATTTCATTGCCCAAAGTTTGTTTTGGGCGACATGTACTTTTGTTGCCCAATAAGTTTTGTGTAACTAATGTTGCCCAAATTTTGAATGAAATGGTGTCTTTCCAACAAGTGTATTATTCCGATAAAGGGTTTAGAATTATTGGATAGCTAATTCTTCAGTAAGGTCAAGTGATCGGAATGCCTAGGTGGAGGCCGCTTCCGATCAGTAATATTAATGTACTTGGCATGGAGGACCGATTTTGCTAGTGGGGACCAAAGACTGGTTCATGCCTTGGGGAGCAAGGTGGGTTGGTCCCCTCCCTTGGTATCCTCACCTTCTCCCTCCCCTCCTCTTGCCACTTGTAACTTGGTGATTGAATTGCAATTTTATTTTTGTTTTAATTAAAATAAAATGGGAAAATTGCAAATCTCCCACATTGATTGATAGTGGGAATTCAAGGTTCATTTCCCTATAAATACCAAGGTTTTGGGCTTTGGGATGAACACTTGAGTGGAGCGCTAAAAAGGCATCTCCTTAGAAAAGATAGAAAACCTTAAGTTCGTAAAACTCTAGTTTTTATTGGTCTAACCTTTGAGACTTGGATCGTTCGAGTCGGGTTCGTGGGTACAAGCCGTCGGAGACCTTCGCATTTGCGGGGTTCAAGTAAGAGCTCGGGATTCGAGCGAAGCACGCACCAAGGGTAAGAATGTCTTTTCTTCTCTCTCTTAATTGTTGTTTAATTAGTGATTGCATGCTTAGTCACTTTAATTAGTGTGCGGGTCTTGGGTGGGTTTCCCTTCCGCGTAGAGTCAGACTCTACGAAACCCAACAGTGGTATTAGAGTCGCGCTCACTTTAATTATTGTGACTAATAATTAATTAAGGTTATTTAAAATGGATTTAAATTTCTAGTTGTGCATTCTAATTGGATTAGAAGCTCATTTTAATTATTTTAATCTCGTATTTTTTTTTAATTTTGGCTGAAGAACCCAGATTTCGACTCAAAAATAGTGATTTTTGGGTGGAGTCGATGTTCTAAATAGTTTCTGACCCTTTAAGGATTGTCCAGAAGCCAAAATCCACCCTGAAATATGTTTTTCGAGGGGTTTTTCGTTTTTGACGAAATTTTTTAAATCTTTTAACCTTGATTAATTATTGCATGTTGAAGGTAGATTAAATGTATGGTTGCATCCCTAATCAACCGCATTTATAAATCTCATTAAGCATGTTTATGAAGTCATAATTGGTGCTTAATTTGGTGTGTTCACTTTTCACATAAACTTGTATTTTTCACATTATTGCAAATAAATTACTTTAAATGTGAATGTTTATGGTGAACTTGCAATTTTGATGCCCCTAAAATTTCAAAGATTCAATCTTTAATTGTTTATTTGGTTGGAACTTTGATTGCTAAATTCCATGTTGAACTAATTTTTGGATTTGATCATTTTTGTGTTGATTAAAGTCCTTAAATTTCAAAACTTGTTATTCAATTTTGATTAATCTTCATATTGGAAGTAGGGGTGAAAGTTCGGTTTTCGATTTGGTTTTTGGCCCAAACCGAAACCGAACCACCATATTTCGGTTTCTTGATTTTGCAAACCACACCGCACCACTTTCTCTTTGAAACCGAACCAAACCAAACCACCTAAATTTCGGTTTTCTTAAAAAAAAACCAAACCGCACCGAATTTTCCTATCAAGCATCATGAACATCAAATTTTGCAAAAAAACCGAACCAAACCAAACCAATTAAAACCGAACCAAACAAAACCAAACCAATCTAGGGTATTAATTATTACTATCCCACCTTATCACCACCAACACCCACCCACCACCCATCACCCTGACCACCTAAAACCCACCCACCACCCATCCTAACCTACCAAAACCACCGAAACTCACCACCCATCCCCCAAAACCACCCGAAACCCACGCCATCCACCCTAACCCATCAAAAACCACCCGAAACCCACTCATCATGCATCAACCCAAATCCATCAAAAACCACCCCTCCACCCACTGAAGAAACCCACCATCCATCCTGACCACCCGAAACCCACCCAAAACTACCTACCACCACCACAATTCAATCATACACCACCATAAAAATAAAAAACTCAAACCAAATTAAAAGAAAGAAAAAGAGGACATACCTCACATTCCACCGAAAAACCTCGAATTTGGGTTTTAAAGGTCAAATTCGACCATGAAAACACTAGATCTAGTGTTTTCATGGTCGAATTTGACATGAAAACCTTTAGAATGTGAACACTGGTGCCCAGGTGGTCGTCCTTGCCTCCTTGGTCGTACTGTCGAAGAGGAGAAGAGAGTGAAAGTGGAGAAGAGATCGAAGAGGAGAGAGAAAGGACAGAGTAGAGAACTAGAGATTGGAGAAGATAAGAAGAGGAAAGGAGAAAGAGAGAACCGAGAGGGAGAAAGCTCACAAATGGAGAAAAGAGAAGAGGATTAGAGGAGAGAGAAAGGGCGGAAAGAGAAGAGGAGAGAGTGAGAGGCTGAGAAGAGTGATTAGGGTTTTTTTTTTTGCCTTTATGGGCCGAAATTCGGTTCGGTTTCGGTTTTTCATTTCCCGAAACCGAAACCGAACCATACAATTTCGGTTTCTTGATTTTACAAACCGAAACCGAACCACTTAAGAAAAAAACCGAACCATATTCCTAATTCGGTTCGGTTTTCGGTTCGGTTTGATTTTAAACCAAATTTGTTTCACCCCTAATTGGAAGATGTAATTTTTTTTCAATTTTACACAAGTTATTGTTGAGAAATTTTTCATTGGATGAAAGGGTTTATTTTTCCAACTCCCTACTTTGTCAAAACTCATTATTAATTTGCATTTTGGTTAAATTAATTATGGGTGTAGCCCTTCAATTTTAAAGCATCAAGAAAGACCTAAATTGTTTCAAAGGTAATTTTGGATGATTTAGGCTTGTGCACCATTAAAATTGAATTTAATTAAGTGGGACTTTTTTTATTTTCATTTTGCCCTAAATTGATTCTAAAATAAATTTAGAGTTAATTTTATGTCACACGTACAACGGGATTAAAATCTCGAGAAAAGGCACGCAAATCGAGGCAACAACACCCAGGCGCCACCAAGGCTAGTCGGGCTGCCCACGCAGCCCACATGTGGTTGCCTTACGTGCGCACAAGGGTGATGTGCCTTAAGGTGCTACTGTTGTGTGGCGATGCTTGTTGCGCGCTGATGCTGGATGCGTGGCCAAGGCTGCTAGAGGATGCTTGGGCATGCTACTTGCCAGCAAGCCCCAGTCAGCCAGCCACCCGTGTCAGCGCCAACGAGCATGCTAGCATGCGTAACATGCGTAGCGTGCTGCTGGTGCTAGCTAGCGTGTCATGCTACGCTGGGCGAGCATGCTAGCACCCAGCATAATTAGGCACAACACCAAGGGCTGCATAGCAGCCATGGTGCGCAGCCCACGAGTTTTAGGGGTGGGCCATTTTTTGCTTAAACTTGGGCTATCGCGTTTTGCAAAATTTTGCCGTTTTAATTTATTTAAATATTTTACGAGGCTAGGCCTCGGTTTTTCCGGCTCTTGCAAAATTTTAATTTTGACAAAAAATGGGTTAACCGGCTTAATTATTTGGATTAATTAAGTTGGATGCGGAATTTAGTGGGAGCTTCGTTATTACATGAAATAATTGCGTCTTAATCACATAAAATATTAAACAACTTTGACTAGTTTTAATTAGGCGCGTTAATTGGATTAACCACCTAAGTTAGTTATTAGTTCGCGCGGGTTATGCATTGTTACTTGTTTTTCGTTGTAAAATGCATGGGCCATTCAAATATAGTGAATGGATGAATGGAAGATATATTGTGTCATAGGTTTCGTGAAAATGGCAACTAGTGGGGCCCGATTAGGATAGTAAAAACGGACTGCAATTCGTTATGTGCTTTTGTAAATCTAAATACGGTCTGCGTACCGTTGAGTATTTTTGTACCTCAATATTTAGATTAATTCTAGTCGTAGTAACTAGTAATTTTATATTGGCGAAGATGTCTCAAAGACGGCGTTTCTATGAAGATGAGCCAAGATGAAGACTCTTGAAGATTTCAAGGGGTCATGGTAGTTGCCAAATGCATCTTATTTCATGTTTGCTATATATAATTGTTCTTATATATATGTGAATGATATGTTAGGTGCATGTTTAGGATTTCAAATGTTGCGATGATTAATTAAGTTCACTTAAATCAACCAACATAGAAACCCTAGGTCCCTATAATATTGAGCTAAAATATGTCATTCCAAGAACAACACTTACCGAACTAATGCGCGTATGTGATGGGCTACGCCAAAGCGAGGCATCACTACTTCCCTAGGAACGTAAGGTATACTAGGTATACAAGTTGTCTTGGTTAAGCTCAACGATATCAATAAGGAGTCCTTAGATGTCGTGGCAATGGAGATAAAATGTCAAGGAAGCATTAGATGCGACGTTTTATCGAACCAAGAGTAGCTTGGAGCTATTAGCAATTGGATTGCTTACCCTAAAATATTAAGTGTTAAGACAAGCCAAAGCATGCTTAATCACTTTTTGATTTTTGGGATCTTGGAATCATTTTATTCTCGCCTAAAAGGGACTAATGTTAATGCGTGGATAAAATGATCAATAAGATTGAAAATTTGCATGAACTCTTTAAATTTCAAACTTATTGGTTTATGAATGGTTTTTCATTTCAAATTCTTTCAATTGTAGAAACATGTCAGCAAGTAACTCAAACAACCAGTTTTCATTACGCTCAATTCTCGACAAGGAGAAGTTGAGTGGGCCAAATTTTCTTGATTGGCAAAGGAATTTGCGTATTTTTCTCATGCAATTACAAAAGGAATACGTCCTTGATGAGGAGATGCCCGACACTCCCAATGAGGAGGTCACCCAGGCTGCCCTTAACCGATGGCAAAGTGCCAATCGGGATGTCAAGTGCATGATGTTGGCCACTATGTCTCCGGACCTTCAAAAGACTTTCTTTAAAAAGGAGACGACTTTTGAGATCATTTCTGAACTTCAGAATATGTTTCAAGAGCAGGCCCGAACTGAAAGGTTCGAAACCCACAGGCAGATCCTTGAGAGCAAGCCCAAGAAAGGAGAGTCAGTCAGCCTGCATGTTCTTAAAATGATTGGATTATTTGAGAACATGGAAAGGCTCGATGCTGGGTATTCGACCGAGATGGAAATTGACATCATTCTCCATTCGCTACACAAAGGCTATTATCAGTTCAAAATGAACTATAATACGCACAGCATGGAGAAAACTCTCACCGAGCTTCATGGTATGTTGAAGCAGCCCGAGAAAACCCTCAAAGATGAGGGAAATCATGACATGCTCATGGTGAGAAAGGGCAAGCCATTTAAGCGCTCGGGCAAGAAAAGAACCTTTAAAGGGAAAAAGATGAAAAACATTCCGCCTAAGTCAAGTGCTGCTAAGAGTGGCAAGGACAAGAAGGTAGCCTCTTCGAAATCCGATTCAGAATGTTTCTATTGCAAGAAGAAGGGACATTGGAAGCGGGATTGCCTCAAATTAAAGGAAGATAAGAAGAACGGCACCGTTGCTTCTTCATCAGGTATTTTTGTTATAGACTTAAACTTCGCTAGCAAAACATCATGGGTATTAGATACCGGATGTGGCTCACACCTTTGTTCCAATGCTCAGGGACTAAAGATAAATAGGAGGCTAGAGAAGGGAGAGGTTGAGCTTCGGGTCAGCAATGGAGAAAGGATGTCTGCCGTATCCGTTGGAACTCTCAGTTTGTCTTTGCCCTCTGGGCTTGTTTTAGAACTTGACAATTGCTATCATGTTCCTAGAGTTACCAAAAACATTATTGCAATTTCGGCGTTGGACGCCAAAGGTTTTGAATTTCGAATTAAGAACTATAATTGTTCATTTTATTTCGATAATGTTTTATATGGTAAGGCATATTCAGAAAATTGTCTTTATGTGCTTTCTCTAGACAAACAAGTTTATATCATTAATGATACCGCCAAAAGGGCTAAGACCATTGAGTCGAATCAAAACTACTTGTGGCATTGTCGTCTTAGCCACATTAACGTCAAACGCATTAAAAAACTTCGTCAAGAAGGTGTTCTTGACTCATTCGACTTGATGTCGTTTGAAAATTGCGAAGGATGTCTATTAGGCAAGATAATAAAGCAAGCACTCTCCAAGTTGGGAGAAAGGGCAAGTGACTTATTGGGTCTAATACATACGGACGTATGTGGACCAATGAGTAGACCTGCAAGGCAAGGTTATCGATATTTCATTACCTTCACCGACGACTATAGTAGATATGGTTATGTCTACCTTATGTCGAATAAATCTGAATCTTTTGAGAAATTCAAAGAATTTCAGAGTGAAGTTGAAAATCAACTTGGCAAGAAAATAAAAGCACTTCGATCAGATCGAGGTGGCGAGTATTTGAGCCATGAATTCGACGATCACTTGAAAGAAAATGGTATTCTTTCAGAGTTGACACCTCCCGGAACTCCACAATGGAACGGAGTATCCGAACGGAGGAATCGAACCTTGTTAGACATGGTTCGATCAATGATGGGTCTTAGTGAACTTCCTATCTCTTTCTAGGGACACGCACTTCTAACTGCGGCACTAACACTGAACCGTGCTCCGTCAAAAGCTGTTTGAAAAGACTCCATATGAATTATGGACGAAGAAACCTCCGAGGTTGTCTTTTCTTAAGATTTGGGGTTGCGAAGCATATGTCAAGAGATTAATTTCTAACAAACTTCACCAAAATCAGACAAGTGTTTCTTTGTGGGCTACCCAAAAGAAACCAAGGGGTATTACTTCTACAATAAATCCGAGAACAAAGTGTTTGTTGCTCGTGATGATGTCTTTTTGGAGAAGGAACACCTTTCCAAAATGACAAGTGGGAGGAAAATCGAACTCGACGAAGTTCGAGAGGTAGAGCAACAAAGTCAACATGACAAAACTGACAATCAAAGTACTATAGAAGCAGCTGTTGACATTGGTCAGAGTCAAACCGACAATGTAAATGCTCAACCTATTACCCTGCGTAGGTCGCAACGACCAAGATCTCAACCAGACAGATATCTTGGTATTGTCTTAACCGAAGATCAAGACATCCTAGTTATGGATGGAGATGAGCCAGCGACATACAAACAAGCTATGACGAGCCTCCACTCTGCTAAATTGCAAGAGGCCATGAAATCCAAGATGGACTCCATATTTGAAAATCAAGTCTAGGACTTGGTTAATTTGCCCGAAGGTTATACACCTATCGGTTGCAAATGGATTTTCAAATTAAAAACAGACAAAGATGGAAATGTATCTATATACAAAGCTAGACTGGTGGCAAAAGGTTACAGCCAAATTCACGGAGTTGATTAAGATGAAACCTTTTCACCAGTTGCAATGCTTAAGTCCGTCCGGATAATCCTAGCAATTACTGCATATTACGATTACGAAATATGGCAAATGGATGTCAAAACCGCCTTCCTTAATGGGATTTTAGAAGAAACTGTGTATATGACAAAGCCGAAAGGTTTTGTTGATCCAAGCAATGCTGGGAAGTGATCAGTGGCCATTTGGCCCACTTTTCTACTTCGTTTCTTCCCCGATTGAGCCCTTTGTTTGCCCTTTTTCCTCTATTTTAGCTTAGTTTTGTTATTATTGAGCATATTTGTTACTTGGAGTGGTTTTGAGTCATTTTTGGCTCATTTCCTAAGGTTTTATTCCCTCTCCTTTAACCCATTTCAATTTGCTCCTATTAGAACCTTTCCTATGATTTGTGTTTTCCATCTTACAGGTCCTCCCGTGGCTAAGAAAGCAAGGATTGGATGCAAGGATTAGGCATGCTTTGGAGTCAAAGGGATTGGAGCATTAGAGCCCAAAATATGAAGGAAAGAAGAGTTCAGAGCGGGCGCTCTAGATATGGAGCGGGCGCTCTGTATTCCTTGCTGCAGAAAAACCAAGTACCCAACCGTCAGAGCGGGCGCTCTAATGTTGAAGCGGGCGCTCTAGCTCCCAGAATAATCAGAGCATTTTCTGCGAGACTTCAGAGCGGGCGCTCTGGCCTTAGAGCGGGCGCTCCGTGTTCCCCTGACCGATTTGAACTCTACTACACGTGTAGGCCGACGGCTCTAATTAATTTACTCTGCACGTGATGCCTAAAATTTTGGGCCTTGATTTGGGTTAGGTTTTAGAGGAGGGTATAAATACCTCTCTTCCTTGTAATTGGGAGGGGAGAGGTATGTAGAGAGAGAAATATTAGAAAATCAGATTTCAGCTTATTGTTTTTTTTCTTTCTTTTGCACTTTAGATTAGTTAGGGTTTAGTTCCTCATTAGATCTAAAACACTACTCTTTGTTACTCTCTTTCATTTTCAATCCAAGATTAAATCTTTTGGTATTATTTCTATCCCTACTCTTTATTTATTGCTTTATTTATCTATTTTAATTAGTTTTAGCTTATCTTTAGTTGTTATTTCAAGTCAATAGAATAGTTTAATATCTTAGTTGCCTCCTTGTTTAAACTTGCAATTTCTGGTTTTGATCCTTTATTTTCTTGCTATTAGTATAATATTATCCTTATTTGCTTAGATTTCATGCTATTTAGAATAGATTACAAGTAGACTTAACATATTCTCTTCAAAGTTAACTTCTTTAGTAAAGTTTAATCATCCTATTTTCTGGTTTTAGCCATGTTTCTCTCATTAAACTTAGTTTTTGCTTTTGTTAATGTTCTTGTGTGCTTTGGTATGACCCTTCCTTCTCTAGGCTAGGTTTCTAGCTAGGGGAGGGGGAAATGATGAACTAATGATGAAATGAATGATATGTGGTGCAAGATTGGGTAGATAGAGAAGTTTTGCAATTGATTCCAACCTAGGTTTTAGTTGTTAGGAATTAGAGATTGATCACCTCTAAGACCCTATTTTGTGTTGCATGCTAGTTGCGCGAGAGTGAGCTTGTATGTGATGATGACTAGGTTAGGGATGACCTCGACCACCGAGGCGGGGTTGGGTAGGCGGTGTTTAGGTGAGCCCGAGAGGGAATCCTAGATGTTGGACCATAGGCCCCAATTGTTTGGTTGACCGATTGAACCATTCTTGTTGCCTCTAATTGTTGAAATCATTGTTAGTTAGGAATTCTCCCCTATCCCCTAGTGTTTGCTATTCCTTGATTTTCGAAGTTTTATACCTCTGCTTGTTGCTCGTTAATTTAGTTCTTAGTTTATTTGTTTCCCTAGTAGCTATAGATAAATCCATCAAAAATTTATTCCTCCCTTTTCAATTGACTTATAAGTGATCTAAGCAAGAGACGTTTGACCTTCCCTGAGGATTCGACCCCTCTTCCACTATGCTACCTTTGGTTAGTTTAGGACGTGGGTTTTCTTTTTATTCTTGACTCGACCTTTAGGAACTAACGACACCTAGGGGGCCGATCAAGTTTTGGCGCCGTTGCCGGGGAAAGGCAACATTGTTTATTGCTTAGTTATCTTGTTTTTCAATTGTTTTCTACTTCTATCCTTCTATTTTTCATTTATTTCTCCGTTGTTGTCATTCGCTAATTGTCTGCTTAGCTGTGTTGAATGCTTAGAAGATCACAGGGACCACCTACTCACGACCTCGATCTCGACATTGACCGCACTCTAAGGCGAGTGAGGAGACTATTTGTTGAACAAACGGGTGAGGAGGAGGAGTTCTTTGATTCTTCTAGTGATATTTCTTCAGACATGGGGATGCCAATGGCGCTCTTTTTGGTGACTTTGGTAATCCGGGTAGTCATGAATTGCAATGTGGGATTCTACTTCCTACAACGGAAACAAATTTCACTATCCACCCGCACTACACTCAAATGGTGCGTGGAGATCAATTTTCTGGAGCAGCTCATGAAGATCCGATAGAGCATTTGGACAAATTTCTCGAGACATGTGCTTTAATCCAAACCAACCAAGTCACTCAAGAATACATCCGGATGCACCTTTTTCGGTATTCGCTCACAGGCAAGGCTTATAGGTGGCTCAAAAACCTAAAGCCCGGCTCGTTGGCCACATGGAGAGACACGGCCAAAGCTTTCTTGAACAAGTTCATTCCTTAAGACAAATCAACCGAATTGAGGCAGAAAATTTCATCATTTAGGCAAGAAAGGTATGAATCTTTGGGGGAAGCTTGGGACCGGTTTAAAGAGTATGTGAGAGCTTGCCCACACCATGAGTTTGACAAGCAACTTCTCATCAAGTTCTTCTATGATGGTCTTGACGACATACCCAAGCAAAATTTGAATTCCGGATGTGGTGGACATATTAGCAAGGTGCCTCAAGCTCAATTGGAGGACACCATAGAGGAAGTTGTGAGGTACTATTCTACGAGTGGTGGAAGAAGAAGAGGTGAAGAGAGAGCTTCGGGCAAATTCGAGCTTGATCAAGGTTCACTCAAGGCTCTTATGGAACAAGTCATTGACAAGAAGCTGGGAAATAGCCAAGGGTCTTCATCTTCCTCCACCAATCAAGTACACTCTTTCTCTTGTGAGAATTGTGGGGGTACCAACCATGATATATCATATTGTGGTGGTCGAGACCCCGAACATGTAGCGGCAATGGGGTACATGAACAATCAACGTGATAATTGGAGAGCCCCCAATGCCAATTATGGTAATAGATTTCAAGATGCAAGTGGCCCAAGCCACAACACGGGTCAAATGGCTCCCTTTCCAAATCCAAATGCTAGCAATCACCCTAGAGCACCATTCAAGCAAGGACCACCCAACCAATTTCAGAATTTCCAACCCAACCCTTCCATGCAAAATGATCCTAATCAACAAATGCTCATGGAAACTCTCAATAGAATCCAATCAAGCCTATCCGCCATGGATCAAAGAATAACCAATAGTGAGCGAAAAGCGGATCAAAGGCATCAAGAGGTCACCGCACATCAAAAGATGATGGATAATCAAGTGGCTCAACTCGCCGAGAGGGTGACCAATC
Source organism: Chenopodium quinoa (assembly GCF_001683475.1). Lineage (NCBI taxonomy): Eukaryota > Viridiplantae > Streptophyta > Magnoliopsida > Caryophyllales > Amaranthaceae > Chenopodium > Chenopodium quinoa. The sequence goes on from NW_018744239.1 coordinate 10,528,940, forward strand.
TAGCCAATGAGAAGCTCCCGGGCCAACCTACTACCAACCCGGCTACCACCCATCATATCAAAGTTATCTCTCTTAGGTCCGGAAAGTCTTATGAGGGGCCTAGGAGTGATCAATCGGAGCACAACAAGGAGGGTGAAGAGCAAGTGGTTGAAGAGGTCAATGGAGATAGCCAAGGTCAAATAATTGACAATAGTGTTGAAGGAAGCATTGAGAAGAAGAAGGGTGAAGGTAGTGAAAAGAGCAAGGAAGTTGGGAAAGACAAGCAACCATCAACATCTTATCAACCATCAAGGTTTGAACCACCACCGCCTTATCCCGAGAGGATTGTTGAGAGGAGATTGAATGACAAGTACAACAAGTTTATGGCTATGCTCAAGTCACTTCACATCAACATTCCATTCCTTGAAGCCATGACTCAAATGCCACCCTATGCAAAATTCCTCAAGGAACTCCTCTCCAACAAAAAGAAGCTAAGTGATGAGTGTATCACTCTTCCTCATCAAGTTAGTGCCCTAGTGCAAAGAACCTTGCCTACCAAGCAATGTGATCCGGGAAGCTTCACTCTTCCGGTCAAGATTGGTGATATGGAGACCACGGGTGCACTAGCCGATCTTGGGGCAAGTGTGAGCCTCATGCCACTATCCATTGCAAAGAAGCTCAAGTTCGAGATGATACCTTCAAGAAAGGTGATTCAATTAGCCGACCGGTCCACAAAATTCCCATGCGGTGAGTTAGAAGACGTTCCTATCAAGATTGGGAATTTGTTTGTGCCTTGCGATTTTGTGGTGATGGATATGGAGGAGGACCCTCATACTCCTCTTATCCTTGGAAGAGAGGCACTCAAGACCATGGGAGCGGTCGTCAATTGCAAAGATAATACCATTACATGTGAGGTGGCCAATGAGAAGTACAAGTTTGAATTCTCAAAGACTTTGAAGCAACCTATGGTAGAGAAGATTTGGCGGGTGGACTTGGGGGACTCCGAACTTGATGAATTGGTGAAGTCTCATGAGGTAATTAAAGACAAGGGTGATGAAGACCTCCCATGTGAGGAGGTGGGTGAAGGAGAATCTTTGTGTGCCTTGGAGGTTGAAAGCCTTGAAGGTGAAACTCATCCCGAGACTCAAGGAGCCGTGGATGAGCTCCCATCGATCCAAAGTGAGTCTAAGGAGGAGAGTTCCACGCCTCCTCCCAAGGTAGAACTAAAACCCCTCCCTCCTTCTCTCAAAGATGCTTATTTGGATGATGATTGCTTACATCCTATTATTGTCAATGCTAACCTCGATGACACCTCATTGCAAAAATTAGTTGAGATTTTAAAAAAATATAGGAGTGTTATCGGGTATAGCATTGATGATATTAAGGGGATTAGCCCTAGCTTGTGTATGCATCGCATTCATCTTGAGGATGATCATGCCTCTTCCATTGAACCTCAAAGGCGGTTGAATCCGACTTTGAAGGAAGTGGTTAAGAAGGAAATCCTCAAACTACGTGAAGCGGGGATCATTTATGCTATCTCCGATAGCAAATGGGTGAGCCCGGTTCATGTGGTTCCCAAAAAGGGAGGCATGACCATCATACAAGATGACAAGGGGAATGATATCTCCACCCGCACTGTCACGGGGTGGAGAATGTGCATTGACTATAGGAGGCTTAATAAAGCCACTAGAAAAGATCATTTCCCCTTGCCATTTATCGATCAAATGTTGGAAAGGTTGGTGAAGCATTCACACTATTGTTTTCTTGATGGTTATTCGGGTTTCTTTCAAATCCCAATTCACCCGGATGACCAACATAAAACAACCTTCACTTGTCCATTTGGGACATTTGCCTACCGAAGGATGCCCTTCGGATTGTGCAATGCCCCATCGACTTTCCAACGATGTATGACAGCAATCTTTTCTGATATGATCGAAAATGCAATAGAAGTTTTCATGGATGATTTCAGTGTTTGTGGTTCGTCTTTTGACCTATGCTTGCACAATCTCGAAAAGGTTTTAAAGAGGTGTCAAGAGACGAACCTTGTGTTGAATTGGGAAAAGTGCCATTTTATGGTCGAGGAGGGCATTGTCCTCGGGCATAAAGTGTCCATTAATGGTATTGAGGTAGACCCGGCAAAGGTCTCGGCGATAGAAAAGCTACCCCCACCATCATCGGTGACCGGGGTACGTGCCTTCTTGGGGCACGCCGGCTTCTATCGCCGATTTATCAAAGATTTTGCACAAATAGCGAGACCTTTGACGAGTTTACTTCAAAAAGAGGTGGAGTTCAAATTCGATGATGCTTGCACTAAGGCATTTGAAACCTTGAAAAATGCTTTAGTGAATGCGCCTATAGTGCAAGCACCGAATTGGGAACTCCCGTTTGAACTAATGTGTGACGCGAGTGATAATGCAGTTGGAGCAATCCTTGGGCAAAGGAAAGAAAAGAAATTGAATGTGATCTCTTATGCAAGCCGGACTTTAGATACGGCACAAAAGAATTACACCACCACGGAGAAGGAAATGTTGGCGGTGGTCTTCGCTTTTGACAAGTTTAGACCCTATTTGGTGTGCAACAAGGCCATTGTCTACACCGATCACTCCGCGGTGAAGTATTTAATGAGCAAAAAGGATGCTAAGCCGCGTCTAATCCGATGGGTCCTTCTCTTACAAGAATTTGACATTGAAATACGGGATAAGAAAGGAAGTGAGAACCTAGTGGCTGACCACCTCTCAAGGTTGCCGTTAGACCACCCTTCTTACCTTGATAAAGAGGATCCCATCGATGATGAGCTTCGAGATGACTCTCTTATGGCGATCGTTACCAACACCATCCCTTGGTTCGCTGATATTGCAAATTATTTAGCAAGCGGGGTGGTACCTCATGACTATGATGCTCGACAAAGGAAGAGGTTCTTCAAGGAAGTTAAGAGGTATTTTTGGGATGATCCAAGCTTGTACAAGAAGTGTAGTGACGGTTTGTTCCGGAAATGTGTGGCAAATCATGAGATGGAAGGTATTATGGAACATTGTCATTCACTACCTTGTGGAGGTCATGGAGGTGTCAACAAGACCGTGGCAAGGATCCTAGGTTGCAAGCTTTGGTGGCCAACTATGCGCAAAGATGTTCACAAGTTCATCCTTCGATGTGACCGATGCCAAAGGATGGGAGGAATCACAAAGAGAAATGAAATGCCGCAACAATCAATCTTAGAAGTTGAGCCATTTGATGTATGGGGAGTGGACTTCATGGGTCCGTTTGTCTCCTCATGTGGGAATTTGTATATCCTTGTGGCTGTGGATTATGTGACTAAATGGGTGGAAGCGATACCATCACCCACAAATGACCACAAGGTAGTGTTGAAGTTGCTCAAGAAGATCATCTTTCCTAGATTTGGGGTGCCACGGTGCCTAATTAGTGATGGCGGATCTCATTTCGCCAAGAAACAACTCGAAGCACTTTTGAAGAAATATGGGGTACATCATAAGGTTGGACTCCCTTACCATCCACAAACCCAAGGGCAAGTGGAGGTGTCCAACAGAGAAATTAAGAGTTTGCTCGAGAGGATGGTCAACAAGTCTAGAAAAGATTGGTCCCTAAGACTGGATGATGTACTATGGGCCTTACGGACCGCTTACAAGACACCGATTGGCACCACGCCATATCGACTTGTCTATGGTAAGGGATGCCACCTTCCGGTGGAATTGGAGTACAAGGCATGGTGGGCTGTAAAGGAACTCAACATGGACCTTCACTTGGCCGGAGAAAAGAGGTTACTCAAGCTCAACGAGTTGGAAGAGTTGAGGTATGATGCTTATGAGAGCTCTAGACTCTACAAAGAACAAACCAAGAGGTGGCACGACAAAAGGATTCGAGATCGTGACTTCGAGGTGGGTAACAAGGTTCTTCTCTTCAACTCACGTCTCCGACTCTTTCCCGGGAAGCTCAAGTCCAAATGGGTGGGGCCGTTTACAATCACCAAAGTAACCCCCTATGGCTCGTTCGAATTGGAAAATCATGAAGATGGGAGCCGGTTCATGGTGAATGGGCAACGGATCAAAAGATACTATGATGAAGGAGATATTGGAAAGATCGGTTGCCTAATGCTTGGGACGGTCCACACCGTTCCTCCCCCTTAGCTTTATTGCTCGTGACGTAACGTCAAGCTAGGGACGTTAAACTAGCATGCTTTGTAGTATATTGTGAATATTTGTCTTTGAACTATCTCTTTAGTTACTTTTTGTTTTAAGTACTTTGCAAAAATCCGGAGGATTTTTCCCCAAAGAGGGGGTGGTTTATGTTGGTTATCGTTAGCCAAAATGCTATAAACCGAAGGGCACGACCTCTTGGCTCAACCAATCAATGGTTGAGTCGGGTACTTAGGTCGCATCCTATAGAAGTACTAACGATTTTGGTTTGAGTGATATTTGAGTGTTTGCAGGTTTGGGAAATAATGCTTTTAAAGCCAAAAATCCGACAGTCTAGAGCGGGCGCTCTAAACAGAGGGCGGGCGCTCTGCATCATTGGGAATTATTCAGAATACTTGAGGCCAAAATCCGAGAATTTAGAGCGGGCGCTCTGGGTGTAGAGCGGGCGCTTTGAAGGTCCCTCAGAAATTCTACATTTTTGGTGCTAAAATCCGAGAAGCTAGAGCGGGCGCTCTGGTCAGAGAGCGGGAGCTCTGAGTTTTGGGTGAAAAATTGACTAAGTGTGGGAAAATTGCGCAGCTTTAGAGCGGGCGCCCTGGTCTTAGAGCGGGCGCTTTGATTTTCAACCCAGAAACCTGATTTTTCAGCGAAATGTTAGAGCGGTCGCTCTACCCTTAGAGCGCCCGCTCCGACCCTCATTTCAGACTTTGCGTTTTATCCCCTTTTAATTTTGAGCACCCAAATTCTCACCTCAAACTCCCTATCCCTATCCCTTCTCTCACCTCAAACTCCCTCAACTTCTTCCTCCATAACCAAACCTTCATCTCCTCCAAATCTCCACCTTCCAACTACGAATTCCTCTAAAATTCACAAATTATTCATCCCCTATCTCCAAAAATCATACATCTCCATCAAGAATTCATCACCTAGTCCGGATTTCATCAAGAATTGAAGCGGGTTCTACCGGGTTCGCGTCGAGCCAAGTCGGGTTCTTCTTCAATTTCAACTCTAGGCTAATTTGTCTCCAATTGTTGGTATAATCCTACTCTTACTAAGTTAATTTTCCCTATTTCTTTGGATATTTGCTTATTAAGGTTGGCTTAATTGGAGAATTGATGGTGAATGAATGGGTTTTGTGTTTTATGTGGTGAAAATTTGTTGTGAATTGTAGTGTGTTGTTTGTTGTGGTGCTTTGGCAAGGGAAAATTATTGTGGATTTTTGCTAGGTTTTGGTTTGTAGAAAGTTTTGGTTTTAGAATTGGTGGTTGTGCAAAGTTTTGTAGAGTTTTGTTTTTGTGGTCATTGTGTAGAATTGTTGGAAATTGTTGGGTTGTTGTGGTGTGTTGCTTTGGAAAATTTATATATTGTTGTTGTAAGAAATGGCTGGTGGTTCAAAGAGGCAAAGAGCCGAACCAAGGAGTGGTAATGTAGGAGAAAGTAGTGGTGCCGGTAGTAGTGGGGTGGGCATGCTCAACCCACTCAATTCAACATTACCCTGCCACATGCGGCCCAAAGGACCAAATTGGCCGCATTGGATAGGAGGGCAATTAATCCAACTCTCTTCTATTCCCAACACGACTGTTATATGATTGGAATAGACGAGAAGGTTAGGGAGCTTGCAGTGAATCTGGGGTTTGATGCGTTCTTGGATTGTAGATTGCCAAATGATTACATCACCGCAGATACTTCCTACTACTACCCCACCCAACCGCCTCTAACTTACCGCCCCCTAACATTGGAGTTTCTTGCTAGCTTCGAGTTAAATCAAGAAGAGGGTATGGAAGGCATTGATGCATTCAAAGTAAAATTCCGATTGTTCAACAAAGGCCGCCACATTACCCTCCGTGCTTTCAATGAACTATTTGGTTGGGACCCAAATGCTCGAATCTTGGATACCTCCGGACTTGACGGTCAAGGTTATATAGAGGGGTACAATCCGCAAGAATTTTGGGCCCGAATCACGAGTGGGGCTAGAGAATTCCAATCAAACTCCTCCAAGGCCTCAGAGATCCACCATGCCGCCTTACGGTACTTTCACCAGATGCTTGCATATATTTTCTTCTCCAGAAAAGATCTAGGTAAAATGAGCGATCAAGAGTTATATCTTCTTTGGAGAGCTACCGAGAGTGCGCTTCTTTACCCACCTGCCACCCCGGAGCACAAGATCAATCTAGGGTATCTGTTTGCCAAGAGATGTAAGGCAATAAGGGACTCCCCCCTCTTGACTGGTCCTATCTTTATGGGAGGGATGGTCACGTATATCGCCTTCAAGTACAGATACAAGACCCAGCTGCAGCAGATGGAGAGCTTGAACATGGCAGCCGAATTGAACATAGAGAAGATGAAAAGAATGCAATTCATTTCGGATTCCTAGGGAGTCACGGGTAAGGCCTTCATTTGGCGGATCCGAGACGTCCCTTGGTGCTACATGCCATGTCCATGGTAACTCAGTTCCCGGGGGCGGATTCATCATGAACGGACATGGCATGTAGCACTAAGGGACGTCTCGGATCCGCCAAATGAAGGCCTTACCCGTGACTCCCGTGGAATCCGAAATGAATTGCATTCTTTTCATCTTCTCTATGTTCAATTCGGTTGCCATGTTCAAGCTCTCCATCTGCTGCAGCTGGGTCTTGTATCTGTACTTGAAGGCGATATACGTGACCATCCCTCCCATAAAGATAGGACCAGTCAAGAGGGGGGAGTCCCTTATTGCCTTACATCTCTTGGCAAACAGATACCCTAGATTGATCTTGTGCTCCGGGGTGGCAGGTGGGTAAAGAAGCGCACTCTCGGTAGCTCTCCAAAGAAGATATAACTCTTGATCGCTCATTTTACCTAGATCTTTTCTGGAGAAGAAAATATATGCAAGCATCTGGTGAAAGTACCGTAAGGCGGCATGGTGGATCTCTGAGGCCTTGGAGGAGTTTGATTGGAATTCTCTAGCCCCACTCGTGATTCGGGCCCAAAATTCTTGCGGACTGTACCCCTCTATATAACCTTGATCGTCAAGTCCGGAGGTATCCAAGATTCGAGCATTTGGGTCCCAACCAAATAGTTCATTGAAAGCACGGAGGGTAATGTGGCGGCCTTTGTTGAACAACCGGAATTTTACTTTGAATGCATCAATGCCTTCCATACCCTCTTCTTGATTTAACTCGAAGCTAGCAAGAAACTCCAATGTTAGGGGGCGGTAAGTTAGAGGCGGTTGGGTGGGGTAGTAGTAGGAAGTATCTGCGGTGATGTAATCATTTGGCAATCTACAATCCAAGAACGCATCAAACCCCAGATTCACTGCAAGCTCCCTAACCTTCTCGTCTATTCCAATCATATAACAGTCGTGTTGGGAATAGAAGAGAGTTGGATTAATTGCCCTCCTATCCAATGCGGCCAATTTGGTCCTTTGGGCCGCATGTGGCAGGGTAATGTTGAATTGAGTGGGTTGAGCATGCCCACCCCACTACTACCGGCACCACTACTTTCTCCTACATTACCACTCCTTGGTTCGGCTCTTTGCCTCTTTGAACCACCAGCCATTTCTTACAACAACAATATAGAAATTTTCCAAAGCAACACACCACAACAACCCAACAATTTCCAACAATTCTACACAATGACCACAAAAACAAAACTCTCCAAAACTTTGCACAACCACCAATTCTAAAACCAAAACTTTCTACAAACCAAAACCTAGCAAAAATCCACAATAATTTTCCCTTGCCAAAGCACCACAACAAACAACACACTACAATTCACAACAAATTTTCACCACATAAAACACAAAACCCATTCATTCACCATCAATTCTCCAATTAAGCCAACCTTAATAAGCAAATATCCAAAGAAATAGGGAAAATTAACTTAGTAAGAGTAGGATTATACCAACAATTGGAGACAAATTAGCCTAGAGTTGAAATTGAAGAAGAACCCGACTTGGCCCGACGCGAACCCGGTAGAACCCGCTTCAATTCTTGATGAAATCCGGACTAGGTGATGAATTCTTGATGGAGATGTATGATTTTTGGAGATAGGGGATGAATAATTTGTGAATTTTAGAGGAATTCGTAGTTGGAAGGTGGAGATTTGGAGGAGATGAAGGTTTGGTTATGGAGGAAGAAGTTGAGGGAGTTTGAGGTGAGAGAAGGGATAGGGATAGGGAGTTTGAGGTGAGAATTTGGGTGCTCAAAATTAAAAGGGGATAAAACGCAAAGTCTGAAATGAGGGTCGGAGCAGGCGCTCTAAGGGTAGAGCGGCCGCTCTAACATTTCGCTTAAAAATCAGGTTTCTGGGTTGAAAATCAAAGCGCCCGCTCTAAGACCAGGGCGCCCGCTCTAAAGCTGCGCAATTTTCCCACACTTAGTCAATTTTTCACCCAAAACTCAGAGCTCCCGCTCTCTGACCAGAGCGCCCGCTCTAGCTTCTCGGATTTTAGCACCAAAAATGTAGAATTTCTGAGGGACCTTCAAAGCGCCCGCTCTACACCCAGAGCGCCCGCTCTACACCCAGAGCGCCCGCTCTAAATTCTCGGATTTTGGCCTCAAGTATTCTGAATAATTCCCAATGATGCAGAGCGCCCGCCCTCTGTTTAGAGCGCCCGCTCTAGACTGTCGGATTTTTGGCTTTAAAAGCATTATTTCCCAAACCTGCAAACACTCAAATATCACTCAAACCAAAATCGTTAGTACTTCTATGGGATGCGACCTAAGTACCCGACTCAACCATTGATTGGTTGAGCCAAGAGGTCGTGCCCTTCGGTTTATAGCATTTTGGCTAACGATAACCAACATAAACCATTAATATTGAGCAAGCTTTCGCTAGCCTCACTCTGGAGGTTAGGAACCTTGCTCAAGCCCGGCCTAGGGAAAGAGAGGAGGCCCCTGCTCAGTCTCCTGGTCCCACTTTTGATATTTATCAAAACCATATTTATGATTACCATGTGGACCAGGGACATTTTAGCCCATGTGTCAACTACCCCTACTACCCTCCGCAGCACGGGCCTGTCCCGAATTAGGAGCCCCCTCAGGTAGATGACAATGGGAACCTCATTCCTCGTACCGGCGGCCAATACCCCTATTGGCAAGGCCCGGTACCCTGCATGACCCTCCCCACTCCTTCCCCCCCTACAACTACCAGCGCCCAGGTGGGTGTGATTACCTCGGTGATCCCGCCTATCCTTATCAGGGCGACGGCTTTCCCCCCGGTTATTACGGTGGGTGGGAGCCATATGGGCCGCCATGCGATGTTGATTATGATTGGGCGCCCCCTGTAGTTGTAGAGGGAGAGGAAGAGGAAGACTCTGAGGAATAGATGATCATTTCTTTTGACCCCCCCCCCCACCCTTGACTATTTCATGTTTTATCGCACCGAGACGGTGCCTGGTTTTAGTTGGGGGGGTGCCTTAGCATTTTCATATCTAGGGGCAAATGAAAAGATCATTTTGGGGATGAGCAGCCTTTCCTATGCTTGCTTGTGCTTAATAATCTGTTGGCTTGTATCTGTTGGTTTGTATTATACATGATCACTTTTCCTTTTTCTTCTTTATTTTGTTTTCTAATCTTTTTGCTTTGGAGTTCTGGTATTTCTCACTTTTTGGCAGGTTGTATACTACTTTTGGAAGGAGCCAAGGTTGGTTGACTTGGAACCCATCATTCTTTTTATGTTTTGGATTGGCATGGCTCCGGTGAGATCTTTCCAAACTCTCTTCTATTTATTTTATCTTGCTTAGTTCCTAGGAGCGGAGTTAGGATTAAGTTGATTGATTCATGGATGTTTGCATACTTGGAATTGTGTACTGAGAATTGTGTGAATTGATGCTTTCATTCTTGAGTTCCTCTTCTATCCTTCTATCCCTTCCTTTCTATTTTTGTTGAAGAGTAGCAACGGGGCGAGGTTCACACCTCGTGAGAGGCGCCCGGCTTTATGCCTAGGAGGACGTGCATTCAATTCACGTACCTTCTACCGCCCCCACTTATGGAATTTATTCCAAACGAAGTCCTACTTCTCTTGTTGCTCTTCAATGTTTTCTTTTTCTTTTTCTTTCTCTTAGTGTTATCCAAGGCAAGTGTTAAAACTTTGTTTTGTGTTTGGCTGAATTAGTAGCTACAATGTATGAACATATATGAGTTGGTTCCTTGGTTTGATAGGTTTACAAGGTCTTTAATGTTTTGGTTGAAAATCACATAGCTTCATTGCTCAAATGACTCCTATTGGACATATCTTGGGCTATTTAGGCCTTGATCCCTTTTGTCCTCGGTTTGTGGTTGTTGGGCGTAGCTCATCTTGTGAATGAAAGCTAGGTGGCTAGAAATTTGGAGACTTAGTGTTTTGCTACTTGATCTAAAACTCGCTCCATTTGACTCTTGAGACCGCGACCGAATCGACTCATAGGATGATAAAGGCATTCATTTCGGGATAAGGGCATAATTTTTCGTTCTTTTTAGATCCTTTTTTTATTTCCTAGGACACCTTTACTTTCAAATTTCAGGTTTTTGGGTTTACATTCACCTTTTGCGTACCCCCTTGAGCCTTCCACTTTTTGTCTACCCGCATTACAAGCCTTATGAACCTAATTTTATTTTCACCTTTATAGAAATGAGTGAAACTCGAGCTTGGCTTTGTATCTAAGTTAAAAGTTTGGCATAGTGGATGTCTATAATGTAAATTGCAAGGGACGTGTTTGTTTCCCCAATTAAATCTTTTGGTATAAAAAAAAAAAAAAAAAAGTTGGAATAAGAATGCATAAGTAAGGCATCGATCTTGTATATAGTTTAGAGTTAGTTGGGGGGTATAATACCCACCAACTAAGGTTAGTTGGCCTTGGTTTTGCTCGATTCATTAATGTTTCACTCTTAGGAGCTTACACCACCAGCCAGAATTTTTTTTTTTTTTTTTTTTTTTTTAACCCTTACCCCAAGCCATTTCATTGCACCTTAAAAGCCCTTTGGACCTTGAGTGATTGAGTCAATGTCGGTGGAGAGAGTCATGGGTCGAGCTTTTAGATTGGATTTGCATTTACTAAGTTAGGGCAATCCTACCTTGCCCACCTCCTTGTTGTTCTCCTAATTCTCTTGTGGAATTCGAGACGACTAGCCGCCTAGTGTACATGATCGAGATGAGGAAGGTTGCCTTGGTGAGGGACAATTGGAGGATAGGATCTTTATAGTCCAAGCTTTTGAGCATGAGCTATGTGGCCTTCAACCAGGAGCATTAGCTAGCTTGTCCACCTATCTTGTCAAGAAGCTTGCGCATCCTTGTGATTGCATTGTAGTGAAAGTTCAACCATTCATGTTTGTGTTTCTTTCCCTTTTTATTTTTCTATTTTTCTATTTTTCTATTTGTCTCTAAAAACCTTGCCTTGATTTAGTGCGAAGTTGTGGGTTAATCTCTCTCGAAAACCCTCACGAGAGCATACTCGTCCTCCTAAGTGACTTGGGGGTTTAAATGGCTTGTCGTTTACGCTAAAAACGACCGTGATTCCTACGAAAGTGAGTTAGTGTATAGACTTATGCTTTTGGTTATTTTTGTTTGCTTATTTTACTTCGCTCGAGGACGAGCAAAGGACTTAGTTGGGGGGAATTTGATCAGTGGCCATTTGGCCCACTTTTCTACTTCGTTTCTTCCCCGATTGAGCCCTTTGTTTGCCCTTTTTCCTCTATTTTAGCTTAGTTTTGTTATTATTGAGCATATTTGTTACTTGGAGTGGTTTTGAGTCATTTTTGGCTCATTTCCTAAGGTTTTATTCCCTCTCCTTTAACCCATTTCAATTTGCTCCTATTAGAACCTTTCCTATGATTTGTGTTTTCCATCTTACAGGTCCTCCCGTGGCTAAGAAAGCAAGGATTGGATGCAAGGATTAGGCATGCTTTGGAGTCAAAGGGATTGGAGCATTAGAGCCCAAAATATGAAGGAAAGAAGAGTTCAGAGCGGGCGCTCTAGATATGGAGCGGGCGCTCTGTATTCCTTGCTGCAGAAAAACCAAGTACCCAACCCTCAGAGCGGGCGCTCTAATGTTGAAGCGGGCGCTCTAGCTCCCAGAATAATCAGAGCATTTTCTGCGAGACTTCAGAGCGGGCGCTCTGGCCTTAGAGCGGGCGCTCCGTGTTCCCCTGACCGATTTGAACTCTGCTACACGCGTAGGCCGACGGCTCTAATTATTTTACTCTGCACGTGATGCCTAAAATTTTGGGCCTTGATTTGGGTTAGGTTTTAGAGGAGGGTATAAATACCTCTCTTCCTTGTAATTGGGAGGGGAGAGGTATGTAGAGAGAGAAATATTAGAAAATCAAATTTCAGCTTATTGTTTTTTTTCTTTCTTTTGCACTTTAGATTAGTTAGGGTTTAGTTCCTCATTAGATCTAAAACACTACTCTTTGTTACTCTCTTTCATTTTCAATCCAAGATTAAATCTTTTGGTATTATTTCTATCCCTACTCTTTATTTATTGCTTTATTTATCTATTTTAATTAGTTTTAGCTTATCTTTAGTTGTTATTTCAAGTCAATAGAATAGTTTAATATCTTAGTTGCCTCCTTGTTTAAACTTGCAATTTCTGGTTTTGATCCTTTATTTTCTTGCTATTAGTATAATATTATCCTTATTTGCTTAGATTTCATGCTATTTAGAATAGATTACAAGTAGACTTAACATATTCTCTTCAAAGTTAACTTCTTTAGTAAAGTTTAATCATCCTATTTTCTGGTTTTAGCCATGTTTCTCTCATTAAACTTAGTTTTTGCTTTTGTTAATGTTCTTGTGTGCTTTGGTATGACCCTTCCTTCTCTAGGCTAGGTTTCTAGCTAGGGGAGGGGGAAATGATGAACTAATGATGAAATGAATGATATGTGGTGCAAGATTGGGTAGATTGAGAAGTTTTGCAATTGATTCCAACCTAGGTTTTAGTTGTTAGGAATTAGAGATTGATCACCTCTAAGACCCTATTTTGTGTTGCATGCTAGTTGCGCGAGAGTGAGCTTGTATGTGATGATGACTAGGTTAGGGATGACCTCGACCACCGAGGCGGGGTTGGGTAGGCGGTGTTTAGGTGAGCCCGAGAGGGAATCCTAGATGTTGGACCATAGGCCCCAATTGTTTGGTTGACCGATTGAACCATTCTTGTTGCCTCTAATTGTTGAAATCATTGTTAGTTAGGAATTCTCCCCTATCCCCTAGTGTTTGCTATTCCTTGATTTTCGAAGTTTTATACCTCTGCTTGTTGCTCGTTAATTTAGTTCTTAGTTTATTTGTTTCCCTAGTAGCTATAGATAAATCCATCAAAAATTTATTCCTCCCTTTTCAATTGACTTATAAGTGATCTAAGCAAGAGACGTTTGACCTTCCCTGAGGATTCGACCCCTCTTCCACTATGCTACCTTTGGTTAGTTTAGGACGTGGGTTTTCTTTTTATTCTTGACTCGACCTTTAGGAACTAACGACACCTAGGGGGCCGATCAGGAAGGTATGCAAGCTTAAGAAGTCCATTTATGGACTAAAGCAGGCAAGCAGAAGTTGGAATCTGCGATTCGATGAAGCCATTAGTAAGTTTGGTTTTATCAAGAATCCAGATGAGTCTTGTGTCTACAAGAAGGTCAGTGGGAGTGACACCGCATTCCTAGTCTTATATGTCGATGACATTACTCATTGGAAACAGCACTAAACTGTTAGAGTCCGTAAAGGGCTGGGTGGGAAAGTGTTTTTCAGTAAAGGACTTGGGAGAGGCATAGTACATATTGGGCATCAAGATCTATAGGGATAGATCTAAGAGGATGATTGGATTGAGCCAAACTACTTTTATAGATAAGGTATTGGCATGATTTAACATGGAAGGGGCCAAGAGAGGGCACCTACCCATGTCCCATGGCATAACTCTCAGCAAGAAACAGTTTCCACAGACACCTGATGAGCGAGAGAGAATGAGTCAGATTTCATATGCTTCGCTTATTGGATCGATCATGTATGGCATGATATGTACTAGGCCGGATGTATCGTATGCCTTGAGTGCTACGAGCCGATACCAGTCAGACCTAGGAGAGGCGCATTTGACTGCGGCCAAGAATATCCTAAAGTACCTGAAAAGGAACAAGGATAAATTCCTGGTCTATGGTGGTTGTAATGAGTTTATTGTTGAAGGTTATACTGACACGAACTTCCAGACTAATAGAGATGACTCCAAGTCGCAGTCGGGGTACATATTCTGCCTTAATGGTGGAGCGTTTAGTTGGGAGAGTGCTAAGAAAAGCACCACTGCAGATTTCACAACTGAAGCCGAATACTTGGCAGCTTTGGAAGCAGCTTAGGAGCCAGTTTGGATTCGTAAGTTCATTAGTGAACTTTACCCTCAATCAAGGGTCCAATAGACCTCTATTGTTATAACAATGGAGGTATTGCTCAGGCTAGGGAGCCAAGGGAACATCAAAAGGTCAAACATGTCAAGCGGTGATTTCACATGATAAGGGAATGGAAATCCGAAGGTGAAATCAGAATTTGTAAGATTGGAACGGACGACAATGTAGTCGATCCTCTGACTAAACCTTTGTCTCAAGTGAAGCACAACAAGCACGTTGAGGCAATGGGAATCACGCACATTGGAGATTGGCTTTGATTTCCCTGTAGAGATGTTTTAATTAAACTCAGTGTCTTAATGTAAAACAATATGTTGAACCATTCAATTTTGGAGCAATTAATTTTTCAGCAAATTTATGATTACTCCATATCTATTTAATTGTGGTTTAGAATTAATTAATGAGTCCATTCGATTTTTGAGAATATTCAAAACAGGGTATCAAGACCATGTCTTGGATAAAGAAACACCTGTTAAGTGAACATTGAATATTTTAATCGAAAATTATCCCTAATCGAGGTCATTTAAATGATAAGACGATTAATGACCACTTGAGATTAGTGTGTAGTATGATTTATAGCACCGTTTCTTGTGCTACAAGGATTTGATAGTCATAAATCATTTGCACAGGTACTAGTTTGGAACTATACCGGATAGACCTATGAGAATACTTTAAGAGATATCAAATCGTCATAAGTATATTTCTCATTATAGCTATCGGAACCTTTTTCCTCAACCATGAGTATTGCAAGTTCTCTTATTTGAGTACTAGTCGTTTTGATGTTGTCAAACGTCTGCCGTAAATGGGGATTATAACGGCAGCACTTAGGTGACTAGGTCCTCTTAGTAAGGGATTATAGTACAAGACTGGGAATGTCCCCCCATTAACAATAGGGAACATGTCTTTGTTGTTTACAAGGCCTCTCGAAGAGCGAGACTGTGAAAATGCATGGCCGTGCTCAGATGGATTTTAGAAATCATCTATTTATTGACAGTCGAACTCGGGAATCGAGAAACACTTCTGGACGTAATAAGGATGACGAAGAATCTTACCTTATAGTTCATGAAAAAGACATTAAGCGACATAAGAAAAGGGCTATACACAATTTACACACTTGTCCGGAAGGACAAGTGGGAGATTGAAAGGAATGGTGTCCTTCCAACAACTGTATTATTCCGATAGAGGATTTAGAATTATTGGATAGCTAATTCTTCTGTAAGGTCAAGTGATTGGAATGCCTAGGTGGAGGCCGCTTCCGATCAGTAATATTAATGTACAATTAATATTACAGCTTAATCTTGACTGAACCCTTCGGGTCGAACCTAATCAAACAACCGATCCGAGACGACGAATCAATCCGAAGGATTTGACGAGTCGTCAGAGTTTTACGAACAAAGACGTCGGATATCGAGCCTAAAGCGTCGAGACAGAGCGTCGCAAGTCTAGTCGAATTTAGAATTTGACGAGACGCGAAATCAATCAAGTTACAAGTTCAAGTCAGTTTGTAGCCTCGCATTGGCCTAGCCATGCGAGGGCTAGGCTATCTCGAGCTAGCATGTGCATCGCAATGCTAATCGCAAGCCTAGCATGCTAAGCATGCCAGGCCCATGCATGCTAGCTAGCCACCGCAAGCATCGCAGCCTTGCGTGTGTGCTAGCATGCCATACGCCCAGCCATCGCAACGCTAGGCCTTGCTAGCATGCTAGGCGATGGCGCACAGCTAGCCCAGCAAGGATCGCAAAGGCTAGGCCTTGCTAGCATGCTAGCGCCGGCTGCCTAGCTAGCAGCATCGCACAGCACCATGCGCCAGCCAGCAGCGTGCTGGGTTGTGCGTGTGTGTGCGTGTGCCTAGCACAGCATCGCACAGCATCATGCGCCAGCCAACAGCGTGCTGGGCTGTGCGTGTGCTTCGCATAGCAGAGCCCAGCAAGAAGCTCGCATGCCTCGCCTAGCAGCAGCGCCCAGCATGTGTGGCTCGCTAGCAGCACGCATGCACTTGCTGGCTGTGGTTGGCTGTGCGAGTGTGCTGGCTGGCTGGCCAGGCTGCCCAACCTTGGTGCTAGGCGCCAGCTGGCAACCTTGGTAGCCAAGGCAGGCTGCCAGCCAGCCACTTGCCAAGGAGGACCGATTTTGCTAGTGGGGACCAAAGATTGGTTCATGCCTTGGGGAGCAAGGTGGGTTAGTCCCCTCCCTTAGTGGTCCTCACCTTCTCCCTCCCCTCCTCTTGCCACTTTATATTTGTTTTAATTAAAATAAAATAGGAAAATTGCAAATCTCCCACATTGATAGAGAGCGAGAATTCAAGGTTCATTTCCCTATACATACCAAGGTTTTGGGATTTGGGAAGAACACTTGAGTGGAGCTAATAAGGCATCTCCTTAGAAAAGAGAGAAAACCTTAAGTTCGTAAAACTCTAGTTTTTATTGGTCAGGTCCCGACTAACCTTCGGAACTTGGATCGTTCGGGTCACGTTCGTGGGTACGAGCCGTCGGAGACCTTTGCATTTGCGGGGTTCAAGTAAGAGCTCGGGATTCGAGCGAAGCATGCGCCAAGGGTAAGAATGTCTTTTCTTCTCTCTCTTAATTGTTGTTTAATTAGGGATTACGTGCTTAGTCGCTTTAATTAATGTGCGGGTCTTTGGTGGGTTTCCCTTCCGCGTAGAGTCGGACTCTACGAAACCCAACAAATTTAAGCATCTAAAGCTCATTTTGTAATGGTTTTGGGCATTTCTTGATTCGTCACCCGTGTACAATTTCGTCTTACGAAGTCCATAACCATCGCCCTCTATATAGAAACTACATTCAATGGTTATATGCTAATGTTGCATTTGTGTAGATAAGAGTATACGAATCACTAATCCTATATGTATTTATTCAAGGTACAAATTACTTGCAAGAAATATCATTAAAGTATTAAAATTTTACAGGTTCATATTCCTAATTGGTAAATCATAAAACTTGATAACTAAAATACGAAAAAAAAAACAAAAAAAAAAAAAAAAAAAAAACCTCGATCGTATTGCAATTCCTTGTCCTTAGCTTGATCGTTAATCATTTGAAGTAATGTGGGTATCATGCAATCATTATCAACCTATTAGACAAGATAAAGCAGAATAAAATTTAAATTAAAATTAAAAACAAAAACCTGTTGAAAGTTAATAATCAATTAAAAGGCAGAAAATGTAATTTCTATAACATATTAAAGCATGGTTAAGATAAACATTTCAATTATATATCCTATATCCTAGTATATTTGCACATGAATAAAGTTTAAATTAATAAATTAAAAGGTAGAAATTTGCAACTAAATATACTTTTAATCACAAAGATGAAGATATACAAGTGAGAATTTGATAAGGAAAAATAATTTACCTGCTAATTAATTGTAGATCTTTGCAAATTTAATTAAATCAAAAATCCAACATCATTGTATAACGAAAATTACCAAATATTGGGAAAGCGTAGATTAAAGTAAAACAAAAAGGGGTTAATTAGCACTGAACTTTAATTAATTAAAATAAACTAAATTAAATTAGTATAAAGACGATGAAACATACCATATTTTTAGCCCATGAAGTGGTGGACGGTGTGACTGTCGGCACAAACTAGAGAAGAGAGAAAATAGAGAATTAGACTAGGGTGGTGGTCGAGGCTACGAGAGATGATTTGTGGGCGTCCATTCCTTACTCGTTCCCTTTCAAGAAGATCTGAGATGAACATGGAGAGGAAGGAGAGAGATGAAATGAGGAAACAGGGTTAGGGTATTAGAGAGAAAGAAGGAAATGTGGCCTATGTGAAATGTCAAGGAATTCACCAAAACTTTTTGTTTATAAATATTCTCAACATTAAAATGATTTGAATTTCAAAACTTTGTTGCAGGCGAAAAAACTCCGCCTTTATTTTCAGTGTTTTGGGCAACGGATTCAAGTATTTATAGTCCTTACTCTTCATTAAGGGCAACGAACATAATAACATTTCGGGCGACAAAATAAATCTTGGTTTCCTGCAATTGCCTTCGGGCAACAAAACTAACGGCTCGTCGCCCAATATTTCAAATTGGGCAATGAATTAAACTATTCACCGCCCATTAGTTGTAATGGGCAACAAATAATTATTGGTTTCCCAACCTATGAGATAAGGGCGACAAATTTAAATCTCGTTGCACATCCAAACCTTTGTCGTTGCCCAAAATCAATTTTCTTGTAGTGCTAGCAAGGAAAACTAAAGTTGAGGTTGAAATGAAAAAGATTAAGTACCGTAGAGATAAAGAAGTTGAACAAGCTTAACTAGAAAGGGATAGGGAAGCATGAAAGCAACGAAAAATCAATCTCGAATTGTTCAAGATACTTGAAGCAAAACCATACTCATCTGAAGAAAATTAAGAAAGAAGAAAATTTAGTGAAAATTTTATTCCCGTCACGTTAATATTAAGTGTTCACTTATTGTCCTAGGGTTAATGTTTGATTTGTACACCCGGATGTACCATGGACATTGTACACCCGAGCAAAAATGACATTCGCTTCTTTATAAAACGCAGGCACCAAACAAGCTTAAAGAAGCGGAAAGAACATAATGTTGGTAAATAATGAACATGCATATTATAAAGAACATCAAGTTAAGATAAAAAGAACGCGAGATTTTCTCAACATTATTCTTTAATTACGGGAAAAGATCTACCCATGGCTCACATTAACTGATAAAATCTTTTCAGAAATTATCATTTTCCAAAATCTGATTCAATTTCTCTCCAAAAATAAAGTTTTTCATAATTATTTTTGTTCTCTAAAATTATTTCACCCAAAAATAATTTAAGATTTCGTTTTTGAATTTCAAAATTCAAATTATTTAAATTTCATTTTCAAAATTTCAGTTTTCAATTTTTTTATTTTATTCACATTTTTTACCAATTATATATATAGTTATAATATTCATTTTAGGTTTGGTATATATATTTCTGGTGATGTTCTATATGTGATTTAATAATGTTCTTTATTAAAAAAAACATGATATACTTTATGGTTGTTGTAATGTACAATTAATTTTTACAACTATATTTTTTCCTTATGTCCATAATTATATCATATAATGATTTTTATTAGATCTTTTGACAGATTATTTTAAATGTCCATGTTCTTTGATTGTAATTGCAATGTACTTTTATTGTCATATAATATTCATTGCTTATTGTGAAAAAACTCTTTGAATTTTGTCTTTGGATCGTGGTAGGTATATATATATATAAATTATGTTCATTACATAATATTATCATGTTATTTAATAATATTACGGATGTTCTTTAGATTTGAAAAACAATCATCAATAAAGGAGATCCCACAAGAATATCGTCATCAACCTTCATGATCCTGATTTTTTTTAAGAAAATATACATAGTTAATGATAATTATTATTAAAAAAAACATAGAATTAATTAATAATATAGTATTTAAAATTAATATTATAATTATTCAAAGAACATACAGGATAAATCAAAGTACATCGAAGCAAAGTACATAGGGGATAAAAATAAAGAACATTCATATGATTGATCAATAATTATAATAACGAACATAAGTAAACTTTATAAAGAACATCATCTTCAACCTTTCATATGGATCTCAAATTCATAAATATCAAAATTGAAAATAAAAACAATGATAATTTTACAATAATCGTGCAATATAATAACGAAACATAATCAACCTAATAAGCAAAATTCTGAAATTAAAATCATAACAAATAAATTTAAATTACCTTCTCCATCGATTACAATGTTCTCATATTTTGCTCTATATTTTTCTCTCTACAAAATTCTCTATAAACTTTGTTCTCTATCTTAATTCGAAATTGAAATAGTGTGAAATTTAATTTTGGAAGTTGTGTAAAAATGGAGAATATATATCACGTTGAATCCCATGAATTGTGGAAGAGATTGGTTTTTTTTTTAAAAAAATAACAAACTGACAACTTGCAAATGAAATGTTAAAAACGCATCATTTAACACCAGGTGTACCATAAGCATGGTACACTCTGGTGTATTATGCAATTTTCACCTATCTAGGGTTAGTTATTAGAACGAACAAGTGTAAGTTGTAGTTTTAAATTTTAATAAATTGTTATTGTAATATATGATGTTTTTATTATTAATGAATGTATTGTCATCTTATCATTCATGAATGACTATGTTTGAGAAGCCTAGATGCCCAAAATATAAACTGTAATTTTCTTTTATTTGATTTATCACTCCATCAAAATTTATAGACATTATAAACTTGTCATAAATGTAGATGTTTTTCATATGATGTGATTTCTCATTGTCAAAAATGAAAATACTGAAGCAGTGCAGTAATGACATTGATAAGACATAACACTGATCACATAAGCCAACTGCAATTTTTTAGATTGATGAGATGTAACACTGATAAAGTGTGTATGTAATTTTTCAGAAAAAGTGTCAAACAAATGTACGATAGCTATATTGATGTATATTACTGATATTGTTCAATTATTATTCTATATATTGGTGTACATATTAGTTTCACTTCACCCAACCCATTTCTTAACTCTTACATCAATTTTTTTTTTCATAAAATATGTCCAATGAAAGTTCTAACAATTCTTCCTACTCATCTTCTAATTCTTCCAATATTCGGATAATGATGGATGGATTCATAATGTCCGACCTAATTGAATTCTTTCAAATGATTCACCAAGTTCCGAGGGTGCCAAGGACATTGGTCGAAAGGGATCATGAAGATGGACATAACCGTCTATGGAGTGACTACTTTTCTAACCAACCAATCTACCTTCCAAACTTGTCCCATCGTAGATTTTGCATGAGAAAGCATGTCTTTCTTCATAAATTGCAAACTTTAGAAGAACGTCATCAGTTCTTTCAACAAAGACCAGATGCCGCTGGTAGATTAGGTGCATCAGCTTTGCAGAAATGTACCGCCGCTTTGAGGTTGCTTGCATATGGTGGTGTAGCTGATTCCGTTGACGACTACCTACATATTAGTGCTTATCTTGTCAGAAACTATTTACAACATTTTGTTGAAGGAGTTGTCTCTTACTTCTGTGACGAATACTTGAGAAGACCCAACGAAGAGAATTTGGTCAAATTGTTACGAGATGGGGGGCACCCAAGTGTTCCAGCATGATGGGATCCATTGATTGCATGCACTGGCGATGGAAGATTTGTCCTCTTAAATTAAAGGGTATGTTTTCTAGAAGAGCTAATAAGCCCACTTTGATTTTGGAAGTAATTGCTTCACAAGACATTTGGATTTGGCATGCTTTTTTTTGGGACCCCAAGAAGGTGTAATGGTATAAATGTTACAGATAGATCTCCATTATTTAATGATGTTTTTGAAGGTTGAGCACATCCTGTTAAGTATGTTGTTAATGGCCACCGATACAATATTGGGGAGCAGATTAATCACAGGTTCTTACATTTTCAGAACTTGCATCAAGGTGGTGGGATTTTGAGTGGAGTGTTGGATATTTCCATAGTATATTTCATTTCATAAGTTTGGATTTATTTTAACTCTGGTTTGATTTATTTACTACTTTTATTGGGTTTTGAATAAGGGTCTTAATGGTTCCAACTTGTAAGACTAAATTTGGTTTTAATTATTGGTTTTGAAACTTATTGATAACTGAGTTAGTTTTTCCGCTGCTAAATTATGAACTAGCTTTAATGTTTGAACACGTGGCGGTAGCACGTTAGTAATTCTCTTGCAAATTATTAAAGGTATTTACAGGTTTTTAAGATAGGATTATTGGGGTGTTACAAAGTGGGATCTGGGAGCTTAGGTTTGATTTGATTACCACTAAAGCCAATTAGTATGTCTTAGGTGCCTAACAAATCGATTAAGGATTTTGTATTTAAAAGTAAAAAATGATTTTAAATTTAACTGTGTTTGAACTAATTGTTTTAAATGTTTATAAAATAACTTTGAAGCTTGAATTATTTATTGGTGAGATTCGGGTAGAATTAAAAAGGGCATGCATGCATACTGAATATCTTGCATTTATTTAATTATTTTGCAAGTTGTTATTTAATAATTGTATGATTGTGTTCTAATTGATTTCCTCTATGATGTGCTTGTGGCAATTCTTTGAATGCTTGTTATGTTGGGATAACGTAGAGAGATGGATATAAATCCAGTGAAGGTGACTCGGCATAATCAGGAAGTAAAAATCGAGTACAACACAGACTCTTGGGATGAGTGGACCTTACATCCAAACCGAAATGATGAAAGGGAGGTAACATACCAGCATTGGTACGAGTACAGAACAACTAAGAAGAAAGACAAAAAGAAGCTCATTCGGAGGATCCTTAATGAGACATCAGATGACGAGGAGGACTTAGAACCGCCAAAACCACAAGTTGGGAAGAGGACTACTGAAATCCAAACCCAATTTACAAAGTTGTTATTGAAGATTCCGAAGATGAGAATGACCCTATTTTTTATGTTAATACTTATGAGGAAGAGAAAGACAATTACTCAAATGTCGTCCCTTGAAGTTATACTTACTAGCATAGATATAGTATTAGGAGTTCCTATTTATTATTGGTGACTATTAGGATTTTTATGGAATAAAGTATCTGTTTTAATAAGTGGCAGAGAGCTACAAACTACTGTTTGCGATTAGTACTTTCATTTGAGTCATATTAAGAGTTATTATTTTATTTTAAGGATTCCATTTTATTTATATTCTTGTGTTAGAAACAAGTTAAATTTTTGTAATTACATATAATTTTGAGGAAAACTTCTTTGTTTATGATTAAGTTGAGTAAGAGTGGCGCGGGATGGGAATTATTTTCTTAACTTTATTCAATCCGGCGTGTGGATTGTGCTTATATTCGTTAGATTTTGCTTTGGACAAGGGGGTGCAAAGACCAAAGTACCCTTTTCAACCAATTTATGTGATAAAATGTAATATTGTGATTGAATGAGTGTATGTGCACAATGTTTGAATTCTGTATAAGCTGGAGTGAATGTTTACCTTCTTTCAGGCGTAGAACTAGAATGGCGAATAATGCTGCTTTAGATGAGGCCATCCATTGTAGTGTTTCGTAGTGACCCTCACTACGCGGAAAGAAACCCCCCAAGACCCGCCCCGATAACTAAACAAATTAAAGCATGCAAAACATAATTAATACAAAATTAAAATAAGAAGGGATAAAGAATTATACCCTAGACGCGTGCTTCGCTTGCTAAAAGAGCTCCTACTTCAACCTCGCAAATGCAAGGCCTCCGACGGTTCGTACCCTCGAACCCGACCCAATCGTCCTAAGCCCCGAAGGTTAGTCGGGACCCGGACAAAATATAAACTTTGGAGTTTTAAGAACTTAAGGTATTCTCAACAATGGAGATGCCTATATAGTTCCACTCAAGTGTGTTATTTCCCAAATGCCAAAGCCTTGGTATTTATAGGGAAATGAACCCTTGGATTTCATTCTCCAACCAATGTAAAAGAATGAAAAAATGTGATAATTTATTTAATTCTAAATTAAATAATAAATCAAAGCAATCACCATGCAACAAGTGTCAAGGGGAGAGAGATAGTTAGGTGAGGACCAAAACCGATGGGGGGACCATTGCCTTGCTCCCCAAGGCTTTGCTCCAAGCATTGGTCCCCGCCTCTCACAAACCGGCATCACCAAGGGCTCCTGGGCTAGCTGTCAGCTAGCACAACCAGCATGCATCAGCCCCAGCCAGCACAAGCGCGCTGCATGCTGCTGTGCTGAGTGATGCCTTCGCTGCTGCTGCTTCCTACGTGCTGGGCGCTGCTAGCGAGCTGCCGCTGCCTAGCCAACGCATATGCACACGCACACGCACAACCATACTAGCTGGTGCGTGGTGCTGCTGCCTACCCCTGCTCGCACACACTCGCATAGCCAGCATGCGTGGTGCTAGCGAGCCACACATGCTGGGCATTGCCTCACCAGCCACGCGCACAAGCATGCAATGCTTGGTGTTGTGCTAGCGATGCCATGCATGCACACGCACCCACACGCATAGGCCTAGCCATGCGATAGGATGTGCTGTGTGCTGCGATGGTGCGACAGCCCTAGGCACACACACACGCACACACACGCAATGCGATGGTGATGTGCTTGTGCAATGGGCTGCGATAGTGATGATATGCCATGCGAAGGCTGCAATGGCATCTACACACCCAAGCACACATGCTGCAGTGGTGTTGTGCCATATGAAGGCACGTACACACGTAAGCATGCTGCTGCGATGAGCTGCCTTGTGTGCCTAGCACACATGACGCGCCTAGCACACACATGGTGTGCCTAGCATACACATGGTGCGCCTAGGCTTGCGAAAAGCTAGCCTAGCCTAGCACTTCACATGGCTAGGCCAATGTGATGCTACGCCTATGCTCGTACTTGTTGCTTGTGATTTTGCGACGCTCGGTCTCGACGCCCTAGGCTCGATATCCGACATCTATGTTCGTAAAACTCCGACGACTCATTGAATCCTTCGGATTGATTCGTCGTCTCGGATCGGTTGTTCGATTGAGTTCGACCCGAAGGGTTCAGTTAAGATTAAGCTGTAATATTAATTATACCTTAATATTATTGATTGGAAGCGGCCTCCACCTAGGCATTCCGATCACTTGACCTTACTAAAGAATTAGCTCTGTAATAATTCCGAACCCTCTATCAGAATAATACACTTGTTGGAAGGACACCATTCCTTTCAATCTCCCACTTGTCCTTCCGGACAAGTGTGCATACAGTGTATAGCCCATTTCCTAAGTCGCTTAATGTCTCTTCATGAACTATAAGGTAAGATTCATCGTCATTCTTATTACGTTCAAAAGTGTTTCTCGATCTCCGAGTTCGACTATCAATAAGCAGATGATTTCTAAAATCCATCTGAGCACGACCATGCATTTTCAAAGTCTCGCTCTTCGAGCGGCCTTGTAAACAACAAAGACATGATCCCTATTGTTAATAGGGGAACATTCCCAGTCTTGTACTGTAAGTTTCTCTTACTAAGAGGACCTAATCTCCCGAGTGTTCCCGTTATGATCCCCAATTACAGCAGACGTTAGGCAACATCAAAGAGACTAGTACTCAAACAAGAAAAGTTCACAATACTCATGGTCGATGAAATAAGTTCCGATAGCAATAATGAGAAATTTACTTATGACAATTTTGAATCTCTTAAAGTACTCTCATAGGTATATCCGGTGCAGTTCCAAACTAACACCTGTGCAAATGATTTATGACTACTATGTCCTTGCAGCACAAGAAACGGTGTTGTAAATCATACTACACACTAATCTCCAGTGGTCATTAATCATCCATCAGTTAAATGACCTCGATTAGGAATGATTTTCGATTTAAATATTCAATGTTCACTTAAAAGGTGTTTCTTTATCCAAGACATGGTCTTGATATCCTGTTTTGAATATTTCCATAAATCGAATGGACTCATTATTTAATTCTAAACCACAATTAAATAGCAATGGAGTGAATATAAAATATAAAATTCATTACTCCATAAATGAATGGTTTCAATACAGTGTCTTACATTAAAACGACCAGTTTAATTAAAACACATGTACAGGGAATTTCAAAGCCAATCTCCACCATGCTTGATTCCCATTGCCTCAATGTACTTGTTGTGTTTCACTTGAGGCACAGGTTTAGTCAAAGGATCAGCCACATTATCATCCGTTTCGATCTTACAAATTCTGATTTCACCTTCCGATTTCCATTCCCTTATCATGTGAAATCGCCTTTGGACATGTTTGACCTTCTGGTGCTCTCTCGGCTCTCTAGCCTGAGCGATAGCTCCATTGTTGTCACAGTAGAGATCTATCGGACCCTTGATGGAGGGTACAACACCAAGTTCACTAACGAACTTGCGAATCCAAACAGCCTCCTTAGCTGCTTCTGAAGCTGCCAAGTATTCGGATTCAGTTCTAGAATCTACAGCGGTGCTCTGCTTGGCACTCTTCCAGCTAAACGCTCCTCCATTTAGGCAAAATATGTACCCTGACTGTGACTTGAAGTAGTCTCTGTCAATCTGGAAGCTAGCGTCGGTGTAACCTTCAACAACCAGATCTTTATGGCCACCATAAACCAGGAATTTATCCTTGTTCCTTTTCAGGTACTTCAAGATATTCTTGGCCGCAGTCCAATGCGCCTCTCCTGGGTTTAATTGGTATCGGATCGTAGCGCTTAAGGCATACGATACGTCTGGCCTGGTACATATCATGGCATACATGATTGACCCAAATAGTGAAGCATATGGAATCTGATCCATTCTCTCTCGCTCAACTGGTGTCTGTGGACACTGTTTCTTGCTGAGAGTTACGCCATGGGTAGATGCCCTCTTTTGGCATTATCAATGTAAGTACTGTGGCTCAATCCAATCATCCTCTTAAATCTATCCCTATAGATCTTGATGCCCAATATGTACTGTGCCTCTCCTAAGTCCTTCATTGAAAAGCACTTTCCCAACAAGCCCTTTACGGACTCTAGTAATTTTGTGTTGTTTCCAATGAGCAGTATGTCATCGACATATAGGACTAGGAATGCGATGTCACTCCCATTGACCTTCTTGTAGACACAAGAATCATCTGGATTCTTGATAAATCCAAACTTGTTGATGGCTTCATCAAATCGCAGATTCCAACTTCTGCTTGCATGCTTTAGTCCATAAATGGACTTCTTAAGCTTGCATATCTTTCCAGCGTTGCTTGGATCAACAAAACCTTCTGGATGTGTCATTTAAACAGTTTCTTCCAAAATCCCATTTAGGAAGGCGGTTTTGACATCCATCTTCCATATTTCATAATCGTAATATGCATCAGTCGCTAGGATAATCCGGACAGACTTTAGCATTGCAACCGGTGAAAAGGTTTCATCATAGTCAATCTCGTGGATTTGTCTATAACCTTTCGCTACCAGTCTAGCTTTGTATATTGATACATTTCCATCTTTGTCTGTCTTCAGTTTGAAGATCCATTTGCAACCAATGGGTGTGTAACCCTCGGGCAAATTCACCAAGTCCCAAACTTGATTTTCAAACATGGAGTCCATCTCGGATTTCATGGCCTCTTGCCATTTAGCAGAGTAGGGGCTTTTCATAGCTTGTTTGTACGTCGCTGGCTCATCACCATCCATAACTAGGATGTCTTGATCATCGGTTAAGACAATACCAAGGTATCTGTCTGGTTGAGATCTTTGCCGTTGCGACCTACGAAGGGTAATGGGTTGAGCATTTACATCGACTATTTGATTTTGACCAATCTTCTGAGCTGCTTTTAAAGCACTTAGATTGTCAGTGTTATCAGGTTGACATTGTTGCTTGTCCTCTCGAACTTTGTCGAGTTCGATTTTCCTCCCACTTTTCATTTTGGAAAGGTGTTCCTTCTCCAAAAAGACACCATCACGAGCAACAAACACTTTGTTCTCGGATTTATTGTAGAAGTAATACCCTTTGGTTTCTATTGGGTATCCCACAAAGAAACACTTGTCTGATTTGGGGTGAAGTTTGTCCAAAATTAATCGTTTGACATATGCTTCGCATCCCCAAATCTTGAGAAAAGACAACCTAGGAGGTTTCTTAGTCCATAATTCATATGGAGTCTTTTCAACAGCTTTTGACGGAGCTCGGTTCAGTTTTAGTGCAGCGGTTTGTAGCGCATGTCCCTAGAAAGAAATAGGAAGTTCACTAAGACCCATCATTGATCGAACCATGTCTAACAAGGTTCGATTTCTCCGTTCGGAAACTCCGTTCCATTGAGGAGTTTCGGGAGGTGTCAACTCTGAAAGAATACCATTTTCTTTCAAGTGATCGTCGAATTCATGGCTCAAATATTCGCCACCTCGATCCGATCAAAGTGCTTTAATTTTCTTACCAAGTTGATTTTCAACTTCTTTCTGAAATTCTTTGAATTTATCAAAAGATTCAGATTTATTCAACATTAGGTAGATATAGCCATATCTACTAAAATCGTCGGTGAAGGTGATGAAATATCGGTAACCTTGTCTTGCGGGTGTACTCATTGGTCCACATACATCCGTGTGTATTAGACCTAATAAGTCACTAGCCCTTTCTCCCAACTTGGATAACGGCTGTTTTATCATCTTGCCTAAAAGACATCCTTCGCAATTTTCAAATGACTCTAAGTCGAATGAGTCAAGAACACCTTCTTGTAGAAGTTTCTTGATGCGTTTGATGTTAATATGGCCAAGACGACAATGCCACAAGTAGGTTTGATTTGACTCGATGGTCTAAGCCCTTTTGGCGGTATCATCAATGTTATAAACATGTTTGTCAAGAGAAAGCACATAAAGACCATTTTCTGAATATGCCTTACCATATAAAACATTATTGAAATAAAATGAACAACTATTGTTCTTAATTCGAAATTTAAAACCCTTGGCGTCCAACGCCGATATTGAAATAATGTTTTTGGTAACTCTAGGAACATGATAACAATTGTCAAGTTCTAAAATAAGCCCAGAGGGCAATGACAAACTGAGAGTTCTAACGGAGACGGTAGACATCCTTGCTCCATTGCCGACCCGAAACTCGACCTCTCCCTTCTCTAGCCTCCTATTTATCCTTAGTCCCTAAGCATTGGAACAAAGGTGTGAGCCACATCCGGTATCTAATACCCATGATGTTTTTCTAGCGAAGTTTAAGTCTATAACAAAGATACAATTTCAGGCAGTCCCGCTTCCAATGTCCCTTCTTCTTGCAGTAGAAACATTCGGAGTCGAATTTGGAAGAGGCTACCTTTTTGTCCTTGCTGCGCTTGCCAGTGTTTGACTTAGGCGGAAAATTTTTCTTTTTCCCTTTAAAGCTCTTCTTCTTGCCCGGACGCTTAAATGGCTTGCCCTTCCTTACCATGAGCATGTCATGCTTGCCCTCATCCTTAAGGGTTTGCTCAGCTTGCTTCAACATAACATAAAGCTCGGTGAGGGTTTTCTCCATGCTATGCATATTATAGTTCATCTTGAACTGATCATAGCCTTTGTGAAGCGAGTGGAGAATGATGTCAATTTCCATCTTAGTTGAATACCCAGTATCAAGCCTTTCCATGTTCTCAAATAATTCAATCATTTTGAGAACATGCGAGCTGACTGGCTCTCCTTTCTTGAGCTTACTCTTAAGGATCTGCCTGTGGGTTTCGAACCTTTCAGTTCGGGCCTGCTCTTGAAACATATTTTGAAGCTCATAAATGATCTCAAAAGCCGTCTCCTTTTCAAAGAAAGTCTTTTGAAGGTCCGGAGACATAGTGGCCAACATGATGCATTTGACATCCCGATTGGCACTTTGCCATCGGTTAAGGGTAGCCTGAGTGACCTCCTCATTGGGAGCATCGGGCATTTCCTCATCAAGGACGTATTCCTTTTGCTCTTGCATTAGTACAATGCACAGATTTCTTTGCCAATCAAGAAATTTTGGCCCGCTCAACTTCTCCTTGTCGAGAATTGAGCGTAAAGTGAATTGGTTGTTGTTTGAGTTACTTGCAGACATTGTTCTACAATTGAAAGAATTTGAAACGAAAAACCATTCATATAATCAATAAGTTTGAAATTTAAAAGCGTTCATGCAAATTTTCAATCTTATCGAGCATTTTATCCACGCATTAATAATTTGTCCCTTTTAGGCGAGAATAAAATGATTCCGAGATCCCAAAAATCAAGAAGTGATTAAGCATGCTTTGGCTTGTCTTAACACTAGATATTTTAGGGTAAACAATCCAATTGCTAATAGCTTTAAGCTACTCTTGGTTTGATAAAACGTCGCATCTAATGTATTCTTGACATTTTATCTCTTTGGCCACGACATCTAAGGACTCCTTACTGATATCGTCGAGCTAAACCAAGACAACTTGTATACCTAGTATACCTTACGTTCCTAGGAAAGTAGTGATGCCTCGCTTTGGTGTAGCCCATCACATACGTGCATTAGTTCGGTAAGTGTTGTTCTTGGAACGACAAATTTTAGCTCATTATTTTAAGGGACCTAGGGTTTCTATGTTGGTTGATTTAAATGAACTTAACAAATCATCGCAACATTTGAAATCCTAGACATGCATCTAACATTCAAATATATATATAACAACAATATATATAAAGCATAAAGATGCATTTGGCAACTAGCATGACGCCTTGAAATCTTTAAATCTTCAAGGGCCTTCATCTTGGCTCGTCTTCATCGAAACGTCGTCTTGAGGCATCTTTGCCAAAATAAAATAACTAGCTACTATGACTAAGATTAATCTAAAGTACAAAAATACTTAACGGTTTGCAGACCGTATTTAGATTTTACAAAAATACATAACGGAACGCAGTCCGTATTTTCTATCCTAGTCGGGTCCCACTAGTTGTCATTTTTCTCAAAACCTGGTTTGAAACAATCTTTCATTCACCCATTCACTATTTGTGAATGGCCCATGCAATTTACGAGATAATAAAAGTAAACACGCAATACTAGTAACTAACTTAGGTGGTTAATCCGATTAACGCGCCTAATTAAAACTAGTCAAAGTTGTTTAATAAATTATGTATTACTAAGGTGCAATTTGTTCACATAATTAGCTAAGCTCCCACTAAATTCCGCATCCAACTTAATTAATCTAATTAATTAAGCCGGTTAACCCAAATTTGTCAAAATCAAAAATTTTGCAAGAGCCGGAAAAATCGAGGTCTAACCTCGTTAAAATTTTCGCAAAATACATAGCTCGAAATTAAGCAAAAACATCTCACACAATTCCTAGTGGGTTGCACACCATGGCTGCTAGGCATGTGTGTGTGGTGATGGCTGCTAGCAAGCACGCCTAGCGCAGCCTGCTCTGCTAGCTAGCACCAGTAGCACGCTACGCATGCTAGCTGCTTGCTGGCGCTGGCAGCAGTG
Source organism: Chenopodium quinoa (assembly GCF_001683475.1). Lineage (NCBI taxonomy): Eukaryota > Viridiplantae > Streptophyta > Magnoliopsida > Caryophyllales > Amaranthaceae > Chenopodium > Chenopodium quinoa. Next base: position 10,560,313 of record NW_018744239.1, read on the forward strand.
GGCTAGTTGGATGGGGCATGCTGCCTCGGTGCCTAGCAGCAGCAGCACAAGCACGTCAGCAGCCTAAGGCCCACGCACCCGGCATCATGCAACAGCACGCAACAGCCCTCGCCACACACTGCACAGCAGCATCATGGCATGGCCCCTATGCGCACCATAGGCAGCCTACATGTGGGCTGCTGGGCAGCCCAACTAGCCTTGGTGACGCTTGGGGTTTTGCCTCGATTTGTGTGCATTTTTCTTGGGATTTTAATCTCGATTTGTGTGTGACACAAAATTAATTCCAAATTTATTTTAGAATCAATTTGAGGAAAAATGAAAATAAAATAAGTCCAACTTAATTAAATTCAATTTTAACGGTGCACAAGCCTAATTTTCAAAAATTACTTCGGAATATTTTAGGTCTTTCTTGATGCTTAAAATTGAAAGAGCTATGTCCATAATTAATTTAACCAATATGCAAATTAAAAATGGATTTGACAAATTAGGGAATTGGAAAAATAAATTAATCATCCAATGATAAAATTTTCCAACTTTTATACTTGTGTAAAATAACAAGATTACATCTTCCAATATGAAGATCAATCAACATTTACTCACAAGCATTTGAACTTCAAGGATTTTAATCAACCAAATATGAAAAATCCAAAATTAGTTCAACATGGAATTTAGGGTTAAAGTTCCAATCATTTAAACATTTAAAGATTAGATCTTTAACATACTAGGAACTTAAAATTACATATTCACAACAAGTATTCACCCATTGATGCAATTTATTTGCATAATTGTGAAAAGCAAGTTTATGTGAAAAGGAACATATCAACTTAAGCACATATTATAACTCCATAATTATGCTTAAAAGATATTTAAATTGCAGTAGATTAGGGATGCAATAATGCATTTTAATCTACCCTTGACATGCTTGCATAAATCAAGGCATAAAAGATTTAAAATTTTCATTGAAAACGAAAAAAACCCTCAAAAACTGGGTTTCTGGTTTGAATTTGGCTTCTAGAATGTCCTTAATAGGGTTGAAACTGATTCAGAATGTCGATTCCACCCAAAAAACACTATTTTTAAGCCAAAATCTGGGTTCGACAGCCAAAACGATAAAAAATACGAGTTTTAAAATTAATTAAAACAAGCTTCTAATCCAATTAGAAAAGCAAAACCAGAATTTAAATCCAATTTAAAACACCTTAATTAATAAATAATTACAGTAATTAAAAGGAGCACGGCTCCGATGCCGTTGTAATGTTTCGTAGTGACCCTCACTACGCGAAAAGAAACCCCCCAAGACCCGCCCCGATAACTAAAGCAATTAAAGCATGCAAAACATAATTAATACATAATTAAAAGAAGAAGGGATAAAGAATTATACCCTAGACGCGTGCTTCGCTCGCTAAAAGAGCTCTTACTTCAACCTCGCAAATGCAAGGCCTCCGACGGTTCGTACCCTCAAACCTAACCCGATCGTCCTAAGCTCCGAAGGTTAGTCGGGATCCGGACAAAATATAAACTTTGGAGTTTTACGAACTTAAGGTATTCTCAACAATGGAGATGCCTATATAGTTCCACTCAAGTGTGTTCTTTCCCAAATGCCAAAGCCTTGGTATTTATAGGGAAATGAACCCTTGGATTTCATTCTCAAACCAATGTGGGAGAATGAGAAAATGTGATAATTTATTTAATTCTAAATTAAATAATTAATCAAAGCAATCACCATGCAACAAGTGTCAAGGGGAGAGAGATAGTTAGTTGAGGACCAAAACCAATGGGGGGACCATTGCCTTGCTCCCCAAGGCTTTGCTCCAAGCATTGGTCCCCACCTTTCACAAATAGGCATCACCAAGGGCTCCTGGGCTAGCTGCCAGCTAGCACTGCCAGCATGCATCAGCCCAAGCCAGCACATGCGCGCTGCATGCTGCTGTGCTGGGTGATGCCTTGCGCTGCTGCTACTTGCTAGGCGCTGGGCGCTGCTAGCGAGCTGCCGCTGCCCAGCCAACGCATATGCACACGCATAGCCATGCTAGCTGGTGCGTGGTGCTGCTGCCTACCCCTTCTCGCACACACTCGCATAGCCAGCATGCGTGCTGCTAGCGAGCCACGCATGCTGGGCATTGCCTCGCCAGCCACGCGCACAAGCATGCGATGCTTGGTGTTTTGCTAGCGATGTTGCGATGCCATGCATGCACACGCACACACACGCATAGGCCTAGCCATGCGATAGGCTGTGCTGTGTGCTGCGATGGTGTGGCAGCCCTAGGCACACACACACGCACACACACGCAAGTGCCTAGCACTGCGATGGTGTTGTGCTTGTGCGATGGGTTGCGATAGTGATGATATGCCATGCGAAGGCTGCGATGGCATCTACGCACCCAAGCACACATGCTGCGGTGGTGTTGTGCCATGCGAAGGCACGCAAGCATGCTGCTGCGATGGGCTGCCTTGTGTGCCTAGCACACATGGCGCGCCTAGCACACACATGGTGCGCCTAGCATACACATGGTGCGCCTAGGCTTGCGATGAGATAACCTAGCCTAGCACTTCACATGGCTAGGCCAATGTGATGCTACGGCTATGCTTGTACTTGTTGCTTGTGATTTTGCAACGCTCGGTCTCGACGCCCTAGGCTCGATATCCGACGTCTGTGTTCGTAAAACTCCGACTACTCATTGAATCCTTCGAATTGATTCGTCGTCTCGGATCGGTTGTTCGATTGTGTTCGACCCGAAGGGTTCAGTTAAGATTAAGTTGTAATATTAATTATACCTTAATATTACTGATCAGAAGCAGCCTCCATCTAGGCATTCCGATCACTTGACCTTACTGAAGAATTAGCTCTGTAATAATTCTGAACCCTCTATCAGAATAATACACTTGTTGGAAAGACACCATTCCTTTCATCCGTATATTGGCTGAGAACTTGAATCAAAACTGGGTTGACCAACTCGTTCCCCAAGTTGAGATGTTTATGAAGTTGGCTCAAGTTAGGCCACCAGTTTTCAAGGGAGTTGTTGATCCTACTTTCTTGGAAAACTGGATTCGAGAGTTCGATAAGTTATTTGTGGCACTGAATTGTCTTGAGGATATGAAAGTTGACCAAGCTGCTATGTACCTTTAGGATGAGGCTGATATCTGGTGGAGAGATAATGCTAAAATAGTTAAGGCCAAACCAAATTTTGGGTGGGAAGTGTTTAAGACTGAATTGAGGGATAAGTTTTACCCCCCATTTCTGAAGAAGCAGAAGGCTCAGGAGTTTATAAACTAAGAGATGGGCCGAATGTCAATTTCAGAGTACTATAATAAGTTTATGACCCTTGCTAGGGTTGTCCCTGAGGTTTTCCCGACTGAAGAAATAAAGGCCAAAGGTTTGAACAAGGATTGACCAAACAGTTACAGAAAGACCTAGCTGGGAAAGTTTTTAAGACCCTAGATAAGGTATATGAGAGAGCTGCACACATGTATCATCTAAACTCTAGGGATGTGGGAGAGAGTGCTAAGGTCGGGGAGAAAAGGAATGACTATGGGAATTCTAAAAACCAAGGTAACTTCAAGAGGTTTAGGAATGGGAACTCATCTGAGAGGGGTAACCAGAATATTAGCAATTCTTCTAATGATAGCAATGGGGAGAGGAAATTCTTTTGCAAGAAGTGTAGTAAGAACCACCCTGGGAGAAACTATGATGGGAATTTAGTGACTTGCAGGTTATATAATAAGAAAGGGCATAGGGAGTATGAGTGTTACTCCAAGCTGAACCAACAGGGGGATGGTGGAAATGGTGGAAATAACCAACAGAGGTCTAGCAATTCCTATAACCAAGGAAGAAAGAGTAATGGGCAGAGTGGTCAGAATAGGAAGTCTGGGATTGGTAACAATAATGGCAACAATAATACTGGTAATGGCAACAATGGTAATCAGGGAAGGAATAAGACTCCCGGGCGTTTGTCTGTAATGGGAAAAGGATAGGCTGAGAGGTCCTCAGATGTGATTACTGGTACTTTCTCTATTCACTTAATTCTTTTCTTAAGGTGAGTTACGGGGGCGTAACTCTTTTCTTTAAAAGGGGTAGAATGCGATATAACTTCGCCCTTTTTACCTCATTTATGCCATTTATTGCTTAAGTTTGCATGATTTTGCTTATTATTGAACAATATTGTTGTGTTTGCATGCTATTAAAGTATGTAAACTTTGGCCAAGTGCAAATTTATCGAGTATAACTTTAGTTTGTTGAGTATATATGTTCAGAAGCAAGCAATTTACAGCAATACAAAACATAATAATTTTGAGAAATTACGGATTTTGGGTTAAGTTTCGGGAACGAAACTTCTTTTAAGAGGGGTAGATTGTAATCCCCCGTAATTTTGTGAAATTTAAAATTGTATTTTAACATATTTATGTGAATATTTAATTATGATTATTTATTTACATAATTTATTTTACCATGACTTAAGCAAATAAATTTAATGTTTATAAAGCTAATAAAATTATTTCATTAAATTAATCTCACTACCCATATTTTAATCTTGAATTATTATGCAAGTCCAACCCATTAATTACTAAGCCTATTCTCTTATCTAAAACCCACTAACTTTAAGCCCAAGTAACAACCCTAGTTTTATTAGAACTAGGAAATCCAAAACCCTACTTATTATTTAAACCCACCTAAAATTTTCCACCTTTTCACTCCTAAATCTCATGTTCAAGTGTTGTTGCTACTGCCTTCCTTCTTCTTCTTCCTATTCACGCATTAACCATCAAAAAAAAAATTGCTGCTACTACACCAACCACCGAGCACCACCACCATCGGCGTCTGCCTGCTGCCGCGCCGCCCAGCACACCACCAGTAGTTCGCCCCTTCTCTCTCTCCTTCCTTCTTTATTTTCTTTTGTTAAATTGATCAATGCTTCAATCTTTATATGAATTATTCCTTGATTATTAATTATTATGATTTAATTATGCATATGAATTATAAAAGATTATAAATTTATAAGTTTTATCATGTTTAAATTATGCATTAAAATTTCAGATTTATTTAGTTAAGAAAATTAGGGTTTAAAACTTGATTTTCATGGTTTTAAGGTTCAAAAACGTGTTGCTAAAGTTATTTGATTATACTATGTTTAATTTATGTTAAAACTCAAATATTTTGATGATAAATAAATTTTCAGATTATTAAAGTTTTAATCTTGGGTTTAAATTGTATTGATTCATGTGTTTCAAGTCTCTAATTTCATTAAACAAATATTGTGGTCATTTTATGATTATAAAGTTTGGAACTTTAAAGTTTAATTTCAAGAATAAATTTTCAGATTTTTGGTTATTGTTTTTGGAGTCTTTAATTACATTGAATTGAGGAATCTTTGGGTTTAAAGTCTACTAATTTTCTATATAATGTATGTAGTGATAAGGAATTCTAGAATTTCAAGATTTCAAAGGTAAAATAAATTTTTAGATTTTTATAAAGCTCTAAGCTTGTTGTAATTTCATGAATAAGTATGTATTTTAAGGTTTTTATGTAGGAAACTTAAAGAACAATATATAAGCTTTTAATTCTAGCAAAAAGGAAGGTTTTAAAGTGTTGTTTAATTGAATTTTGAAGGTTTGATTGATTTTTTTATGAAACTAATTGAATTCTAATAATATATTTCAAGCTTAAATTGTTGTATTCATACATTCTACTATTAAATTAAATTTTTAGATTTTTAATCTTGGTTTTAAATCATGGTTTTATGATGGATTTTTAGGTTTTTAACATACTAACCTACTACATAATGATTATTTCAAGTAGAGATGTCTATAAGGTTGTTTTATAATTTTAAACTAAATTTTCAGATTATGTCCCTACCTTAAAGTTGCTGGAATTTCATGTTATAAGCTATATTTTTTCATGATTTTAGCATATAAACTTATATTTGAACTATTCAATAATTAACTTTTGCTATTGGGAATAATTTAAAGGCATTATTTCAATGGTTTATGGGGTTTAAAAGTAGGTTGGTATTGTTGTAAATTATATTGCTTTGGTATTGATTGAATTATATATTATTGTTTGGTTTAGGAGAGGACTTTGTAGAAGGCGATTTCTAGTTCCTAAAGTGGATAACCAACTCTTTTACTCAAGGTACGTACAAGGATACGAAACCCTTGACTTTAGGAGCATGTTTAAGGACTTAAAAGATTTAGAATAATGTTAGGAAACTTGTGGATTGGTTGGAATTGTATGGTAGTAAGTTTGATTTGTGATTAATGTGATGATTGGTTTTGTTTCATGTATGAGAAATGCGTATTAATTTATCTTGTAAGTATTATTTATGCATTAACTTGCAAGATGAGCTTATAGGCAAAGGTACGTGAATATGTGGAATGAATTATTTTATTACTCGTTCATGATTATTGAAATGGAATGAGTAAAGGGAGAATTAAAGTCTTATAAGACGAGGTTGAGGATTGAGGTGTCTTATGCACTTAAGGTGTTTATACACCGAGGTAGTTAAATGATTTAATACTAAATATTGTTTGTCACTAATAAATCAAGAATTGAATTGGAAATTCAAATTGTTTGAATGATTGATGTATGATTGGCTGTATTGTTTTGCATTTGAGTCATCACCAAGTTTAAACTTGTAAATCACTTAAAGTGCAAGATGGATGAGCAATAAAACTCAGGATTTGTGCATATCTAGAGTATTGACAAACAGGGGTTGGGGTTCACGGGGTATTAGCCGTGTACTTTTTAGAGGCCGCCTGATCTACGAGTCTCATGTTTTTAAATACTTTTTAAAACTATAAGGAGTTAGATGAGATCTCATACTAGCTATGGCCACGGAGTCGCGCCCGTCTGCCATTGGATGTTTATTGATGTTTCCAAAAGGAGGCATGGGGTTTTTCTTTTATTGATGTTCTGAAATGGACCATGGGGGGACAACCTTGTCTATTGCTTAATCCAATCAATGAATTAAATGAAATAAATTATTGTTAGTAATTAGTGAAGTCTTAGTAATGTTAACAGTTGAGGCGTGTGTTTGAGTCAATAATTAAATTGTGTGTGTTGATTGATTTTTAGTAACATGTTAGGGATTCTTTGTTATAATTCGTAGCTTGTATGTACTGAGCGTTGCTGATTGCGTGCTTTTGTGTGTCTCTTCCCTGGTCATGGCCTTCGCCTTTTCAATGACCTTGTAATGATCCAATTTTTTTACACTTGTAATATTGGGGAGCTGATTAATCACAGGTTTTTACATAATCAGAACTTGCATCAAGGTGGTGGGATTTTGAGTGGAGTATTAGATATTTCCACAGTATATTTCATTTCATAAGTTTGGATTTATTTTTACTTTGGTTTGATTTATTTACTACTTTTATTGGGTTTTGAATAAGGGCCTTAATGGTTCCAACTTGTAAGGATAAATTTGGTTTTGATTATTGGTTTTGAAACTTATTGATAACTGAGTTAGTTTTTCCACTGCTAAATTATGAACTAGCCTTAACGTTTGAACACGTGGCGCTAGCACTTCAGTAATTCTCTTGCAAATTATTAAAGGTATTTACAGGTTTTTAAGAAAGGATTATTGGGGTGTTACAATTTACCCTTTATCATCGACATTCATTCCCACAATATCTCTCCTACAAAATGAAAAAGAGGGCCTTTTTGCCAAAAAACAAGAGAGTAGATGAAAGGATGTGGAACATACTTTTGGAGTACTACAAGCTTGTTTCACAATAGTCCATTATCCTGCTCTAGCTCAGGATGTTACTATGTTGGGAATAATTATGATAGCTTGCATTATCATACATAACATGATCGTTGAAGATGAGCGTGATATGTATTCAACATATTATAATCCAAATGGATATGACCAAGCTGCTCCTTCGTCCTCACGCAGAAGAAACATTGAGGAACCTTTTCAATTAAGAAAAAGTTGTGACCGACTAGCAAGTTCAAGGACTTACATATCTAATAGAGCTCGTGTTCGTGATAAAATTATGTATACAGCACTCAAGTCAGATTTAGTAGAGCATTTATGGATCGGAGTAAGTATGGGGGGTCATAGGCAATAATGGATGTATTATCGTCTGTTTAAGAGTTTTTCCCTTTGATTAAGTATGTTTAATTTATATTATAAATAATGTTTTGGTTATATAATTTATTATCGTATATTTTTTAAATATAATAATGTATTATGTTGTCTTAAAAATATATTTATGTTTTTTTTTTTAATTTCCATGTTTAGAAGATGTGTTCTTGTATTGTTACGTATTTTAATTATTATATATTGAGGTTCTAATTTAAGGCAATCTCTCTTAATTTCTTATTAATAACTATATCACAAAGTATAATTATTTTCAATTAAGAGTACAAATTAAGGTACTTATGCCATTTATTTATAATAATAATTTTCATTATGGTGAGATTGAAGAGAGGCGAGAGAATATATGATGGGGTATGGTAAAAGTAGGAAAGATAAAGTTCATGACCAAAATTTCTTGTACAACCATTGGGGTATTAAAATGAGAGTGGTCATAAAATTTGGTCATTGGTGAGGTGGAATAGAGAATAATAATAAATAATTTTATAACCAAAATATTTTGGTCATCTAATGGCCTTACTCTTAGAGCATTAGCAATGGTGGGTTAGTAGCAAGTCACAATACTCTCTCTCCGCTTTGTGAGTTAACTCACTATTGTGGAAAGTGACACAAAGGTACTCATGGTAAGTGACACAAAGGTAACTCACGACCAAACTTTCTTGGACAACCATTAAGGTATTAAAATGAGAGTGATCATAAAATTTGGTCATAGGTGAGGTGGAATAGAAAATAATAATACATGATTTCATGACCAAAATATTTTGGTCATCGAATGGCCTTACTCTTAGAGCATAAACAATGGTGGGTTAGTAGTAACTCACAATATTCTCTCTCCTCTTTGTGAGTTAACTCACTATTGTGGAAAGTGACACAAAGGTTACTCATAGTAAGAGGAACACCCTACTACCAAGTAACTGACATGTACATAAAAAAAATAAAAAAAAGTAAAAAAAAATTCTAATTTTTCTATGGTCCAATAAAAAGATGACAAGTGCCACTTACAAAGCAAAATTTGATTTCATATAATCTAATATTAACGTAGAGTACAACGGCTATTTTTTCACTTTTATTTTTACAAAGATATTTGTAACGGTAAAATGTACAATTCTTTTAAACTTTTTTCAAACAATAATTGCAGCAATGACTTACTTATAATTTTATCTATAAATAGAGCCTAATATCGATATAGTTTTTCACCCTTAAAATTTTTACTCTTCTTTTTTTCATTGCAAAAATTTTGTGATTATGGATCTTAATAATTGCATGCACTGGGAGTGGAAAAATTGTCCAGGTGCTTGGAAAGGAATGTATCAAGGTAAAAGTAAAACAGCAACGACGATCTTAGAGGTCGTTGCTTCACAAGACTTGTGGATATGGCATGCCTTTTTTGGCACACTAGGTTATAAATATCCTCCAATAGTTGTCGGTGTTCTCTGATATATGTGAGGGAAAAGCTCTAGAGGTTATTATCTTACAGATGGTATTTATCCGAAATGGGCAACATTTATCTCAACAATCAAACATCCACAAACCGCTAAGCACAAATTATTTACCAAGAAGCAAGAGAGTTATCGAAAATACGTCAAACGTGCCTTTGGAGTGTTACAAGCTCAATTTGTAATAATACGTCAACTAGGTCTAGCATGGTCGACTGAAATTTTATGGAAAATCGTAATGGCTTCAATATGGTTGTTGAATATGAGCGAGATGGATATTTGCATTATGATGCATCAGAATTTATCAATGATCAACCACAAAATATAGTTGGGTCATCATCTGGTAACGACAACCAACCATTTATCGTGAACAGAGGACGATTAGATAAGCTCAATTTAAATGGTTATATGGAAAATAGAAACATTGTTCGTTATAGGGAGACTCATATTGCATTAAAAATGACTTGGTTGACGTATACGGGGAAGTTTCGGCAACGAATGAAGAGATGACCAAAGTCACTTTTAATGAAGATTTTATTTTAAATTTTTATGTATCTCTTTGTTTTATAAACTATGTTATTTAAATTTTATATTACTTTGTATTTTTCATTACGAAAATTAGGAAAATAAAAATAAATAAAAAAAATAAATAAAAATTAATAATGTCTTAGTTTTATTACTTAATTATGTAAGTTCAATAACTACAAATTAAGAGAAAGAATAAATGATGGGTGTTTCGGGGTTTTTTGTGTCCCTCGGGAGAGTTACAACACCAAGACTGGATTCTGGACGCCTGTACCTGCAAAACAACGGAAACTCTGGTTGGGTGGAGTTCCGCCTCCGACAATCAAGTTAGAATGTGTATGGAGTCTGTAAAAAGTGTGGAAAGTAAAGTATCTTCTCGGATTCCGAGCGAATATCTGCAATTAATGATTGCTCTCTTTTTGTGGATATTTCTTAATGTGTCCCATGATGGGAACATCTCCCTATTTATAGGGTCTCGAAATACGTGCTGCCATCCTAGGTTACGGAAACTAAGGAATGGTGGGCTATCTCGAGAATTGGGCCATGAAGGCCGCTTTTTCCCAATGATTGGAAATGCCACGTATCAACAGGGGATTGGTTATCAGTGCACCTCTCCTGAGGTGACATGTGACGCCATCTCATTGGGCCACGTGACCCTGGGTATTTTTACCCTAAACATTTGCCCCTCACGGGTGTGACGTGGCATGCCACGTGGCACTGGTGACATCTGTCAGCGGCCATTGGAGAACGATTTTTAATCGTTTGTCTTCTAGGGAAATTACGGGGATGCCCCCTGAATTACCCTTCTATAAATAGATTTTTACCCCTCCCTTTTTTGGACATTTCCAAAACTTAGAGAGAGAGACGTCCGTTTTTAAAGAGATAAACTCTGATAACTGCCTGTATACCTTGCAAGTAGTTGCTTACATTTCACTACTCACAGCCGGTACACCGTCTAGGTAGTTTGCAAACTGTTATTCTTTTTCTAAGGGGTACATCCGGTTATCTTCTCTAGAACCGCCTATGTACCCTTCAAGAAAGCTTTGGCATTTCAAGTGGGCGCAACCGGATACCCGTCTGAGCCTTCTAGCAAGCAATTGTTCAGTTCCTGCCTATTAGTTCAACCGACCACCGTTTGACTACTTTGCAGCTCATCTCATAGGTACCGTTTCACCTCTTATCAACTCTTTCATATAATTCCATTTGTGTACATTTTACTCCATTAATGGATTCAGCAATAGCACACACGGCACACCATAGTTTAGTAGGCGGCTAGTCCCCTGGAACGGCTGAGTCTAGAACTGGGGGAGCTGCCTCTGGGTGCTTGGATCACTCTTGCTCATCTCCCAATGCGGTCGTCTCCGTGTCTGTGCGGACACTATGGCTAGGACTAGGAAGACGGCTGTAGATCCAGAGTATAGGGAGGAGAGCACCGAAGAAAAGCCGCCTGAGGTAGATCAGGATGAGATGGAAAGAGGATCCCCTATAGGCACACCCAGCACTCCCAGTGATGGGATTCTAGGGTCCGAAAATGGAGACGGAGAAAAAGTCGCCTCCATATTTGGTCAAGAGGAGGCGGATGTGATTGCCCCTGAGAGATACGGGAGTAAATCCGCCTCTGGGTCTGAGTCTGTAGCCTCCAGCAGCTCTCTATCTCCGGATATGGATAGTGAGGAAAAGAGAGGCCAACATGGAATAACTAAGGGGATCCACTTCAAATCCATATCTCAGCCAAAGACAGGGAAAATCTGGAGAGGCACCTAGAGACTGTTAAACTCAAACGTCCTCTAGGAAACGGATATACCATCCGGGTGCCACTTGAGCTGGGGACCATAGCCTGGAATGACGACCAGCCCAACGCCAATATATATTTCGGCTGCTATGAAGCGGCATTTTTGGCTGGGCTCCGCTTCCCCTTTCACAATGCAATAAAGGCTATCCTTAGGGGATATGGCCTAGGAGTGAGGCAGCTAACCCCAAACTCTTGGGTTAACATCTGGGCTACATCGCCGCCTGCGAGATGTAGGGTCTCCATCTCGGTTGGGAGGCCTTTTCCAAGATGCACTATTTGAGCTGAAGTCCAGGCTGGTGGAGGGCATGGTATACCTTAACCACCTACCCAAAATACCTAATGACCCTAGACAAACCGTCTAAGTGGTCAGACTGGAAACACCGCTTCCACATGGTTTGTACCCCCACTAAGCGAGAAAACTTTGAACTTCGCACTTACAACCGGAGACCGGATCTGCTGGGGCAAAAGTGCAAGTTACCTCAAATCTCGGATGAGGGTTATTAAAAAATAATATTGGCGGGGTTTTTTGAACTTACAACCACTACTCTCTCAACCGGGGAATTAATTAGTGTACCCAAAAACTAGGTACCTAAACATGAGTTTTTGAGGGTCGAGGCATTTTTGTCCGCCTGTGGGTTGAGTACCAAATTTGACAGATGTATGTAGATTATTCTTCCGGCTATGTTTTGCTGTCTCTATCTTTTGTAACTTGTGTTTTTTCTTGCTTAATGATCTAACAGGCGGTTCTTTTTTTTGCAAAAACCGCATTAAACATGCTTCCTATCGACAAAACGCCTACTAAATCCGCCGCAGACATCCGCAAGGAGAATGTGGAGAAGAAGAGAGCCGCACTGGCGACTAAAAGCAAGGTATTAACCGTCTGAACCAACTTCCAATTTATTGCTTTATTTCTATATGTACAGACAGTGATATACCGTTTGTATAGTTTGTGCTTGGTCCCAGCTTTATGCCTAATTTTTGGCTTATTTTTCAGGAGGGAGACAGGGCTCCTAGGTCCCTCTCTAGGGTCATCAGACCAAGGTCTGGTGAGGAGACTTTTGGCAACAAGACTAGGAAGACCTCGTCTGCTCAAACGACTTCCCGAATTTCCGTTAGAGGAAAGAGTCTACAATTATGCGTTGACCTTTCTTCCCAGACGGATGCTGCTGCGGCACCGTCTGGTGTCCTGCCTCTTAGAGCTGTAGGCGATTTGAACCTTCAAGGTACTGTTGAAACCTTCAATTCCCTTGAGCTTGGTTGGCTCATGCGAGTCAAGTCACATTCTCGTCTTCTGTCATAAGGTTCCTTTGGTAGCCGGCAATCTATTGGAGGCGGTTATGTTGCTTTCTCACCATATCTTTCTGGTGTAGATCTGTCTCCCCGATGGCTGGATGTAAAGCAATTTTCCCGGGACATGCTGAAGGTCGTCTCCAAGGAAGACAAGGAGGCCATCCCGGGTATACATGCGTTCAATATTGACCGCATCCTGGCCGAGCTATCTGAGGTATGAGTGTTTCACTTCCAGTTTTACTAACTTCTTAGTATTTGCCGGTTGCAATCTAACACTTTTAATGTATAGACGATGTTACGGGTGGAGGGGCTAAAAAAGCCGTATGCCCGAAAATAGGAAGAGGTAAGGCGGGCAAAGAAAGCCGCTTGAAGGAAAGGGCCACCTCTGAGAAAATTTCAAGGCCACGCTGGAGGCTGAGCAGAGCTGACTCACTGAGGAGAATGAGCACGACTGCGAGAATAGCATGAGGATGGCCTGGTCCTTCCTAAGTTCAGAGGTGGATTACAGCACCTGGGAGCTTGCCTACAAATATGCAAATCTTGTTATCCTGGCAAAGGAGGAAAATCAGCCAGAGCCATTCCAAGACTGGGTCAAGAAGGAAGTTGCAGCCGTCGAGGAGGAGGCGGACTTCGAAGGAGAAGAGGAGGATCTTGAGGAAGACCAGGAGGCCTCTGCCCCAGTCCCGCCTGCAAAGGATGTGCCTTCACCCCCGGCTCAGTAATTCAGCTGCTTGTATTTCCGACCTGCGTGCCGTGTATTTTTATATCTCTTTTCACCGAATGTGGATCCGGTTAACAATAACTCTCCCGGCCTCTTGGTCGGTTTTTTAATGATATGTTCTACCGACTGTGTCGGTGTTTGTCAAATTTTGCTTCAATTTTTCAATTCTTGCAATTTTTGTTAAGTATCCAAATGCATGCGAATTTTTGAAAAGTAACTAAACACATGCGGTTTACCGGATGCATTGGCTTTATCTGCCTCTAGACGGTTGTTTGCTTGGTAATTGCCCCACCCCAAGCAGGCAGTCGTCCAATCAAGCATCCGTATGGAAAGTCAGACGGTCATTAATCGCCTCTTAAGAAATTTTTCATATTAATTTCTAAGTTGGAATAGCAGACGGTTTTGGCTAGGGTCCTACCTAGATTACTCGATTAACCGGTTGTGAATTAACCCTTAGGATAATCAGTCTTCGCCGATTGTTTAATAGCAAGAGGCCATTGGCCGTGTGTAGGTGCCATAACCAGGTTATGTTTTAGCTGCTAAGGTTTTGACTTAGCTTAATTTTTCAATTGTAACCGTCTGTAGTGCCTTTGAGCAAAGACCGGTTATATCTAACCACGATATCAGTTACTGTTTGTGTTGCTTTGGAGCAACGACCGGTTGTATCTAGGTCTCACTTATTGATTATTCAAACGGCTGTGAGGTATTTTAACCTAGACAGACGGTTAAAGCCGTTTGAGTTATGATTTATAGAACAATGTTCCACCCAAATGGGAGATGCTCTCTTCGACGAATTCACCTAGATGGGTGTCGCCAATTGCCAGCTCATGTTGGAGCAGGCGTTGGTTATCGAGCTATTGACCTTTTTAATAGCTGCTAAGTTTTTGGACTTAGCTTGCATCCACTCATGTTGGAGCAAACATAATTTTTAATAGGTCCTTTTGTACATTATACATGCGGTGCAAAAAGCAATAAGTATGTAGAAATAAAGCATCTTTTCATTGATAAACTCTATTTACAACAAAATCTTTACAAGTCTTAGAAGTAGTACTTTTTTAAGTTGTCTACGTTCCAAGTTCTTGCTAGCTGCCTGCCGTCTGGAGTTTCCAAGAGGTAGGTGCCGCCTCTCACTTCTTCATAGATTCGATAGGGGCCTTCCCAATTGGCAGTCAACTTTCCTTGCCCATTGGCCCTACCGGTTGCCTCCATTTTTCGTAACACAAAGTCCCCTACTTTTAAGGGTCGTTTGTGTACTCTTCTGTTCTAGGATCTCGTCATTCTCAAACAATAAATCTCATGATGCAAGGCGGCATTGCCCCTGCGCTGAGGAAGTGAGTCCAATGCTAGCTGCATGGCCTCCCAATTTGCCTCTTCATCATAGAGCATGATTCGAAGCTAGAGTTGGTTCGTGAAGCTCAATAGGCAGGACGGCTTCTGTACCGTATGTCATGAGAAACGGGGTTTCACCAGTTGCCCCTTTTTCATTTGTCCTGATGGCCCATAGGACATGAGGCAACTCATCTGCCCATAGACCGCCAGCCCTTTCAATTTTCTTCTTAATGTCGTCTGAGATGAGCTTGTTGAAGGCTTCAACTTGGCCGTTTGCTTGGGGACGGCCGACTGATGCAAAACAATGTGATATCCCTTGATCTCCCAACCAGTTTTTGAGGGTAAGCGTCTCAAACTGAGGGTCATTGTCAAAAACCATAGACATAGGTACCCCAAACCGGGTGATGATATTCCTTCAAATGAAGGAGATGACATCCTTTGTCTTTACGCCCTTGACCGCCTCTTCCTCTACCCATTTGGTAAAGTAATCAACGGCAACTAGAATGTACCTCCGTCCGCCTGTAGCAGGCGTATATGGACCCAAAATGTCCATACCCCATTTGGCGAATGGCACTGCGCTGTATATAGTCGTTAAATCAGTAGCCGGACGGTGTATGAGTTTACCGAATTTTTGACATTTACCACACTTCTTCACCATTTCCATGGCATCTTCCTTAAGAGTGGGCCAAAAGTAGCCTTGTCGCTTGGCCCTTTTTGCTAGAGTCCTGCCGCCTATTTGTGATGCACAAAAGCCCGAGTGCAGATCCTCTAAAACCTCTTTCCCCCTTTCTGGGGTAACACATTTCAACAATGGCTAGAGGTAACCCTTTTTGAAGAGTTCTCCATTATGAAGTCAGCAAACGCCTGACCTTTCACTGCCTTCCTAGGTTCGAAAGGGATTTCAAGGCTTTGCATTTCAATAGCCCATTTGAGCATCCTGCCGGATGACTCCAAAGTTGTCATTGGCCGCTTGAAAGGTTGATTTGTATAGACCACAACCGGATGTGCCAAGAAGTAAGGTTTTAACTTCTTGACTGCCATGAAAAGAGCGAGGCCAAATTTTTCAACCATGGGGTACCGTAGTTCAGCATTTCGAAGAACATGGCTAATGAAATAAACCGGAAGCTGGATACCGTCTCTTTCAGCCAAGAGTACGGTACTGAGGGCATGGTCTAAGACGGCCAAATAAATGTAAAGCACCTCCTGTGGTAGAGGGCTTACAAGCCTTGGCAATGAATGCAAGTGCTCCTTCAACTTCTGAAACACCGACTTAGCATCCTCTTCCGATCCAAATCTTGTCTTCTTTTTGGTTGCTTGGAAGAAATAAAGGCACTTGTCACCTGACCGCTGAGGAATCTCCCCAACGCCGTCAGACAACCGGTTTACTTTTGAAATTCTTTGACAGTGCGGGGTGACTTCATGTCAATTACTGCCTGTACCTTTTCTGGATTAGCTTCTATTCCCCTTTGATTAATCAAAAATCCGAGAAACTTTCCAAATTCAACACAAAAGACACATTTCTTGGGATTGAGCATGACCTTGTGCCGCCTGAGGGTGGTGAACGTTTCTCGGAGGTCAGTAAGGTGATCCTCTTGTTGCTTGGATTTGACTATCATGTCATCTATGTACGCCTTTACATTCCTCCCAATTTGATTAATGAAGACTGTATTAATCATTCGTTGGAAAGTAGCAGCCGCATTCTTCAAGCCAAACGGCATCACAGTATAACAGAATAACCCTTGATCAGTGACAAATGCCGTCTTTTCTTAATCTTTTTTCCACAAGGGTATCTAATGAAAGCCTGAGTAGGCGTCCATGAAGCTCATCAAGGCATGGCCGGTTGTAGAGTCGACTAGACTGTCAATCTTTGGAAGGGGATAACTATCCTTTGGACATGCCTTGTTCAGATCTGTGTAGTCAACACACATGCGCCAGCCGCCAGGTTCCATTTGGCTTTTTAACGAGAACAACATTTGATACCCAGTCCGGGTAGTAACATTGCCGAATGAACCCAGCTTCCATCAGCTTCTTTCCCTCGGCGGCCGCCGCCTGTGATCTTTCTTCACTATGGTTTCTTTTCTTTTGCCTAACCAGCTTCTTTTTTGGATCCACGGCGAGTTTGTGGACAGCAAGATTCGGGCTGACGCCTGGCATTTCTTCCACTTCAAAGGCAAAAATGTCTTTAAACTCTTTTAGTAGTTGGTGCAAGTCTGCACCCAACTTTGCAAATGCAACCGTCCCAACCTTAAAAGTTCGCTCTGGACGTGTATTGTCTAGGGCGATGTCAATATTTTCACCAGCCGGCTGGGGACGGAGATCATCTGACCGTTCCCCGATCAGTGATTGCTATTGCTTTTCTTTTTTGAGGGCCACCAACTGGTCCGCCTTCCTCTTTTTGTCGTCTGCCTTAAGAGCAGGCGCGATTCCTTGAAGTCATCAAGGTCAATGGGTTCTTTACCTTGCCGGCTGCAGCCACAGTAGGCTTGACGTCTGAGAGATAACACTCTCGCGCCGCCTTTTGATCCCCATTCAGTGATCCTACTGGCCCATCATCCCTTTTGAACTTCAGCAGCATGAGGGATGGGATGATGACAGCCTTGGATTCATTGAGGGTTGGACGACCCAATATCAGGTTATATGCACCCTTTTCTCCTAGCCGGATGGGTAAGTCAATCATCCCCACTGAATGCACTACTTTACCCCTAAAACCAACCAAAGGGTGAGAGACTTTGTGCATGATGCTGGGCTTGTAGTTGAGCTTCGCCAAGCACTTGTAGCTGATAAGGTCAGACAAGCTCCTGGTGTCAATAAGGATCCGGCCCACTCTTTGGTTGGCGACCTTACATTCGATGACTATGGGGTCATCATGCGGCCGCCTGACCTTATCCCTGTCCTTCTCAGGAAAGGTGTCTTTTGACGCTTGGTCCTCATCAATTGAATTGACATCCAACCGCCTGATATAGTCTTTAGTGCCCCGGATGGTTGGACCCCCTCCAACAAAACCGCCTGCTATAGTATAGATCTGTTCTTCGTTAGTGTCCGAACTATTAGCAAGTTAGTCTTCTTTTTTGAACGGTTGTCCACCGTTTGTTTTTAGAGTCACCTTGGACTTTAGGATGTAGGACTTCAGCACCTTTTTATCAGCCAGACGGTCCAACAACCGTTTGAGGCTATAACAGTCGTTGGTGTCGTGGCCTATATCCTCATGAAAATGACAGTATTTATTTTTGTTCCGACTTATGGTGGAACCTTTCATTACAGCCGGTTTCTCAATTGTCACCCGGTCTTTGATCTCCATGAGGATGGAGTAGCAGTCTTTTTTAAACTCGTACTTGGGGACGTACGATTTTAACTCTTTATTTTTCTTCTGGGATGGCTGACCAGAGTTATCTGCCACCAAGACTTCTTTTCGTTTCTTACTCTCTTCTTTTTTAGCCGGCTAAGCAGACCGACTATCTTTTTTGTCGAACTTCTTAGGGTCTGGCCGTTTGCTGATGGCACAGAGTTCAGTCGCCTGTATATAGGCTTCCGCCTCCATCAGCGCCTCTTGGAGGGTAGCAACCCTCTTTCTGACAAGGTCGAACTTAAAGGTCGTCCCGTCTTTCAGACCTTTTAAGAAGTCTGTGTAAGCCACTTCGTCAAACAGGCCTTGAATCTGAATTCTCATTAGGTTGAACCGCTTGACGTAGGACCTAAGCCCTTCTCTATCTCCCTACTGTATAGCACTCCAGTCTAGACTTGTTTTCTTTGCAGGGATGTTCATAGAGAAGTTAGAAGCAAACAAGTACGCAAGCGTCTTGAAGCTATTGATACAGCCGGCTGGCAGGTTGCCAAACCATCGTTGGGCAATGCCCTTCAATGTAGCCGGGAAGCATCGGCACCAGGTGGCATCGTCCAACCCCTGTAGGTACATGAGGTTGGTGTAGGTCATCAGGTGATCTTCAGGGTCAGTGGTACCATCATAAGTACCTACCAACACATTTTTATTGGCCGGTTGGGCCGCCTCGGTTATCTCCTTGGAGAACGCAGAAGGTTGTTCCCAAAGTTTAAGCAGACAAAGCTGTCAGTCCAAAGGTTGAACATTCTGTGCCGCCTGACCCCCAAAGAGAGCCGGTTGCATATATTGTTGTCCAAATAGCATGTATGGTTGTTGAGGCACATACGGAGCCGAATGTATTATCTCAGGGCCAGAGTGGACGGACAGGCCGCCTGACTAACCCTCTCGGTTTGATTGCGAATACCTCATCGAGGTATTCTGAAAGCTGTCTGGGTAAGTCAATGTTGAGGCCGACTCAGATAGTTGTTGACTTTTCTTTTGCTAGATTAGCATCCGGGCATCCGAATAAGTCTTCTTTGATCCATTTGGCTGAAATTGTCGGATGGCCTTCCTCTTCCCTATTTCAGGGAATTAGATCTTAGACAGATCAATCAAGGGTCGGTTCTCATCTTTTGGTTTGGGATGTGGAGTAGGCACACGGTCCTTAACTGGCTTTTTCTTCTTGGCCGACTGACCCCTGCTGGAGCCAGCCGTCTTCTTGTTGATCAGATCCTTGATTTCCCCTTTGAAACTTGTCATGAATTCCATGAGCTCATTTCGAGTGACAGGGGCTGCGCCTTCTGCCGCCTAGGGTTCAGACAGCTTTATAATTGGCACAATTAAGCCAGCTTGATCAGTACCCCGTTCCTTTATTTCTAAGGGACGGGTGCGCCTTGTTCTGAGTGACCCGTCTGGGGCCACATAAGTGTCGACATCGAAGTCGTCACCACTGTCTTGGTCTGTATAGACCTCTACTCCGGCCAAAGGCTGTTTCTCATTAGTAGGCGATACAAACTCATACGAAGCCACCTTAGAAGTACTCTCCCCACAGACGGCGCCAAATGTTTCGGGGTTTTCTGTGTCCCTCGGGAGAGTTACAACACCAAGACTGGATTATGGACGCCTGTACCTGCAAAACAACGAAAACTCTGGTTGGGTGGAGTTCCGCCTCCGACAATCAAGTTAGAACGTGTATGGAGTCTGTAAAAAGTGCGGAAAGTAAAGTATCTTCTCGGATTCCGAGAGAATATCTGCAATTAATGATTGCTCTCTTTTTGTGGATATTTCTTAATGTGTCCCATGATGGGAACATCTCCCTATTTATAGGGTCTCGAAATACGTGTTGCCATCCTAGGTTACGGAAACTTAGGAATGGTGGGCTATCTCGAGAATTGGGCCACGAAGGCCGCTTTTTCCCAATGATTGGAAATCCCACATGTCAGTAGGGGATTGGTTCTTAGTGAACCTCTCCTGAGGTGACACGTGTTGCCATCTCATTGGGCCACGTGGCCCTAGGTATTTTTACCCTAAACAATGGGGTATTGATAAAATTAGGAGAGAGAGTGGTGAGTAACCTTACCATTGTAGATAAAAAAAAATACGGTGAATCATATTAGTAACTTTAAGATAGTAGAAAGTGAGGTAGAAGATGATTTGGAAGAGAGAAAAATAAATGAGGTGACTTGTAGTGGTTGTGAGTTACCCACCATTACTCATGATCTTAGAGCACTCACAATGGGTTACTCAAGAGTTACTCACAACTCTCTCTCTCTCTCCTTCCATGAGGTAGCTCACCATTGTTGCATGTGACTCATGAGTAAGGTAAACAATGAGGCTCCACTCACTGGCGAGTTGTTGATAACATTGGTCCGCGTACCGTGAACTATGTCATTTTTAAATATATTTTTCCCTTGAAGATGTTTAAAACGACACCGTTTGAGCTCAATGATAATTTAAAATAAATGAAACACTATTAAATTCTGACGTACATCAGAATTTTAAAGCAGCAAGTGAATAAATGACATTGGTCCCAGTAAGTTCCCACAATGACCATTTATTTCAAACTTATACTACTAGTCGTTGTAAACTATACAGCAAATATACTTTGTGTTCATTACCACAAAAGCATTCAACGGTAAAAATTAAATAAACTGCTTTGAATTTTTTTTTTTTTAAATTACCAATTGGTAATGCCATATTTTCAGCTATAAAAAGATTCTAATATTGACATATTTATTCACACTAAAAATTTTTTACTCCCTTTCTATTAACCTTCAACATTCAATTTCCATATTGTTTAAACACTCCCTACACACATATTAGTCCTACTTATGGATCCTAATAATCTAAATCAAGGAAATAATTTCTACTCCCCAAACAATCAAAATTATTATATTAATTCCAACTCTCCAAATTTTCAAGCTAATTTTCATTTTGACCCAAATACTCTTTCTAATCCAAATGTTCATAGGATGTTATATTATAACATTCCTAATCGGCAATAATTGTACATCCAAATCAACAATTTCCTAACCAATTTCAACAACAATTTGTGCATCAATATCCCTATAATTATCCATCTAATTCAACGTTTCCTACAACTTCTTGAGGAGATGAGAGTAGTAATAAAACTCCTCTAAAAATTAATACTGATGATGATGATGAGGTTGACATGGTAGATCCAAAAAAGAGCAACAACGCTTCCTCTAATAAGTGGGGAGCACAAGAAGACAATGCACTTGTCTCTGCTTGATTCATTGTACGCTTGATGATCCAAAGAAGACAACTGGTCAAACTTTGAGGGATATGTGGAGAGATATATATGAGTTGTATGAACAAGCTAGGGTAGAAAAGCCTTCAATCATCCAACGTAGAATTTTGAGGGCTATAAAAAGTCGTTGCGGTAGAATAAACCAAGACTTGAACACATGGGTGGGTTGCTACGCCGGCACAACATAGAAATAGGAGTGGTACCAACAAACATAATGTCATGACTGATACTCAAGAAATGTATAGAACAACATGTAATGGAGCACGATTCACTTTACTTAATTAGTGTATGGGAAGTGCTGCGTAATTGTGATAAATGAAGACCAACAAGCATGCAAGTACCAAAAATTAAAGAAAGTGATAGCTTTAAAAGATCAGAACCAGATACTCCTACGGATGACAGAAGTTGTGGACGACCCGATGGGGTGAAAAAGGCTAAGAAAAAGGTAAATCAGTTGCTAATTCTGGAATTTATAGTTTATATTAGTTCACCCAAGCTTTATCAAATATGAATATGATGAAAGAGCAATACTTAAATGTTAATGAGAAGCAAGAAATCATCAAAACAAATGGAGCAAGATATCATCAAGAGACAGAGAAGAAAAGGTTCAAATTATTCAAATCACACCTCATCGAAGACGATGAAAAACTTCTTAAAAAACCGAAGGAGGAATTTAGCCACCTCTTAGGCTAGTTTGGGTGTCTTTTATGTTAGCTTAATTATAAAACTGTAGTTTGTCTTCAGTCATGTTATTTAGTGTATTAGTTTGTAATGTTTATGTTTTTCGTTTATGTTGTAATGCTTTTATTAAATATTTAGTGATTGTGTTAATTAGTTAATGTTATTTAAATATATATAAGTCCTTTTGTGTTGTTTTCACCTTGTGGTAAAGTTCATGTGTTTAATTAATGATGATGAGGGATATCCCACCTTCTACAATGGGATGTCAGACAAAGTTTTGTAATTGGATGGCAATCTAGATAGAATATCAAAAATCTTAATTGAAATCTAATATTCAATCTAAAATACGGTTTTTTCACCATATACACCTTAGCTTTTTGTTGATTCACCATATACCCCTGAAATTTTTCAAATTCACCATATACCCCTAAGTAGTTACAAAAATTCACCATATACTCCTAATGACAACAAAATGAGTAAAATTTGGTTTATTATGCATCGAAACCACCTTAGATCTCTCCCCCAATCCCCGAAACCACTCCTCTCCTTTCTCCAACCCCCGAAACCACTCCAAATCTCCATAACCATATCCGTATGATTGATTTTGAAGATGAGAAAAAGAAATTTGGGGTGGTTTTGGGGGTGGAAAAAAGGAATATGGGTGGTTTCGGGGGTAGGGGAATGTATATAGGGTGGTTTCGGGTCATAATTAACCCTAATGACTGACAAGGATAACAATCATTAGTTACCAAGGGTATATGGTGTATTTTTGTGCAAACTTGGAGGTATATGATTAATTTAAAAAAGTTCGGGGATATATGGTGAGTAAACAAAAAACTCAGGAGTATATCGTGAAAAAACCGTTATTATTATTATTATTATTATGAAAAATAACAAAAACCTACAAAGTCAAAATCTACAAAAACCATTATCATTATTATTATTATTAGTATTATTATTATTACTGTTGTTGTTGTTGTTATTGTTGTTGTTGTTGTTATTATTATTATTATTATTATTATTATGAAAAATAACAAAAACCTACAAAGTCAAAACCTACAAAAACCATAATTGAGAGGACGGGCTACCGACTAAAGGGCGATAGGACGGAAGGGCGGCGGGTTGGCAGGCGGCTGCAGGTCTGGGTGACAAACCTTCGGAAGTTTCAAAACCTGCTGAAGAGAGACAGAAGAAAAAGAAAGTGTTCGAGACTTTGAATTGAACCTGCTTGTAGCCGTTAATATTATGTAGTACCAAATTAATTTTTTTTCCAACTTTAAAAAAAGTGTATGGGAAATTGAGGATATTAATGTGAATAGGTCTTTGCCAACATTTGACCAAAAAATTAGCTATTGGATATAAGGATGACAGATTTTTGGATTTTTTTTGAGATTTTTTTTATTCTTTTTATAACATCATAAAATGTGTTAAATAATATAAAATATTAATTATTATCTTTAAATATTAGTTATTATTATGAATTAATATTATATATTAATTATAATTATTATTAAAAATTAATTCTTATTATTATATTTAAATATTAGTTATTATTATTAAATATTAATTATTATTATCTTTAAATAATAATTATTATTATTTTTAAATATTATTTATTATTGTTTTAAATATTTTTTCATGAAATACCACTGAGTTTTTCCAAAATTCACCATATACCACACAAAATTTTTTAATTCACCATATAGCACTGAGTTTATGTACATTAACACAGAATGCCATTTTTTCTAACTGTCGTTAACGCCGTTAGTAATTAAAGTTAATAGTTCCACGTGGCTTTCACTTATTGGCTTTCAATAAATTCGTTTAATAATCTAATTAACTTTTAATTAATAAAAAAAATTAATTTTTTTTTTTTTTATTTTTTCCCCTCCACCTTCATCAATGGCTGCCTCTTCCCCTCAACCTCCATCCTCCCCTGCCCTCTCTTTTTCCGGAAGCTACCTCCTCCTCCTTCCCTCCCTTTTTTTCCGGCAGCCCCCCCTCTTCCCCCTTCCCTCCTTTTCCCGGCAGCTCGCCCTCCTCCCTCTTCCAAAAACCTCAATTAACCCAAAAACCCCAACCCAGAACCTGTAGAAACCCCCAACCCGATCCCTATTCCCTAACCCAAAAATCCCAACCTTTAAGATTGATAACTCCGGCACCAGCGATTCTCTCCGATATGGTGGACAGTTTTAACGGTTGTCGGAGAAATCGGCGGCAAAAAACGGTCGCCGTTAACGGTGGTCGTCTAAGGAGAGGGGCAAAACTATCCTCGGGAAACTCCCATAACCTCTCCCTGCCTCAATCTTAGTATTAAATCAGATAAACCCTAGATTGTGAAATTGATATTCAAAACAACAACTTAACCTCAGAAGCCGCTTCAATGGAAGATAGAAATATCAAAAGTAGATTCAATGGAGAATGTTAAATGCGCTTCGACGGGAAATTGATATTCAATGATTACAAACAAAAACCATCTTACCCCAAAAACTGCTTCAATGGAGTGAGAGTAAGCTCAGAAGCCACTTTAATGGAGAACTCAGATTGCGCTTTAATGGAGGAGGCGCATTTCAACAAACAGTTTGGGGGATAACTTTCCAGAAAGAAAAAATCAATTATACAGCCTCAAAGGGTCCTTTACATTTTTTTTTGATAATTAATTAAATAATTATTTAAAAGCTAAATAATTTAAAAGGCAACCAATTACAAGCTGCCACGTAGCACAATTAATTTAATGACTAACTGAGTTAACGGAAATGGCATGTTGTGACATTTATGTTAAACTCAGTGCTATATGGTGAATTAAAATTTTTTGTGTGGTATATGGTAAATTTTGGAAAAACTCAGTGGTATTTCATGAAAAATCCGTAGTTATGAAATATTAGTTATTATTATGAAATATTAGTTATTATTATGAAATATTAATTATTATTATGAAATATTAACAATTATTATTAATTATTTTTTTAAGCAGAGCAGAGTAAAGTAGAGCAGTAGAGCAAAGTGGAGCTCAACAGAGCAGAGTAGAATAGCTCAAAAGAACAGGTCTTCTTCGTGAAAGTAATGTGGATTTCCTGGTATGTTGGGGAGCATTATTGACTGCATGCATTGGGAGTGGAAAAATTATCCACGTGCTTGGAAAGGAATGTACCAAGGAAGAAGTAAAACAACAACGATCATTTTAGAAGTCGTTGCGTCACAAGACTTGTGGATATGACATGGATTTTTTGGCACACCAAGCTCCTTCAATGATATAAATGTCCTCCAACGGTCATCAATGCTCAATGATATTTGTGAGGGTCAAGCCCCACAAGTTAGCTGCTATGTCAACGACAATACATGCCATATGGGATACTATCTTACAGATGGTATATATCCAAAATGGACAGCGTTTATCCCAGCAATCAAGCTTTCACAAACCGCTAAACAAAGATTATTTACGGAAAAACAAGAAAGTTATCGCAAAGATGTTGAACGTGCTTTAGGACTATTACAAGCTCGATTCGCTATAATACGCCAACCAGCTTTCGCATGGTCGACAAAATTATTATGAAAAATTATAATGGCATGCATAATATGATTGTTGAAGAAATGAGCGAGAAACTTATTTGCATTACGATGCATCTGAATTTATCTCTAACCAACCTAAAAATGTAAGAGAACCTTCAAAGCAAAATAACAACGAACCATTCACAGTGAGACGTGGAAGACTAGACAAACTAAATTTAGCGGACTATATGGCAAATAGAAATAATGTACGAAACAGGGGGATTCATATGTCATTGAAGAAAGAATTGGTTGAACATATATGTCGTCGCTTTGGTAATGAATAAAGGTAACTAGTAGTCGGGAAAATATTTTTCTTGTTTAATGATATTACCGTTGTTTTGTTTTTCCTTATTAGTTGTAACATACTATTTTAAAGCCAATAAATTGATTATTGTGACATTGTTGTTTTAATAGTAAATATAATTTAACGTAGTTATATTTTAATTATTTTGAAACCACTCATGCTCAACAAGACTTATTAGTACTACAAAGAATAATTGAAAGATAAGGTCATTAATTAAATATATCTATACTATATATTAAAAGGCGTTATTAAATTTGTGTATGTACCACGTGTATCTTTCTTACACCAATATCACGCCACATCAACATTCTACAACCTTTAGCATCACGCCACATCATCACTCAATGTTCTAAATTAAAAATACATACAAAGAGAATTGAACCTCAAACCTCATTGAATGAAAACCACTTGTATAACCATCTTAGCTAGAAATTAATCATGATCTTGTAATCCACATTTATATACAAATACATACAAGTATTATAATGTAGAATAATCACAAAAATAAAATCCAAAAAAAGCTATTCTTGTCATTATATTCTAATATACCCATAATAAAAAAATTAACATGTCTTTTAAAGCGTCTAAAATAAAAATGAAATTATTCAAATTAAAGTGTCACCCGGGGCAAAGCCTGGGGTCACACACTTGTTATCAAATTAAATATTGATTACTTTATAATAGAATTTGTTAACATTAAATAACTAAAATCAAAACATAAAAAACAATAATAATTAGTGAGGTATATAAATAAAAGTTGGAGAGAGAATTGTAGAGTGACTAAAGAGGAAATGGTGAATAACCCCACCAATGTGGGTGCTCTTAGAGCATCCTTAACAATGAATAAATAAAATTATTTGTGTTACTATTTGAATAAAATAATGTAAAATACATGAGGTGATGATGAATAATAGCTTGAACAAGTATAAATGGTTTGGAAAACCAAACCGTTCATGAAAATTATTTGTCGGACAAAGATCTCACTTTTGTTGAATTTTTTACTCCAAAAGCGATTTTTTTTAAAAAAAAAATAAAAGGGTAAATTGCTGACATATGCAACATGCAATAGCTCACCATGTGTCCTCATGCATGCCCTTGGATCTCCAACAGTTATTAACGTTACAATTTTTGTTACGTTAATAACTTTAAACATATTATTTTTTAAAAAAAAAAATTACCAACGGTCATATTTTTTTCATTCTCTATAAGTAAACACCCATATTGATATAGTTTCGAAAACCTCAAAAATTACCTCTTTTTGATACCATATTTTTTCTTAGAATAAAAACAGTTAGTATCTTAATTTAATTTCTTCCACAAATCTAGCCAAAAAATTTATAAATTATGGATCTAAATATTCCTAATTATGCTTTTAATCTAAAACCTCAAAGAAAGCGCAAAACCAAAAAAAAATGCTCAACAAAATCCATCCAATTATCCTATACATCAAGAAAATTGTCTTCAAACTCCCCCTAATCACCCACAAAATTATCCACAAGTAATCCCTCAATGTTTCACCCTGAATTTTTAGGGAAATTGTCAAAATTACCCACCAAGCTTCAACTATACTCAACCAAGTCAATCAAACTTCTCAACTGAACCAATTTACGAACAAAATTACGATTGAATATGGTCTAGGGAGTGATTTAAATATTTCTTGTCAGTCAACACCTGGAGGAGGCAAGAGCACAGACGAAAATTATGCAGTTGATAACGATGAAGAAGACGATGACGAGGAGGAGGCCGGAATTGGATGATCCATGCACCCAAATGAACTTCACCGAACTCCTAACACAGCCGACCTTCCAATCTGCACCTCATCTCACTACTAAACCCACTAAAGAGCCCGATAAAAAAATTTGGGATGATGTAGAGACAATTGCTTTAATCACTGCGTACATGAACACAACCAACGATCGGTAAACCGGAACAAGTCAGAAGTTGAATGTATTCTGGCAGAAGGTTTTAGCGTCCTACGACATAGCAAGAAAAGCAAACCTAGAGGAGATTGCCATCAGAATCGTTGGTAGTCTGAAGTGACGGTGGTTAAGAATTACTCCGCGGTTGTCAAGTGGTGTGGTAGCATCGACAAGGCAAGGATGCATAGCGGGCAAAATGCTGATGATGTGATTGTTGAGGCCCACAAGATCCATAAGAACTCCTTTGGGAAGTTCCTGTTCTATAAAGAGTGGCTCCAACTTAAGAAGTGGGAAAGATATCACTCTATTCTAGAGCAAAACGGTCATGTGTCAGGACGTGGTCGTCCATCAAAGAAGCCCGCGACGGTTGGCGCTCCGGGGAGCGGTAGCAGCGGAAAGTGATCAAGGGGTGAAGATGGTGGATCAACACCAAATACACCAACAAGTGGAGACGTTCTTGCTGATGAGTTTGTACCACGTCCTGATGGAGGGAAGAAGGGTAAGTTCAGGTTAAAGGGCAAGGAAGTAACAACTCAGGCACTTGATACAACGAGATAAGGGATAAGGCTGTTGATAGAGATTTGGAGAGACACGAATTAGAGAAGAAGAAAGAAGTTAAATAACAAAAACAAATTGAATGGGAGGAGAGAAACATTTAGATGCAACAATATAAAATGAATTGGGACATGCTCCAACAATTTCTTGCCAAAGAAGTCTGTGCCCCGTGGGAAGATCAGATGATCATCGAACTCCAAGAATACCTCAGCAAATTTAGGGCATTTTAATGTTATGTTATGATTAGGTTGCATTGTGTTAGTGCTGTGTTTTAAGTTTTTTTTTTTCATTCAATGCTTTCATTTGTTTGGTTAGTTGTGCTATATATGTTTAGTTTAATGTGTCTATCCTTCCAATTGATAATGGTTTGTGTAATGAATAGTATTGCAACCATGTAATAAAATTTTAAATATTTGTCGTTTTGTGTGAAACATTGTTCACGTGATTTGTTAACTCCTTTTCAGAATCTTACCATACTACTAACTTTTCAAAATCCAATAGTAAATACTTTTTAGAATCCACTTGATTTGATAACTCTAATTGAATACTTTTCCATATCCAATTAATACTTTTCAGACTTAATTTGATGACTTTTCATAATCCATTTATTACATGTGATGACTTTTCAGAATCCATTGAGTTGTCAAATCTACATAAAATTTTATTGGAAAATTTGTTAATTACTACCTCAAAAAGAAGGCCTTTGTGAATTACAACCCAAAAAAAAGTTGTTAATTACTACCCCTAAAATAGATTAATTCTAGTAACTACTACCTTTTCGTTAATCAGCCTACTTAACCTCTTAATGACATAATTATTCGTCTAAATTGTAATTAATAGCTTTTAAACCTTAATTAATTAGATAAACCCTTGCACCACCTACCCACCACCTCCGGCAGCCCCTTTACCACCTCCAGCAGCTCCCCAACCACGAAATCCACCCCCTCTTGGTCATCCACCTTGAAACTCACCCCCACCATGAAACCCACCACAATTATCACCCTTCCCTTTGCCCCAACCCTTAAAACCCATACTCTCCCCTTTCCCTAACCCTGATTACCGCCCCTCCCCTTCTTCTAACCCCTGAAAACAACCCAGCCACATGATGGGGCTATGTTTCGTTGTGGGGAATGGGAGGGAGATGGGTTTTGCGGTGAGGGAAGGGGAGGAGGAAGGAATTGTGTGGAGGAAGCGGGAGGGAAGTAGGAATTGTGGTGGGGGAACGGGAGGGGGTGGATTTTGTGGTGGGGGAACGAGAGGGGTGGGTTTTGTGGTGGGGGGTCGAGCTCGGGAAGTGGGTTTCACGGTGGAGGAGCTTTCGGAGGTGGTATGGGCCTAAAGGGGGGGGCCGCCGGAGGTGGTGCAATGGTGGTGGGGAGGCGGTTCAAGGGTTTATTTAATTAATTAAGGATTAAGAGCTACTAATTAGAATTTAGACGATTATTGATATCTTTAAGAGCTTAAGAAGGCTGATCAGTGAAAAAGTTAGTAGTTGCTAGAATTAATCAGTTTTAGGGGTAGTAATTAACAACTTTTTTTTTAGGGGTAGTAACTCACAAAAACCCGGAGTAATTAACAAATTTTCCAATTCTATTTAATTTTCATGTAATCCCCTATTGCATTCACATCATCGATCTTTTTTATATATGTACAAACTACGGCTACGAAAGTGCAATCGCTCTTCATCAAAACCATAATCTTATTCTGAAACTAACAACTTTTACTCTTTCAAATAACAAACGAAGAAAATGGATTCCTACAAAATTAATATAAGCTCCCCTAATAGCTCGGATGAGGATAGAAGGGCAGCGCTAGCTCGAGAAGAGAGGGAAATAGATGACATGATTGACATAGTCACCTTCACTTACCTCCCAATCCTAGCCTCGATGGCAACCCCTCTAGCATGGCTATTATTTTGTAGGAATTTGCAGATTTATGACAATTCTCGAGCTTATTGAGCCACTACAAAGATATTGGAGTTTGATCGTATTTATGACCGAATTATTTGTAGCTTAAGACCTAGTCAAAGAAACTTAGTTTGATGATTAAGGGCTCGATTAAGTGAGTAGGTTAAGTCCAAGTTGCTACCATAGACCAAGCAAGAGGTAGGAGATTGGCGTGACCAAAGAATTAAACGGCCCAATCAAGTTTACAAATCCAAAGCAAAGAAGACCTGCTGGGCGTGGTAAATGGATGGGTCCTATCGGGCAGCAACTGACTCGATTAGATCAGGCATGTTTAAGCAGATGGGCTTGATCTCCTTGGGCCTTACTTCAGCTTTTCTTTAAGTCGGTTTTCGACTTTAGTGGCATTCAAATTCAGGCAGCTTTTAGGTTATTTTCCTTATAAAAAGGATAGGATTATTAGGGGGAAGTTATGTAAGCTTTCCATTATTTTTTTAGTTCTTTATCTTTACGTAGCTTTTCATTAGTTTTAGTTTTAAGTTGAATTTCATGATTTATTGTTAGTAGTTGACTTTAGTTTTTTTTTTAGTTTCCAGTTTTTACGCAAATTTTGGTTAGTTTTCATAATTTAGCTTATTTAGTTTTCTTTGAGTTCATTAGTTTTTGTGACTGTAGTTTCGTTATTTGTAGGATTAATTTTTGCTTCTTTGTTTTGACTATAGTTTAATTTGATTGCTTTCATATTACTTTTATTATTATTGTTTTAGTTATGATTAATTTAATCGCTCTGCTTAGTTTAGATTCAATTATGCACGAGTAATTTCATTCTAGGGTTTTGGGGATCCATGAACAATATGGAGGGATGATTAATTATTGTTTATTGTTAATGTTGTAGGTTAATTTCCTATTAATTGTTATAATGCTATGCAATTATATTTGCGCAGGTTTGATTGTATAAGTTATGCAATATTGATTCAAGATTCGACATATGAGAATTAATATTAAGGTATAGTTTCAATGGGCGGAATTAATTATAAATGGTTAAGTCAAGATTCCAGAGATGCGATTTAATACCGCTAGATTAATTCTGTGATTGTAATACGTAGCGAAAGCCCTTTGTAGTTTGGTTAATTTATGCATGATAATTGATTGTTGTCTTTCATCCCAGAATATTATTTATTGGTGAACCTATGCCCTAGGCTTTTATTTTATTGATATTCTTTTAGTCTTATTTGCTTAGTTTATTTAGTTCCCTTAGATTAATTCACTTAAAATCATATTCGTTACTTGATAATCTAGATTATAATAATTTATTAGGAATAAAAGAACATTGTTTCCCTGTAGATTCGACCCTACTTCCCTATCTATTTTAGTTAGTGGTTTTAGGAATTACTTTTGATTAGGTGATACGACTTTAGCCTGTCAAAATTTGGCACAGTTACCGGGGAGACGACTTTATTTTTATTTCTAATTATTTTTGTAGTCTAGATTATTTTCCTTCGTTTCAAAGAACGTAAGTTCTTTGGGACAATTTCTCATGTTTGTTGTTTAGTTCTTTTTTTATGCCCAGGTGTTCCAGATCAGGTTATATTCCATTTGATCCTAAGATTAAGCGCTCGTCTCATAGACAAAAGAATCTCTACAAACAAATACTGGCAAGTTTCGAAGGCCACAATCCTTTGGACCCTCCATCTTATTCTAGTGACACGAAATTATCTACAGATCAAGAATTAGACATGACGGCTCATCCACCTCGCAAGCTTAGTGATTACTCGCAGCCTTCCTTAGCAGAGCTCCCACATCTTGCTCCTCCGCCATATTTGGAAAGAGTGCAATTTGAGATCAAACCCCAGTTCATTAGCATGATCGAAAGGAAGCAATTTGGTGGCACCAAGAATGAGGATCCAAATCTTCATATTTTAGATTATTGCCAATATTGCAACACCATTAGACAAGCTGGGGTCACACGGTACCAAATCAGGGAGATTCTTTTTCCTTTTTCTTTGTGTGGTAAAGCTAAATTATGGTATAATGGATTGAATAAAACTACACTTGGTATTACTGTCTGGAATTCTCTTGCTTTGAATTTTTATAATAAATATTATCCTCCAAAGAAGACCGCTTTATTATGAAGCTCAATCCTTAATTTTTCCCAAGATACTGACGTGTCTTTATATGAAGCTTGGGAAAGGTTTAAGGATATGCAAAGAGAATTCCCCCATCATGGGATACCACAGTGGCAGATGGTCCAAGCCTTCTACAACGGACTTGGAAATAATTCAAGAATAATTTTGGACTATGAAGTAAACGAAAGATTCATGAATTTAGATGAGAGTGTAGCAAGCAATGTTGTCGAAGACATGGCTATTCATAATTCCCAATATGGGAATCCCAGAGGATTTGCAAATAAGGGAAAACACCAAGTCGATTCTTTATCCTTTTTGCAAGCTCAATTGACTTCTATTAGCCAAAAATTAGACAATATTAATAATTCTAATTCATCTTCCGTTGTTAATGTTTCTGCTATTGGTACTAACTCTGCAATATTTTGTGAAAATTGTGGTCTTGTAGGTCATTGGGCGCAGGACTGTAGGAGTTCACTTGAGAAGATTAATGCTTTTCAGACTTATAAGCAAATTAGTCCATACTCTAACACCTACAATGCAAGGTTGAAAAATAATCCAAGTATGTCGTACAACAGTACAAATGTGTTCAACCCTCCACCACAGGTACAACAACCACAGCAGAGGTACTATCAACGTAACCTCCACATCAAAGACCACATCAGGTTATTATTCCTTCTGATTATGGCATATTAGAAATTAAAAATATGCTAGCTCAAATGCAAAAGCAATTACAAAGTAAGGATGCACAAATTGATTCTTTGATTGCACATAATAAAATTATAAATAATCAAATTGCGCAGATTTCTTCTACTTTACAAACTCGCCAGTAGGGAGCCCTGCCAGCACAGCCAGTACAACCTACAGATCATGCGAATGCAATTACTCTGAGAAGTGGTTCAAAATACAATGGGCCTTCTATGCCCAAAGATGATGAACCTATCATTACAAATATTATTGATTTTGTTATATCAAATATTGTTGTTACTAATACTACAGGGCCCCAGGGTAAAACTAACTCTTTTGATGATAAATTATAGGGTAAAACTCAAAATAAGATTGGAGATGTGCAGAGTCCTACTATCAAACTTCCATTCCCAAATAGACATCTAAAGAATAAGTTGGATAAGCAGTTTGGTAAGTTTCTGGAGGTTGTTAAAAATTTGCAGGTAACAGTTTCTTTCATAGAATTAATTACACAAGTCCCTGCATATGCTAAATTCATGAAAGAAATTTTGACTAGAAAAAGATCGATTAGTGAGGTAGAGACTGTTGCTTTTACTGCTGAATGTAGTGCTATATTACAGAATAAATCTCCACCTAAACTAAAAGATCCGGTTAGTTTTTCTATCCCATGTCATATTGGTATTCTAATGATTGACAAAGCTTTATGTGATTTGGGTGCTAGTGTAAGTGTTATGCCATTAGCTGTATGCTCTAAATTAAACATGGGTAAATTAAAATACCCATATTAGTCTACAAATGGCTGATCGTTCTGTTAAATATCCTTTAGGTGTTTTAGAGGATGTTCCTGTCAAAGTAGGTAAATTTTATATACCTGTTGATTTTGTTGTTCTTGATAATATGGAGGAAGATTTGCAAATTCCGATTATTTTAGGTAGACCATTCCTTCATAATGCAGGGGCAATAATAGATGTGAAAAGTGGTAAACTTACACTATCGATAGGGGTGATAATGTCACTTCTAATCTAAATAATCTCCTAAAAGCCCCATGTTAGAGGAAAAGTGCTTTAGTATTGGTGTGGTTGATGTAAATAATTTTTCTAATAAGCTCCAAGCTCTCGTTAGAGATCCCTTGGAGGCGACATTTTGTGTTGCATCTTCCACAGGAAAAACTAATACATGGAAAGATGAAGTGGATGACATAGAAAGAACTCTAAACTGTGTAGGGCTCGGGTTCGAAGATGAACAAGTGGAGAAAAAGAAGCAAATTGCAGAGTTTAAGCCCATAGTGAAAGTCCCACCCGATCGAGTGATATTTGCTCAATCAAGGGAAAAAATGAAGAAAATCGAGGTAAGAAGAAATCATGAGCAGCAAGCAGTGAAGAACCACCATGTCGGGCAGGGCCCGGTCAGGCTACGCTCACCCGATCGGGCGCGAGAGGGCATCAGCAAAACTAGGCAACTTCAAAATGCTATAACTTTTGCGTTTCTTAACGAAAGTTTGCGTGTGGCCTATCGTTGGAAAGATCTTCAAGTCTAATTTCCATTGCAATTAGAATTACTGCATTATCATTTGTATAAAAAAATTTATAAGCAAAATAGTGAACCTGACTTGTTTTTTCTTCTTTTCCTACTAACACTTTGTTTCTTTCTTGCTCAAAATTGTACCAAAGTGATGCATTGCGATGTTTGGGATGAAGGTGGCTACGAGTTTGATGATGAGGGGTAGTCACTTGGATTATTAGCATCCCTTTAAGCCAATGAGGACATTGTCTGATTTAACTTGGGGGGATTTCTTGTATATATAGGTACTCGTTCTTTCCCTTCCCTTTTCATTTTTATAGTTAGTTTTATTGCTTTCATAGTCTAGATTTTATTGCTTTATTAGTATAGATTTTATTGCTTTCTAGGTTAGTTTTTATTGCTTTCAAAAAAATAAAAAAAAAATCCAAATATACGTTCCAATGAATTATAAATCATGCTTCCCTGTGCTCGTTGATGAAAATTTTTCGAAATTGGTTTGATTCTTGGTTATTGATGACAAATATTCTGGATTAGTTGATCATGATTTGATATTTGATTGCCTTGAAATCTTAACATGCGTCAACTTTGCCCAACTACTTGTGAATATAGTGCTTGACTAGTTGATTTGGTAAGGAATGTGTGTTAGTTCCTGGTATATCATTGAATTTAAGTATTGGTTTTTAACTTTGAGTAATGTTTGTATGACTCATTATTATGCCATTGAGGAGGACGAAGGCGTTTATTCTTTTAGGTGGCCTTCAGGACGATATTAGATACATTTGTTCCCTTCTTGCTACTCATGTTGATGCTTGTGCCCTTTTATTGTTTATTTAGCCACATTACAAGCCTATTTAAGCCTCATTGGTTACTAGTCCAAACTTGGCTTGGGGGAGCTAATGGTGAGGGAGTTGTAGTGTGCACTTAATTTGCACAAATTTGGGTGGATATAAGAAGTTGTTTGTTCTTATGATATTACGATTGGAAAAGAATTTGAATTTGTTGTTCAGAGTTGAAAATTTCCAATGTGAGATAAAAAAAAAAGGAGAGAAAAAGAAAAAAATTGTTTCAATGTTCAAGTATTCTAATTGAAGGTTGCTCAAAAGAAAGAAAAGTAAGAAAGAGGTTAGGAGAAAAAAAAAATTCAAAAGGAGAAAATAGTTCAATGTTTGTTTGTTTCACTCAAGTTCTATAATGTCATATTTTTATGAATGAAGTTGTAAGTGTTGGAGAATTTGTGAAATATTGGATTGGTTGTTTTATGAATTTTTGTAGAGTTGAGTTAAGTTATGTTGAAGATGATTAGTCATTATTTATTTTTGACCTTGGTTTTATTAGGATTTGGCTCCCTGAAGCATGGCTTTGCTCTAACATTTTTCCCAAATATTTCCTACCCTTTACCTAAGCCTTACAGTACAAGCTTTGAAGACCTTATGACCTTTGTGCATAGAGTTGTATAATGTGAAAGTAGTTGTTTAGCAATACAAAGAATGATTTGATGTATTCCGACTCGATTACTAGGTTAAGTATATGTCTTTTTAAACACATGAGAGTTGTGAGTTTGGGAGGGCATTGTTCACATATAAAGGGGTGGTTGGAGAGCGATCGAGTACATCTTTTACTCGCCACATAAATGAGAGTTGAGTGTGTGAGCACTAGTCTTGAATTATATATGCTCTTGTGGTTTGCTCTATTTGACAATTGTTAGGGAAGATTGGTAGTTGGATGGATTTGACTGATTGACTTTGATACATGTTTGTCGAATTTACCTTGAATCATATTTATTGATTTAAATTGTATTTGGGGTAAAATAATGATTTATTTATTCATTGGTTTGCTTAAGGACAAGTAAAAGTTTAGCTTGGGGGAGTTTGATGTGTCTATTTTAAATATTATTATTATTATTATTATTATTATTATTATTATTATTCCCCGTCCCACGGTCATTTTTGTGCTTATTTGAGCTCTACAAAGCTATTTTTATTACTAATATACGTTTTCTAGTGTTTTTGTAGAGTTGGTTTTATTTTGTAGGAATTTGCAGATTTATGACAATTCTCGAGTTTATTGAGCCACTACAAAGATATTGGAGTTTGATCGTATTTACATTATGACCAAATTATTTGTAGCTTAAGACCTAGTCAAAGAAATTTAGTTCGATGATTAAGGGCTCGATTAAGTGAGTGGGTTAAGTCCAATTTGCTACCATAGACCAAGCAAGAGGTAGGAGATTGGAGTGACCAAAGAATTAAACGGCCCAATCAAGTTTACAAATCCAAAGCAAAGAAGACCTGCTGGGCGTGGTAAATGGATGGGTCCTATCGGGCAGCAACTGACTCGATTAGATCAGGCATGTTTAAGCAGATGGGCTCGATCTCCTTGGGCCTTACTTCAGCTTTTCTTTAAGTCGATTTCCGACTTTAGTGGCCTTCAAATTCACATAGCTTTTGGGTTTTTTTCCTTATAAAAAAAGATAAGATATTAGGGGGAAGTTATGTAAGCTTTCCATTATTTTTTAGGGGCCGTTTGGTTGGGGGTATTCAACAAAGGGAATGGGAATCGACGGGAATCATTCCCTTTGTTGTTGTTTGTTAGGCCACTTTTTCATTTCCCCTTTCCCCCTTCATTCCCCCAAATCCCTCCAAGTTCATTCCCCACCCCCCAAGGTATTTCCATTCCATTCCTTGGCCACCACCACACCACCATACCACCACCCTCCTACCTACCCACATCATCGGAAAACTGCACCACCGCACCACCTCCTACCCTTCACCGCACCTCCCCCACCCTTTGGCGGCCATCCCCTCAACACCCTCAAAAAAATTCCCTAATCCCGGCCATCCCCACGTCCCACCACTCACTCGCCCCTCCCTAACCCTTCGCTGCCCCCTGAAACTACCTTCCCTCCCCGAAAAACCTTCCCCACACCCACGCATAGCCCTTGAAAATGCCACCCCCTCTCCTCGAAAATGCCACCCCGACCCTAGAAACCCTTCTTAGTCGACCACCGTGTAATTGGAGGGGTTAGGTCTGAGCGGCGAGGGGTTAGGGATAGGCGGTGAGGGGTAGGGATGGGGGTTAGGGTTCTGTCCAGCCACCACAGCCTTCGAAAACGCAGTGAGGGTGTGTGGGTGTGGTGGTGGTGAACCTAGTGATTCTCATTGTTTTTTTACAGCCAAACAACATACTTACATTTGAGGGATTTTCATTCCATTCCATTTCATTCCCTTTGTTCATTCCATTTCGTTTACCCCGTGCAAACCAAATGGCCCCTTTGTTCTTTATTTTTACGTAGCTTTTCATTAGTTTTAGTTCTAAGTTGGATTTCATGATTTATTGTTAGAAGTTGACTTCAGTTTTTTTTAGTTTCCAGTTTTTACGCAAATTTTGGTTAGTTTTCATAATTTAGCTTATTTAGTTTTCTTCGAGTTCATTAGTTTTCGTGACTGTAGTTTCATTATATTTAGGATTAATGTTTGCTTCTTTGTTTTGACTATAGTTTAATTTGATTGCTTTCATATTAGTTTTATTATTATTGTTTTAATTATGCTTAATTTAATCGCTTTACTTAGTTTAGATTTAATTATGCACGAGTAATTTAATTCTAGAGTTTTGGGGATCCATGAATAATATGAAGGGATGATTTATTATTGTTGATTGCTAAGGTTGTGGGTTAATTTCCTATTGATTGTTATAATGCTATGCAATTAGATTTGCGCAGGTTTGATGTATAAGTTACGCAATATTGATTCAAGATTCGACAGATGAGAATTAATATTAAGGCTTAGTTTCAATGGGTGGAATTAATTATGAATGGTTAAGTCAAGATTCCAGAGATGCGATTTAATACCGCTAGATTAATTTTGTGATTGTAATATGTAGCGAAAGCCCTTTATAGTTTGGTTAATTTATGCATTGATAATTGATTGTTGTCTTTCATCCCGGAATGTTATTTATTAGTGGACCTATGCTCTAGGCTTTTATTTTATTGATATTATCTTAGTATTATTTACTTAGTTTATTTAGTTCCTTAGATTAATTCACTTAAAATCATATTTGTTACTTGAAAATTTAGATTATAATAATTTATTAAGAATAAAAGAACACTGTTTTCTTGTGGATTCGACCCTACTTCCATATCTATTTAAGTTAGTGGTTTTAGGAATTACTTTTGATTAGGTGATACGACTTTACCCTGTCAGCATTTAGGCTTGTCTCCACTACAAAGTGCATTGCAGCAATTAGGTAGCTATCTTACGATTTAGCCGTCAACGCTTGTGATGAGTACATAATAATAAGCGAAAGTACTGCAAAGTTGGCATTATAAAAGTTTACCGAAGGTGTCATCAACCAATTCAGTATCAGTATTTGAGACGACCAAATGGTAATGATATGGAAAGGCTGCTACGAATTAGAGAGGAGCGTGGATTTCCAAGAATGATCGGAAGCATTGATTATATGCACTAGGAGTGGAAAATTTGTCCGACGGCATGGAAAGTACGGTATCAAGGCAGAAAAGGGTTAGCCACTCTTATACTAGAGGATGTTGCTGATCGAGGTTTGTGGATTTGGCATTCTTTCTTCGGGATGTCGGGTACTTACAACGACTTAAGCGTGCTACACCGATCTCCTGTGTTTGAGGATGTGTTGGAGGGGCGTACTCCTCATGTGAACTTTGTTGTTAATGGTCATCAATACAACAAGGGTATTGTTTGGGGGTTTTTTATGTGTCCTACGGGAAAGTTACAATTTCCTAGTATGCTCCTTCCTTCGCCTGTACCTGCACAAATAACAGAATACTCCGGCTGGGGCTGGGGTGTTCCGCCTCCGAAGATTAAGTTAATCTCTTTCTAAATGAGGAAATAAGACAATAAATGCTTCTCGATTTGAGAGCGTTTGCAAGGGGATTTGTGTTTTATTGGTTTGTGGAAAAATGATTCGATCCCCATTAATGAGGTCTGCCCTTACTATTTATAGTAGGGGAGAGCTGTACCTCAATTTAGGGTACAATGACACGTGTCGCAAAGGGATTGGGCCTTTGCTGACCGTTGCAAGCTAGACACGTGGCAAGCCTTTATAGGGCCACGTGTCTTAGGGTATTTTTACCCTAAACATCTGCCCCTCACAGGTGTGACGTGGCATGTCCACGTGTCACCTGTGACAAGTGTCAGACGCATGGGAGGAGACGGTTCGTCTTCTTCCCTCCTTTTTTCAAATTTCAAGTTTTTAGGGCAGAAGGCATCGTTTCGCCTTCTGTTCCTTTTATAAATACAAGCCACCCTCTCTCTCCTCCATACTTTGCATATTTTTCAAAAAATTTCTGAGAGCGCTCTCTGATACCGGCTGCAATATTTCCTAAGTTTTCTTGCATCCGGCATTTTCAAATCCAGCACATCCGGCGACCGGTTGGGTGCTCTTTCTCCAGTCTCTAAGGTACCGGCTGCCCTTTTCTTTTTACTTTCGGTTGACATTCTACAATTCGGGTTGCATGCCGCCTGGGGGCCTTTAACCCATATCCCATTGTTGAAGCTTCTCCCTCAGCCGGCATAGTCCCGTCTGAGGGGTCTTCAACTTAATCATTTTGCATTCTGAACACCCTCATCCGGTTAAATACCGTCTGGGGGGTCTTTGAACCTTCCTCCAATAGACTTATCCGTTAACACCGCCTGGGGTATTTATGAGTTTTTATCAAGAAAGGATTTCAAAAACCCCAACCGATTTTGAAGCCGGTTGGGTCATCATCCTTGTCTCTTTTTGGATTTTTCAAAGAAATTTGAGATTTGTTCAATGCACCCCCATCCGGCATTTTGCCGCATGAGTCCTTTTTGAGCGATCTATTTTATTACTCAAACAAGGTACAAATAGCCCTCGTCCGGTGTTTTGCTGCATGGGGGTTTTTTTAGCAGCATTTGCTTTTTCTCAAACATCATTCAAATAGCCCCCATCCGGCATCTAACCGTATGGGGGTCGTTTGAGCAGCCTTTAGCCTTTTCTCAAACATCATTCAAATAGCCCCCATCCGGCATCTAACCGTATGGGGGTCGTTTGAGCAGCCTTTAGCTTTTTCTCAAACATTCAAATTGTCCCCATCCGGCATCTAACCGTATGGGGGTTGTTTGAGCAGCATTTGCTTTTTCTCAAACATCATTCAAATAGCCCCCATCCGGCATCTAACCGTATGGGGGTTGTTTGAGCAGCCTTTTCTTTTTCTCATACAAATAGCCCCCATCCGGTATTTAACCGTATGGGGGTCGTTTGAGCAGCCTTTAGCTTTTTCTCAAACATCATTCAAATAGCCTCCATCCGGCATCTAACCGTATGGGGGTCATTTGAGCAGCCTTTAGCTTTTTCTCAAACATTCAAATTGTCCCCATCCGGCATCTAACCGTATGGGGGTTGTTTGAGCAGCATTTGCTTTTTCTCAGACATCATTCAAATAGCCCCCATCCGGCATCTAACCGTATAGGGGTTGTTTGAGCAGCCTTTGCTTTTTCTCAAATATACAAATAGCCCCCATCCGGTATTTAACCGTATGGGGGTTGATTGAGCAGCCTTTAGCTTTTTCTCAAACATCATTCAAATAGCCCCCATCCGGCATCTAACCGTATGGGGGGTCGTTTGAGCAGCCTTTAGCTTTTTCTCAAACATTCAAATTGTCCCCATCCGGCATCTAACCGTATGGGGGTTGTTTGAGCAGCATTTGCTTTTTCTCAAACATCATTCAAATAGCCCCCATCCGGCATCTAACCGTATGGGGGTTGTTTGAGCAGCCTTTGCTTTTTCTCATACAAATAGCCCCCATCCAGTATTTAGCCGTTTGGGGTACCTTTGATCAATTTGAACAATTTTTACCTCATCCGGGAATCCACCGCTTGGGGGGCTTTTGAATGAGTTTCCATTAAATATATCTGACCTACTTTTCTTTATTTCAGCTTCAAACACATTCGGAGACTTCCGCCTTTGGAGGTTTCAAGCCACCATCTTAACAAATCTCAATCTTCAAAGGTACCGCCTACATCCTATACTTGTCACTTTCTTTTATTTCCGGTTGCATAGCATTAGGATATGGACTCCACTAATGCACACACAGCACAGCCTACGACTGTGGTCAGCCGATCACCAGGAACGGCTGAGTCTAGGACTGGGATTGCCGTTTGGGGGTGCTTGGAACAACCTTCACCTACATCGAATCCGACCGTCTCTGTTCATGTGCAGGACAGAATGGCTCGGATCAGAGTGACGGCAATCGACCCTGACTACCAGTCCGACGACCCAGCCGTTGATTTGGATGACCCTATAAATTAAGAGCAAGCCAAGGAACCGGCTGAGATGGGTCTTAATAAGAGGTTCCGCAAAATTCTCCAAGTGTACCAAGTACACTGGGTGACAGTATCTTGGATAGCTCTGGTTCCAACGCTGAGGAATCCGGAGAGGAAATCGGAGAGGGATCCGGTGAAAAATCCGGAGAGGGGTCAGCTGATAATGGGGAGTCCGGCCCTGGCCCTAATGAAGAGTCTTCCAAAGAGGCGGCTCCCATTGAAGAAGAGGCCTACAAGTGGCCGACTAAGGGCGACCCAACTGATATGACCATGTCCGCCAGGGATGTGGTCACTTTGAACGCCACACTCCCTGCTTTTTTACTAAAGAAGCCGGTTGGAGAGGGATGGGAAGTGGTCGTCCCGCCTGTAGAGGCAAGCGTCGTTTGGACCGACGACGTTGATCATGCCGACAACTTCTTCGACTGCTATGAGGCGGCGTTTACAGCCGGCCTTCGGTTCCCCCGCCATCATTGCATAAAAGCCATACTGAAGGGGTATGACTTAGGTGTATGGCAGTTGACTCCTAATTCATGGGTCAACATTCTTGGATATATTGCTGCCTGCGAACTGCAGGGTGTCAAGCCAAGCTGGCAGGCGTTTGCGCACATGCATTATTTAAGCAGAGCGCCGGGTGGGTGGAATGTGTGGTACACCCTAACCACGCTTCCTGAGTACATGATGACCTTGGACAAGCCGTCCAAGAGGAGTAATTGGAAGATTAAATTTTTTGTGGTCTCTTCCCCCTCCCCCAACTTAACCGCCGGCTGCGTAGATACAATAAGCACCCGGCCTTAATGGGAAGGAAATGCGCTCTCCCTAAAGTACCGGGAAAGGCATGGGACCAAATAATGAAGAAAGGTCTCTTTCTGAAGACAACCGCCCCACTAGATGACGGGGCTGAGATCGTAGTTCCCTAATTTTGGGTACCCCATCCGGACTGGTTTAAGGATGAGGGTTTTTTGTCTCTTTGTAACTTGAGCACTATGTTCAGCAAGGATAGGTTTACTGATTTGATCAAGTCTTTCCCGGATGGGTATGCTCTGTTTGATCTCTAACCATGTTTTCTTTTCTTATTTTGCAGAAGAAGCAAAAAGAATGGTACCGCCAGAGAAGACTCCGGCTACCTCTGCCATCCTCTTAAGGAAGAAGCAGCTCGAGGAGAAGAAGGTGGCAATGGCCGCCAAAAATGCCGGGGTAGTCTTTTCTGAACCATCTTTCTGTACACATTATTTTTATTATTTTTTTTTTTCGGATGCACCTTTTACCTTGTTATAAAGGTTTTTACCGGATGCATCCTATTGTGACTTTTCAGGCTGGGAGCCAAGTCATACCTCGCTCTGTAGCGAGTATGCAAAAACGTCCTGCTGGGAGTATTCCCAAGCCAGCCGCCAAAGTGCCTAGGGTGGCGGCTCCTGCCCCGGCTGCAGGTCAGAAACAAAAAACGCCTGACAAGGACAGGCCAACAACTGCAGGGAAGAGCCTGCAATTCACTCCCCACTTTGAAATGGTGGTGGAGTTGGCAAGACCGGATGCTCGTACTCAGACGGGCTCCGGTTCATTAGCGGCTGGGGGGCTTTGACCCCACAATCCGAGAGAGGTAACACTTCTGCCTTCGATCCCCCTTGGCCGCTTGGGCATATGAGAGTAAAAACCCAAGCAAGCCAATCCGGGGATTCTTATGGACACTGATTGGATATTGGCGAGGCATATGCCCAATACCTTACAGATGATTTTATGCTTGCAGATACCACCTCCAGCCGTCCAAACTACCAGCAATATGCTAAGAGGATGGTCAAGACCATCACTCGGTCAGAGAGAGAAGCTGTGCCGGCTGTGCACATGGTCAATCTGGACCGGATCACTTCTCTCCTTGCTGAGGTACATAAACCGGATGGCCTATGTTTGAGCAATACCCTTTTTTTACTGGATGCATGTATTTTGTTTTTATTTTTCCTAACACTTTTTCCGGCTGATATTGCTGACGCTGCTGAGAGTTGATGGGCTTAGCGTCCCTCTTTGTAAGAAGCAGGAAGAGGTAAGAGACGCTCAGAAGTGCGCATCTGAGCTTATTGACGTTTGCCAATTCAATGCCATATCATATGACTTGGAAACTGAACAACGGAAGTTGCAACAGGAGGAGCTGCTGAAGAAGGCGGCTGAGGCTGGGGAGGCGGCATTGAAAAGAGTTTATGAGCTTGAGCTCCAGGTCAAAAATCTTCAAACTGACCTTAAAACCCTAGAGAATGCTGACAAGGAAAATGCCGATCTCCGGAAGGCCAACAGCCGGCTGATAACTGAACTTGCAAACAATCAGGCGGCTCATAAAAAAGAGCTGGAACAAGAACAACTCCGCCTGATTGGAGACAATGAGGCCGACTGCGAAGAACGCATGAAGCTCGCTTGGAGCCTGATCCACCCG
Organism: Chenopodium quinoa; assembly: GCF_001683475.1. NCBI lineage: Eukaryota > Viridiplantae > Streptophyta > Magnoliopsida > Caryophyllales > Amaranthaceae > Chenopodium > Chenopodium quinoa. The sequence continues at coordinate 10,605,064 of NW_018744239.1, forward strand.
GATTTCGAGTATGAATACTGGAATCTTCGATACCAGTATGCCTCTGAAGTTTACGAGGCTAAGGTGCTCGAAACTGACCCTCCTCCCGCTTTCGACGAGTGGGTTGAGCGCAACAACGTGATTCAGCCGGATGGGGCTAATCAAGATGCTCAGGCGGAGGATCAGCAAGTGGTGGAGCAGTCGACCGAAGTTCCAGTCGATGCAGTCCAGCAGCCGGAGCTTCAACGACAACAAGCTCAACAACAACAACTTCAACCATAAACAATTTTTCTATCTTCTTTTCCGGCCTGCGAGCCGAGTATCTTTGTATGTATCTTTCCCGGACGGGGGTCCGGTTAACATTTCCATATAAATATTTAATCTATTTAACCGACGCAGTCGGTTTTGCTATTCTACAATTTGCATTATGTTTTGGTTTTTTATTTATGCATTTTTACAATTTTTTACATTGTTTACTACTCATCCGGTTAATATGATCAGCCGTTCTATATATGCCGGATGAAGTAACGATACCATGTTATGGCCCTGAAATGGCTCTGTTTACTCCAACGGTAAACAGACAGTCGGATGGGTGATCATTGAATGATCTACTCCTGCCCCGGATGGTAAACAGGCAGTCGTTTCATTTGCAGCCGGATGGGTGATCAGTGGTAGATCTAACCTTGCCCCGGCTGGTACAATAAAATGGCGGATGGGTTGAAAAACCGTTTGGATGGCTTTTAAATAATACCCGGTTGCAGTAACCCACTAGGAATTTCATTTTGCCGGATGGTCCACTTTTAGGTCCTTACCGGGTGAAACCTAGATGCAATGTATCATTTCTAACGGCTGTAAATTTCTTTTAAGAAAATGTCGTTTGAGTTATTGGATCGCTAGAACAATGTACCACCCGGAAGGGCGCTGTTCTCTTCAACGATTTCACCCAGATGGGTGTCGCCGGTTGACTGCTCTTTTTGGAGCAGTGGTTTTTAACAAGTGTTCTTCCGTCTGTGATCTTGCACTAGACAGGTGCAAATACAGTTGTATGAATGGAAATTATATGCTTTCACATTTCAATACTATTTACAAAAATTTACAAAAATCCTTAGAAGTAGTACTTTTTCAAGTTATCTACATTCCAGGTACGAGGCAGCCGCATTCCGTCTGGGGTTTCCAGGCGCTATGTGCCATTTCTAACTTCTTCAAAAATCCGGTAGGGTCCTTCCCAGTTTAGGGTCAGTTTCCCTTGTTCGTTCGCCCTACCGGTTGCCTCAAGCTTTCGTAACACAAAATCTCCAACTTTGAGGGGACGTTTACGCACCCTTTTGTTGTAGGCCCTCGTCATTTGCAGACGATAGATTTCATGGCGCAAGGCGGCGTTGCCCCTTCTTTCAGGAAGAGTATCCAGAGCCAGGCGCATGGCTTCCCAATTTGCCTCTTCATCATATAACATGATTCGAAGTGTTGGCTCATATAATTCAATAGGAAGCACCGCCTCTGTGCCATATGCCTTAAGAAATGGAGTTTCTCCGGTTGACCCCTTCTCAGTAGTTCTAATAGACCAAAGAACGTGAGTTAACTCTTCTGCCCAAAGACCGCCTGCCTTTTCAATCTTTTTCTTTACGCCGCCCGAGATGAGCTTGTTAAAAGCTTCAACTTGATCGTTTGCTTGAGGACGGCCAACGGATGCAAAGTAATGGGAAATCCCTTGATCTTGTAGCCAAGTCTTCAGGACAGGCGTTTCGAACTGGGGGCCATTGTCAAAGACCATTGACATTGGTACACCGAACCGGGTGATGACATTTTTCTAGATGAAGGAGATGACATCCTTAGTTTTGATGCCCTTTAATGCCTCGGCCTCAACCCACTTGGTGAAGTAATCAACAGCCACCAAAATGTATCTTTTGCCGCCTGGGGCAGGAGTGTACGGCCCCAAAGTATCCATGCCCCATTTGGCAAAGGGAATTGGGCTGTGAATAACTGTTAAATCAGTGGCCGGCTGTCTGATCAGCCGGCCAAACTTTTGGCACTTGTCACATCTTTTTACCAGGTCTAATGCATCCGCCTCAAGGGTAGGCCAAAAGTATCCTTGCCGCTTGGTTTTTTTGGCGAGGGTCTTCCCGCCAATGTGCGATCCACAGAAGCCGGCATGCAGATCGTCCAGTATTTCCTTTCCCCTTTCTGGGGTAACACATTTGAATAGTGGCTGCAGGTAACCCTTCCGGAAGAGTTCACCTTTGTGCATTACGAAGCTTAATGCTCTTCTTTTCAGAGCAGCCGCCTCTGATGAGGCACCCGGTAGAGTGTCGTCTACCAGGTAATCCCGGATGGGGTCCATCCAAGTGGAGCTTCGATCTAGAACTCCGATGGGGTCATGTTCAATGCTTTTCTTGTCCATGACCTCCCAGAAGACTGACCTAGGCGTATCACATGTGGCGGATGATGCGAGTTTTGATAACGCATCCGCCTGATTATTCTCGGATCTGGGTACTTAACTTAGATTAAATTCATCAAATGCCCCAGCCTCCTCTTTGACCGCCTGAAGATACTTAATCATCATCGGATGGGTGGCCTCATAGTCACCGTTGTACTGACTAACGATGAGTTGAGAATCTGAACAGGCGTCAACTTTCCTTGCCCCGGCTGCCTTACACATGCGGATACCGGCTAGCAGGGCCTCGTATTCAGCTTCATTATTCAAAGCTTGAAATTTTAATCTTAGAGCATATTCGTATTTGTCCCCCTCTGGAGAATGACAAATTACGCCTGCCCCACAACCATTCAACGTAGAGCTCCCGTCTACATAAACTTTCCAAACTTGATCAGTTTTATCCGGCTGTATCGGCCTTGTCATTTCAACAATGAAGTCGGCAAACGCCTGACCCTTCACTGCCCGCCTGGGTTCGAAAGTGATCTCTAGACTTTGAATTTCCACAGCCCATTTAATCATTCTTCCGGATGACTCTAAAGTGGTCATAGGCCTTTTGAGCGGCTGGTCAGTGTAGACGGTCACCGAATGAGCCAGGAAATACGGTTTCAACCACTTGACTGCCTTGAACAATGCCAGACCGAATTTTTCAATCATGGGATATCGAAGTTCAGCATTCCGGAGGACGTGGCTTATAAAGTAGACCGGGAGCTGGTTGTCGTCTCTCTCGGCAAGGAGAACGGCACTCAAGGAATGATCTGAGACGGCCAAGTACATGTAGAGAGCCTCCTGGGGTAGGGGACTCACTAATCTTGGCAAAGAATGCAAGTGTTGCTTCAGCCTTTGAAATGTCGCCTCAGCCTCTTCACCCCATTCAAACCTCGACCTCTTTTTGATTGCTTAAAAGAAATACAGGCACTTGTCGCCTGACCGGCTGAGGAATCTCCCCAATGCGGCCAGGCAACCAGTAAGCTTTTGAGCCTCCTTGACGGTGCGAGGCGACTGCATGTCAATCACCGCCTGTACTTTGTCCGGATTGGCCTCTATGCCCTTCTGATCAATCAAAAATCCGAGAAACTTCCCAGACTCAACTCCAAAGACGCATTTTTTCGGATTTAACATGACTTTATGCTGCCTGAGGGTGGTGAAGGTTTCTCGGAGATCGGCTAGATGATTCGCCTGTATCTTTGACTTGACTATCATGTCATCGATGTACGCCTCCATATTCCTTCTAATCTGATCATAAAAGACCGAGTTCATCATTCGTTGGAAAGTGGCAGGCGCATTCTTCAACCCAAACGGCATCACCGTGTAGCAGTATAGCCCTTGATCTGTGACGAAAGCCATCTTCTCTTGGTCTTTCTTCCACAAGGGTATCTGATGGAAGCCAGAGTAGGCATCCATGAAACTCATCAGGGCATGGTCGGCTGTAGAGTCTACCAAATGATCTATCTTTGGAAGCGGGTAGCTATCTTTTGGACAAGCTCTGTTAAGATCCGTGTAGTTTACACTCATCCGCCAGGTTCCATTCGGCTTTTTCACAAGGACGACATTGGCTACCCAATCCGGGTAGTATCATTGCCGGATGAACCCAGCATCTAAGAGTTTCTTGACCTCGGTTGCTGCCGCCTAGGACCTTTCCTCGCCATGATTCCTTTTCTTTTGCCTGACCGGCTTCTTCTTAATATCCACAGCGAGTTTATGAACAACAAGATCCGGACTTACACCCGGCATCTCTTCTACTTCAAAGGCAAACACATCTTTGAACTCCTTCAGCAAAAGGAGCAAATCTGATCCCAAACTTTCAAACGCAACTGTTCCAATCTTGACGGTTCTGTCTGGTTGGCTGTCTTCAAGGACAATGTCAATTATTTCTCCAGCCGGCTGGGGGCGAAGGACGTCTGGCCTCTCCCCGGACAGTGATTGCTATTGTTTCTCCTTTACAGGCGCCAGTTGGTCCGCCTTCCTCTTTTTACCAGCTGGCTTAGTAGCCGGTAAGCTTTGATCACAGTCGTCAAGTTCAACTATTTCTTTTTCTTGACCGTCTGTGTCAAGCGTTGGTTTTATGTCCGAGAGGTAACACTCTCTCGCCATCTTTTGGTCCCCACTCAAGGAACCGACTGTGCCATCATCCCTTTCAAACTTAATCAACATTAGAGATGGGATGATGACAGCCTTTGAGATGTTAAGGGTTAGGCGGCCAATAATCAAGTTATAGGCAGTCAGTTCTCCTACAACAAGAAACTTGACAACCATGTGCTCGCCCCTTCCCTTTTCTCCGAACCGGATGGGTAGATCAATCATGCCCACCGGATGTACTACTCCTCCCCCAAAACCTACAAGAGGGTATGAGGCCGGATGCATGCTACTAGGCTTATACTTGAGTTTTTCCTAGCACCGGTAGCTTATGAGGTCGGATGAGCTCCCGGTATCAATCAAGATCCGGCCAACTCTTTGATTGGCGATTTTGCACTCGATGACTATTGGGTCATCATGAGGCCGCCTGACCTCCCCTCTATCTTTCTCGGAGATGTTAACCTCCGGAAATGAATATTCAGACGAATGGCCCTCATCCACTGAGTTGACCAGTTTCCGAATGTTATCTTTTGTGCCCCGAATGGTAGGCCCACCTCCCGCAAATCCACCGGCTATGGTCAGGATGGTTTCCTCATCCGTATCCGATTGAGTAGCCGGCTTCTTTGGGGGTGGTCCTTTTACTTGTTTGGGAGCACCCTTTGACTTGGAAAGGTATGATTTGAGAGCCCCCTCATCAGCCAGCCGGTCAAAGAGCCGCCTGAGGCTAAAGCAACCATCAGTGTCATGGCCAATTTTCTCATGAAAAAGGCAATATTTACTCTTAACCGGGGCGCTTAAGGGACTTTTCATAGGAGCCGGTTTTTCAAGACTCAACCGGTCCTTTACTTCGTTGAGAATGGAGGCAAAATCCTTGTTGAACTCGTACTTTGGCACATACGGATCCAACCTCTTTCTTTTCTGGAAGGGTTGTCCAGATGAGTCTGCTGCCCATACCCCCTTTCTCTTGTCTTCCATTTTGGTCGACTGGGTAGGCCGATTCTCTTTTTTATTGGATCTTTTGTAATCCGTTGGAAGTTTCACAGCACACAATTCCATTGCCTGAATGTAGGCCTCCGCCTTCATGAGCGCCTCGTGAAGAGTAGAGACCCTTTTCCTAACCAAGTCAAACTTAAAAGTTGATCCATCTTTTAAGCCTTTAAAGAAATCAGTATAGGCAACGTCATCAGACAATCCATGGATTTGGATACTCATCAGGTTAAACCGCCTGACATATGACCGGAGCCCCTCTTTATCTCCCTGCTGGATTGCCCCTAGATCAAGGCTTGTTTTCTTGGCAGGGATGTTCATAGAAAAGTTGGACGTAAACCAGTAGGCCAAGGTCCTGAAATTATTGATGCATTCGGCTGGGAGGTTACCAAACCAACGTTGAGCAATCCCTTTCAACGTTGCCGGGAAGCACCTACACCATGAGGCGTCATCCAAACCCTGCAAATACATCAGGTTGGTGTATGCCATGAGGTGATCCTCCGGGTTGGTGGTACCGTCATAGGCACCTACCAGCACGTTTTTTATCTTAGCCGGCTGGGTCATCTCGGTGATTTCCCTGGAAAACGCCGTTGGCTGTTCCCCAAGGTTGAGCAGCCGGAGCTGCTAGTCCATAGGCTGGAGAGGCGGCTGCTGCTGCCCCCCGAAAAGACCCGGCTGGGCATAGGGAGATCCAAAAGGCGCGTACAGTGTTCCATGCAATGCCGGTTGGATCATATGAGGGTCGGATCGAGCGGAAACCTCGCTCGTCCGGCTGTCATTGTTTGTTCTCGAGTGCCTCCCTGATGTGGCATTGAAGCTGTCTCGAAAGGTTGACGTTGATGCTGACTCGGAGCGTTGCTGAGTCTTTTTATCCTGAATGAGCGTCCGGGCATCAGAATAGACTTTCTTGGTTCCATCCGGCTGAATGTGCCGGACGGGCTTTCTGACTCCATCTATGGGAGTGTGCATCTTTGAGAAATCAAAGGGCCTAGCCAGCATATTTGACTTCGGATGCGGGGCAGATGCTCTACCCTTTACTGTTTTGGCCGTCTTTTTCCCAAGACGCCTTTCTTCCGCCTGACCTTTACAGGGGCCGGCTGTATTATCCAGAAGGCCTTTGATCTCTCCTTTGAAGCTCATCATCATGTTCATGAGTTCATCTCTGGAGACTGGGGTGGCTCCCTCTGAAGTAGGAGTCAACCCAAGCGGTCCCCTGGTAGGATGATTTGGGCCTGCCTGCTGCTCTACTCGTTCCCTCTTGTCTTTGGAACGAGTATGCTTGGTTCTGAAGGAACCATCGGCTGCTGTGTAGGTTTCAATCTCATGATTGTCAGCTGTGTCTTGGTCCGAGTGGACCTCAGCCTCACCAGCAGGTTGACTACTTTTACCCGGCTGTACCGGTTCTGAATTCATCTAGAAAGTACTCTCCCCACAGACGGCGCCAGATGTTTTGGGGTTTTTTATGTGTCCTACGGGAGAGTTACAATTTCCTAGTATGCTCCTTCCTTCGCCTGTACCTGCACAAATAACAGAATACTCCGGCTGGGGCTGGGGTGTTCCGCCTCCGAAGATTAAGTTAGTCTCTTTCTAAATGAGGAAATAAGACAATAAATGCTTCTCGATTTGAGAGCGTTTGCGAGGGGATTTGTGTTTTGTTGGTTTGTGGAAAAATGATTCAATCCCCATTAATGAGGTCTGCCCTTACTATTTATAGTAGGGGAGAGCTGTACCTCAATTTAGGGTACAGTAACACGTGTCGCAAAGGGATTGGGCCTTTGCTGACCGTTGCAAGCTAGACACGTGGCAAGCCTTTATAGGGCCACGTGTCTTTGGGTATTTTTACCCTAAACAGGTATTACCTAACTGACGGTATTTATCCCAAGTGGGCTACTTTTGTGAAGTCTATCACTAGTCTGCAAACTCAGAAACATAAATTGTTTGCACAACATCAAGAAGCAGCGAGGAAAGATGTTGAGTGAGCTTTTGGAGCTCTACAATCTCGGTTCTCTAATTCAAAAATCGTCTCTTGCTTGGGATGTTCAAATACTTCACAAGATTATGTTATTGTGCATCATATTGCACAACATGATCGTTGAATATGAGCGAAATACGTATTTGAACAACTCCAACACGTTTCACTTCATTGACAGCCAAAGTGGTTCCAACGAGGATGCTTTCGAGAATTGTAATGAGCGTGTGGTAGACATCAACATATACTTGCAACGAAGAACAGAGATTAAAGATCAACAAGCTCACTTGCAATTAAAACACGATTTGGTTGAACACATTTGGAGGAAATTCAGGCATAACGAGAACAATAACAATTAGATTTCAATTCTATTAACGGTTAAGTATGTGTTATGTCTGATACACTTAGGTGGTTTTTTTTTTATCAAATTTGCAATTAATAAAAATATTTGTATCCTGCATTTAAATTAACGAATTAATTAATAACGCTAATTATGATAGTTTTAGCTAATTTTGCACGCAAATAACGCTAATCGTAATTATCTAATACTAAGCGTAACTAATTCTGGTAATAATAACGGTAATAATAATCAATTACATATCACATGATTAATATATTGTAAATTATGTGTGTATTTTAATTTTTAGTAAAAGATAAATTGAGGTGGGGTAGGTGAGGATTTTTTTCCAAAGTAAGCTTAATTACAAAACTATTTTTTAAAGTAGACTCGTGGCCAAACTATTTACCAAACTAAGCTTCCAGAGTAAAATGTTGTCTCGGACAGCATTTTATACCTTGGTTTTTTTAAAAAAAAAAAAATATTAATGTGTAAAACGTTGTCCCAGACAGCGTTTTACATGTTGACTTTTTTTTTTTTTATAATTTTCGTGATTTTTGATTTTTACCATTTAATAAAAAAATTCAAATACACTAAAACGCTGTCCCAGACAGAGGTTTATGTACTGGATGTTGGGGAAAAATTCAGTACATAAAACGTTGTCTGGGACAGCGTTTTATGTACAATTTTTTTTTTTTGTACATAAAACGCTGTCTGGGATAGTGTTTTTTCTGCTGGACTGCAGCAGCCAGCAGCCTCCTCACTCTAAATTCAGCACCCAACCCACCACCCTTAGCCATCATTCAGACACCACCCTCCAACACCACCCCCACCACCAACCCCAACCTCCCCACCACCATCGACCACCACCAACCACCACCTCCCGCCACTTTCGCCCACCCTTAGCCACTTCAAACCACTCCAACCACCCCCAACATCACTACAACCACCATGAACCACCACATTAACCACGACCGGCCATCGCTTCTACCCTATTTCTCATTATGGAGCCTAAATGTTTTGTGTTTGATATATATCGGCCTAAAATGATCTATTTTGACTGACATAAGTCTGATTTGGACAAATAAGGAAATTAAACTTCAAACCACACACAGATTCATTCAAAAAACATTTATCTTATTAATAATGTAAATGTTATATACATCAAACTAGAAAATCCGATTACAGCAAATAAATCAGATAATACTATCCTGACTCATTTATTCGTGGTAACGGTTCTCTATCCTGTTTGTCTTCCCTCCGTCTAACACGACACCGCCTGTAATGAGTAATGGTGGTAAATGGGTCTAGGGGCGGTGGCTGAGTCTGCTGGCTGGACGATGGGTCCTCCGGGGTAGGGGTGGGTGCAGAAGTGTGGATGATGTAATCCTCTACGACTCTAGGTGACGTAGGATCACCTCCATTGCTACTCTGGCCAAACTCGAACTGTGAATGGACAGAGTGGCCTCCATGACCGTCCAGCGGTTGGACGAGATAGCCGTGACCATATCTCTGTAAGGTAGCCACGCCCATATCTCGCACCCGCTCGACCTGGGCTCTGGTGGGTCCATCTAGTAGGACGTCTGATAGTGCATCAACCACCGCCACCATATCCACCGCCTGCAGTAATCATCGACCAATCAATTGTATGATATAGAAATTTAAAAATTTTATGAAAATAAGTAAATTAAATAAACTCACATATCCGCTAATGACGTCAAAGGTTGGATGGTGTTTGTGGATGGTGGCGTGTAGCTGGGGTTGATGAAACGCTGTGTAATCCGCCTGTACTAGACCATGTATGGATTGTGATCCATAATGCCCTGGAACGAATCACCGGCGACAACGAACTCCAACCATCGCTGCCATAGGTCAATGTAACTCACATGCTCCAATGACCAGTTTGTCTCCCCCTTTTCCACGACAGTCAATGCCGTGCAGGCGGATACTAGTGTCACACTGCTGGGGGACAGGCTGGCATAGTCCAAACAGTCGCATGACTCGGTCGGGTAGGTGACTCTCCACAACCTCGAAACAGATCAGGGGGGTCTTGGCACGCCACTCTGCCTAATGATCCAGCAGATGTGCAGGCATGACATCTACTAAGTCAGCTACATACGGATCCCATGTTATCTGCAATAACACATCAAAAGTAATATCGTAAATAGGTTAGTGCACAGACAGTAAACATATTAAATAAATGTTTACAAATTCCTTTTAAGTTACCACCTGATCCTCGGTAGTACGGAAGACCCCTCGCCGTATGCGCATGTGTTAGAGGGACCACCTACCTAATACCAAAAAATGTTTTAGTTCGTCAACCAGCAAAATAAAATCGAATGAGGTCTAAAATAATGACAATTGTTACAAACCTGCAACCGTATGCCTCGTCGTAGGGAGCGGTGGAGCAACATACGCCTGGTACTGCTGGTCTTGCTGCCCCTGACGATGTACAGCAAGCCTACCTGGTCTGCCTACATGGATGTGCTCCCAATCCCATAACTGTAATACAAAAATACAAAACTAGGTTAAGTATAAACTACGTAAGTAATTGCCAAACTAGATTGTCAATAATTTGGTGGGTTACTTGAAGCACAATCAAAGGACCTCCGATTTCGCCAAAACCATGGTGGGATGCTCTACACAGCTGGCGATACAACGTCGTCAAACAGGCACTACCCCAGCTGTAGCCACGGATATGCATGATCTCGGTTGTGGTCTAAACAGTTGTAGGTAAATAAGCTGCAGATGGCTCCCGCTCTTGTTGCCGAACAACACGCCCGAGATGAGCAGGAACAAGTATGCTCGAGCATGTCTCTGAACCGTGGCGTCATCAGTGTCCGTAGGCAGCACACGAAAAGTCTCGCATATCCAGCCAGTCCTCAACCCGGAGCCCCTGATATCGTCGGGACCTGGAACCCCAAGAACCCGAGTTACCAAACCACCGGGATCGACTAACGCGAGTATTGTCACCGCAGTCCCGTGTATAGGAAGATGCGTGAGTATCGCCACGTCTCGCAACGTAACGATCACCTCCCCAACAGGTAGATGGCAGGAGTGCGTCTCTTGTCTCCATCTCACCACGAGCGCAGTGACAAGCGCTCGATCGATCTCTCTGAACGCCATCCGATGAATACCACCCAAGCTAGCCAACTCAACGTACGGGATAACGCGTGAATCGATAACCCAGTCACCCATAACCCTGGTAGTGTAGTGCATGCAAAACAGCATCCTCGCTGTATCAACCTGATAAATAATCGTACAACCATAAATAATATTAGATACTATATCAATTTAACATGCATACAAGTACATGAATTGACGGATGAAATATTACCGACTGATCCCATATGGCAACGCTCCGATGTTTGTTCTGTAGTATCAGGACAGAAGGTCAACAGATCCGGGTGTCCTATCTTGTCCGTCCATGATATCTAATCATTAACAATGTTATATACCAATTATCAACATAATTACTAGATTAGCAATTAAACACAAGCAGCAATTAGGGACTGACGAATTAAAGGCAACGACAAACGGAAAATTTCAAGTGTCAAACTTCAAAATAGAAATGTTCCAAATGTTACGAATTCAAATACAAAATCAATCTAGTATTCTACTACAACATTCTTGCAAATAAAAACTTAGGTCCCGGTCGATCTAGATGGACACGTTCTTTGGTTGTGACCCTGTTGGTGACAGCGGCTGCATTTTCTCGGGGGGCGGTTAGTCTCATCCATTTCATTGCGTATGCGCTTTGACTTAGGCCGACCTTGTCCTCGTACCATGCTGCCGTCCGGAGTGAGTTTAGGGTCGCCGTACTCTGTCCAGGTCGTCTCATAGGGGATAGGCCAGAACTGTGGTGCATAGGTGTTTGTATAGGCCTTCGATTGTAGCACACTGTCCACCCATGGCTGCTCTGATAGTGAATACTTCGCACAAACTGCTAGAACATGAGAACATGGGAGGTGGAATATCCGTGGATTGTTGCATGTACACATTCTCAACTGAAAGTTAACAGTATGTTTATGACCTCCTTTTCTACCAAGTCGCTCTCCCCTTTCTGATGTAACTTGATATATATGCAGTTGGCGGTTATATGCATCCAATCTGTGATATCTTGCTTTTGCGGTGTTCTTCTCTAGAATGGCAGTGACCTTGGGGGGGTATGCAAGTCCTTGTTCAGACCTAGCCTCAGAAGATTCCCTTCTTAAAGTGAAATACCTGTTAACTCTATGGAACGTTAACTCGACAAGGGACATGATCGGTAGAAACCGAGCTCCCTTCAACACATTGTTAAATGTTTCAGAGAAGTTTGTAGTACATATCCCATATCTGCGACCAGCGTCGTGAAACAAAGACCACATAGGAAACGATACTTGGACAATATACTCTATGGCCTTAGTACATGCCTGACTGATCGATCACAAATCAGCTTGTAGTTTTCTTTCTTGCCTTTGGTACGCAGCAGCCTTGAACATATTAGCTTGCAGCTTTCTCCTTGGCATACCATGCTCTTTGATACGGAACATTGAAATGAAATTGCTTGGAGATGAGATCCTGTATGAATTCAACTTTCAAGGATGGATCTTTTTGCACAAAGGACTTCACATACTCAGATATTATGGACGAATCCAAGTGTGGGTGATCAGTAGATAGTACTTCAGTGACACAGTTATCCTAGTGCGGGCCTTTTTATGTGACTAGGGTAAAGCCATGCGAGTGCTCACTTGTTTTAGTACCCCGTAGCGACCAACCACATTTCTTCTTACACCACAGATGAAGGACATTCTCAGTCAAGGTCAGTGTGGTGTAGAATTGATTCCCCTGTATAGAATACATCTTCACCATTTCTTGAAGCTTTTTATTACTTTCAAAAAACATGCCCTTCTCAAATTCTCCCTCGAGAACAAACGATGTATGGCTACCCAATTCGGCCCAACACTGATCAACTTCATAGTTCTCGTTTATCTAACTGAACCAAGGTATGGGAGTTCTAACCATGGCCTCACCAACTTCCATGTGTGCGGGTTCAACATCCATGTTGTCAAGTCCATCTTCCTCCTCTCCGCTCTCAACCTCATTATTTATTTCCGCATACACATCATACACAGACAATTCGTTATTCACAATATTTCAAGATTTTCAAGATGATTTACCATAGGTTGAGATAGTGATGCTTGGACATCATCTTGCATAGGTGAATAACTATGCAATTGCATCGGTGAAGGTATGACGGTGTTTGATGTCGAAGGACCAGGTTGGCCGGACATTGCCACAGATGCCCCCCCAAGTACATGTGAAGCTATATGAAAACTCAACGGCATGTGAAATTTATCGTCGTGCAACATTCTACTGAAAGATCCCATCCCATATTCATTTGATGGAATGTTGTGTGAAGGCATTCGCAAGGATTCTGTGTTGTAACCGGAAATATATGTAGCTTGTTGTTCAGGCCGAGTACTTTGTTGGGTACATATAGGCACCATTTCTACATATATCTCAGTGGGAACACCCTTCATTGCAACGACGCTCCTCAAAGCTTTCAAATGTTTATCTGTAGAAACATGTAACACTTGAACCCCATTGAAAGTTTCAAACCTCATTTTAATGTTTAGTTGAACATTCATTGGGTTTGAACCAATATTACTATGAACCTCGTTCATCAAATCATTAAAAGTCATGTCCGGTTCAAGTGTTAGTGGTTCCATATTTCCTCCATTATACACGACATTTGGTCCAACAAACAAAATTTCACCTCCCCACCGGCATAACAAAACTACATTTTGTGCAGCTATATTCTACATAACAACCAAAACACATTTTACTTAAAGGCACTAAATCATCATAATTAAACAACAATGTAGACATACTTTTCAAATCACAACAACTTAGAAGCACTAAATCACTATAATCAAACAACAATGTAGACATACTTTTCAAATTACAACAACTTAGAAGCACTAAGTCACCATTATTAAACAACAATGTAAGCTATCACAATTACTCAAAAACTTACAATTATCAACCATTATCAACAATTATCAACATTATCAACGATTATCTACGCTAACAATTCAACATTTTCAACAATTATCTACACTAACAATTCAACAATTATCAACACTAACAATTCAACATTTATCTACACTAACAATTCAACAATTATCAACACTAACAATTCAACATTATCAACACTAACAATTTAACATTATCAACACTAACATTCACAAAAAATATCAACAATTATCAAAAAAACCTAGATTTTAAAAACCAAAGAGAGAGGGGGCAAGTACCAAATTCGACAAGAAGTGAAGTTAGGGCGTCTGGGCTGTCGGCGGGCGGTCTTCGGAGGGAGACGGCGGTCGGGGGGAATTTCAGTTGAGTCACAAAGAGAGTGAGTGAGAAAAAGATTGAGTGAGAGAATTGATAAGTCTATTTTATATATATTTTTATTCCCCGTCCCACGGTCATATTTGTGCTTATTTGAGCTATATGGAGCTATTTTTATTACTAATATACGTTTTCTAGTGTTTTTGTAGAGTTGGTTTTATTTTGTAGGAATTTGCAGAATTATGATAATTCCCGAGCTTATAAAGCCACTACAAAAATATTAGAGTCTGATCGTATTTCATGACCGTATATTTAAAGCCCAAGACCGAGCTAAAGGAATTTAGTCCGGTGATTAAGGGCTTGATTAATAAAGAAGTCTAACTTTTACAAGCTAGTACATGAATCATTCAAGATAAGAATTTGGACTCAAGTTAACAAGGTTCAAGTGCAAAGCCCAATTCTTGTGAAAGAAGTCCAGCTCGCTGCTAGTTTGACCGGGCCCGATCAATCAGCCCAATGCCCGATCGGGCGAATGTCTTGCGAGTTTGCTGTTGACTTATAATGTCGGTTTTAATTTCCTTTAGAGTTCTATTCTTAGTGGGATTTGCAAAAAAGCCCATTAGCTTGGCTATTTAAGGGGGTAGTACGTAGGTAGTTAGAGTTTTCTTTTCTTTTAGCTTTAGTTTTATTTTCTTTTAGTTTTAGTTTAGGTTTTGTTTCCTTTTCTTTTTTTTCTTATCAAGTTTATTATTATTACTTAGTTTTAATATTCTTTTCTTTGTTTTCTCTTTGGTTTAATTATTTTCATATTAATTTATAATTATTGTTTTAATCATGCTTCCTTTATACGCTTTGCTTAGTTTAGATTTAAATATATGTGAGTAGTTTTATTTCTAGGGTTTGTGGGGATCCATGAATAATACGAAGGGGTAAACTATTATATTTATTATTGATGATTGGTTAATTTCCTATTGATTGATTTAATGTTATGCAATTAGATTAGGCCTGGTTTAATTGTATGAGTTATGCAATATTGATTCGAGATTCGACAGATGAGAATTGATGTTTAGGCTTAGTTTCAATAGGAATGTTAATCTATTAATGGTTAGGTCGAGATTCGAGAGATGAGATTTAATACCAGTAGATTAATTATGTGACTATAATACGTAGCGACAGCCCTTTAAAATCTAGTTAATTTATGCATTGATAATTGATCGTATGTTTTACCCTGAAGTATTATTTATTGGTGAACCTATACCCTAGAGCTTTTTATTATTGATTATTCCCTTAGTTAATTTACTTAGTTGATTATTAGATTCATTTATACAAATACAAATTGGTTACTTGATAATTTAGATTATAATAATTAATTAGGAGTAAAAGAACATTGTTTCCCTGTGGATTCGACCCTACTTCCCTATCTACTTTAGTTAGAGGACTTAGGAATTACTTTTAATTAGGTGATACGACTTAGATCCTGTCAAGAATTGAAGTGAGGGAATTTGAGTGAGAGAGAGAGAAGCTGGCCCTGATTTGTATCAGCGACTAGAAACGCTAAAAACGCTGCCTCAGTCAGAAATTACAAAATTAATAAAAAAAAACAGCGTTTTACAAGTTAAATTTTTATTTAAAAAAACCAGGTATAAAACGTTGTCAGAGACAGCGTTTTACCCTAGGAGCTTAGTTTGGTAAATAGTTTGGCCACGAGTCTAGCATAAAACATTGTTTTGTAATTAAGCTTACTTTGGAAAAAAAACCGATAGGTGAATAGTAACATAAACAATTTTTTTTTTTGGTTCATGGTTAAGAGGAGGATGTTAGAAATACTCTGTATTTGTTTGGTTAATGTATATGAGAGAGAAAGTATTTTTTTTTTTGTGAATAGTAACTTGAATATTTTTTTTTTTTCATGAATAAGGCCCTGTTCACTTCACCTTAATTTTTCTGAACTGAAATTATTTTTGCCGAATTTAAATTATTTTTACTGAACTGAAATTATTTTTTCACTGATTTTCTATTGTATTTTCTTTTTAAAGTAATGAATTGAAATTATTTTCATTAAACTGAAATTATTATTCTTTAATACGAAGTATTATTTTTTAAAGGTGAAGTGAATCGGGCCTAAAGATGCTCTTAGGTCTCATAAATTCAATAATTAGACTATCGTGTAAAAACCCGACCCATTTATATATTTTTAGCGGATTTGACCCATTTATAACCCTATAAAGACGATTGTACTTTCAACATCGCACCTGACGTTCTCCATTGAAGTACTTGTATCCTCCATTGAAGCAGCTTCTGAGGTAAGTTGTTGTTTCTTTTTGTAATCACTATATCAATTTCACAATCTAGGGTTTATCTTTCATCTACTTCAATTGTCGGTTCGAAAATCTCAAGTATTGGTTCTAAATACTAAGATTTTGAAAACAAAATTATTATAAAATTATGAGATAATTGAATCAAATTTGGTTGCTTATGTATTGCACAATCCGAATTCAACGGTGAAATTAGACCTCTGAGTTTAATTTGGTTTTTTGTCCGCAGAAAACCTTCAACGCACCCTCAACCATGCCTACTGTTGGTGTTGGTAGAGACCGCCTTTTCTCAGCTCTTCGCCAATCCTATGGTTAACTGGCTCACCTTTTAATTTCTTCCTTACCTGAAATTAATAATGTCGATTATTTTGCAACTATTTCAACTTTTGATTTTTGATTTTTTTTGTTTAATGCAAATTTCAGAAGATAAAGATTTTGAAGATCTGTGCTTTAGGTTTGGCATAGAGCTTGATGATATAGTAAGTTATAATTCATTGTATAATTGCTGAATTTGTTTTTTTTTTTGGGTGATTTTTAATTGTTTTATTTATTGTATACAATTGATTGATGAATTAGACAACAGAGAAAGCAATTATCCGGAAAGAAAAGCATATTGTAGATGAAGGGCCGACCGAGGATGAAGAAATCATCTACAAAATTGATGTGCCTGCTAATAGGTTTGTTAATCAAGTTGCTTAATTGACATTCAGCTTTACTAAATTATCTGTATAATTTTTGATTTTTTTTTTGCTAGAAATTAAGGGTCATTTGAACATACAATGTATAATTACATGTAGGTATGATTTGCTTTGCCTTGAGGGTCTTGCGCAGGCCCTTTTGGTTTTCGAAGAGCGTGAAGAAATTCCAAGATACACGCTCGCTGATGTTACTCGTGAATCCATGTTGAAAATGCATGTAAAATCAAGTTTTCCAAAAAAGGATGTGCCTACGGAACCCGAGGTATTAGTTTATGAAGTTATTTGTTTTATTTACCGGTCTAATTGACATGAGTTTATCTGTATGATGGATTTTATTTATTTTGTTTTCATTTGCAGTTATCAATCCGGCCTTTTGTTGTTTGTGCTGTTCTAAGAGGTATTACCTTTGACGAAGCAAGATACAACAGCTTCATTGATCTTCAAGACAGGCTACATCAGAACATATGCCGGTAATTAAAGTGTCCTTGATTTTTGTTTGCTATAGACCTTTTATGGCTATGTTATGTGCATACTTTTAGAGTGCTTTTATGGTAGCACTGCTGAAGAGACAATATGCAAACAAAAGGAAATTGGAAAAAAACGGATATGTCCATTAGCCCATCCAATTGACTTTTGAAAAACATGACTAATTAGTACTGACTATGTGATGTAATCGATAGAAAGTAATTTCAACTATAAAGAAAGGCTTTTTGGTGAGGATTTGAAAATTTTGTGTTGTTTGTGAATTTCTTACTTCATTATATTGATGAAGATATGTTATTAACTTTATCCAGGATTGATTTGTGAATTTGTAAGGTCTATTTTATTCATTGCTCCTGTATAAACATGGGTAAATCTGAGTATACCATCTCTAACTTTAGCATTAGAGGCTTCAGAGCCTTCTAACTCCATACCCTTTGGTTATTTTCTGTTTGACTCTTCATTTTGCTATTGCTTTTAGATCTGATGGCTTTTACTTGATAAAATTGAAGAGTTGCACATCGAATGTCTTCATTGCTTTGCCATGTGGCAGGGCTTGCCCACTCTTCACATGAGATAATCGTATAAGCCTTCACATTTATAAAAGGCTTAAAGCACAACCTTGGAGGGTGGTAAAGAGAGGGGACTCGAAATACTTGAACCCATGACTCCATTGTTTGAAGTTTGAATAATTTAATAATAATGTCATAATAATTTGTCATTAGTAAATACTCTTTTAAGTATACAATTTGATGAATCGCTTGAATCAAAGCTTGTGATTAATCACTGTATTATCACAGTCTCTATAAACAAATATGAATATTAAGCAATCCTAAAATTCAAGATCATATCAACAGCTGAATAGGGATTCAATATAAATCACTGTCTTGAACAATAGTAGGTGTCAATGATACTATTAACATAATGTTACTATTTACTAATTTAAGTACCAAATATAAATCACATGCAAATCATGTTATTTCTTAGGATATTTTAAACTTGTGTGTATTCTGGATCTGTAACAACCGAAAGATGAAAGTGAATATGAGGTACACTTACAATGTGGATCTCTTTTGATGTCCATTTAGTCAACTAGATTTACTTTTGAAAGCCAATCTATTAGTTGTAAAGTTACATTTTGTGAATTGCCAGAGATCTTATAAGTTGAAGCTAGTATGGGCACATTTTAAAGTGGAAGTATCAGGTTGAAGATGACTTTTAACTGTTAAATTCAGAAGTCTAGCATATATCTATTTGGAAATACTAATGGGATTGATAGGCGTTTATTGTGAGGCAGGTTGTTGATTGTTGTAGAACGATTATTTTAAAAACCTAGAAAAAAACATTGAAATGACTGACATTTTGACTTGCTGTGTTAATAGTTGTATTTTTATTAATATAGTGGATAACTATGATAGTGCAATATGTTATTAATGCCAAAGAATGTTCTCTTATTGAAAAACATGGAGGGCTCATATCTATATTCTTTTGACAGTCGAAGAACCTTGGTGGCTATTGGGACTCATGACTTGGATACTATTCAAGGCCCTTTCTCCTATGAGGTATAAAATAGTGTTTCCTCAACTAATTTCCTAATGCGTTAGGTGTAGCTTTGTTTAAATATTTTATCATCTAATTTTTTGTTAAATTGTGTTCTTTGAATTTGCTTATATATTTATGCCTTAACGTAACAAGTCTGATAACAACATTATCCCATTATTATGATTTCAATATTATTTTGTTTAAAGTTTATAGCACAAAAGGTCTTTGCTTGGATTATAGTAGCTGCAACATTTTTGGTGATCTTAGGTAGTTCTTTTGGAAATTCAATAGTAAATTCTAGAGTAAAATTATAAGTTGGGTTCTAGAAGGTGGTAGGAGACATGGTTGCTACTAATTATTCGTGTTATACTTCCAAGACTTGAAATTTATCCAAAACTAGCTAGCATGATTTTGACAAGAATTGAAAGCTCGATTTGAAACTTAAATGACTTATAATATTATTTTTCCAACATAAACTACTTCCTTAATTTCAATTTATTTGCTCCGTAGCTTCTCTTTGACATTTCAAGGTCAAATTTATGAACTTTATCTTTTATCACTGCTTTATTGAAGGAAAAAGCATTGTGTTGAATTTGTTGAAAATTTTTAGGCCCTATTAAGTTCGTTTAAGTTTAAATATAATTATTATATTCTCTTCGATCTTTTTTGTTCTACTCACTTTCCATTTTAAGTCGTTTTTTCTTATAATTTTTTTTTAAATGTTCTGCTCACTTTGCTTTATTCTATTTTTGACAAACCCCTTTTACCATCTTACCTCTCTTCCTCTTACTTTATTCACCCCCCTTTTCTTTTTATACAAACCCACCTTTTACATTCTCTCTTTTACTTTATCTCACACCCACTCACACTTTGTAAAACTTATTGGAAATACAAGTTATCATGCAAGTTATATAAGTATAGGAAAGATCTGCTGCATAGGGAAACTTAAAGGTGCCACAACATGGAAGAAGTTAATGTTTCTTAATTTTAACTTTATCACTTCCGTGCCCCACACAATTTAATTTACCTAGTTGTCTCTTATATTTCACCTTAGATCAATGTATAAAAAAGTTCAAGGCACAGTGAGGTGATAAAGGTTGTTCTGCTGCGCAATGCGCGTCTCTTTGAAGTGAGGCACACAATATAAAACAATTTAAAAAAATTTGTGAAGGTGGGCTTGAAGTGTTCCTCAAGCACCTCAGGTGCACCTCTTAAAGCACTTTACCCTAATCTCCCAGCGCCTCAGCGCTTAAGGCGTGCCTTTTTGTACATTGCATGGGATAGTAAAGAAGAAGAACAACATGTCTGCCACAAAAACAAGTGATGTTAGATTAGAGAAGAGAAAAATAAACTTGGTAGTCCTAAGGTCCTCCAGCAACTCGAGAAATCATTACCAAACAAGTTGGCTAGAGTGATGTAGATTCCTGTAAAGTATACCAAGTTTCCCTAAACAAGGGGAAGAAAATCCATAATGTCTTGAATATTTATTTTGATGTATCTCATTTTTTCCCTACCTTTTTAAAAGTATGACTAAACTCTTATGAATAGTGTAAAAACTATTATGCCCCTAAAAATGTTTATTTACATATTTACCCCTTTTAAAAATATGGCTAAACTTTTTATCCCTACCTTTTAAAAAGTTTGAATTAATTCTTATGAATAGTGTTTGGACAATTTTGTTTTCTAAAGTGTTTTTTTTTTAAACTTATTTTCCCTTATTAATTGTTTTTTTTTTCTTTGTGGAACCCATATTAATTTTAATTGCCTCATTTTTTTAACTTTTAAGAACATTGTACATTCCATATAATTTCCCTCATTAATCCTACCAACAACTCAACTAAAGTTGTGACATAAAGCTAAATCGAAAGAGCTTTCGAACATGACTAGCTATGGCGCGCGCATCGCGCCATTAGCTACCCTAATTTATTTTAAATCTTGTTTAGAAAGTGTCTAATTCATTTTCTACCTCCCATATCCCGTGTCAAGTCGTGTCAATGGCTGGTTCAATGAAGAGTCTAAGCATCAACGGTAGTCCATTTGGAGATAGTTGCTTCATTATGAGGGCTTATGGGCCACTTTTCTATTTAATATATCCTGATAAGTTCTCAAAGAATAGATTGGCGGTGTGGGGAAAGAAAACTTTCATGGACTAAAGGTGCTGTTTGGTAGTGATGCATGTCTTAAATGATAGTAAGTGTTGATAAGTCTCCATTGTTCGGTTAAGCCGTTTCGTAACGGACTTTCAATTTCAGTATGGCATTTTTCAGAACCCCACAATCTCATCTGAATTAAACGTTCCAACCCCAATCACCCCACGTTGAATGTTACATCCCTTGTTTCACTCAAAAGCTACTTGGTATTCAGTGCTGTAGTGAAAGATTCCACGTCTTCCCTAAAATAGCTAGCTTTAAGCCTCTAATAGTTTACTTAACTATCCTATTAGCTTACACCTTCTATATATTACTCAAAAGAATTTGATTATCGTGCCATCCACAACACGGTCCGCGATCAACACATTATGTCTATTGTCACGACATTGTTGTGCGCCTCAAGGGGTGTGTTTTAAGCTGCTTCTTGGTGTGCCCGCGTGCCTTTGCTGCGCTTCATCAAAATCGCCTCGCCTAGACTACAAAAAGCACATAACCCCTAATGCCTTGCGCCTCAGCGTGCCTTTTCCAACACTGGACACCAGATTGTATCTTTTTATAATTTTTATTCATGTGTTTACTCTTTGTATCTTTGAGTTGATATGGTTAGAATATCATAACATTTTTCATGGGCCTATCTTAACATTTTTCTTGGGCCTGAGCTAATTATATAAGGCCCCTATTTGAAAGAAATAAACTGCCAATATAAAAAAAAATTGCAATAACCTTTTCCAAAAAAAATAAAAAAAGTTGAAGATGTGAAAATAAAATGTACAAAATTTTTATGGCTATATAAAGAACTTGTAACTAAATTTGAACATCAAAGTTATTTCCAATGAAAAAAACAAAATATTCCGTGATTCAAAGAGGCAAAAATAGCTTGTGTTGGGATTCAAATTCCTACCTTGTGCATGGCTTGCAAAAACAAGTACCAACTGCACTAGATTGTTACTGCTAGATAATAATCATGCAAAATTCTCTGTGTTTCATTTTTTAATACTAGGTTCTTTCTTAGTTTTGGACCTCTTTATTTTGGGGCTCTGTTTAATAGGGCACTTGGCACACCCTATTCTACGGCCCTGGTAATAGGGACTGACATGGGTTCTCATCTCTTGCAAGGTGAGTGTCTATGTTACAAAGGCTTTCCAGGATGAGCAAATGTTAAATGTGATTGGGCATGTCTCTATTTTTGTCCTCTTTTTTCTGGTTTCTACTTAGAGGACTCCTAGTCTGCTTTTGCTAACATTCCTAATCATATAAATTTTCCCTATATCTAAAGAAAATAGTTGGCTGGATTACCTTACAAGTATTGGACTTGATATTTAAGGTTGCTGTATTGGTTTATGATGATGCATCTTGTTGGCACTTGCCTTTGATGTTTCTAGATTATACTCTGTGCAAATGAGGTTATAGGATTTTTGGACTTGTGTATTTGTCACATATTCTCCTAGTGCAAGATATAATTGTTTATGTTTAGTGTATAACCATTCTACTGTAATAAGTAGTTAAATGTCAAAGTGTTTGATGTGGATACTCTTTCCATGCTTTATGGCTCTTAGCCACCCCCCTTTTCCCTTACCCTCGCCTTGCCAATAAAGTGACACGGGGAGGGAATAAGTGCACTGTGCTTTCAAACTCTTTCATTTTAAATGTCTGTCAGAATAACATGATTAAGTGGCTTTTGTTGCTTTTCTTTCAATTTAGTTCTATTTGACTTTGATTTTTATATGTTTATACTTTCCTCATTTCTTTCCTTTATGACTTAAAAAACATCAATTACACTATATGGAGGAATATTTTGAGATTAAGCTGCATTGTTTGAATATTATAGGTAAATACATATAGATGTAATAACTAGCTAGGCGAGGCAAGAAGCTAATTTATATAAAATGTTTTATCAAGGGAAGGTTGCAGCTTAGTACAAGAACTATCTATTTTTGCAAGTACTTATTATTTTTTGTCTTCTTTTAATCTTGTCACAGGCTGCTCTGCCGCCAGAAATAAAATTTGTGCCTTTGAAGCAGGTACTGGTTCAATCTACTAGTACTAAATTTTCTGTTACCTCTATGCAAGTATTCAAAATCTGAAATTATCACATATGAAACATTAGTTATGCTGAATGTGTGTTGTACTATTATTGCTATATACGAGTTTGCACTAAGAAGTTCTGTGTCTTCCGGATTATCTTGAAATTAATTTGAGATGTTTACTTCTAACAATTTTGTATATACTACGTAATTTACATTCATTGTCTTATATAGTCTTGCAAAAATTATATTTTGCCCATACATTTCCCCATTACTTTTTAGTACAAAGTTTTTATCCACCTTTGTAGAATTATGTGGTAATGGAACATCATGCATAGGATATCCACACGGGACCTTTTCAATGTGTTTGGGAACCTTAAAATAATAAACTATGAAGATATGTAGAAAGGAAGGTCCTTCACAATTCCTAATTTTTACTTGAATGAGCAACACCTGTGGAAAAGTAATTTCTTGACCTAGGAATCTGAAAATAATAATTGAGGGGGCCTCTACAAAAGTTTCGAACCACAGTAAATGTCAATTGCTAATGTTCCCTTTTTCTGTTTTGAATGTATGTTTGATTATCTATTTTTATATATTGGTTCTGAGGTGCTGATAAGTTCATATCTGTTCTCTCTCTTTTTTTTTCCTTTTTTTTTTCTTTTTTTTTTTCTTTTTCTTTTTTAAATCCATTTTACAGGTAAATGCATTCAGGGCTGATGAATTGATGGAGTTCTATAAGGTAATTATCCCTTGTTGCTTTGGTCATAGCAGAGTAAGAAGCCTAATAATCATGAGTAGCTTTACTTTATAATTTTAGAGTAATTGTTTGCTGGAGCTTCTGCTGTATTTCCTCATAAGCTCTTCAAAGAGCGTCTTTATCTGTATTTATTCTTTATTGTTTTTGACAGTCCGATTTGAAGCTGAAGAAATACCTGCATATTATAGAGAATTCTCCTGTGTTTCCGGTTATATATGACCATGACAGGTATAATCTGTGCAACCTTTTCTTCTTCAATTTCATATCTTTCTTTGTTGTAATATAGTACAGTAAAAAAAGATGAGGTGTTGTTAAAATGGTTGAGTCTTATTTATAGATTATAATTTGCTGTGCTAAAAAAGTTGCCCTTCATGACTCAATATTTTTCGTAGTTTATAAACCGTGGAAATAGTTTGCGACCCATTTACCTGAGATATCTTTTTACATCAATGATCCTGAAATTAACAGTATGTGATCTGCAGAACTGTTTTGTCTTTACCCCCGATTATAAATGGGGCACACTCAGCTATTACTTTGAAGACGAAGAATGTTTTCATTGAATGTACAGCTACTGATTTGACGAAGGCTAAGATTGTTTTGAATACTATGGTATGCAAAAAAGATTATTGTCTTGGTTTCACAACTCATTGAGATTTGGCTGATAATGGTTTTTGTTGATTCAGGTTACTATGTTCTCGGGCTACTGTGAGAAGAAGTTTGAAGTTGAACCAGTTGAAGTTATATATTCTGATGGAGAGTCATATGTTTGTCCTGACCTGTCATGCTATGATATGGAAGTGTCTCTGTCTTACATCAATGACGCAATTGGAGTATCATTAGAAGCAGACCAGGTGATGTGCACTGCCTTCTTATAAAAGATGATCTTGTTTTGTTTTTCCTCTCAAAGGTGCTGCTATGCTAGTTGTATTTGTTTCTTTGGTGTTTGAACATCCTGCTTTTTAATTGACCACGTCAATACCCAGAGAGATAATCATCTTTTGTCGTTTC
Organism: Chenopodium quinoa; assembly: GCF_001683475.1. Lineage (NCBI taxonomy): Eukaryota > Viridiplantae > Streptophyta > Magnoliopsida > Caryophyllales > Amaranthaceae > Chenopodium > Chenopodium quinoa. Next base: position 10,630,150 of record NW_018744239.1, read on the forward strand.
TTTAAGATGTTTACACTTTAACCTTGGCAGTTGTAGTTGTCATTTTGGTGCTTGAACATCGTAGTTTTCTCGTCATATAATCAAATTGGTACAAAAAATTAGGGGTTTTAACCAATTTGTATTTTAAAAAAATGAAATTCTGGTGACCATTGCCCATAGTTGAAACCTATGTTGCATAGACTCGGATTTGGGTGTCGTGTCCGACATGGTTATATTGCTATGGGAAAAATGTACTAATATGAAAATAGCTATGAAGGAAATCATAGAATATTATAAATTTAATGATTACACTAACAATATTTACCATAAGAATTCCTTAGGTTTCTTATTGTTCTTATTCTAATGTAATTATGCAATGCACTTTGTATTCTATTTTGCTCTTATGGTGAATATTTTGGTAATCAATCAAATCAATGCTAATGTGTAAAAATGACCAATATGCACAGTAACTTTTTTTAATTTTTTTTTTTTGGTACTAGTATTTTGTTTATTATTAATATAGTGTTATATGTTGTTTTTTTTAAATAAACATAGCTAATATTGTACAAGTAAATAGTCTTTCTAAAAAATATTAGTCATAGTTTAGAAATTTAATCATACAAATTTTTGATTTGTAAAGAAAGAATATCACTTTACTGATAGTTTTTGACAGAATTCTAATTCATAATCGATTACTTACTACAAAAACTATGAACCTTACCCTCCTTAAAAAAGCCTATTAGATTTTTGTACGTTCCAAAGCAAGTAAAGGCAAAATAACAACTCTACAAAATGACGCACCCACACCTCAGCCATCTTCTTTTTTCATATTTAGATCTACTTAAAGCTCATTTCTCAACCTCTTGATCTTCTCAAAAATCCATCTATACTTCCTCTGATCATCTTTATCTCATGCTCTCAGGTAATAATTCCCCATCATTTCCATTTCTATCCTTATTTAAAAAACAATTTATGAATTTTCCCTTTCAAATCTGATCGTAATTTTCATGGATATTTACATTAACTCAACATGCTACATAAAATTTGGATACTATTATTGTTTTTTATTTTATACATGCGTACAATTGTAATTCTGTTGATGGACAAAAAAACATTTTCATTATGAAAATAATTGTAGTTGTGTTTTCATAGCTGATATGTAATTGTAACTGGAATTTTCCTGTAAACTTATAATATATCATCAGTTAACTTTATTTGTTTACCCTTTCTTAAACATGGTGTGTTTTCATACTCAGCGAAAATTCTCATACTCTTACTTCAACTTTCCCCTTGTACTACCTCTATTCTTTTAAGTTCTTCTCACTTATTATTGATTCGCAATTTAAGAAATTGTTGAATAATGTGAGTAGGTGTAAGATAAAGTAAGAGAGAGAATATTATAAGGTGGGTTTGTCTAAGAAAAAGGTGAATAAAGTGAGGAAAAGTATTGAAAGGTGTAATTATTGTGGAGTTAAAGAGATAGATTGTAAAAAAAGATGTTATAAATAGAATAAATCAAAGTGAGTAGAACATAATAGAACGGGGCAAGTATTATATAAAACCCAAGGTTTTGCCAACCCAACAGGAGCAAAGGCTGCAAAGCCATTTAACTTTTCTTTATTTTCGTATTTTCTATCGTATTAGCTGTCACTTACTTGGCATGATTCTGTTCTCTAAACAAAAGAAACCTAGATAATCCTATCTCAACTAGGTTTGACAAGTAAAGGACAAGCACATCAATAAGTTTTAATTGAAGTCAAGGGAGGAACAATTGAAGGCACTTTAAGCTGTGAAATTGAATTTTAATTACTCGTTAAACACTTTCTTTTAGCCCTCCTTGAATTTGCATGACCCCCTCATTGAATTTGCATTTTAATAATCATGCTTAGCTTGATTTTTTATTTTTTATTTTTGAAAGAAGCTTGATTATTAAAAGTGTTATTTTTAACAATTTGGATGAACTTATTTATTTATTTCTTTTTAATGTAATGAATGCTGGTCTTTTGCAGTTTCCTGTTAAATATAATATGAGCTCTTTTATGAATGGAGGCAGGATGCTTATTTTATTAATTTGTGTCCCACAGGTTACTCAGTTGTTGAGAAGGATGCAATTGCATGCCAAGAAGTCTGATCCAGCTGTTAATCAATGCAATATATGTGTTTCTGTTCCTCCTACCAGAAGCGATGTTCTTCATCCTTGTGATGTGATGGAGGTGTGTAGCTAATTTTGTCTGATCAGTGTGCATTAGATTTGGGAAACAACAATAAGATTTCTCTCTTTGTTTTTAGGATGTTGCTATTGCATTTGGATACAATGAAATCCCAAAAAGAAGGCCGGCATCGATAAAGCCACTTGCATTAAATGAACTAAGTGATATGATCAGATCTGAGGTAATTATATATTTGTCTGTTGATATGCCCATGCTTGGTCGGCTTCTTGTTGTCATGTTCTGGCTGAGGAGTGATGTTTCAATCTACAGCTTTTGGTATAATACTTGCTAAGGACATGAGTTTTATCAAGATAGGTATCCATGTAGGCCTATTTTCATTTTAATATTCTCGGACCACCCAGTACATGGTATTCAAGTAAGAATATCAGAAACAATGTAGTAGCTTTGATCATGGTTGCAAACTGGAAATTGTCTGTAATTGTTTCTATGAAGATTGATATTCATGCTAACATGGTAATTAGCAAACCAATTGGATGGGGTTGGATGGTGCTTAGCTTTTAACTGCAGTTTACATGTGATAGGGGGCATAGGGCAGTGAGATTTTAACTATTTGCATTAGAAAAAATATTGACATGGAACAGAGATTGATTTGTTAGTAAACCTCAAGCATGAATTAAATAATACAATTTTGGGTGAGTTAATGCTTGCATCACTCTTGCTGTATGCATACCCAAAATTGCTCAAGGCTTTTTAAGCAATTCTAATTGTCTATGTATTCTTTCTTTCTTTATCTTAATTTGTTTTTTTTTTTAATTTTTTATAAATTTATGCTTGCTCCTTCATGAACCTACAGCTGATTCTTATTATTTCATATACTTCCTTTTTTTTTTTGGTTCCCCCAGATTGCAATGAATGGGTTCACTGAAGTTTTGACATGGATATTGTGCTCTTACAAAGAGAATTTTGCCATGTTGAATCGTAAGGATGACCGATCAACTGCAGTGATTATTGCCAATCCTCGTTCTTCTGATTTTGAGGTTAGTGCTTAAATCACATGAAATAAAGTAGTTAGACTTTCCCATTGTGGCATATTTATCTGTGTGAATTGACTTGTGGAATATGAATATGGTACAAATAAAATCCAAGATTTTGTTCTCTAAGAAATAATTTGAAAACACCAAGGGAATAATTTTTTTTTTAAAATAATGTTTTCTACTTGTCGGGCTGTGTATATTGGATGTCATATTAGATTGGTGTTCTTGACGTACTAATATACTCTTAAGGGCTTCTGACTAGAATGATTATCCACAAGTAAGACACTTTATAAGAATACTACTACCTTCATCCTAAATGTTCCTTACACTTTCTTCATAAGTCTGCTCCTTAATGGTCTTTAGACTTTTACTTTATTTCACTTTTGGCAAGGAGCTGTTTTCTATTTTGTACTCCTTTGGCCTTCAACACACTTACAATTTTCTAATATAAGATTTGACTTATTTGTATTATTGGCCAATGATGGGCAATCATTTTCCCACTTGTTACCTTACCTTTACAATGTCAACTCTATAGTGCTTTAATTCTTGTGCTAATAGGTGACAAGAGCATTTAGGAACGGAGGTTGTACTTCAGTTTATGAGATATTCATTGCTCATTCACTGCTGACATAATGCCTTGGTTATGTGTCAAGAACTCAAAATAATCCGTGTTTTTATTTGGAAAAGGGGGTAGGGGTTTCAAGTATTCCATGTAACTAGTGTCCTGGCCCGTGCAATGCACGGGTTGTTTGTAGTTATGCAATATAAATTTTTATTTTATAATATGTTTTTATTGGAAAATGAGTAGTTTATAAAGGAGAAGAATGGGTGAAAATTGAATGTAATTGTAGAAGATATTAATTTGGAAGAAAGTGAACCAAACAACATTTATACATGTATTGAATTAAAGCTAGTGTTTTTATTTTTATTTTATTTTATTTATTTATTTTTTTTAATATGAGAAAGGGGGTTAAAAAAAGAAAGGTTAAATGAGGTGACATGTGGCATTGGTGAAAAATAAAATGTACATGTGGCATGTCGAGGATGATGGTTTGTGTTTATAAATACTAAGTATAGATAAGTTTTGGTGTTTCTAAGTTTCAAATACATGTATTGTGGCCTTCATTAGATTTTTCATGCATTGAAGTAATATTACTTGTGATAATTGGCGTTGTTATATTCGCTAATGTGCCTAGAATTAAAAAGCCAGCTTTCGTTGGCAAGATGCACCTTTTTACCCTATTTTATGGTATAAAAAATAATTATTCCTTAATACATTTTATGGTATAAAATTTTTCATACATGTATTGTTTATTTTTTATTTTTTTTTTTTCCCTTAATACATTTTATGGTATAAAATTTCAGCATACAAGCTTCAAAATTAGTTAAATTGAAGGCAAAAAAAATTAAATTTTTGTAAACATTCAAAACCTCTATAAAATTACAACATCTACCACAAGCACCAACCCACAAGAACCTGTTATGGTTTAATAATACTTGCAAAAGAAAGTGCTAGTGGACTACTATGAGAAGAAGAAACAAAGAAATGAAGGATTGTACTGTGGTTGTCATGTGAAAACTTATGTTCAGCTTCTCAGGGGGGTCACAATAAATACATTAAGAGAAACTAGAAAGAATTGGAGATAGAGTAACAGGAAGAAAGGAGAAATGATTACAGAGAGAAGAAAATCAATCTTTGAAAACTTCACTGGCAATGGCTACTGCAGGAGTTTTGTCCTAGTAACCATTTAGGAAGTCTGGTTGGCAACTTCTGTCATACCACTGACTTCAATTGTTAGTTTTACCAAACATTGCATATTATGGTTTTTCTCATATCGGGACTTTTTAATTTAGGGAGAACATTGTAACATGGGCAACGATTTGTCAAATCTGAGTCTTAACGCCTTGGTCACATCAATTCTTTTTATGTACAGTGAAAAAGTGTCATAGAGGTGTTCAATAATGGAGTTCATATACCATTTCATATTATAAAAAGAATAACATGGACTATATTGTTCAATTTTGATGTCATGGCATTGATAAGACGCATAGTGGGAATATTAGTGATTTAATATATTATTTTAATAATATGTGATTTTGAACGACTCTGTGTATTCGATTAAATGAGTAGTACCTCACTTTAACCAGGTGTGAAGTTTCAACTCTCATTTAGGGCATATAGTGCTTTATGAAACACTATGGTGTCTGTCACTTTGTCTTTTCAATTTTGTTAATGTCCTCTTGTTGTATTCCTGGCCTGTTTTATGATATGAATATTTATGTTTTCATCATGTGATTATATCCAGGCCCACATATATTTCATGTTATCTTATCATATTTGCTATTTCAGGTGGTGCGTAGTAGTCTTATGGCTGGTATACTGAAAACTGTTGGGCACAATAAAGATCATCGGAAGCCTATCAAGGTAATCTGTTGTGCTTATGTAACAAAGTCTGGTCATGCTTTTATTTAGTTATATAGTGTAGTTTGTACTTTTGGCTCTCCTTTGTCATCATTCTTCAATTTATGTTTTTAGATCTTTGAAGTTGGTGATATAGCAATCCTGGATGATTCAAAAGATGTTGGTTCCCGAAATTCTCGTCAACTTGCAGCACTTTATTGTGGTAATAGCTCCGGTTTTGAGGTGAGCTTCTGACTTGTCAATAGTTCAAATTGATTAGTGACGTTGCAATTCTTGTGGGGTGCAATAATGGGTCATTGGCTGGCAATTTGGGCCAACAGGTCAGATTTGGTTTAAATTTCGGGTTTATTTCTAGTTGTGCTAATTAACTATCGGAAAGTGTAAAACTTAATATTATTAAAAAATTGATATATGGATCAAATCAGGTTCAATTTAGGTTGGGATCAGGTTCTCTTAGAAACTCTAGGACGGATTATCGGGTCAGATCAAGAATTGCCAGCCCTGGGTCAAGATGTCATTTTTAGATTCGTGTAAAACTCTGAGTAGGTCTTTAGATTTAATGTGATAATCCGTGAACATGAGCAATATAGAAACATATTATAGCTACTGAATTAATATGTTCAAAACTTATGCTTGAATGATAACTATAAGGCTTGGAAAAAAAGATGAGCTTCACTAGGCTTGGAAGTAGAATTTAATTGTGGCATAAGATAATTCCACCATGCCTTTATTTTTGAGCTATGGACCAACAAGAGGAGTTTCGCTAGGAGTTTTAAGTAAGAAATATTAAAGTCTGTAGAAATTTGAAAGAACTTGGAAAAATAAAAGAAGTGGGACTTGGGGTTCTGAATACAAGGCTATATTTCATGTCAATACCATATAGAATTCCAGTACTAAATGTTATGTTCAAGATAACTTTTTTGGAAGCTATTCCTTTGAAGTAATGAAATAATGTTTTTTACTTTCTAATAGCTAGCTTATGCCACAATTAAAATCCCCAATCTGCATGTAGTGCGGTACTTTAGTAATTGCCAGAAGATCTCATACAGATTTTCCCTTATCATGAGATATGTTCTGCAGTAGATTGAAACAGGTATGAGACATGTTGCTGCCATTTACTCATGTTAGATAAACTTACCTCGTGCTGATGTGATTGCCTTTTACCTCCGTGCTTCGATTTTACAGACCCTTTGTGCCTAAATGCACCTCACTCCTTACAAGTCTACCAGGAATCCTGCTTGACTATCTAATTTTTTTGAGGCTTGAAAAGTTGATCCTTTTAGCTTGCATACTAAACTCTTTTGTTTTAATGACTTAATGCCTGCATTGGAGTTAACAGGTCTTTATTATCAGCAGATCTAATGCTCTCTTAATAATTGGGCCTTACAGATTATACACTCCCTAGTTGACAGAGTTATGGAAATAGTTGGCACTCCTTTTGTTGCAGAAGGGGATAAATCTGGCTACTACATAAAGCGTGCAGATGTAAGATTTTGTGGCACTGCAATTTGAATTTTACCTAGTGTTAATTTTTTATTTTTTATGTTTTGATTGTTTGCTTTTTTGTTGAAGAACCCTGAGTTTCTTCCAGGAAGACAAGCCAACATCATGTACAAAGGGAAGCTCTTAGGCTCCTTTGGCATTGTGCATCCTGAGGTATGTCTAGATTATTTTCATGTTATGAAGCTGATTGAGTTTCTATGTTGTTTCAGTCTTTATCCTGAAGTTTTTGATTTCGTGTCATGGTTTCATCTGTATCTTACATAGAAACCTAGAGTACAATTTAGGGGACATACCCTCTCTCCTTTTTTTTCTTTTTTTTTTTTTTTCCCTTTTTTCTTAAAAAAAATGAAAAAACTTTATCTACCAATATGATTCATACGCTGCTTTCTGCTTTTGAATGTTAAAATCTATTCATAGCTCATAAAAGCTTGCAAATGTGTTGGCAGCTATTTACAAAATTGTAAGTAATGTGTATTGATTGTTGGTTTACATGCCTGAAGAAGCACACGATACAAGTGAAGCTCTATATAGCTTTAGATAGACTCGTATTTCCTGTGGTTAGTGTTCCTTGGTAATTGCGATCTACACTTTTATAATCGTTGTTTTAAACCTGTGGTTTCAGGTTTTGAGCAACTTTGATATCTCAGATCCCTGTTCATACGTGGAGCTTAACATAGAGTGCTTCTTATGATGTTAAATTGGTAGTTGGTTATTTCCGGCCAACTTGAATCGTCAATGAAACATCACTCAACCTTTGTAGTCTTATATCAAGATATAGTGTAACATTTGAATAGGTGATTTATTCAATTTTGCCAATATTTACAATTTTGTGTTTCTGGTCTTTTGAATGATATATTCTAAAAGCAGTAAATAATTTATTGCTTTTTCTATTTTAATTTAAGAGCTATATTGGTTATGAAAGTTCAATTACATATTGAATTTTTCCCATGAAATTTCATAATCAAAGTTAATTAAGGGTGTTCAGATCTGGGTACTTGTTTTGGGGTCTTTGAAAAAGCGAATACCCGGATTCTCGACTTGTTAATAAGTTGGCCCACGACCTGACCCGGATAACCAATTTTACCTGATTGGGTCTTATGGTACTCGATTTTTGGCTAGATATTTGTTGCAAGTAAAAACCTTTAGTTTCACATAGTGCCAAACATAGCGCAACTCCATTCATAAATCAAATTAATCAAACTATAAGATTATTTTAAATGAAACTCACAATTAAATTGTGTAGAGTAAATTAGTAATTCGCTTTAAAAAATTCTGGTTTCGTAAATTCCATTAATTTACAAAAACCTAAAATACAGTTTGTAAAGCACTGAACGAAAAAACCTCAAATCAAGGGATTTGTTAAACATCGTCCGCAAATTACCATATAAAGCCCACAAATATGACTTGGTGTGACAATTATGCCCATTTTCTAAAATTGAACAAATCTCGATTTCAAAAAATGTGGAGCCGTACAGGCTCGTCGGGGGAGACCGGAGGGCAGGCCGGAGATGCGGGGGACGCCGGAGGTACGTCGTCATCGACGGAAAACGAGGTAAGTCACCGTTAAAATTCACGGTTTACCGTAGGAGTGGCTCCGGCGCCTAGGATGGACGCCCTTACCGTAGCATGGACGTCCAAGCCAGACGCCAGAACCACCACACCGGCGTCCAGCCCAGACGCCCAGACCACCAGACTGGCATCCTGGCCAGACGCCACCTATATTTTTTTTTTAAAAAAAAAAAAATCGAAAATGTTTTTTTTAAAATTCGAAATGGGTTTTTTTAAAATTAATTTTGAAAATTCGAAGTAGGTTTTTTTAAAATTAAGTTTGAAAATTCGAAATGGTATTTTTTAAAAATTTAGTTTGAAAATTCGAATTGGGTTTTTTTAAAAATTAAGTTTGATTGTTGAGAAAGGTTTTTTTTTAAAATTAAGTTTGACAATTCGAAATTGTATTAAAAAAAAATTGGAAATGGTTTTTTTTTTTTTTAAATTTATTTCAAATTGAAAATTCAAAATTGTGTTTTTTTTTTAAATTATGTTTAATAATTTAATGTGTTTATGTATGTAGTGAGTAGATTTGTGTTAATGTATACCAAAATATTTAATTGTTTATGTGACTTTTATAAATGATTGTGTTTAAAATTTGTATGTGTATGTGTATGAATAATATTATACATAATTATGTTTTTTTTTTGTGTTAATTCTGTGTAAATATAGAAATTATATGTATTATCCGTTAAATGTATTTATTATAATATATAATTGATGCAGGATTATGGTGGAGATGGAAATGATTACAGTGGGATATTTGGACATGATGGTCCATTCGAAGAAGCTCAACAAGCGATTGATTGGGCAAAACAGGTTGCAATTGCAGCTGGATTTTGCTTAGTAGTAGTAACTCATAAATCTCAACGGGATGGTAGAATGGATCGCATTTTGAGATGTGACCGTTATCGCAAAAGAGAAGAAAGAGATTTTCGTACAGCCACTCGGTTTGATACAAAGCGGAAAGGTTGTGGGTGTGAGTTCAGAGTAAAGCTCCGACAACTACGGAATCGTGACGGTTGGGAAGTGATTGGTTACTCTAAATGGGGGTATCACAACCATGAGATGATAGTATATGAAGAGGGTCATCGACAGCTGAGCGGCTTAAGTCCTGCTGCGAAACTAGTTGTGAAAGAAATGAGTGATGCTCAAGTCAAGCCTGCTAAAATATTAGCATCTGTGTTAGAGAAATTTCCAGAAGACCATCCAAACCGAAGACACATCTACAACGTCAGACAGCAACTCAGGTTTTTCATGACCGGATCCACGAATGGAACACCCTAGCTGCATTTTAGTTTTTCATGTTTACATTCTTCCTATGTAACCTTATTTGTACGTTGCTCTTTTAATGAGAAAATTAATTTTTTATATTGTATTGCTTACTGCATTCTATATGTTGCATGGGCAAGTTGCGCGGATCCACGAACGATTATGTCAAAATTTAAAAACAGCAAGGATAATATGTCAAAGTTGAAAGCTAAAAGAACAATCTAAAATGTTACAAACTTAAAACATAATGTCCAATTTAATAAATTAAAACGATAATATTTAAAGTGCTCTATAAATAAAATGACAAAACCATCAGTAATCCCTCCTCGACGCCGACTCCCAATGCGCAAGGGTCTGTTCCAGACTATCAACAACAGCTCTCACTGTTGCACTCATGCTGTCCTTCTCCAGAGAGAGTTTCTGTACGTCCTGCATTATCTTTCCCATCCACTGCATACAACAAAAAATAAAAGATGAAATACAATAACAACATATAAAACTTAATTAAAAAACAACGATAAATATTTTATGAGACATACCGCTTCCATGGCAGTAGGCGGTGGCATATAATCATCATCGTTGTGGTCGAGATCTGCGATCAACCTCGGGTGCGAATACCGGTTGAACCATTCCATGTAGTAGTGGTCACACATGGGAGGAACCCCAGAGGGCGGCCTCTGCAACTCCGCAGTCCATAAGAGGGCCACCATCGGAAACTGGTCCCACGTCCCAGTCATGATATCCGGCCATTGCACGACGTAGTCCCTTGACGATGCAGGTCGGACCGCCTTCATCGGGCATGCCGGGGGAGGAGGGACAACTTGGACAAATCCAAGCTGGCGAAGACAACGCTGGGGCATGTACGCCTCGACGATCTCACAATACTGAATGAGTCCCGTGTACAAGGTCCTGGGTACCCTAACACTAGGGTTCGGGCCGAAAGGCATCCAGTTCACCTGCACATAGTTTTAAAATTTAATAACATGAATATAATATGTGCATATAATCACACTCCCGTCAACAGGCCCACCGAGCACCTCACTCCTAACAACCCAAGAATCATTAAGGGCCCTCGACCGTTTCCTGCTTGCCCCAGATATAGTGGACGCAGATGATGTGCCAGATCTACTAACAAACCTACCACCCCTACCCTTACGCACCTCCACCATATGTGTCTCGTACATGTCATCAACCCTCTGACTGAATGGACCGTAATCATCATACGGTCCACTCCCATCATCCACATCCTCATCCTCATATGCGTTCTCCTCCTGCTCCTCCTCCTGGTCACCTTCCTCAGCATCATCATCGTCATCGTCATCCTCATCTCGACGGTGGATCCGTTCTCTACGAGCCGAGGCCGAAATACCACGGGATCTAACATGTCTATGCCCCGACCTCTCCACTGAATAGCTTCTACTAAGAAGCTCTACATTCTTCCCCCGCACCATGACGACCCAGTGAATTCTACAAAAAATTTAAAAATGTATAAACATACAAAAGTTTTTTAGAAAAATAAATAACTACCTACAGATACAAAATACAAACACTTCCAACATATCGTCATGTTTATAAACATAAAATTAATAAAGATTATAAAAAATCAAAGACATAATAAATAAATAGGACACAAAACAAAAATTTCAAATTATTTCAACTAATTAAACATAGAAAAATATTATACGGCATACACAAATACACACATAATACCCTAATATATTACAAAATTTATGATTTCCAAAAAAAATAAAAATTATTTCAAATAATTAAACATAAAAAATAAAAAACAAATATATTACACAAACACAAATACACACATAATACCCTAATGTATTACACATTTTAAATAAAAAAACAATTTCACATTAACACAAACAATTTCCACATACTACATCAATTAAGGCATAAAAAATGTTTAAACATCAAACATAAAAAAAATAAAACATAAACACAAAAAAAAATTGATTTTATAAAAATAAAATATACACGATATATAAAAAAAACACCTAAAGTTGATAAATATTTTTAAAAAAATGAGACACATTAACAAAAAAAAATTAGACATAAAACAAAATTATTTTAAATAAAACTAAATTTCTGATTTTGCAAAATAAAAAAAACAAAAACAAAAAAAAGAAAAAAAAACAAAAACAAAAACAAAAAAAACAAAAAAAACAAAAACAAAAACAAAAAAAACAAAAAAAACAAAAAAAAACAAAAAAAAACAAAAAAAAAAAGGGTCGGGCGCCTGGCCAGGACGCCCACCCACTGGCGGTGGCGCCAGCTCCGGCAGCCGTAGCCAGTGGGCAGGCGCCTGAACAGGACGCCCACCCATAGGCACAGGCGCCAGATCTGGACGCCACAACCAATGGGCTGGCTTCTGGTTTGGACGCCAGTCCGGTGGCTGGGCTTCCAAGCCAGATGCCACGCCACCGGCGTTGGCTGTCGGACCTGACGCCCCACCACGCGCCACCGTCGCCTTTTTTTTTTTTTTTTAAAAAAAAATAATAATTAAATAATTACCTTGCCACCAGGTCGCCGCCTTTCCTCCGCCGTCGCCGCCGCCACCTCTTTCCCTTGCCGCCTCAACATTGTCGTAATTAATTTTTTTAAGAGAGGTAGATTTTCTGATTTTTTTTAGAGAGGAGTAGAGTGTTTTTTTTAAAAGGAAAAGGGCAATAAAGTCACACCAAGTCATATTTGTGGGCTTTATATGGTAATTTGCGGGCGATGTTTAGCGATTCACCAAATCAAAGCTAGAAATTAGACAAAACCTAATATTATATCATTCATTTGTATTTCGAATCTGATCCTTAATGTGCTTAAATACTTCGTTGATGTCGCCAATTTGTATTTTTTTTTTTGGTAAATCTTCCCATTTCACCTATTAGTGCAGAATGCCTTACCTTTGAGCTTTGAGTTTTGACTACATGAAGCTCCACTATAGTACCCACTAATGTAGACTGGCAAGTAAGGGTCGGATCCCAAGAGACTAAGGTTCAGAAATAATTAAATAGACTCGAATTTCTACTAAGCAAGAATCAATTATAATCAATTATCTAAGGAACTAAGTATGAGAAGAATTCGAAAATAAACTAAATGAGATGATTAAATCAAGTACTTAAAACATCCAAGATCTAGTTTCACCACAATTATTATCGATGCAATTGTAATTCTACCCTTAACATACGATTTCAATCGAACGGGGAAAAGTAAACCCTAATAAATACCAAGGATCTCTCTCGAGTATCAATGGCTTCCCTAACATACAATCAATCCTATTCTCATGGTATCATGCATATTAAAGACATTAAACACATTACTCTGACTTCCCAATTATCAAACATAACTACTCTCGTGATATGAATCAAACCCTAAATTAATTTACTCAAATCCGTTTATACCCAACTCTCGCTGTGATAAAAACAATGGAATAATCGCAATACTATAGTTACGTCTAACCTAGCATTGGCATAATCACAATCAATTTAGCAATTCAATTGTTAAAGTTATTAAAGAATTTAAAGATTTAATTCATGCATCAATAATAATAGGGCTACACTAGACCTTGAATTAAAGAATCTACTCACACATGATTAAAGAAACAAAAACAATAATAAATAATGAAAACATAATTAAATAACAAAGGATGAAAAATAAATACCAAATCTTGAATAAAATTGAAAGTAGAAAGCTTGAATCTTGAATCTTGAATTACAAAAACTTGGAAAATAATAATGGAGAACTAGTTCTTAAGGAGAGAATAAAAATAAAAACAAGCTTAAATTAATGAATTGTCCTAAAAACAAGGCTAAAAGGTTTATAAAATAAACCTAAAAAGATAAGATTTAACTCCTAAGTTTGGCGCACTGAAATTCCAGGAGGCACGGACGTGCTATTGTGAGGCACGGACGTGCCTCTCTAAAAATAAAAACGCTGCTGAGTCTGTCTTCCAGGCACGGACGTGCTGGGTGTTTAAACATGGGCGTGCTTTGCTTCTTTACCTGGGCACGGACGTGCCTAGGGTCTTCAGTAAGGCGATGTTGTATACTCAGAGGCACGGACGTGCCTCATAGTAGGCACGATCGTGCCTACCTCTAAAAGGGCCTTTTCTTTCAACTTCATGGGCCTTGGCTTACTTCATGGATCCATAACTCATCCAAATTAGTTCCATTATTCCTTAAATTCATCAAAAACAACACAAATACCCATAAAAGCATCGAATTATCCAAACTAAAGCAAAATACGCCAAAACGGACTCAAATACTCAACTAAACTAACAAAACTAACTAAAAATAAGCCAAATAATATACACAAAACACGACATATCAAACTCCCCCAAGCTAAACTAATGCCTGTACTCAAGCATTTAACCATGAATCACAAGGGAGGATAATGACAACTCCTCAAAACAATCACAATGTGCCATCAAGTTCAAAACCACGATAAAAAAACGAAATCAAGAGTCAACATGCACAAAAACCACCATTCATCTCATATACTTGGACTTGACAACCAATCTTACCACACATCTCCCCATACCTACTCACACAAACATGAATAGTTCTCACTTTAGTTGTGAAAAATAAAAACAATAACGCTCATGTGTTTTCAGGGTGAAATATGAAGCCACTCAACCTAAGCATAGCATGCATATCAACTTCACACAACCGGCCTCTTTAGGCTTGCAATGTGACTTTCTCCACTTTTAGTGATTGATGCAAACACGAAAATCATGAAATCCATATTAGGTAAGCTCGGTAAATAAAGGGTTGGACAACGTATTTTGGGAATGTGGTGCTCAAAATAAAACAAATCCTAATCTAACTACACATTCAAATGTCGGGTTCAATCCAACCTTATTTCCTCCAACTCCATACAATTATAAACATAGCCCTTTATTCTTTCCTTCCCTTTTTTTTTCTCTTCACACAAAGAGGAAGGGATTAAATAAAAATAAAATGGAAGACTTCTTGATTTTTTCAAAGGCCTTTAAGACCATATTTCTTTTCTTCTTTTTTTTTTTCTTTCTTCCTTTTTTTCTTTTCTTTCTCATAATCTCCTTCTTTTCTCTTTGTTTTCTTTGTTTTCTTTTTTTTTTTTTTTACTTTTTTTTTCTTTTCATTTTTTCAACATCATTCACACTCATAGGGCTTAACAAATGTAAAACACCTTCAAAATAAACCTAGAAAAATAGCTCTAAAGCTTTAAATTTAGGGTATCAAGAAGGGGTTAATATGGCTCAAATTGGTTCAACCTACGGGTGAATGTAAAATAAAAATAAATAAAAAGAAAAAGAAAAAAAAACATGAAGGCCTAAAATGTAGAGGCTCTAATTTCTACAAGGAAATTTCAATCATCTTTTCGCGACATGCATCATAAAGTCTCAAATAGTCAAAAAGCAAGATCAAGAATTCGATTATATGAAGGACAATCTAATCACACAAGAAGAAACATGATTGAGGTAGAGTGAAATCAGTCAAATAAGGCTCAAGACTCTCACCGGGTACACAAACTATTCACATAAGTAGAGCGGGGAGACCATCCTGGCCACAAAACCAACTCAAATCCTAGCACATCAATGAATGAGTTTTCAAAAACTCTTTTTTTCAAAAGCACACATATGTGATTATAATCATAGAATCATAGTCATGCAATGGCCATATTATTCGACACTAGAAAGAAATAAACTACAAAAAAACTGAAATAAATCTAATATTATACAAGGTGAAAAGCAAATCCTCCCCCAAGCTAAACCATACATTGTCCTCAATGTATGCATAGAACAAAGCAAATAAACAAGGGGAAGGGAAAGCAAACTAATGATCAGGAGGGGTGGGGGGACCATAACCTCGGGCCGGTGCTAGGACCACCCTGGAAATGCTGTCTCGTCATGCCCCCTATATCAAAGAACTCGGCCTGGAAGGCGGCAAGCTGATCCTGCAGGTCGCCGAAGGTGGTCGCCATGCTATCATGGGACATCGACGGGTTTGTGACCGCCCTCTGCGTGTCAACTGACGTCCCTCCTCAAGTCACCCATGCTCAGCATGACATGGTTGAGATCAGTCCTCATGGAGGCAATCTGCTCCTCCAAGCTAGGTGGAGCTGGCGGCTCCTGATGTGGAACATCCTGCTCCATATGTGCATGCCTCTCACCACTATATGCATGCCCCTCTCCTCCATAAGCATTGCCCCTCACCACCAGGCAATTGGGCTCCCTCCTCCATAGGTAGTAGGACACCCTCGATGTGCTGCGGTGGCCACATGAAATCAGGAGGGATAATCCAAGTATCCCTCCCGGCCACCTGAGGAATCCCAAACCTCGGGAGATAAGCATAGGGAGCCAGCCGGGGTAGAGTGGGGCGGCCGACCAACCACACATAACCTTGGGCCTGATGGCGCCTCTTTCACCCAGCTCATTTCTGGAAGCTCTGAATACTCAGTGTGGTGGGGCCTCCGACCCTGTACTGGTCCAAACCTGCCCAATCCTGCACATAGCCAACAACACAAAGAAAGCATACCACCTATAGCAATGTCCCCGAACCCATGGCTACGTTATATAGGTGATATAAAAACCATGCCCCTGGGGTTAATCATGTCATCATACTCAGTGGGGTCGGGGTGAGCTAACAAATGCCATAGAAAATAGAGCTCCTTAGCCGAGAAAACTCCCCCTGTGTTACATATAGCAAATAGGGTCCAGGAAAAGAGTTGGCAGATAAGTTCTCATGGCTAGGTGGATTGATGCATGAGGTCTTAGAGTGGCTAGGGTCGTAGTCATCTAGCCAGTCAAATCCCGCCATGTGTTTAAGGTCACTATAGCCTGTCAACCTACTGTAGTTTGGTCTACCTATTTGGCCAAAGGTGGGGAAGCCTAGCAAGACATTAACTTCCCTCACCGTAAGGGTGTGACGTCACTAAGACAATTGAATGAAACGTCTCTAGGGGTGTGGCCGTCGAGTCGACGGACTTCTAAGGTAGATAGAAAACTCGTATGTAATGTTGGAGTAGGTGTTGGCATGTTTGGCTAAGAAACCACTCCATCCTAGCCGGCTAAGTATGCGTTGGACCTCACCTCCCATACCCAAGGTTTCCATAGCCTCTTGGTCAAAGAACCGTTTAGGCACTAAGGATCGGGATCTAATGCGAAGAAAGTTCTTCATGTGTTCCTCATTTCCCTTGAAATCAATCCCGAATGTCTCAGTGGGTGGAATATGGGCAAGTGGTATGAGAGGAGGTTGTGGAACGGGAGGGGTTCTAAGGCTTTTGGAAGAGGTTCTCCTAGGCCTATTTCTTCTTTGGTTGTATGAGGAGGCCATGATTTCAATTTTT
The DNA here is from genome assembly GCF_001683475.1 of Chenopodium quinoa. NCBI lineage: Eukaryota > Viridiplantae > Streptophyta > Magnoliopsida > Caryophyllales > Amaranthaceae > Chenopodium > Chenopodium quinoa. The sequence continues at coordinate 10,647,411 of NW_018744239.1, forward strand.
CAAGCAATGTATATCAATCAAGCACACAAAGAAACAATCAATTAATCAGCCACAAACTCACAAAAATCCACAATACTTCAACAATGCTTCAAAATCAATATTAGTTTTCTCAATCACACTACACAAACTTATAATCACAGATATCAAAACAAATTGAACAAACCAAACACAATCAACAATCTCTAACAATGTTTTATGAGCAACTTATAAAAAATTATTCATGAAAACCTAGAGAGAGAAAGTATGAGAAAAGGGATTACCCAAGGTGTGGTGGGTGTTAGATACCCGCAAATGATCCACAAACGTTGCAATAATCACCTTTGAATCCCTTTCTTGCTTCCCAATTGCTTCAAAAAGTCTCAAATCAAAAAGCCCCAAATTGATTTTTAAATCTAGGGTTCTTTGAAAAATTGCACAAATTGGGGTTTGGATTGAATTTTGTTGTTAATGGAGTGTGAGAATTGAGTAGAAATATGAAAATGTTGAAGATTGATGCAAAAAAAATTGAGAAATTGAGTGAGTAATTGAAGGAGGAGGGGCGAATATTGTGAGGAAAGGAGGAGAGAGAAAGATTCGAAGGTTTAGTTTTGAGAATGAAAAAGAAAGAGAAAAAAAAAAGCAGCCGTGCCTGTAAGGAGGCACAGACGTGCCTCTCTGGAAATTAAAGTCCTGATCTCTCTGCCTTAGAGGCACGGACGTGCCTAATTATTCAGATTTTTTTTGGAATAAAAATTATTAAAAAAAAGTGAAATACGGAAAACCTGAGGCACAGACGTGCCTAATGGGGAGGCACGGATGTGCCTCTCTAAAAATTCAACCCCCAAACATTCTGCCTCGGAGGCACGGACGTGCCTCCTCAGTGGCACGGACGTGCCTCTGCAATTTTGATTTTTCTCCTTTTTCCTTCTTCTTAGCGCTTTTCCTCCTTGTTTCTTCTTCTTTTTGCTTACTTTTCACCAAATTTAACACCACAAACAAAACAAAAACTAGACATAAGAATCAAATAAAAAAAATCAAGATAAATTAATGAAAATAATAAAGAAAGATTAACGAAATAAGAGTAAAAACTCAAGAATGGGTTGCCTCCCATTTAGCGCTTGTTTATAAGGTCTTTAGCTTGACTGTATGGCTTCTCAGGAGCTTAGTGATGGGGACGAGAGTGTGATATCCACCCCCTCATCGATGGGATCACCGACTCGGTAGTGCTTCACTCGCTGTCCGTTGACTTAGAAAGGTTCCCCTCTTGTGTTTTCCAACTCAATAGTGCCATAGGGGAAGACTTTCCTAATCTTGAACGGTCCCGACCACCTAGACCGAAGCTTACCAGGGAATAATTTCAACCTAGAGTTGAAAAGAAGGACTTGATCCCCTTCTTTGAACTCCCTTCTCATAAGACCCTTATCATGCCACCTTTTAGTCTTTTCTTTGTACAACTTTGAACTTTCATAGGCTTCAAGGCGGAGCTCATCTAGCTCATTTAATTGTAATAATCTCTTTTCTCCTGCCGCTTGAGCATCGGAATTTAATCATTTAATAGCCCAAAAAGCTCGGTGTTCTAGCTTGACTGGTAAGTGGCACGCCTTTCCATACACAAGTCTATATGGAGTTGTACCAATAGGTGTTTTGAAGGCCGTTCGGTATTCCCATAGCGCATCATCAATCTTAACTGACCAATCCTTCCTTGTCCTTGCAACCGTTTTCTCCAAGATAGATTTGATTTCTCGGTTGGACACTTCAACTTGGCCACTAGTTTGTGGTGATAGCCAATGCCAAGTCTGTGTTGTACTCCATATTTCTTCAACATTGCTTCAAACCGATGCTCCGTGAAATGTGTTCCCCTATCACTGATCAAAACACGTGGTAAACCAAAACGAGGGAAAATAACTCTCTTGAAAAACTTACTTACCGCCTGAGCATCATTGGTTGGAGTGGCTATTGCTTCCACCCACTTTGAAACATAATCAACAGCTAGAAATATGTAACGGTTGCCATGAGAAGAGGAAACGGACCCATGAAATCTATCCCCCACACATTAAACAACTCAACCTCGAGTATGTTGTTAAGTGGCATCTCGTTCTTCTTAGAAATTGTGCCCGTCCGTTGACATCTATCACATGCTTTGACATAGGCATAGGTATCCTTAAACATCGTAGGCCAATAAAATCCACATTGCAAAATCTTTGCAATTGTCTTCGAGGGGCCTGCATGTCCACCACAGGGTAAGTCATGACAATGTGAGATAATATTACTTACCTCGGTTTCTGGAACGCATCTATGGATCATGGTGTCCGCGCATTCTTTGTAAAGGAAGGGATCGTCCCAGTGGTATCTCTTTGCCTCAGAAAAGAATTTCTTCCTTTGTTGAGAAGAGTAGCCATAAGGCATTATACCTTTTGAGAGAAAATTAGCTAAGTCAGCAAACCAAGGGGATTCAGTCTGTAATAAAGCTAGTAAATGTTCAGCAGGAAAAGAATCATCAAAAGGAGTATCATCTCCATCCTCAGGGTCAAGGAGAAGACGAGAAAGATGGTCTGCAACAACGTTCTCTGTCCCTTTGGTATCCATGATTTCGATGTCATAATCCTGTAGCTGTAAAATCCATCGAATCAACCTAGGCTTGGCATGTGTTTTGGTCATCAAGAACCTCAATGCTGCATGATCTGTATGTATGATGACTTTAGAACCTACCAAATAAGAATGAAACTTGTTAATAGGCTATATAACTGCTAGCATTTCTTTTTTAGTTGTGGCATAATTCATTTGAGCAGAGCTCAAAGTCTTGCTAGCATAGTAAATGGCATGGAGCTTCTTCTCCTTCCTTTTCCCCAACACGGCTCCTACCGCATAATCACTAGCATCGCACATGATTTCAAACGGCAGACTCCAATCTGGGGGGTTGCATGACTAGAGCAGTGATTAAAGCTTCCTTCAACCTGTTAAAAGCTTCAAGACAAGCATCAGAAAAGACAAAAGGGACATCCTTGGCTAATAGCTCAGTTAAAGGTCTAGCAATTTTCGAAAAATCCTTAATAAAATGCCGATAAAAACCTGCATGACCAAGGAAACTTCGAACTCCTTTTACAGAGTTAGGAGGTGGTAAGCGCTCTATGACCTCTATTTTAGCTCTATCAACCTCAATACCCTTATTAGACACGACATGACCTAAGACAATTCCCTGTTGTACCATAAAATGGCATTTCTCCTAGTTTAAGATTAGATTAACTTCTTTACATCTTTGGAGCACCTTTTTTCAAATTTTCAAGACATACATCGAAAGATGTTCCATAGACAGAGAAATCATCCATAAATACTTCCATAGAGTTTTCTATGAGTCCTGAGAAAATTGCCATTATACATCGCTGAAAGGTGGCAGGAGCATTACATAATCCAAATGGCATCCTGAGATATGCAAAGGTGCCATATGGACATGTGAAAGTAGTCTTTTCCTAGTCACAGGGACGGATGGGAATTTGAAAGAAACCTGAATATCCATCCAAGTAACAGAAAAAGGAATGCTTTGCCAACCTTTCAATCATCTGATCAATAAAAGGTAAGGGAAGTGATCCTTCAGGGTGGCCTTATTCAACTTTCTATAATCTATACACATTCGCCATCCTGTGACAGTTCTAGTGGCGACGGGCTCACCCTTGTCATTCTTGACAACGGTCATACCTCCCTTCTTTGGTACTACTTGTACAGGGCTAACCCACTTACTATCAGAGATAGGGTAGATTATACCTGCATCAAGCAATTTCAGAACCTCTTTTTTAACTACCTCCATCATATTAGGATTAAGTCTTCTCTGAGGTTCTACAGAAGAGGCATGATCGTTTTCAAGAATGATCTTATGCATACAGAAAGAAGGATTAATGCCCTTGATATCATCAATGGTGTACCCAATGACACTTTTATATGTTTTCAGAACGTTGAGCAATTGCTCCAATTCTGTGTCCTTGAGTTCAGCATTGACAATAACAGGATATGAATTATTTGGACCAAGATATGCATATTTTAAGTTAGAGGGGAGGGGTTTCAACTCTACCTCGGGAGGCTTAGAACACTCCCCAATACTCATTACTTCCAATGTCTCTCTGATCGGGTTCTGATTTGGATCGGCCTTTGCTTCATCAAGTAACCTGGTATACTCCTTAGACTGCCAATCTCCATTATCATCTTCCTTCCCTAATATAACTTGTTCAAGAGCATCATCATTCTAATTCAAGGGAAGTTGCTCATTCTGCAGCTCATCGAGCACATCAACCTGACAAACAGTGTCTCCCATAGAAGGAGCACCCATAATATTCAAAAGTGAGTATTCCAATTTCTCATCACCTACTTCAAAAATAATCTTACCTTTCTTCATGTCTATAATTGCACCTGCAGTAGCTAAGAAAGGTCTACCTAGTATGATAGGAACATTCACATCCTCATCCATCTCCATCACAACAAAATCACATGGAATGAAAAACTTACCTACTTGGAGGGGTACATCCTCAAGTACACCCAAAGGAAACTTCACTGACCTGTCTACAAGTTGCAGAGATATGCGTGTGGGTTTGAGTTCACCCATCTGCAACTTCTTGCATATAGACAGTGGCATGAGGCTCACACTTGCACCTAGATCACGTAGTGCCCTGTTGATCTCAATATCTCCAAGCTTCACTGGAATTGAATAGCGCCCTGGATCTCCTAATTTCTTAGGGACAATTTTTTGCAAAATAGCACTGCACTCTGCATTCAAAGAAACCGTAGTATTCTCTTCTAATTTCCTCTTGTTAGATAGCATATCTTTTAAAATTTTTGCCTAAGAAGGCATCTCAGATATGGCATCTAGGAATGGAATATTAATATGAAGCTTTTTAAGAACATCGAGGAACTTACTGAACTTTTTCTCAAGTTTAGCTTGTGCTAATATTTGACGAAAAGGAACCTTGGGCATATATGAAGCAGGTGGCTTTGGTGGTGCTTCCTTTGATGCTTCGTCGACCCTAGCATCTTCTACTTCCTTCTCACTTGCACCCACTTCTTCAATGACCTCTCTTGATGGCTCCTTGGTAGGAGGATCTTCCAACTGCTTTCCACTCCTCAGGGTGACGACATTCATTTGGCCTTTTTGAGATTGTTCAGTCTGGCCCGAGAAGGTTCCTGGAGTCTTTAGGGCTTGGCTAAATTAGTTGGCCAATTGGCTTATCTGATTCTCCATAAGTTTACCCTGAGCCTGCAACTGTTGGATAGAGCTATTTTGATGTTGGATGGCACTGTTTGTTGCGATTATAAAGCTCTCTAATGTCACCTCTAGGCTTGATTTCTGAGGTTATTGTTGCATTGGTTGGTGGGCATTGGGTGTTTTCTGTTGGAAACCAGGTGGTGGTTGGTTGTAGGTGTTGGGTGGAGGTGGTGGTGGAGGGTTTTGTTGTGCTTGGGAATTTTTGTATGAGAATTTAGGATGGTGTTTCCATCCTTCATTGTAGGTGTTGGAATAAGGGTCATAAGGCCTCTTTGAGTTAGAGGAGTAGAAAGCATTGGCTTGCTCGATTGACATCTCTTCCGTATTCTGCGAAATCTGTGGGCAATCTGGAGCAACATGACCCTGCACATTACATAACTGACACAACTCCTGTGGGGTGTTAGAAGTTCCTGCTTGGAACTTATCAAACCTGCTTGTTAGTGCCTGCACAGAACTAGTTAGCATAGTTAAAGCACCAACATCAAGTTTACCTCCCCTTTTCACAGTGTTTCGGCCTCCAGGATGATAGTTATCATTGGCCGCCATCTTCTCTATGAGTTCCCTAGCTTCAGTGGGGTTCTTTTTCAAGAGAGAACCTCCTGACGCAGCATTCATGTAAATACGGAACTCATGAGTCATGCCATTGTAAAAGGTCTGCATCAAAATCCAATCTGGAATGCCATGGTGAGGGCATTGTCTCTGCAATCTTTTAAATCTCCTCCAAGCCTCAGACTCATCATCTGACTGCCTAAAAGTTTGTAGGTCATTCCTCAATCTTGCAGTCTTCTCATTCCCTAAAAACTTCACTAGTAAGGCCTTCAATAACTTGTCCCATGTATCGAACGAGCCAGTGCCTTCATCTCTTAACCACTCCTTTGCCCTGTCTCTAAGTGAGAAGGGGAAAAGGCGTAGTCTGATTGCATCATCTGTAACACCATTCAACTTTATAGTATCACATTTCTCCAAAAAGCTATCTATATGACTTACGGGGCAATCATGTGGTAGCCCTGCGAATGAATCATTGGAGATGAACTGTATGAACTGTGGCTTGAGCTCGAAGTGCTGAGCCGTGACTGGTGGTCTTATGATGCTTGAAAGGACTCCGGTAGTCGTATCAGGAATACCGTACTCCAAGAGGGATTTCGTTGGTTGGTCTACCATGTTTCTCTTGCGTCTGTTCCTTGTTCTCCTTCTTCTTATAGTTGCCTCGATCTCATAATCAAATGGTTCAAGATCTTCTGAACCTGAGCATCGTGTGGGCATGCACAAGAAAAACTAGAGAAAAGTATCAAAAACACAAGGGAAAATAGCCGAAGCAACGAAATAAACTTAGTAAAGATGAATCACAAATAATTCTAATGAAACCGTTAGTCCCCGGCAACGGCGCCAAAATTTGGTAGGCGTGTCGCGTACCAATCAAAAATAACCTAACAGACCAATACTAATGTAGACTGGCAAGTAAGGGTCGGATCCCAAGAGACTAAGGTTCAGAAATAATTAAATAGACTCGAATTTCTACTAAGAAAGAATCAATTATAATCAATTATATAAGGAACTAAGTATGAGAAGAATTCAAAAATAAACTAAATGAGATGATTAAATCAAGTACTTAAAACATCCAAGATCTAGTTTCACCACAATTATTATCGATGCAATTGTCATTCTACCCTTAACATACGATTTCAATCGAACGGGGAAAAGTAAACCCTAATAAATACCAAGGATCTCTCTCGAGTATCAATGGCTTCCCTAACATACAATCAATCCTATTCTCATTGTATCATGCATATTAAAGACATTAAACACATTACTCTAACTTCCCAATTATCAAACATAACTACTCTCGTGATATGAATCAAACCCTAAATTAATTTACTCAAATTCGTTTATACCCAACTCTCGCTGTGATAAAAACAATGGAATAATCTAAATACAATAGTTACGTCTAACCTAGCATTGGCATAATCACAATCAAATTAGCAATTCAATTGTTAAAGTTATTAAAGAATTTAAAGATTTAATTCATGCATCAATAATAATAGGGCTACACTAGACCTTGAATTAAAGAATCTACTCACACATGATTAAAGAAACAAAAACAATAATAAATAATGAAAACATAATTAAATAACAAAGGATGAAAAATAAATACCAAATCTTGAATAAAATTGAAAGTAGAAAGCTTGAATCTTGAATCTTGAATTACAAAAAACTTGGAAAATAATAATGGAGAACTAGTTCTTAAGGAGAGAATAAAAATAAAAACAAGACTTAATTTATTAATGAATTGTCCTAAAAACAAGTCTAAAAGGTATATAAATAAACCTAAAAAGATAAGATTTAACTCCTAAGTTTGGCGCACTGAAATTCCAGGAGGCACGGACGTGCCTATTGTGAGGCACGGACGTGCCTCTCTAAAAATAAAAACGCTGCTGAGTCTGTCTTCCAGGCACGGACGTGCTGGGTGTTTAAACATGGGCGTGCTTGCTTCTTTACCTGGGCACGGACGTGCCTAGGGTCTTCAGTAAGGCGATGTTGTATACTCAGAGGCACGGACGTGCCTCATAGTAGGCACGATCGTGCCTACCTCTAAAAGGGCCTTTTCTTCAACTTCATGGGCCTTGGCTTACTTCATGGATCCATAACTCATCCAAATTAGTTCCATTATTCCTTAAATTCATCAAAAACAACAAAACTACCCATAAAAGCATCGAATTATCCAAACTAAAGCAAAATACGCCAAAACGGACTCAAATACTCAACTAAACTAACAAAACTAACTAAAAATAAGCCAAATAATATACACAAAACACGACATATCAATTGTTCTTAAACTCCTCAAATGAAGGATACTACACACATAAATCCTAGAGAAGCACACGATACAAGTGAAACTCGACATAACTTTTTATTGTTGGTTTTGATAGAGTTTGGTGTTTTGTCACCCAACTATCAGCCAACAAAAACCATATATGCACCAGTTACATGGACTCGTATATCCTATGGTTAGTGTTCCTTAGTAATTACGATATACACTTTTAAGATCCTTGTCTTAAACATGTGATTCAGGTATTGAGCAACTTTGATATTTTAGTTTCTTGTTCATATGTCGAGTAAACATAGAGTGCTTATAATAATGTTGTTAAAATGGTAGTTTGTTATTTGTGGCCAACTTGAATCGTCAATGTAATCACATTTAACCTTTGTAGTTGGCTGTTAGGCTTATTTTAGGTGAGCTTGGAATTTACTCTTATATCAAGATTTAATGAAATTTTGCCAATTTTTAAAACTTTGTGATTCTTCTTTTTTAAATAAAAGATATATTTCTAAAGCAGTTCTTTTTTTCTTTTTTTTTTATTTTTTTATGGGAAATTCTCAATAGTGACCCCCCCGATTTTGCTACACGGAAATGGTGACTTCCCTGTTTTTATTTAATTAAGAAAATTAACTATAGTTAGCTTTGAAAAAAAATAAACTAAAAAGAAAAACCATTTGAAATGCCGGACCCTCATACCCCCACCAGACCTAGCCAGCACCACCTCCACCCAAACCGGAGCCACCAAACCCCCCTCATTTGAAATGCCGAACCTCCCACCTGAACCGCCGAGCTAACGCCTCTACCCTTTCCTCCACTTAGACCTGAACCCTAACTCTCTCCTTTGACCATTCCTTCTCCGATCTAGGCCATTTTGGTCGAGGAGGGGTGATGGAATTACGGTTTAAGGTTTCAATTATGGGTAGGGAGGAGGCGGAAGATAAAGAGAGAGAGAGAGAGAGAGAGAGAGAGAGAGAGAGAGAGAGAGAGGGAGGGGGGGTGGAGGAGAGGGCTAAGAAGAAAGAGATAGAGGGAGGATCGGCGACCGGGGATTTGGGGTTCTAGGTAATTTGGTGGTCTATGGTGGTCGTCGTTTTGTGTTTGACGGTTTAAAGTGGTCGGATTGGGTTCGGTGGTCCGGGGATGGTTGGGGTTATGAGTTCGGCGAGCTACGGTGGTCGGGGTTTTGAGTTTGGCAGTCTAGAGGTGGTCGGGTAGTTGGGGTCGCCGGCAATGAAAGGGGAGGGGATAGGGGGGCTGGTTGGTGGAGATGATTGGTGGTTTTTTTTTAAGTGATTTATTATTTTATTTTTATTTTTTTTAACAAAAAAATCTGACCTTAGTTAATTTTAATTGAATATTTAATGAACTAAGGTTATTAGTGGGATAAAATTTTTAAATAAGTCAATTTGTATCATTCAATTTCAGGGGGTCACCATTTTCGTGTAGCAAAACTTGGGGGTCACCATTGAGAATTTTCCTTTTTTGGTTGTAGAAAAAGCAGTAAATTGTTTGACTTTAGTTTTTCTTTTTTTCTTCTGTTAATTTAAATACTATATTGGTTATGAAAGTTCAAAAACATAGTGAAAATTTCCCTATGAAATTTCGTAATCAAATTTGAAAGTATGTTGTGTTATTAAGAATATAAAATTATAATGACAACTCAATGCATATTTTTTTTATAGGATTAGTCTACATATGTGGTTAAAGTTTATCAAATTTGGAAATCAAATCATGCCACATAAATAAAGGAAAATTGATTCTAATAATGCTACCTTTGGCCGGTTCGCTGTTTGGTAATCCCACATTTTGATTATTTTCTAATAATCCCACCTTTATAGGAGATTTCCTTTTATTGGTTCCTAAACTGTTGGTAACCGGTTTTAATAGGTGAATATGCTATGTGTCACTTTGTGATTGGTTGAAAATTAAAAAAAAAATTAGAAAGGAAAAACTAAAAAATATAAAAATAAAAGAAAAACTAAAAAATTAAATAAAAATATATATTTCAGCCACCCCCCCCCCCACGCCACTCCATCCCAACTTCTGACAGCCGTCCCTTCCCACCCTCTCCCCCCTCCGGCAGCCCCTTTCCCCACCACCGGAATATTCCCCTCTTCACGACCCACTGAACGACAACGCCCCCCCTCCACAGCACTTTCCCTCTTTTGTTCCCCTTTCTCCTACTTCTCACTGCTTCTTTAATCTCTCTCCTTACTGAAGCATTATCAATAGCTCCCAAAATCCCTAAACCTCCGAAAAACCCCTTCAACGTCCCAATAAACCTCAACCAATTCAAAATTCTACGAAGCAGTAGTAATTTTTTGAGTAGATTAACTGAACGACAAATTGAAAAACTCAACCAATTTTGCTTAATATAGATTAACCGCAAAACCCTAGCATTAAGCAAAATTGGTCAATATCTGATTTCAAAATTGGAAATCTACATTGCTCGCGAAATAAAGGGTTTCCCCTAACTTTTGTAGTAGTAATTGTTTATTTATTCAATTGCTTTGAATATGTTTTCAATTTTCGATTTTGATGGAGCAAAGTATATAGTGGCGTTGAAAGTGATATTTAAGGAGAAAATTGAGAAGTATAGACTGCATCATTAATTAAGGAGAGATATGAAGATTCAAATGAGTTTACGCCATTCCTCAAAAAAAAAAAAAAAAAAAAAAGAGTTTACGCCACTTGAATGTTCCGAGGCTTTATGGGTGGTTTCATGATGAAGAAAGGATTGTTTTGATCCTTGAAATGGAAAAATTAAGATGGAGGGGGGGGGGGGCGTTGTCATTGGGTGGGTCGTGAAGAGGGGGAAGATCCTGGTGGCGGTGGGGGTGGGAAGGGACGGCTGTCGGAAGTTCGGGTTGCCTCCTGGGGTTGGGGTGGTTGGGCTTTTTTTTTATTATTTTTTTAAGATTTTCTGACCAATAACGTAATAACACGTGTCACTTAAATTAGAATTAAAAAATTTACCTATTGTACAGGTAACTGGTCACAAAGGACCATTAGAAGAAAATCTCCTAAAGGCGGGATTATTAAATAATAATCAAAAGGTGGGATTATTAATAGCGAACCGGCCAAATGTGGGATTATTTGAATCAATTTTTCCTAAAAAAAATATAAAACTTACATCATACTTATATTAGCCTATCGGGTGAACTGAATATATCAATAGTCTCTTAGATTAATAAAAAGTTAGTCCTTGCCTTTATCAATGGTACAATTGCAACAAGCTACTTTATATTGAGATATGTGATTGATTTTCAATTAATATTAATATTAAATAGTTTAATTAACATCTTTTAAACTTCCAATAGTGTTTAGCCAGGGCGATGCCCCGAGTCAATACGTTAAATATTATAGTATTATAGTTTTCATGTATTATATTTTATGTAGATAAATTATACTTTTAATTTTAGGAAAATTTACGAGGAAGGTCCTTTTAAGTGGTCGACCTTGTGTGGAAGGTCCTTTTATGAAAAAGGTGGCACTAAAGGTCCTTATATGGAGATTGGATTGTGGGGAGGGTCCTTTGATGACCAAACTTTAGCGTTGACCAAAATTTTCCGACCAAAAAAAGTCACGTGCTATGCACTTGACCACTTAAATAAGCTTCTTTTTTTTTTTTTTTTTCCCTCTTCTTCCTCGATTTTCAATTTTCCCCCCTTTTTCCCTCTTATTGAATTTGAGTTGAGAAAAGCCATGAAGATGAAAAAGGGTGACAATATCATTAGTAGAAGCATCAACAAGATTATCGAGAATAGAACTCAAGTTAATCATCTTGTTGATCATAGCCTTGTTGAACTCAAAGTTGATCAAACCAGTGAACTTGAACCAAAGATGTCCTACGACCTCGATAATCGTGTTCCGAACCATGATCTCCAAACCATTCTCTATAACTTCGATTATCCCCAAACCATGTGGATTAACATTGGCATCACTTAGAGATTCCAATGCTTGCTTCAGTTTACTTGCTAGGTTTACTTGGAAGCGAAAATTCGAAATTGGGGTTCCTTGGAAAGTGTCTATTTGATCATCTTTTGAAGGTTCTTGAATTGGGGTATTGGGTTCTTTAGAATATTGATTTGGGTCTTCGACATCATTTTTTCTGAAGAGTGAAAACAGAGATTTGTTTTTTTCAAAGGTTTCTGATTTCAGTTGTTAATGTCACTCTAGTTAAATTTTCTGGTATTGGTGATCTATAATAATGGGAAATTAAAGAGAATAACTATTTTTGTATTTTATAAAGGGTTTGAACTAGGATGACATGAAATTACTGTGGATGGTCTTCAGTAGTAGGATGTTGAAATAACGGCCTATGGAGCAAAATTCCCGCCATGTATTTCAAGTTTTCTACAGATTGCGATTCACTGTAGAAGAATGTATTATAGAGTGAGTGAAGAAGAAGGAAAGGAGGGGAGAGTGTGAGCTGTGAAAGGGGGAAAAAGGGAAATCGAGGGAAAATATGGAAAGGGGAAAAAAAATTCTCATTTAAGTGGTAACGTGCTGTTCACGTGACTTTTTTTGGCTGGAAAATTTTGGTCAACGCCGGAGTTTGGTCAAAGGACCCTCCCCACAACCCAATCTCCATATAAGGACCTTTAGTGCCACCTTTTTCATAAAAGGACCTTCCACACAAGGTCGACCACCTAAAAGGACCTTCCTCGCAAATTTTCCATTTTTTTATGTACATAATAATGTTAAATACCTCTATTTTAGATTTAGTCTAAGAAAATAAATTTTCATGTAAAATTACAAAGAAAAACACTTTCATGGTATACGTTAACTATATTTAAGAAGAATAAATTAACACAATTATTAGATAGCAAAGTTGGTATGACTTCTACATTTCCCAATGGACTCAAGTTCGGTTTTTTACAAAAACCTTTTTTCAAATAACACAGAGATTGAGATGGATGCGCAAGTGAGTAAGGTTAAAATAAAACTTTGTTTTTCGAGACTCCTTATTTATAATGCTCCATACAACATTCTTCTCTAGAGTGTTCTTAACCTCCTCTAATGGACGGTTCTACATACATAAATTCGAAAGAAGCACACGATACAAGTGAAACTCTACATACATTTTCATTGTTGATTTTGATAGAGTTTGATTTTTTGTCACCCTAATTGGGCTCCTCCTCGCTGCATGTTGTTGTTGCTGCCTTTGCTTTGTAATTGCTGCTGCTAAGTGCTGCTCGTAGTTCAATTGTGAGGTTCACTCTCCCTTTCCTCCTGCCTCTCTCTATTATCTCTAGAGTTAGACTGTAATTGATTTTGTGAATTCTTTGTGTTGATTGTTTGAATGGTTGTGAATTGTGAGGGTGTGTAATGGACATCGATGTGTAGAAAAAAGTATATGACAAATTATTTTTTGGTCAATTCTCATTATTTAGCATGATAAATATAATTAGATGATTTGAAGATCTTAAAATGAATAAATTTGAGGTTAAGGTTGTTGGTTTTTTTGGAATTGCTAATAGTTAGATGGTAAAGTTTAGCTCTTTATGCTTGAAATTGATGAACAGAACTAGAGACAATTGCAGTGACAAATTGGCATTCTTATGAGGTTAAAATTTTCTTTAAGTAGTATTTGATGAGAATCATATTGCTTATCCCCTGAGCTACAAAGTATGGAGGAAATAACTATATATTTTTCTAAGAGTAAGAGTAACATTGTATTGTATGGAGTACTTGATTGAATTATCCTGCAAAATAAACTATGCACTGATCATCCTTGGTTATCAGAGTTGCTATGGGAATTGTTTGTTCAAGCAGGCTCTATTGGTAATTTTTGTACAAGTCTTTTTCTTTTTTTTTTTTTTTTTTTTTTTTTTTTTTTTTTTTTGGTTTTCTGATGATCACTATATTTTAATCTTCACTGCAGTGAATGTCTACGTGCCAAAAGATATCAAGGCTATGGGTTTGTAGAATCTCGAAGTGAAGAAGATGCTAACTATGTATGCCTTTTTTTTTCCTTAGTTGCTTTTCTTATCACCTCTTACGTGTTTGACAATACTTTAAGTTATATTTAGTCCCTAATATATATATCTTCCTTTATAATGTTGACTAGAATTCACCGAGTAAGTTGTGTATATTGTGACATAAAGCTTAAGAATATTAATTGCTTGATAACTAATAGGGAAAAAATGATAATGTGATGGTACAAATTACAAAATAGTTTGGAATTATAAATAATGTGGTTTGTATAAAACAAAGTTGTTGTGATGTGATGTATGTGAGAGTTTCAGTCCTGATTTCACCTTGCATTTGCTAAACTCAAATTTCTACTTCTTAAGGACCATTCTTTTGCAGACCTCCAAGAGTAGGCCTTGACAACTAGTGGCACGTACTTCACCATGGCTTATATTCATGTTCTTGTACTGTTGGACTTTTACTTGCTAATGATAATTAATACAAAGTATCTTTTTTCGTGTAGTCTCCATGATACTTTCGAGTAGCTTATCCATATATATTTGAGACTCTTACATGTGTTATGTTTCAGTTTTAGATCTTGTTTTTTTCCTCATTAGATTTTCAATCTAGACAATGAGAATGGACCTAATGAAACACCTACCTTGACACTCCGTAGACAGAAAGGTACATTCATAACTTGAGTGTTATCTGCCAGCTACAGTACCTCAAATTAGATAACCTAACTTGATCAAACTGAATGGAAACTACCTAGCTAATTAATCAAATTACAGTATTGCTTAGTGTTGTTTATTTGTAAAGCTCATTAGTTCTTTAAGAAAGTGAAATTTGAGAGGTGGAGTTAATGTCCATGTTATTGGCAAATATCTTTGCTTTCCCCTTTTATATTTCTTATTTGTGGTATTATGTAATACTCTGTCAAGAGCTTCCTGCCTTTGCTTTTCCTTTATATATGCTTGGAAACTACCTAACAAAGAAGTGAAAGCTAAAGGAAACAAAGGAAAAGAAAGAGACCTTTTTGGATGAAGTTAGGTTATTTTGTGTTAAACAAGTGCTTGTTTGGCAATCTTTCCTTTTTTTTTTTTTTTTTTGTAGAATATGTGTGAATGGTGGGTTAACAATCCTAGTAATGTATTACATTAAAGAGATAGTACCCTCTTACTATCTGAAGAAAAATAGTTTCTCTTATTGAGTTGATAATTGGTTAATGGAAAGGAAGTCCACTTGTAATGTATCCTTTGATTATATTGCCTGAACATAACAATTAACATACCCGTTGAATGCTTGTTGATGTTGTAAATTTGTTCTCTGAATTATAGGAACTTGGCATCATTGCTCTCCATATTAAGCTCCGTGCTACTGGAGGAAACAAGGCTAAGACTATTGGACCAGGTGCTCTGTGTGCAGACCTGATGCTGCTATGCCCTTGCTGATGTCTGCTCTACAGCTACTGCTGCTCTACTACCGTGCTGCTGCTGTTCTACTATTTTGGTCATTCTTAATTTGTAATTTTTCATTTTTTTTGATGAAAAGTGTAAAACTACAAGTTATTAATAAAAAGATATGTGTTTTAGGTATAATATGATTATATACAACTGTGTGCTGTCATATAGGTGAAAAAAATGGAAAAAAAAAGAAAAAATAATTTTTTTTTTTTTTTTAATTTTTTAGGGCAATATTCGTACTAGTTAACCGGTGCGAATAACTTTTTTTTAAAAAATCCTAGGCATTATTAGCACGCATTGGTTAACCGGTGCTAATAACTATTATTCCCACCGGTTCTGAACCGGTGCGAATAATCTGACTTATTGGCACCCCTCAAATCAAAATCGGTGCGAAAAGCCGGTTTTGAACCAGTGCGCATTTTCCTTTTTCTACTAGTGTATCAGCTAACAGAAAGTGCACCAGTTAGATAGACTTGTATTTTTTGAAGTTAGTGTTACTTAGTAATTGCGATCTACACTTTTATGATTTTTATCTTAAACATGTGGTTTCAAGTGTTGAACAATTTTGGTATTTCATACCTTATTCATATGTGGAGCTTAACATTGTTTCTTTTAATCTTGTTAAACTGATAATTGGTTATTTCCAGCCAACTTGAATTGTCAATGGAAGCATTACTCAACCTTTGCAGTTGGTTGTTAGGCTTATTCTTAGGGAGCTTGTAATTTACTCGTATATCAAGATAAAATGTAGTCTTTGAATAAGTGATTTATTCAATTTTGCCAATTTTTGAACTTTGTGATTCTTCTCCTATGAATAGAAGATATATTTCTAAAAACAGTAGATTATTATTTTTTTGTTTGTTTGTAGAAAATGTAGTTTATTGTTTAACTTGGATTCTTCTTTCTTTCTTTCAATTTAAGGATTATATTGGTTTTGAAAGTTCAATGACATATTGAAAATTTCCCCATGAAATTTCATAACCAAAGTTGAAAGTAGGTTGTGTTACTAAGAATACTAGTTTATAATGACAACTCATTGGATAATTTTTAATAGGATTAATGTACAGATGTGGTTAAAGTTTATCAAATTTGGAAATCAAATCATACCAAAATAAATAAATAAATAAATAAATAAATTACATCATACTTATATTAGCCTATCGGGTGATCTTAATATAGCATTAGTCTCTTGGATTAAAAGTTGGTCCTAGCCTTTATCAATGGTACAATTGCAACAAGCTACTCTATATTAAGATATGTGATTGTTTTACAATTAATACGAATATTAAATAATTTAATCAACCTCTTTACAACTCCCATTTCTTAACACTCCAAAGCGTACCCAATTTATAAAACAATTGTTTTAGTAATAACTATGAGAATGAGATGGATGCACAAGTGAGTAAGGTCAATAAGAAAAGTTTGTATTGCTTGATATAGTGTTTACAAATTTGCTTGGATGATATAAAAATGACAGGGAGACTCCCTATTTATAGTGCTCCATACAACTGATGAGTGACATTTATGTCACTCTTAGGGGTAGTATTTAGGTCTTTTTCCTCCTATTTTTCTTAGGTTTTTCCACCTCATTTCTCCTGTTGTGGCTTCTTTATGTGTTGATGAAAAGTAATTCTTATTTGCGCTTGTTTTGATAATCTTTATGCATTATTTTATCATCCCCATGCTTTCGTGAACTTTTCTATCTTTTGCAGGTTCCATGGCGGTCCTATGCACGGTGGGAGGCCCTTGGCCAAGTATGGGAGCATGGACAAAGTCAAGAGGAGCAAAAGGGAAGGAGAGGAAGCAAGAAAAAGAAGTGCAAGAGGAGGTGTGGCCGAACCTCTGAAAGGTTCGGTCGAACCTAGGTGTGGTCAAACTTTTGAAAAGTTTGACCGAACCTCCAAGGTGCAAAGAAGGCAGTGTCAAACCAGTTTTCAGCAATTTTGCAGGATGGGTTGAACCTCAAAAGTTCGACCGAACAAGGATCAGGGAGGTTCGACCGAACCTACCCAGAGTTCGACCGAACCTACCCTGAGTTCGACCGAACCTATCCAGAGTTCGGTGGACCTTTTCCCGATCCCAGCCAATGTTGTACGGACTATTTAAGGTCCTTTTTAGATCGTTTTTGAGGAGAGGAGAAAAATAGTAGAATAGTTTTCAGCAAAAGCTTTCTCTTAGTTAGCACCTTAGTTCATTAAATTAGTTGATGATCTAGTTTGGAAACTCAAAAACCTAATCATTGTAGAAGCAAACTTCAAGGATTATTCTCATATTTTCAGCAATTATTCAACATTTTTGAAGCTTCATTTTAGTAACTTTTCTCTTTCCACTTTACTTGGTTTCTTATTTATCATGTTGTACCTTGTTATTTGAATCCCTTTTAGTTCTTTGATGATTGTTGTTGAATGTTAGTTCTATTTTTAGCAAGTTACTATTCCAAGTTTGTTGAGCAAGATAGAACCCTAAATTTTGATTTTGTGCTTTTCAATATGATGTGTGAGTAGTTCCTTAGCTAGGGGTTGGGTGAAACCCCACCTAATGGTGATTATGTAAGTTTGGGAGTGATTTTGATGATGGATTGTGATTAAAATAGATTATATGAGATTACTTGTTACTTCTTCATGATAGGAGTAATTAACCTAGATTATTGAACTTGATGGCATGAAATGTTTTGTTCGACATGGAAATGTGAGTTGAATGTTTCATTACTTATTACAATATGATTATGTATCTTTTGTTGCTAAGTTAATGAGGGATCTAAGCTTAGTGATTTGAGTTGTTTTCATATCGTTTGAAGTTGGTCTTGCATGTGGTCTTTGCTATTCCATTATCCTTGCTCCTCCCTATTTTCCTAATTGCTATTGGTTGAGTGAATCCCATTCCCCTAGTGTTTTAATTCCTTGAATTCAATCCTTAGTTGTAGGTTGTTAGTTAATCACCACTTATACCTTGATTTCGATTTAGCTTGAGCGTTAAGATTATTTAGCAATTGATTCCCGTTCTCCGTGGACCGAACCCTTGCTTGCCATTATACTTGTTTGAGTGAGGTGTTTGTTATAAATGTGTTTGACTTATCCTAGATTGTGCGACTGATTTAGCGCTTGTCAACAACCTACAACATTCTTCTCTAGAGTGTTCTTAACCTCCTCAAATGAAGGGTTCTACACATATAAGTCCTAGAGAGTTTTACACCATCCTAAGCATTTGACTCTTATTTACAAGATCTTAGAGAGCTCTATACTATTCTCGCTGACCGTGTTGAGCACTTCTTTAGGTCTTCTTTTGCTTAATAAAAACACAACTCATCCTTTACACCTAAAAACATGAGCAACCAAAGACACAAGACGGAAGGATCGAAGAAACTACTAACGTAATAAAATGGGCTAGAAAAGGGCTAAATAAGAATAAAGACTAGGCAAATAGAATAAAAACACTACAAAAAGTGGATTAAATCCTACTTATCAATTCAAACACCTAACATGACAAACGTACCTTTTTCAAAAAGGTACAGAGGTATTTTTTTCACACAATTTCTGTACAATTTTTCACTAATTGAATTTTCCCATGCATGGTTTTAATTTGTAATCATTACTCTTTTTTCAAACACCACATTAATTGCCTTGTTCCCCCTCATGTTTCTTTCTTTCCATTTTCTATATAAAATAAGAATCTCTATTACTGTAAGGAAAAATTGAAACTAATAATCTAACCTTTGTCTCATCTTCTAAAAACATATTCCATCTTTTTTGGATGCCACCTTTTACCCATATCTTCTCAAAACAATCTTTTTATCTTCAACTTGTTTAACTGGTTAGACTTTTAATAAAAAAAAAAATTTCCTTTAATCTTTTTTCCCCCATCTCACCACCTTCTTCAATTCCATGTCAACCCACCTTGATCACCAGCCTACTCATCCATAACCACCACCCGATCACAACCACATCACCACCCAAAATCCTAACCCCACCTGACGCCCACCCCACCGGACCTCCATGGCTCAACCCCGAACTCCAAATCACACCTAAACCCACCCCGAAAAACCACCTACCCTTAAACCGGAATCCCCCAACCTCACTTAACCCTACCACCCCTAAATCAAAAATCCCCAATCCCATCCCCAACACGAAACCCCATTTAAACCAAGGTCTTGCCACTAAATTGAAATCCTTACTCGAAAACTCACCACTAAGTTGAAACCCTCACTGAGGCAGTTCATGATGTCTCTTGCAAGGGGAAGGGGGTTGGTTTAAGTGGGGAAGAGAGGAAGAGAGAAGGGGAAGGGAAAAGGGTTAACCTGCTCGACGAGTGAGGTCGGGTTTAGCAGGGGGAGGGAGCTCCGATAGGGATAGGGAATCAGGGAAGAGGGAAGGGGAAAAGGGTTATTTTTTAATTTATGTTTTATTAAAAACCAGTTAGAAGGTGAGACGACGCACAAAGAGGTGAAGGAATCGTTGTGAGAAAATGGATAGGGGTTAAAGGTGGGGTTGTTTCCAAATTTCAAAAAGGTGGGATTGTATGAGAAGTAGGTAAAGGTGAGATTATATTAGTTTCAATTTTTCCTTAATTGTTTCTCACTAAATAAAAGTCACTTTATTTTTTTTAATTTACTTTCCAATTTCAAATGGGAAGAACAAAATGGAACAACGTGAGTAGTTTATTGAGCTTTGGGATAAAAGTTTTTACCCAAATACACACACATTATTTGCAGTTGCATCCTTGAAATATATGAATTATTTCGTACATGTCTATATGACCAGATTGGTGGAATTTGTGGCTCTTAATTATTATTTGGATGACTAACCTATTTCATGACTTGATTGGTTTTGGTGAATAACAATGATCCTTAGTGTCTTGAGATTACATTTGATGGTTAGAAATAAAAATAAATAAAAACAAGGGTGAAATATAGAAAGGTTAATACTTATAAAGAATGCACTGCACAACTTCAACAACATCATTATCTTCACTACATAGAATTTTATCGCAATTCTAATTGGAGAAGAAAGTAGATTCCAAGAGCTTTACATCAATAAATCATATGCGCAATTTAATCAAGATATAAAAAAGTTATGAGAATTTGAAATTAAATTGTCTAGCCTTCACAATCTAGAGTGCTTACTCCAAGTTGCATTGGAGACTTTGGTAGAGTTCCCGGAGCGTCCGCTCCTCACATTGGAGTGCCCGCTGCTGAGCCCCTGGTTGTCGTATGCTCGAGCTTCTTTTTTCCTTGTATTTAATAACTTATCTTAGCCACCCATTTGTAATCCAATGGATAATATATGTAGTAAGCAAAGCTTTGTTAGCAACCTACATCAACTCATTTTGTAATGGAGCTTTTGATAATTTTGAAACTTGAATGAGATTTATCTCTCTAATATATAATATTGTGATTATTTTGAATCTTTGTGGTTCATCTCCGTCGTACCAAGTTTATTTAGAATTAACCTTAGTGATCACTGTGTCAAGTATTATCTTTATTGTTTTTCCTCAAATTTTACCCTCAATTTTCACTTAAATGTCACATCATTATAGCAAGTTTGCAACTTTGAGCTTGAAGATTAATTGCAAATTGATTGTTTGTGTTTATTTCACATCAAAGTGGTATCAAACCTCATGCTATCAGGCTGGTAAATATCCTTTAGATAAAATTTCAATATTTAAAATTTTATTCAAATGACCGTATCTTTTAGTTTATTTATTAAGTTCTTCCTTTGTAGCCCTATATGGATTGATTACGGCTATTCAAAGTCCTAAACAACCATAAACTCATGAAAAATTCAAAAATATAAGCAAAAAAAAAAA
Source organism: Chenopodium quinoa (assembly GCF_001683475.1). Lineage (NCBI taxonomy): Eukaryota > Viridiplantae > Streptophyta > Magnoliopsida > Caryophyllales > Amaranthaceae > Chenopodium > Chenopodium quinoa. The sequence goes on from NW_018744239.1 coordinate 10,668,637, forward strand.
AAAACACTACATATAATCAAAAGATTAGCGTCACACATTGATAAGTTGGAGTTTCAGCAGTACACTTCCTGTTAAAGTACAATGTTGATTACAACGTATAGTAAGATACTAATTAATATTTCAGCGCCAACCAAATTCAAATTGTGCCGACCTTATTATTATTTAACCCCAAGCATTGATATTAGTGTCGTACGCTTAGGATCAGCGTAATACATAATACGTAGAATTAATGTTTTCTCCCTTTTGTTTTCAAACTCTGTGGATGCATCTGTAACTACCCAATTTTTTTGTTCATTCAAGGCGCGTATAGTACTAATAATTTCCGAGAGTTGAAACGAATTAAATTGTAACACTTAATTAGTCAAAATTCTGCATTTAAGCAATCTAAAGGCTTGTTACATACTTGAGAATCTACTTTAAAACCAAGACATGGGTAATTTCAATTATTTAATTTTTTTTTTATTATTACCTTTGTAGATTTGAATATTATTGTGAATGTTTTTATTGTTTTATTAACATGATCACCTTATTATTTGTTAATTAAGACCGTTATTTAATACCACCCGGCTAAGAACCCATTAATATTAATTTTCAATGAAGTGATTACAATAATTAGTTATTTTAAGTTTTCACTAACCAACTTAACATAATTAGTTTGAAACAAATTGAATATTAGTAATTATGTCTTTAAATTACAACTAGGGCATATTATAACAAGAACCGAGTAGAGGCCTATATGGATGAAATTAATTTTTAGGCTCGATTTCATACCTTCATCCCCAAAATATGTGTTTCAAGACCATGTGGAGTTAATAATCTCTTAAATTACTAGAGGGTGTAACTTTAATGGATCAATTTGGTGGTGCCTTTCGAAATTGTACCTAATCGTGGTTGCTTTTGTTCCTTTGTATAATGAATTATTATTAACAGTTTACAAGTTCATATAAAGACTTGTTGGAGGCCTACTTCTTTGCACCTTGTCCTTAATCATATTATGCCAAATCCACATATTATTCCTATTTGATGTCAAGATATAAACGTAACCTAAGTTAGGAAGATTTGACCAAATTTTAGACACACAAAGCTACAAATTTCTAGCCTCTATTAAAAACATGAGAAGGAGGTATAACTATGGAAGTGATTAGTTGATAGTGTTGTTGGTTGAGATATGGGCAGAGAAATTGAATCATTTGCAAGAGTTGATAAAATATTGATACTATCATTTGATTATTGCCAATGGATGACAAAAAAAATCTAATGTGCAAAAAGGAAGATTAGGCCTCTAGAATTTCGATCAAGATGCACGGTTCATGGTAGATAATTTAAATACAAAATTGATCCCAATTCTAGAGAGAAGTTGGTTCTCATTACATAATTGACAAAATTAGACTACTTGTTTTGAATGTTTCTAAACAAGTTATATTTACATTTTCAATTGGGAAAATCGTCTTTGATAAGCTTATTTGTGTGGTGAGTCAAATGGAAGATTGTCATATTGTTTTCAGAAAGCCTTGAGTGATACATATTAGTGTTATCTATGATCCTTGCAAGAAAACTTATTTAATGAAAAAAAATACAAAGAAGATCGTTCTTAAGCCTTTACCAACAAATTATTGTGATAGATTCGGCCATGTGCACCTAAGTTTGAAGCTCCTATTTTTATGAAGTGTCTACACTAAATTCTCATATTGATAACAAGTTAATCGAGATTTTGGTCCTGTACCTAGGATGAAGAAGCTGAGTGTGATGTTTATTCTACCATTAACAATTCCTGTAATTGAGTCTTCAACTCCTCCATCTTAGCTGGCGCCATTCGATATTGGTCCTGTCCCTGGACCAAATCCACAGTAAACTCCATTACTCTCTTTGGCAGCTGTAGACACCTGATTGTGTCTCTCCAAAAACAAAAACCAGTGATGAGTACCTTTCACGTCTTTAATTAGCGAGTTTGGTAAAGAGTTGAAGAGTCTCATAAATTTCCCCTTAACCATATTTTTAAACTTACCTAAAATGTTTTAATCCAAAATCATTTATTTCGTGTCTTTAAATTCAAAATCACTCATTTCGTGTCCAAATTATAAAAACATCCAAACCAGATTATTTTGCTCCATAATCCTAGTCTAATTATTGATTAGTTGGATGGGGATTGAAAATAGCTTTCCAACAATATATTATAAGCCAAAATTTGACTTAAAACGAATAAGTTATGGCCAAAATACTAAATCGAGCCCAAACCAAGCCTACGTCCACCTTACCTACGACCCAATGATCATATGAGGGTCCAAATACCTTATTCCTAATCATAAACCAATTAGGATTCTTAGGAACCTCTAGAATCTTATAGAAGGTTCTAATTTATCCCTTTTGAAAAGATAAAGATCAAAGAGTTTGAGCTAGATTGAATAAAACTTCTCTTTTGATAATCCTAATCCCGTTCAATTCAAAGACGTTCGGATAAATTTCACAATCATAATCCTGTCCAATTATTGTCTAATTGGATAGCTTTTGAAATAATCTTTCCAATGATATATCATGATCCTAAGTCTGAGCTATAATCGAAAAGGTATGAACGAAATACCAAACTCTATCCAAAACTGACACAGTTCCACTATTTTGACCACATCTTCTACTCTAAAAAAGATATCAATATTATTCTAATTGGGTTGGAAATTAGACTTTCTGAGCTTTCCAACGATATATTATTTATCTTATTCAAGTGGATGCCATGATGAATTTAAAAGCTCAAGGGTTGGAGCACCTTATTAAAGATAATAAAAGTCCCTCTGGTCAAACAACTGATGCTACCACTTCTGCGATAACAGTTGTAAAACCTGTAACTGAACAAGAAAAGGCAAAAGTGAAAGGAATGGTGTCCTTCCAACAAGTGTATTCATCCGATAGAGGGTTCAGAATTATTACGGAGCTAATTCTTCAGTAAGGTCAAGTGATCGGAATGCCTAGGTGGAAGCCGCTTCCGATCATTAATATCAATGTACAATTAATGTTACAGCTTAATCTTAACTGAACCCTTCGGGTCGAACCCAATCGAATCACCGATCCGAGACGACGAATTAATCCGAAAGGATTTAATGAGTCAGCAGAGTTTTACGAATACAGACGTCGGATATCGAGCCTAGGGCGTCAAGACCGAGCGTCGCGAAATCACAAAGCAACAAGTATGAACATAGCCCTAGCACCCCACTAGCCCAGCCATGTGGATGCTAGGCTAGTTCGAGCTAGCATGCACCTAACATGGCTAGGCGCAAGCCTAAGCACACTAGGTGTAATAGGCGCACCATCGCGGCCTAGGTGCACCATCGCAGCCTAGGCGTGCCATGGCTGCCTATCGCAAGCACCACAAGCACTAGGCGCACCATCGAAGCTAGCAACGTGCTAGCGTGGATGCCTAGGTGCGCATGGCAAGCACCACAAGCACCACAAGCACCAGGCAGCCCATCGCAGCTAGCAGCGTGCTAGCCTGGGTGCCTAGGTGCGTATGGCAGGGCCACACACGCACCAAGCACAGCCATCGCAGTGTTGGGCACTAGTGCATGTGCATGTGCGTGTGCGTGCCTCGCACTAAGCATAGCAGTGCTAGGCACTAGCTAATGCGTGTGCGAGTAGTGCGTGGTGCGTAGCGTGCTGCGTGCGTGGTTCGTAGCATGATGCGAGGGAAGGGGCCAGCATGCTTGGCTCGCTAGCAGCACGCATGCTGGCTATGCTAGCAATGGTGTGCGAGAGGTGTTGCGAGAGATGCGAAGGCCAGCACCAGCGCCTAGCACTGGCAGCACCAGCGCCTAACATCGCCCAGCACCAAGCATGCGAGGCTGCTGGGCAGGTTGGTGCTAGTTGGCTGGGCTAGCTGGCAGTTCTAGCTGGCACGCTAGCTGGATGCCAGCCCAGCAGCCCTTAGTGGCGGTTTTGTGAGGAGAGTGGGGACCAAGGCTTAGAGCCATGCCTTGGGGAGCAAGGCAATGGTCCCCCCCCCCCCCAAGGTTCATGGTCCTCACCTAACTCTCTCTACCCTTTTGTCACTTGTTGACTTGTGATTACTTTTGCTTAATTATTTATTTTGGAATTAAATAAATTATTGCATTTTCACATGATCCCACATTGATCATGAAAAGGGGGTTCAAGTCCCCATTCTCTATAAATACCCACTTGATTGGGATTTTGAGAATACAACCTTGAGTGGAATTAAAAAGGCAACTCTAATTAAGAGTAAACCTTTGATTCATAAAACTCATAGTTATTTTGTCCGGGTCTTGACTAACCTTCAAGACTTAGGACGCTCGGGTCGGGTCGAGGGTACGATCCGTCGGAGATCTCGTGTTTTCGGGATTTTGAAGTAAGAGCTCTTTGGGAGCGAAGCACGCAACAAAGGTATAATTCTTGTTCTTAATCTTGTTTGATTAAGTTTAATATGCTTGTTAATTGTTTTAATTAAGGGGCAGGTCTTGGTGGGTTTCCTTCCGCGTAGTGTCGGGTCACTACGAAACCCTACAAAAAGCCTTAGTGTTATTAAGGCATCATTTGCATGAAGGCCTTAAAACTGAGTACATGATGGTTGAAGATCCCAAAGAATTATGGGATTGCCTTAATGAAAGATTTGGACACCAAAAAAGGGTGCTCTTTCCTAAGGCATTATTTGCTGGACAAATTTACAGTTCCAGGATTTCAAATCCGTTATTGATTACAATTCAACCATACATGAGATAGTATCTATATTGAGATACTGTGATCATCTAGACACCGATGAACAAATGATTGAAAAAACACTCACTGCCTTTCATGCATTCTTTCCAGATAAATCTAGGATGCTGAATTGTCTTTTCATAAGATCTCCCATTTTAACTACAACAAATTACGTGATAATTAGTTTATAATAATAAATTATATGTACAACACATATGTTTAATTCCTCCATATTTATAGTTTGTTAATGAAACACGTGATAATTAAATTTATTTAACAATAATAAACCATAAATAATATAGTTCTTTCTCCCCCTTGTCTTTTCATAAGATCTCCCATTTTAACTACAACAAATTACGTGATAATTAGTTTATAATAATAAATTATATGTACAACACATATGTTTAATTCCTCCATATTTATAGTTTGTTAATGAAACACGTGATAATTAAATTTATTTAACAATAATAAACCATAAATAATATAGTTCTTTCTCCCCCTTGGTTTATTATTGTGAGTAATTATACAATTAGGCAAAAATAAATCATATTAGTCGCATAAACAGCAAAATGACAACAATAACAGTAGTAACAATAATTATAATAATAACAGTAATATTATACAATGATGATTAATAACAACTAAACAACATAATAAAACAAAAACATGCTTTTAATCTACTAAAACGACAAAATAAACAAACTTTACTTGTACATCATGACAAAAATTAATATTGCTACTAACACAACTACAAGCGCCATAATTAGAAAAAAATATTGTTTTATCTTCCTTAAATCTTCCGCAAAAGTGAAGGTGTGGGTGTTTTGGTTGTCGTCGTTGGGGAACACATCGGAGAAGAAGGGGGTGAAAAATTTTGGGTGATTTTTTGATAAAGAAAAAAATTGGGAAAGGATAAGGGATTTTGTGGTGAAAATCGGGGGAACATCTGCCTTTTATAGAGGTAGGTTTATCCGTTACTGTTTTGTACAATTGTAAAAATATCATATAATAGTTTAATGTACTCGCAAATTATGGTCCAAATATAAGTATTTATAATTGTAAAAGGTTATCACACTGGGAATGCAAGCCATAGTGGTCCGAGAGCCCTAACATCTATAAAAGATCATGGGTTCGAAGACCAAAAGAAACACAAAAAGTACGTAAAAGAAAGAAAAATAATAAGCATAAAAAGGCTGCATCTTTTTTATTAATTTAGTTAATAATATGCATGCAAAGTTACTACTAAAATCAAATTTTACGTAAAAGATGAGCATGTAATATCAACATGCATGAATCAAACAAAAACATCAACATGAATAAAACAAGGGAGAATAGTAATTAATTCATAAATAAGAGAATTTCTCCACCGTTGTTTTAATACAGTAAATGTTTGAGTTTCTGGTATAGAGGATCCCAAAATATGGGCAACTATAGAGCATACTCCTCTAAACATTTAGAAGTAGATAGTATTTATTTGTTATAATTTTGAGAAGTAGGTATAAATATACCTGAATAGGAATTGGTGCTGATAACGTGTTAAGAGAATTTACCGATAGAAAGGTTTTGATCAGTGAAAGGAGGAGTAAAGAAGAAGTGAAAGAAGATGGGTGAAAATGTCGTAGTTTTACTACTACATCAAGTCTCAATTTATAGTAAAACTTTACAATAAAATATTAGACATTATTGTACTTTTGAGTATATAATTGAGAGCATATAATTGATCTAAATACCACATGTGAACTTTCACATTTGTATTTTTCTCAACATTTTCTTTTTTTTTTCTTTTCTTTTCTTTCTTTATTTTCCTTTTTACATGAGAACTAATCTCACACCCCCTCCTTATTGATTGCTGCTCGCTGCCACCGCGTGCCGCCCAGCCCGCCGCCACCTCTGTCGGCCGATGATCCACCGGCTCAGCTACGGCCCAGCCACAACCCACTTGGCCTTCCTCTTCTTCTTTCTCCCTTGTTTAATTACCTTGTATAAATTTTAATGTATTAGTTTTGAATTTTGATTTTATAGTATAAAGATTACATTTTTTTTGTATCAAATTATATTTTGATGGTATAAAGATTATAATTTCAGACTATAATGTTGTTTTAATTTTCAGATTTTATGAATTCTATAACTTAGGGTTTTAATTTATTTAAATTGGGATTTTATGGTTCTAATGATCAATTAAATTGGGGCTTTTGTTCCTAATGTATTTCTAATCATTAATTAAACATAAAAACATGTTTTAAAGGAAGATTTAAGGAGTTTTTAATTCAATTATATTGCTGAAATTTAGTTTAGGAATTAATATTTGATTGTTGGTTGTTTTCTAGGAGGTGATTATTCCCTAGGAGACTTTTAAGTGATTAAAAGTGGCACAAAGGATTGTTTACACGAGGTACGTACATGTCTACTTCGTTGTAAGTAGTATCATGTTTAGGTATCAAAAGGAAGAACTTAGTTTCATGTTTAGAGAACTCTTGGATGAAAATTGTTTGGTTAAACATTGAATTAATTCATGTGCTTATGTTTATGAGACATGTTTTGGTGAATTGATTATGTTTGTATGGAATTATGGATGCAAACATGTTCAACTGGATTATTAACTGTTTGTATGGAATGTTGATACAAGCATATCTTTATTGGATTGGTTTGTTAACCACATTTGGATTATTGAAGGATTGGAATTGAATGGTTTAAGTGGAATGAATTTATTAGTTATTCCATGAGGTTATTATTATTTTATTTATTACTCAAGCATGACTTGTTAGTATGTTGAGTAAAGGTGGATTAAGCCGAAATGGCTAGGTTGGTTGAATATGTTCAACAATTTTGGTAATTTGGAATTTAAAGGAATTAAAGGTCAATTTGTGATGTGATCATCGTTGTCCTAAATAAGATTAAAAGTGAATTATATGTATGATTATTATGTATGGTTTACTTGAATGAGTCGGCAATTAATTAAACTTGTAATCACGTAAAGTGAAACATGGATGAGCAATAAAACTCTGGAAAGCGTGTACTTCTGAAGTGTTGACAATTATGGGTTGGGGTACACGGTGGTAGCTTGTGGCTTTCCAAGGCTTGTTTGATCAACATGTCCTCTTTTCTTTTGGTATTTACATTTTGATTTTATAATGAAAGTTAGATGGGATCCTAGACTAACTTTGTGAGAATGGAGTCGCGCCCATTCTTGCATTGCGCTATATTTTTATTTCAAATGGTTGTTTGGGACCAAAATGATTTGGTGGGTTGGACAACCTCGTCTATTGCTTACTCCAAACTAAATTAATTAAATTAAATATAAAGAGTCAAGTGTTTGGAGTTGGTTAGTGAGTATGTTTAGTTGATTGCACTATTTTAGTGTGGAGTCTTGGTTAATGAATTCATGTTAAATGTTATTTGCTTTAATTAGCTGAGCATGTTAGGTTTGTTGCGTTGTAGCTTGTATGTACTCAGATTTGCTGATTGCGTGCTTTTGTGTATTTTCTTTTGGTCATGGCCTTCACCATTCAATGACCCTGTGATGACCCAATTATTACACTTGTATTATTGGGGAGCGATATTGCACATGTTAGCTTGATGATGTGAAGTTCAGGGATTTGATAAACGCATTGTCAAGGGATTAGTGTGATTGAGAGTATTTGTTCCTTGTGTTGAACTTATTTATGTTGTACTATTTCGTTCATGCTTTAGATTTTGAATACTAGTTTGGTTTTAAATAAGGGTCTTTATGGTTCCAGTTTGTAAGCTTTGACTTATTGGTTTTCTAAACTATATTATTTTAAAGGTTTATGTTTGGTTTGTCCGTTGCGATACTTTGATAAAGCCTTAACATTTTAACACGTGGCGGTAACATATTAATAGTTCTCCTCTATTTTATTTAAAATAAGTGGTTTGAAAAAGGGAGAATTATGGGGGTGTTACAAAGTGGTATCAGAGCTTTGGTTAGATTTTTAATTACCACTAAAGCCATTTTAAAGTTATTAGGTGCCTAACGTTTTTAAATCTAATGAGTTTTATTTTAACTACTTTATTTAAAGTTAATTAAATTTTTCAAAAATTATTTTATTTAATAAATTTAATTCGGCATTTACAAAAAAATTATAATAATAATAATAATAATGATGATTTTTCGTGTTATATATATATTTTGCGTTATTTAATTATTTTGAAATAAAATGAATTTAATTATTTATTTTATTCTTAACTTGTGTGCTTATTTTATTTTATCGGTGAGATTTGGGTAGTATTAGGAAGAGCTTATAGGATAGATTATTTCTTTCTATATGCATTGTAATTAATTCTTTTGTGCTTTTATTCTTGTATGAAGTGATTATGCAAGTTATTTAATTGTGTATGTTTTATGTAATCATGCAAACTTGAGTGTGATCACCTAGTATCATGTTTAAGGATTAAAGCATGTAATATGGAAGGATATGTGATGATTTGTGCTATGTGATATGTGTAAATAAACATTATGTGGAGCATGTAATTATGTGACTAATAATATGTGTTTATTTAATTATGTTATTTACTTGATGCTTGGATTTTGGTGGGAATTGTATCAATAAGAGAATTCTTTATTTAATTTTCTTATGCGTAGGAATGATTAAAATTTAATAATCATTTCCTTTAAAAGTGACTTATTAGGGGCGATTGTGTGGCCTTGTTCACCTTTTCACCTTAATATATTTTATGTTCATGAATGTGGTGTGTTGTGCCTTATATTTTTAGGCAAAGAAGGAGGACGATTGTAGAGAATATTTCAAACGTCAACTTTGAGCCCCACTGTGATCATGCACTTAAGCATGGTGGCGTCCAAAGCGAAAGAAGCTAGAGATAAAAGAGTCGCCAACAAGTTTTAGGAACTTGTAAACTGTTCACGGGTGTGAAGGTTACACCCCATTCACAATCACGGAGATCGCTAACTCTATAGTGGTCTGAAACCATGACTAGATATTCGGGGATGATGGTACGAATCCAAAAGAGATTGAACCCGCCTTTAATTGACCTCTACTTAATTCTTATGATATTCATGTGCGCTTTTCGATCAACATACATACAACAAGTTAGCCTAAACCTGTTTAATCTACATTGGTTGATTATTAATGCACAAATAAATCTATTATTGGCGATCACTTGAATTAAAATCATATTAACCTAAATCAAATTATTAATTATCTTATTAGGCATGATTTCAAATACAAATTCCCTTTAAACCTGCAAAAGAGGGCGTGATCAAGTAATAACAATGAATAATGAATAATCAAGCAACATAATAATTAAACGACACAACAAATCATCATCATAATAATATCATCATCAATATAATCATAATCTCATCAAAACGTGATTAATAGCAAGATCCTAAACGGATTAATAACAAACCCTAGCATGTCACTAAATAATAAAAATCAAGATTAAAGCCTTAACCTAAACATGATACTAGAAAGCATGATATTAAAAATATTAGTTAACACCCTAAACATGATACTAAAAACATGATATTAGAAATATTAATTAAGCATCCTAAACATGGTACTAGAAATCAAAAAAATATCCTAACATGATATAGGAATTAAGATAAGATTCTAAGCATGAATTCTATATCAAAAGAATTGATAGGCGTGTTGCGTACCTAACAAAAATAAACCTAACGAGACCACTACTATGTAGACGGGCAAGTAAGGATCGAATCCCAAGAGACTAAGGTTCACCTAAAATAGACTCAAATAATCACTAAGCAAGTGACAATTCAATGGTGATGAACTTCTAAGAACTAATAACTAAAGAACTCAATTAATATAAAGAAAAGTGATAAACCAATGAACTAAAACATCCAAGATCAAGCATTACCACGAATATAATCAATGCATAAATAAATCTACCCCCAATAACAATTCATTCGACAAGAGGAAAAGCATTCCCTAATCAATACCAAAGGTCTCTCCCGGGTTATCAATGGCTCCCCAAATAACCTATCAAGCCTATTTCCATGGAATCAAGCAAATAAGGGACATTAAACACAATACTTAAATTCCTAATCATTCAATCATCTACTTCCATGATGATCTTCAAACCCTTAATTGAAATACCCAAATCCCGTTAATACCCAACTTCCGTTGCAATAAAAACAAAGGGATGATAACAATACCAATTATTCCTAATCTAATATTGCATAAACACAATCAATCAATCATGTCAATTGGAAATATTATTGGAGAATTTAAAGATTAAATCTAAGCATTAATCATATCCGGGCTTTGCAAGATCCCGGATTACGAATCTACTCACACATAATAGCAAAACCAATAACAAGATTTAATAGAGAAAACATAATCAATAAGCAATGATAAATGAAAGAGAAGTGAGATAGATGAATACCAAAATTGCTTCAATTGAAAGAACTCAAATTGTTGATGAACAATAATCAAGCTAAGTGAAGAATTAAATTGCTTAAAGAAAGTAAAACTAGGGTTCTTAGAGAAAACTAATACTAGAGGATCTAATAAAGTGTATTCTAATTGTGATTACAAAGGGTATTTATACCCTCAAAAAGATAAAATTACGAAATTAAACTAAACAACTTCCGCGAAACAGTGCCCGGTCCAACCGGGCAAGGGCTGCCCGATCGGTGGTGGAGGGTGTTGCGACGTCCTGCCTCGTTGTTCTTCTATCTTCCTGCGCCCGGTCCCACCGGGTAAGCCACGCCCGATCGAGCGTGCAAGGCGACTTCAAAAACGGAGATGTGAAATCAACTCTTCAATGTCCGGTCTCACCGGGCGAGCTATGCCCAACCGGGCACGTAGAGTCTGCAACAATACTTCATAGCTAGCTTTGTCCTTCTTTGCCTTGTCTAACCGGGCAAGCTATGGTCAACAGGGCATGGGGGAAATCTTCGTCTTCACACACTAACCTCTTCTTTAACTATCCAAAACACGTCCGATACATCTAAGAAACTCCGTATTCCTATGAAACTCAATAAAATAGATCAAACACACTAGAGAAGAGATTGTTATCAAGAAATGGCTCCCAAGATCCCAAAACCATGCAAATATACATTGTAGATACGGGGTAAAACATGGTATAAAACACATACATCAAGAATAAATATTAGGGAGATCAAATACTCACTTTGATGCCTCGTATCTCTTTATATCAAAACAATACACACGTTAGTAACTTCAAGAAAGATTAAATCAAAACAAACAAATCAAATAAGAATTGAAATATAGATTTGGGACCAAACCCTCAGAACTATCAACCTTTCACGTTGAGGTCAAAGGCAGCTTCGAGAAGGGATTGGAGAATTCAAGGCTCGTGAAGGAAGGTATGGTGTTTGATTGGGGAAAGTATCAAAGGATGTGTGTTTAGGCCAAGGCTAGGCTAGAAATCAAGAGAGAGAGAGAGAGAATAAGCTTTAGCTAAGAGAGGGAAAGAGATGATTGTTGGTGATTAAGCTTGTTGATGATTGAAAACAGGGTGAAGCGACCTCTATCTATAGGAAAAAAGAGGGTCGAAGGATTAGAAAAAATCCAAATTCGAATCGGAATAAAACTCTTGCGATAGGTAGCAATTTTTGCTGTTTTTGTATTTATCATAACTTTTGATCCAGAATTTTGGAATAAGATAAATAATATATCGTTAGAGATCTTTGGAAGTCTACTTTCCAACCCAATTAGAATCAGATTAAAATTTTTTGTAAAATTAAATATATGGTCGAAATAGTGGGACAGTGTCAGTTTTGGATAGAGTTTGATATTTCATTCATATCTTTTTCGTTATAGCTCGGAATTGGGATTATAATATATCATTGGCGAGATAATTTCAAGGAATATCCAAACCATTCAATATTTGGATAGAAATTATGAGACACAATAATCATATCTAAACATCTTTGAATTTGAGTAGAATAAGGACTTTCAAAAAGAGGAGTGTTATTCAATTTCAAACTCTTTGATCTTATCTTTCAAAAAGGATAGATTAAAACCTTCTAGAGGCTTCTAGAAGTTTCTAATGAATCCTAATTGGTTTAGGATTGGGATTAAGGTTAATGGACCCTCCACATGATCGTTGGGTCGTAGTTAAGGTGGACCTAGGTTCGGTTTGGGCTTGGTTTAGTATTTTGGCCATAACTTATTCGTTTTAAGTCGGATTTGGACTTATAATATATCGTTGGAAAGCTAAATAAAAATTGGACCCAGATTATGGACCAAAAAAAAGTGATTTGGACATTTTTATGAAGTGGACACAAAATGAATGATTTTAAAGGACACAAAATGAATGATTTTGGGTTTAAAGACACGAAATGAATGATTTTGGTCAAAAACACTTTAGGAAAGGTTAGAAATGGTTAAGGCTAAAGGTAATTCACAAGACTCTTCAACTCTTCACCTAACTCGATAATCAAAGACGTGAAAGGTACTCATCACTAGGTTTGGTTTTTGGGGAGACATAATCAAGTGTCTACAATGGCTAACAACGATGCTTTAGCCGAGGCCATTAGGCTACTAGCTGAGAACTTGAACCAAAACCGCAATGATAATCCTGATCCCGCTGGTGAGATGTTTAAGAAGCTTGCTTAGGTAAAGCCACCATACTTTAAGGGAGGTGGAGACCCAACTTTTCTGGAGAATTGGGTTAGGGAGTTTGATAAGATCTTTGCTGCTTTGAATTGCCCTGAGAATATGAGAGTAGATTAAGCTGCCATGTATTTGAAGGATGATGCAGATATTTGGTAGAGGGATAATGAAAATGTGCTTTGTGGGGGGTCATCGGTAGGAACTCGAATGCCCAGAGGACCACAAACCCAAAGATGACGAGTAAAGGAACAATGCAGGAAAATATGATATATGGATTCAGGGCTGAGGCGACAAAAGGAACAATCAGGGTCTATAGGAAAAAAGAAGTTTCCATCCTTTCTCCGCAATTTAAATGCAACAAGAAGCGCATCTCAGAGTTTCCAAGTAAAAAGTTTCCACTTGGGAAGAATAGGCAAAGCCCACAGTTTTTTCCATCCTAAAGGGAGGACAGGCGAACCATCCTAAGAAAGACAATTCGAGTGGAGGAGCAGATTTGTAATACCCCGTATTTTTATACTTATTTTGATTTAAATAAGTATTTTCCTAAAGAATTTAAATAATTTGAAATGAATTATTTATGGTGTTTTTATTTAATTTAAAAAGAATTATTTTAATTAAAAGTTTATTTTTAATTATTTAATAATCTTGAAAATATCTTATTTGATGATTTAAAAATATTAGGGAATACTATTTTATAAAAAGATAAATTTTAAAGTCAATGATATTTATGGAAAGTCAAAATACAAGTTTGAATGGGAAAGGGATCATTAAGGGTAGTAAAGGAATTTTAAGTAGGAGGGATTGAGAAGGAGTATAAATACCCATCATATGCCTAAGGTGGAGTGCACCCAAAGGTAAACTCTCTCTCTCTCTCCTCTTATTTTCTTTTCTCCTTAATTTTTCCCCTTCCCCTTAATTTTAATTTATTTTATTTATTTTATTTATTTTAATCACCACCCACACACCACCACACGCCGCCGGACCACTACCGCAGCCACCAGCAGGCGTCGACGATAGCAACGACACCACCAGTAGGCGCCGTTGCAGCCGGCTGTGGTGTCAGTGCTTTAGTTTTCCAGAAAAAAAAAAAACTTCTTTTTATTTTTTTAATTAAATCTACCCTAATTTAAATATTGTTTTTGAGTTTTGTGATGATTTTAGGATGTTTAATAATGAGTATTTTTGTATACTAATTTTCAGATTTAATCCTAAATTAAAAAGCCCTAAAATGAAAACCCTAGGTTTCTAAATTAATGTATATTGTTGAAATTTGATTGTAGGTGATATAAATTATTGAAATAGGCGTTTTAAAACATAATTACAGCAATTTAAGATGTTTTAATAATGTTGGAATTTTTATATATAAGCTATAATTAAGTTTCTTGAAAGGATTTTTAATTACCCACTAATTGGGAACAAAAGTAAGGGTTTTAAATTGAATTTTAGATTTTTTTTAGAGGATTTATGAGTGATTTAAAGAGAGTATATATTGCTGGAAATTTGTGTGAAAGAGGTATTAATACTTCTTTGTAATTTTGGTTTGTAGGAGATTTCCAAGTGAGTGATTTTATTTAGTCGTGGCGAATTTGAGATCATATTCAAGGTACGTTTGCGTACTTGGTAATGTTTAAGTGTATAGAAGCATGCTAGACTTTGTTTAATTAAATCCAAGTAGTATCATGATAGGTGTTAATTGGAATTTGTTGATTGGATTGATGTTGATGATTGAATTGTGATTTATGAATTATTTATGGTGAATTGGTGATTGGAATTAATTATTTTGGCATGTTGGTTATGAACCATACTTTTATTATTGGCATGATAGAGAGCATGTTTAATTAAACTAAGTGTTTGATTTGGTTTGGAATATTGAAAAGGACTTTTATTATGGTTCATATAATTTTTATTGATGCTATAAGCATGAGGAAAGAGCTATTTAAGTGTCTATGTATACGAGGATCAAATTATTTTTTGGTGCCCAAGTGCACTTAAGGTGTTTCTAACACCGAAAGATAGGATTTGTGGCGCATTATGCGTTTAAGGTGTTATTTAACACCGAGGTAGTTTAAAAAGGGTTCAACATTAAATTTATGTGGTCACTAATTATTCAAGAATTTAAATTGATATGTTTAAATGCTTGAAAAAATTATAGTGTTTGATTTGTGTTGTGTTTGAGAGTCATCACCAAGTCTAATAATTTGTAATGAACGTAAAGTGAAAGAGGTTACCCACCAAAACTCTTGGAACCTATATACCTTGAGTATGAACATATGGAGGGAGTTATGCGACTTTATATTTGACCATAACTTCTACTGGAGTACAGGATGCTGTATTTTCATTTTTATTATGCGCGGGAATTCCGCAACTTACGAGTGGTTCTTTTATACTTTCACGGTTAGCTCCCGTGTTAGTACCCCTTTATTGGGGCAGGTTAGGGGGAAACCCGTTCGATGCGTAATCAAGCTAAATAATTGGACTAGTTATTGTCTAATTAAGTGTTGAGTGTCTTGTGTGCTTGTAAATAGGTGCAACACGGTAAGTTGGGTGATGATAGGATGAAAACATGTTAGTGTGTTTTTATTACGCTTATGTACTCAGCTTTGTTGATTGTGTGTTTGTATGTTTGTTTGGCCTTATCTTTACTTTGGCCCTACGACGACCCACTTCTAATGGCTATTAGTGGGGACAGGTAGAGAGAAGCTTTTCAGGTGATGAATTGAAGTATATTCATGAAGGGCATGAGTGAAGAGCGAATCATGCTTAGTTCTCATAGGAATGTGATGTGTTTTATTTGCTTTAAATATTATTTAATTATATTGATCATGAGACTAATGCAAAGGTTTTCAGTATGGTTTGGTTTTAAGGGCCTACGATGGTTCCAAGTTGTAGGTAGACTTTGTTTGACTTTACTTTTGTTTGCTTTGACTTATTTTAGTTGACTTGTTTTAAATGGTTTTAAAGTTAGTCTACCGCTGTGTGAGTCTTTGATAATTACCTTAGCCATTTTCATGGTGGTGGTAATGTCTTAGATTTTCCTTCTTCGTATTTTAAAAGGGCAAAATTTGGTATTTTAAGGAGAGGAATTTCTAGGGTGTTACAAGATTCGCATAGGCTGATTAGTCAAAAATATGTCGTCCCATGTAAGTTTTCAATACACGAAGTCATCATTGAGTTGCGCCGGTCGCTCAAGACTCAGAATCTTAATAGCAGAAACAAGGGAAGGTAAAACTTTCATCAGATGGTAGACTAAAAGTCCAAAACAAGGGAAGGTAAAACTTTCATGAGTCGGAAAGAAATACATTTAGCAATGCATTTGTAAAGGACGTTGCATAACCCTATCGGTCGGAATTGAGAAGGCTGCTCGGGATGGTCCACCTTGGGAAGAAGAATGATAAAGGTACGATTCCATTCCCGAAGCATATGACCATGCAGAAAGAAATATTGCACCGCAGATATAACCGAGGGGTCGACAACAGACCAATGAGACTTAAAAAAAAGGCAGAAGTGAAGCCATCAGGCCCTGGAGTTTTAGATTCATTACTTTTGATTCATTAATTTTTTTAGTCTACCATTGATTTACCATTAAAGCTTTTGATATAAGGTATTCTTCGTATTCGATTGTAAAAAAATCACAAACATACACAAAAATATTACAATCGAATACGAAGAATACCTTATTCAAAAGATTTAATGGTAAATCAATGGTAGACTAAAAAAAATTAATGATACATGGTCATATTTATAATTATAATAATTACGTAGTTATTCGTATAGGAGAAAAATTATATTATTAATTGGATATTCATATTAATTATATTATATGGTGTAATGCTATAAGTGAAATTCTATTGTCAATAAAATGATAAAAATTTTCAAAAGAATTATAAATCATTTTATGTATACTTTTTTATTTTAAGCAAATCTATCCAATCTAATCTAATGTGGCATATAATCTAATCACAATAATATCTATTTGTCGCCTACATGGCTCAACACTTGGCAAAAAACTGGAATGCCAAGTGTCGCTGTCTCGTGGCCTGCCTGCGAGACCGGCTTTATTTATTAGTGACTAGTTGTAATACCCTGTATTTTTATACGTATTTAATTTAAATAAGTATTTTTTAAAGTATTTAAATAATTCGAAATGAATTATTTATGGTGTTTCATTAATTTAAAAAGAAATATTATAATTAGAAGTTTATTTTTAATAATCTTGAAAATATTTTATTTCATGATTTGGAAACTTTGGGGCATATTATTTTATAAAAGGAAATTTTAAAGTCAATGAGTTTTTAAAGAAAGTCAAAATACTAGTTTGACTAAGAAAGAAATCATAAGGGTAAAAAGGGAATTTAAGTCTATGAGGGTTTTCAAAAGAGAGTATAAATATCCATCACATGGGCAAATTAAATTTTGCCCAAGGTGGAGAATACCCAAAGGTAACTCTCTTTCTCTCTCTTCTTATTTTCTCTTCCCCTTAATTTTCCCCTTCCCCTTTATTTTATTTTTGTTTCAATCACCACCCACGCCGACCACCACCACACACCATCGGCCACCGCTGCAGCCACCAGCAGGCGCCGCCGGCAGCAACGACACCACCAGCAAGCGCGCGACAGTAGCCTTGCTGTGATGTTGGGCTGTGGGTGTTCAAATTTTTTTTTTTTTATTCTTTTTGATTTTTAATTAAATCTACCCTTAATCTAATTATTGTTTTTGGATTTTGTAATGATTTATGAAGTTTGATGATAAGTATTTTGTATATAAATTTTCAGATTTGGTTTTAAATTAAAAAACCCCTAATTATAAACCCTAGGTTTCTAATTTTATGTATATTGATGAAAAATTTTTATGGATGATTTAAATTATTAAAATAAGTGTTTTAAAACATAATTACAGTAATTTTAGATGATTTAATAAAGCTGGAATTTTTATATATAAGCCATAATTATGTTTTTGAAAGGATTTTTAATTACCCAATACTTAGGAATAAAAGTAAGGGTTTTAAATTAAATTTTAGATAGTTTTAGAGGGTTTATGAGTGATTTAATGAGTGTATATATTGCTGGAAATTTGTATGGAATAGGTATTAATGCCTCTTTGTAATTGTGGTTTGTAGGAGACTTCCAAGTGAGTGATTTAATTTAGTCGTGGCGATTTTGAGATCATATTCAAGGTACGTTCGCGTACTTGGTAATTATTTGGATATGTAGAAGCATGCTAGGCTTTGTTTAATTAATTCCAAGTAGTATCATGATAGGTGTTGGTTGGAATTTGTTGGTTGGATTGATGTTGGTAAATGATTTGTGATGTATGAATTGTTTATGATGAATTGGTGATTGGAATTAATTATGTTGGCATGTTGATTATGAACCACACTTTTAGTATTGGCATGATAGAGAGCATGTTTAATTAAACTAAATGTTTAATTTGGTTTGGATTATGAAAAGGAAATTTTATTATTGGTTCATATAATTTTTATTGATGCTATAAGCAATAGGAAAGAGCTATTTAAGTGTCTTAGTACACAGGAATAAATTATATTGTGGTGCCTATCTGCACTTAAGGTGTTTCTAACACCGAGGGATAGGATTTGCGGCGCATTATACGTTTAAGGTGTTATTTAACACCGAGGTAGATTAAAAAGGGTTCAACAATTAAATTCATGTGGTCACTAATTATTCAAGAATTAAAATGGTATGTTGATTGTCTGAATGAATTGTAATGTTTGATTGTGTTATGGTTTGAGAGTCATCACCAAGTATAATAATATGTAAACAACGTAAAGTGAAAGAGATTATGCACCAAAACTCTTGGAACGTATATACCTTGAGTATGAACATATTTGGGGAGTTATGGGGTTTTATATTTAACCATAGCTTCTACTGGGAGTACATGACGGCGTATTTTTCTTTTTATTTATTTTATGCGCAGGACGTCCATTCACTTCATGTGACATTTGCCTACCGGTTAGCTCCTGGTGTAGTTTACCTCAATTTATTTGGGGCGGGGATTTTGTGGGAAACCCGTTCGATGCGTAATCAAATTAAATAAGTAATTCATTTATTTACTGGTTGGTCGTTTGGTATGTTGTATGCTTGTAAACAGGTGCAACAAGGTAAGTTGTGTGTTGATAGGATGAAAGCATGTTAGTGTGTTTTTATTACGCTTATGTACTCATCATATATTGCTGATTGTGTGTTGTATGTTTGTTTGGCCTTATCTTTACCTTAGCCCTACGACGACCCATTTCTAATGGCGAGTAGTGGGGACAAGTAGAGATAAACATTTTCAGGTGATGAAGCATATTCATGAAGGGCATGAGTGATGAGAGATGAGCGAATCATGCTTAGTTTCCATAGGAATTTGATGTGTTTTGTTTGCTTTGAATATTATTTTATTTTATTATGCTTGTGAACTAACGTAAAGATTTTCAGTATTGTTTGGTTTTAAGGGCCTACAATGGTTCCAAGTTGTAGGTTGACTTTGTTTGACTTTACTTTCGTTTATTTTGACTTTTGAGTTGACTTGTTTTGAATGGTTTTAAAGATAGTCTTCCACTGTGTGTGTCTTTGATATTTGTCTTAGTCGTTTTCACAGTGGTGGTAATGTCTTAGATTTTCCTATTTCGTATTTTAAAAGGGCAAAATAGGTATTTTAAAGGAAATGAATTTCTAGGGTGTTACACTAGTTTTGTGCCTGGGCGATGCCTAGATTTTTGATAAAATCTTAGAATAAACTTTTTGGCTTGAATGTTAAATTCGGTTATATAATCCCTTTTGGCTTTAATGTTAAATTCGATTACACTTGACGAAAAACAGGAATGCCAAGTGTCGCTATCTCGTGGCTTGGCTGTGAGACCGACTTTGGTGCTTGGGCGATGCCCATTTGGTAGATGAGATTTAGTCTAAAATTTTGGCGTGAATGTTAAATACGATCATATAATCCCTTTTGATAATTTATATAATATTGTATTTTTTGTGGTATTGTTTGTAAATAGATATCTATGTTATTATTGACTTGAAATTATTTTTATTGAACTTAAATTATTTTTACTAAACTGAAAGCATTTTTAGCAAACTAAAATTATTTTACTTATTCGGACTTATTTTTACATATTCTCTATTTTTTTGAATAAATATATTATATTTATGTTGTTATTAATTTAAAATTATTTTTATTGAACTTAAATTACTTTTACAGAAATGAAAGTATATTTACCAATATTCACTATTATTTTTTAAAATAAATTAATATATTATATATGAATCTTATTTTAAAGAACTTTTTAAAGCGAATAGTGTGATGGAAATAGAACCGAGTTATAAGATATTTATTAAAAGTTATGATTAATTTTGTATATATGAAATATTAAAAGTTTATCGACAATAAAACTTTATCCGACAATTTTATCTTAAAAAATCTATCCAAAATTTGTTTACTTAGCATCATATGTGTCACAATAATACCTAATTTTCGCCTACGTGGCGCGACACTTGGCGAATATTTGGAATACCAAATGTCGTTGTCTCGTGGCCTAGTTGCGAGACCGGCTTTATATATTAGTGATATGATATGATATATATTAGATTTGTTTTAAGAAAATACAAACAAACCATACATTGCACGGATTTCATCTAGTATTTGAATATTTTTGAGTAAAAACTAGTATTTTGATTAATACCTTGCATTTTACTTAATATAAACTCCATACAAAAATAACATATTGATTTAAACATAGTCGAGTGGAAAAGACAGCATATTCCAATCAATCACCTCCTTAAGGACATACAAAAGCTAAAAAGAAAAGAAAAGAAAAGAAAAGAAAAGAAAGATACACACGGGTGACATTAATATCCAAACCAAAACATCCTTTGTGTTCAAAGATCGTAGTGCGAAGAAACTGCCTAAATAAAAATTAAAAATAAAAGGCCGTTCAAATTTCCCTAGATCTGTGGTTGAATATTTGGTAAACCCAGAATAATACGATTAGTCAGTTTTTTTTTTTTTCCATTTTCAAAATTACTTAACATAAATGAATTCTTCGATCTCAACGACAAAAACCCTAATTTCTCAACTCATTAACATCAATCATGCTGTTGCTTGAACTTCAGAGTATCATCCATTGACAACAGAACAATCGATTATCATAATTTGGGTTTTATTGTTTGATTGATTGATTGCTCTGTGAGATAGGATCCTGTAATGGCGGATGCATTGTCCATAATTCCGGCTGCTGTGCTTCGTAATCTTGCCGATAAGTTGTATGAGAAGCGGAAGAATGCTGCTCTTGAGGTTATTTGAATTTGTTAATTTTTGGTGAATTTCAATTGATTTTGTAAATTGGTTTTTGCTGGGGAGTAATTTTGGTTTTGGATTGGTTTTCTTAAGGTTGAAGGGATTGTGAAGCAATTGGCTGCGGCTGGAGATCATGAGAAAATAACTGCTGTGATCAATTTGTTGACTGACGAATTCACATTTTCGCCGCAGGCTAATCATCGAAAGGTATGAGCTTTTTGTTTTGATAATTGATTACAATGTGCTGGGTATTGTGAACAGGTTGTGAAATTGTAGCATTAGTTGAGTTGAATTGAATTGAATTTTGGTTGCTTGTTCATTTTGGCAGGGTGGATTAATTGGATTAGCTGCGGCAACTGTTGGTTTGACCTCCGAGGCCGCTCAGCATCTCGAGGTTAGGATTAATTTTTGCTTCCATTACACATTAATGTTTATTTTCTGTGATTAGGGATTCATGTGTATCTGGTTGTAGTAAAAAAACAGTTTGTGGTGGTTTGTTAGAGTAATTTTTTAGTAGCATGCTGTCCTACTTATGCCTTGAAGATTGCACTATTACTTTTCTTGAAAATTAACATATAATCCCCTAATAAGTAAAAATACCAGTGGACAATCTCGCCTCTATGGTGTTAATGTCAGATACAAGTGATAAGCTTTGATGTTATTATTTCTTGAAAAATTGTCAGATAGAGCATATTCCAGGATAATCTGTATAATTCTATTGCTATGCTCATTGGTACAACTAGGGTTCATATGGGAGTTACTTGTACGACGGCCAAGATAATCTTGCTTCCATAACTATGAGGGTTTGTGGCTATCTCTCATTCTATCTTATATCTCTTTCTGATTAGCAAAAATGTGAAGTTATCCATCTTATGCATAGCCTTTGTCTTTATGCAAGTTAAGCTATGTTAATTGTTGATGTTGAGTGCAAAAACTTCTTCTTTGAGACTTTTTCTAATATTTCCTTATCGAATCTTTTTTTTGTTTAATTATTATTATAGTCCATGTTTTTTTGTTGATTCTTTGTCTTATTATTGAAGCATAATTTGGATTGAATTATAGCTACTTTGTCGTGGTGAAAATCTATTGTAAGAAATCTTAAATTAATCATCTTTATGACAAAGATTTTGTAATGCAAGTAATCATTCTAGAGGCCTTCGCAAGCATCAATAGTTTTTGATCCATTGGAATTTTCTTAAACTTTTTACTAAAGAATTGTTCCCATTCTACCGTCATCTTCGTTTTGTTCTTGGTTGTAGTTATATGGTAATTTAGTTAATATGAAGTTAATCTATACTGGTGACCTCTTGTAGTTCATCATAGAAATTTATAGTTCTTTAAAGAGATTTTGGCACTGCATTTCTTCCCCTATTGACATGCATCTTTTGGTGGAAAAAAAGATGTAGTTTTCTCTTTATTTTATTGTAGAATGGAGGAATTTTAATATCATGTTTTGGGAGGAAAGTGCTTAGGCATGCCCTTGTGCTTTTTTTTAACACACGTAAGGATGCATTGAAGGATTGAATGACATTAATGGACCCCTTGACCATTGATTTGAAGTCTTGTGCTTTTGAAACTAGCATGTTTAGGTGTTGGCCTTTGTTTGGAGTTGGCTTAAGAGGCTATATGGAAAACATTCTTACAAAATATGTTGGTCTTAGTTTAGGAAATCTTTTTTCAATACCAAAAAGCGTGTATCAAGATTTATTTTTCTACTTGATAACTTCTTGTGAACTTAGAGGGAAGTTATGCGGCTCTTTAATTTTGGAATATTGGTGAATTTTTCTATGTGTATATTATTATGAGTAATTATGGTATTGAGTTCAAAGGCCAAGATTCATCTGTATGTGAGAGGTATTGTTTGGATGATATTTTTGGAAAGTCTAACATAAATGATTATGGGATGAGGCAATTGAGGCTTTCGACTATATCTAATTGAGAATGTACAAGGGATCCATGTTAACTTGTAGATACTTTTTTTCTCCTCCCTTCCTCCCCCTCCACAACCATGGTTCGAAAATGCGATTTCGGTCGCGATCACATAAACGATCACGGTGTTTCAATAACGGAATTGATGCGTTGATTGCGGACCACATCACGGTTGTTGCACACAATTTATTAAAGTTTTGTTATATTTTTTTATCAAAATTTTTGTAAAAAATGTTATATTCTTACTTCTTACTTGTAAGTACTACAACCCCTTTTTTTTTTTTTTATTACTAATGGAGTAAGTAATAAAGCTTTAGTCCTTAAATGATTTGGGGTTGGCTAACATGAATCGTCATAAGGAACCATATGATATAAAGAAAGAGAGATAACAAGATAATCACTTAAGGTGGCAAAGTAAGCAAACGAAAGAGCATCCAAGAAAAATTAAGGGAGTTTAAAAAGAGAACCAAGAATAAATATCAAGAATGTTTTAAAGGAGTGATTAAAACGTTAGAATAAAAAAAACATAAAGGTTTGAGTAAACTTTAGCAAAGAAAAATAATGCAGTCCATACAACATTATTGAGATTAAATAATAAAATTAAATACGAAAATAAGTTTAGAAAGTATATATATAATCACGACATGTCGTTAACGTGAATTTTCTACCTCCACACAACCCTATCCAACACTATATTTTCCTCAATCCCTAAAGCACTCATGTCACTCTCAATCACCCTCTTCAAAGTTTTCTTAGGTTTTCCTCTACCTCTCACGATCCTAACACTTTGCAATTTTTCAAGCCTCCTTTTCGGACCGTTGCTTGATCTCCTTACATGGACAAACCATGTTAAGTGATTCTCCCTCATCTTGTACTCAATCAATGTAAACCCTACTTTCTTCATTATTATCTCATTCCTCAACCGATCCTTTCTCTTATGGCCACACATCTATCACAACATACGCATCTCCGCCAAATTCATCTTATGCACGTGGCAATGCTTTACGACCCAACATTCTGTACCATATAACAAAGCAGGCCTTAACTTATTGTCGTTCGGTAGAATTTTCCCTTTAATTTATGGGGTATTCCGGGATCACATAAAAAACCCGTCGACCATTTCGACCAACTCGCTTTGATCCTACGAGCTACATCTCCATCTAATTCTCCATTCTTTGGAATAATAGATCCTTGATATTGAAAGACCTCAAAACCTTGGACGCCCTGCCTCACTATTTCTCACACCGCTAAACTTACATTCCAAATACTCTTTCTTACTTTTGCTCACTTTCAGGACACGGGACTCCAAAGTCCGTCTCCACAGTTCTAACTTACTTTTCATGCCTTCTTTCGTCTCATCAATAAACACAATATCGTTAGCAAACATCAGGCACCATGGTATATCATCTTGGATCAAGTAAGTGAAAAGGGGGGTTAATAAAAGTAAATTGAAAAGGTGGAAATAAGGGGTGGGGACTATTGGTCACGTGGGAAATGAAAAAAAAAAAAAAACAGAAGAGGGATATAGAAAAGGTTGTGGGTTAGCTAGTCAGGTTGAAATTCCAAAGTAAAAATTAAAGTGGTAACTTCCACCTGTCATAAAGTCATACCCAACTACCCCATTATTTAAAAAAAAAAACCTCTATTCAAACAAAAATGTGGTCAAGTTTTGGTGAAGGTTGTTCCCTTACCCCTTCTTTTTGTTTAATTGGTTCTTCCATCTTTGTCTTCCTTGATACAGAATAAACTACTTCATCTTGCTTTTACCTCATTCTTCACCACTCCAGCCCATGGTTCGAAAATGCGGTTTGTTTCGATCGCGATTGCGATAACGGTAGCGTATCGTGGAATGGAATTGATGCGATTATCGCGGATGTGGTCACTGAATTTTAGTTTTATAATTTTATGTGTTTATTAATATTATTACTCATAAATTTTAAAAATTAAATTTATTTTTATCATTTTCTTCTAATATAAATTTTATTTTTTATTGTTATTATTCTAGTGTTATTTTAATTATTATTAATTATTGGTACAATTCCTCTAAAAATAAATTGTTACTACGGTATATATTGGGTAACAACCGTAAGAGTAAATACAATTTTGGTTAAGTTAGTAGTCAAAAGGTCAAAAGCAAAACAAGTGGTATTGAAAATGACACCCGTCCTTTACCCATTTTCCTAACCCCCCACCTTTTTGACAACTGACAGGTAACAACCCCACTCAAAGTACCCATTTACTTTTCTTGCCTCTCTCTCTCCTCCCCCTCTTTCCTTTTCACTCTGGTTTTCAATGGAGTCGAAGAAAACTTCGCGAATTCCAGCAATTTTTTTGGCGATTCATAAATAAATCGTCGTACCGGCCAATTCGGTCCGAAAATGCGGTGTATTTTAATAACCCGCATCAAACCGCTAAATCTCGGTTCGGTAAAATTGAAAACCGCTACTACTCGCCCGATACGTGATGATGCGGCCGCATTTTTGAACCCTGCTCTAGCCTCATATTGATTGTATAAAGAGCTTAGCCATAACTTAATGTTGTATATAGAAAAGAATGTGAGAGAAGTTTTATTATCAATGGTAGAAAAGATGGAAGAGAACATTAAGAAACACAATACTAAGTATGGTATAAGTGATAGAATCATCTCAAGGTCATGGACTCATGGTTGATCAATGATGGAGTGTACTTTCCAAATGTGGGTTTATGCTGTGACTGCTTTTAAATATGATATAACACCTGTTTAATGCGTGAAACGAGTATGAATTCACAATGCACTATGTAGGAGTATTTTTAATTCTTTGTAATCTATGGAAGAGTTACCCTTTAGTAGTTTAGTTTCTTGAAGATCTGAAATGACTTGTTTCATGGCATTGTAATTTTTATGTGATTCTTTTGTGTGATGATGATGATAATGGTGAAGACAACGATGATAACCATCAATTATGCATTACGGACTCAAAGGCAATAGTATTGTTTGTTTTAATTTAAAGATGTGAATGAGCATGGAGACCTTTGATGGCACTCACATTGATTTTCCTTCCGCACTTCTTGATTGCTTTTGTCGAGTATATTAATTGAATTAAAGGAGTTTAAGGTGCTAATGTGTTGGGATAAGGCAGGAAATGGATTGTGGGATGGGACCTAGGGATAGGTAAGGAGATGAGAGATTGGTCAGTAGTGGTGCTGTGGTTGTGATGAAGCTATACTCATATGAGTCATATTAGCAATCTTTGGGACTGTTTATATATTTAGTACTTTTGTTTATTACATGAATTACTTTTAGAGTAGTTTATCATACAATAATGTTGACATTATATTAGCAAACTGATTTAGCTTGATGGTGAGATGGTCTTTTATTGCCTACTGTACTTTGTGACTGATTTACGTTGCAATTTTATAGCATTTATTTCCTTGATCTGTTTTTTAATCACTTGTCCTCCCAACTTTCAGCAAATTGTTCCGCCTGTGCTCAAATCCTTTTCTGATCAAGATAGCAGAGTTCGTTATTATGCATGTGAAGCTTTGTACAACATTGCAAAGGTGAGAGTGTACTACTTATTTGTATTCTATAATTTTACAGGATTTAGATCTCATGCATTTTTTGCTCTTTTTGCAGGTTGTAAGAGGGGATTTCATTGTGTTTTTTAATCAGATATTTGATGCTTTGTGCAAGCTATCTGCAGATTCCGATGCTAATGTGCAGAGTGCTGCTCATCTTTTAGATAGGCTTGTAAAGGTGACCTCATTTTGTTGTTTAATTTTAATACAATCTCTAGAAGTTTTATATCATAATTAACCTTAAGCTTCTATTTGGGATAGGATATTGTGACAGAAAGTGATCAATTCAGGTAATCCATTTGATTCCTTCTCTATTTGGGATAGGATGTTCTTGAAGTAGTTCTATTTTATATCTATTTATTTCATGGAGTATATTGTAATTGGTTTTCTTGTGTTTTACAAAGCATTGAAGAATTCATACCGTTGCTGAGGGAGC
The DNA here is from genome assembly GCF_001683475.1 of Chenopodium quinoa. Taxonomy (NCBI): domain Eukaryota; kingdom Viridiplantae; phylum Streptophyta; class Magnoliopsida; order Caryophyllales; family Amaranthaceae; genus Chenopodium; species Chenopodium quinoa. The sequence goes on from NW_018744239.1 coordinate 10,696,129, forward strand.
GCATGAATGTATTAAATCCCTATGTTCGTCAATTTCTGGTTGGATGGATCACTGTCTTGGACAGTGTTCCTGATATTGATATGCTGGGTTTTCTTCCTGATTTCCTCGACGGTAATTGTTCATATATGATTCTAGTATTTTGACTAGTTCCCCTCATTTTCATATTGATGTTTGTAGTTGGAAGCCAAGCCAGTAAGAAACCAATACAGTCATCATGTGCTACTTTTTTTTTTTTTTTTTTTTTCCCATAGAAACTCTATTTATTTTTTTATTTTTTTTGAAAAGTAACTCTACCTGCTATAATCTCTTCTAATAAAGAATGGTAGTGGTCCTTTGAATGGGACTTATGGGCATACACTTGACAATAAAATTATTTTGTGTGGTAAGTTTTGAAATAAATTTGCCAAAAGAAGCAAAGATTCACAATAGTAGCATCTTTTTGAAACACTAAGGAAACCAGGAACTCCAATATGAACTGGTGGGAGCAGTAGTTTATTTGTTTAGTGTGACAGAATAAAACAATTTTCCAAAATGTAGATCTACTGGAGTAGTTGGAAACTACATTTCCAAGATGTTATTAGATGTCTATCTATATTATGATTGCAGAGTCATTTTTATAACATTTCACCAAAATCCTCCAAAACCCCAATATACTCAAATCCTATGCACTTCACTTTCTTTTCTTTTTTATTTTTTTTAAAAATAAAATAAAAATAAAATAAAACTACCAATAAATACCTATCCACTAATTTTCCTACATTTTTTTCAAGGGGCTCTAATAACTACCAACGTTTTACTTTGTGTTGCTTTGTTTTGCAAATAACATATCCTCGAGCACAGGTACGCTCTAGTTATATGTAATTTTACAGATTTAGGGCATGCTAAGATTGAACATAATGCATTAAGGGGTAATAAAAGTTGAACAATAGAAAATGTAAGTTAGGTTGTTTTGAAGGAGATGATGTAATGGATATGTGATGAGAAATGAGGGTGGGGTCATATAGAGGGTAATAGTTATCTTCGGGGTGGTGTTATTTCCTGTCATCCTTCGCTCTTGCTTCTTCTTCATAGTAACCTTCTTCTTCATAGTAACACTACCTTATTCCCTTCATCACAACCTCATCCCATTAATTACTACTTGTACACCTTCATTTTTCGTTAGTTTGACTTTTACTACCTTTACTGCATTTGCCCGATACAAGCATGCCCTTAGGAGAAATTTGTATGGAGAAACTGCCAAATATGCAGTTGTGTTTTAATTTTAGTATTTTGTATTTTGATTTCCTCATTAGGCCTTCTCAATCATATAGCTTGAGCATTTTGTTCTTGGTTTCAGGTTTATTTAATATGCTAAGTGATTCTAGCCATGAAATACGACAACAGGCTGACTCAGCACTATCAGAATTTCTCCAAGAGATCAAAAACTCTCCAGTAAATTTTCTACTTCTGATTATAATTTATGCTTATTTGATTTGCTCTTTTATTTCCGGAACTATATTGAACTACTGTAGCAAGAATGACACCTTTTTATTGTGAACCTTTTTTTTTTTTGGGACTCCCTTTCAGCTTTTTATATCTCTGATTATGGTGTTACTGTTTTAAAGTCTGTAGACTATGGTCGCATGGCTCAAATTTTGGTGGAAAGGGCAAAGTCTGGTGATGCATTTACTCGTCAGACTGCCATTACTTGGGTATGCTTTTTAAAGAGTTAAACTAATGTTCCTTACCTTAATTTGTATATAATTCCAATTTTAATATGTAATTCTGCATTTAGCATTATTTCATGTTCGTTTTTGTTTGTTAACCAATCCAATGTGGAATTTAACTTTGCAGATTAATGAATTTGTAAAATTAGGGGGGGATCAGCTTTTACCATATTATGCTGCTATTCTGGAGGCCATATTGCCTTGTATTTCAGACAAAGAAGAGAAGATTAGAGTTGTAAGTTGCTTTTTCCGTTGATTTTTTTCTTAATATCTTCATCCTATGTTTCCAAAAAATTGCTACACCTTGAATAACATGCTTACCATTGTACAACTTTTACCATATCTATCCTTGTATATGATCTCTTCATCTCTAACACCCTTTCGGTTTTGTTTATTTATTTATTTATTTTTTTAAATCTCCGTTAGTGATGGATAATTGCTTACATATCGCCCCATTCCTTTGCTAATGGGTTGCTTGAACATTGAGACTCTTGAATGTTATACTTCTATTAAAAATTGTATGCCCTAAAAATATTGATTAACTTCCTATTAACAAAGGGTAAATTTATTTTGTAAAAGTTATTTAAAGCTTGTGATCTTATTCGTTATTCATTAATTATTACTACATATGTAGCTGTTGAATTTTTATTTTTATTTATCATAAAATAAATTGTAAATCTGTTCTCATTATCAGATATTAAGGTAAAATCCCTAATAATTTTTTTTTTTATATTTATTTATTTATTTATTTTATTAATTTAAACTCATTTGTTAGTTTTGCTTATATGTTTATTGAATTTTTTAGTTCTAAATTTAAATTGTAATCTTTTTTTTTATTTTTTTTTATTTTTTTAATCATTAGTTTAGTTTTAATAGTATCCAATATGGCGTTCTATATGCTCTCGAAAAAAATTCTCCTTTAATAAAATTATATATTTCCTCTATCCCTATTTAGTTTAGTTGACAACATGATTGGCGCTTTGACTTTTACATAATTTTGACCATTATTTTTTGCTAATATTTAAAAAAAATTTTAGTTAGGCCTTATTTTTGAATTATCTTTACGAATTTCTATTTATTTTTATTGAATTGAATTTTTATTTTATTTTATTTTATTTTATTTTTCTGATTAAAACTTATTTTTATTAATTTTCTATTATATTTGTTTTTTAAAGTTACTAACTAAAATTTATTCTTACTGAATTGAAATTATTTTTACTAAATACTACTTCCTCCGTTCCCCTAATATTGCAACAAGGGGGGAAGGCACAAAATTTAAGATGAGAGAGAGAAATAAAGTTAGGGACCCGTGTGATGAGAAAAGAGATAGAGAGAAAGCATGAGCATATATGGTAATGTTGCAAGTGAAACTTCCTAAAATGGTAATTGTTGTAATATTAGGGTAACGGAGAAAGTATTATTTTAAGGTGAAGAGAATAGGGCCTTAGTAAGATGTTGGATTATCTTAAAGTATATCAATATATTAGTTTTTTATATTTATTACTAAATATATAATTATAGATATTATAGGTCAAAGTTAGTTTAAAATTTAAAAACTTGGTACTCTTTCCATCTTAATTTAATTGTATCATGAAGATTTGGTGAAAGATAATGGAAGATTGTTTTAGTTAGTAAAAGATAATGGAAGATTGTTTTAGTTAGTAAAAGATAGTGGAAGATTATTTTAATTGAACAAGGGGGAGTCCTTGACCCCTTACATATGGTAGGGTGGAGAGGTAATAAATTATTGGTGGGTCTATCCTATAACAAAAAGTATAACAAAAATAATTGGAACTGGTGAAAATGGAAAGTGTGATGATTAAATTGGTAAAATTAATTTAATAACATATCACTTGAACATTTGCTTTCAATAAGTTTAGTATGTGTTATTCTACTGAGACTAATGTCATTATATTGTTTTTTGACTAAATTTCTAATCAGGTTGCTCGAGAGACGAATGAAGAACTTCGCTCATTCAAGGCGGCTCCAGGTGAAGGATTTAATGTAGGAGCAATCCTTGCTGTTGCAAAGAGGTACTTTTCTTTCTTTCTTTCTTTCTTTTTTATTTTTATTTATTTATTTATTTATTTATTTTTTTGGTGATGAGAAATCTGCAGCTTATAAGAAGAATTTGAGTATTTGCAACTGCTTTTGCTTTGTAGACATGAAAAGCTTGCTCATAGGTTTCTTAATATTGCATATGTTTTTACAGAAGTTAATGCTTGTTTGGTGTCAACAAAAATTGGGGAAAGTACAGATTCATGAAAATTTGATAGATTAACTGTTTGGTTGACAATTAAAAGTTAACATGGAAGGAAGTGGGAATTCTTGGGAAGGGGGAAATAAATTACCTAGTCGTCCCTTGGTGATTAACATGGAAATGTCAACTTTCTAGGCTGTCAATTAAACAACTTAAGGAATTTCCTAATATTTAGGGTGTGTTATATTCACCTAAAAAAATCAAAGTTGGGAGTACAATCAATTGTAAACATTAGATGAAATATGAGTTGATTAGGTCCAATCAGATGAAGAGAACCCATCATTAGTAAGCGAATTATATTTATGAAATATTCCTATGGGATATAACCTCCCCATGTCAACCAAGAAGCACTGAGTTTTTCATGTTAATCATTTTTGAGAGGTCAGGGATAATGTTTCCCTTCTTTTGCAGACATTTATCCAGTGAATGGGAAGCTACTCGTATTGAAGCACTGCATTGGATTTCAGCCCTTTTGGATAAGCATCGTGATGAGGTACTTCCAGAATTTCTCTATCCGAAACTATTTACTGAAAAAAACTGTCCAAGCTTTTTTTCCCTTATATATATTTATATATATATATATGTAATAGGAGTTTTAAAAACTGTTTTTAATTACTTGATATAGAACGAGAGAGTATTTATTTTAATTGCGATCGTCTGTTGAGTTATACTCTTTGTATGGCCTTTTATTAAGTAAAACTTGAAATTTATTGATACTTCGTTTGGATTTATTAGCTCTTCTGTAATTCTGTTTGACTGATCACATTGTGCTTCCACAGATGTACCTCCATTTAGGAAATGGACCTGTGCTTTTATTTGAATATAATTGGGAATTTTTTAACAATAAAGCCTTTTGCACCTCTTTATGCCTACCGTTGGCTTTAAATGCCTTTCTACAACATTCCTGAAACTTCAAGCTTGTCCAGCTATTCTCTCTTATTTGTGTGTATTGGATTGCACTGATAGTTTGAGAAAATGTCTATTGCAATTTTTGGTAATGAAAACTTATGATGAATTAAGTACACAAGGATTGCTCTTTGTTCTCAGCTGTTTGTAATATATGATAAAATAACTCTGTACTTGTGATTTTTCTGCCTATCTCTCTCTCTCTCTCTCTCTCTCTCTCTCTCTCTCTCGCTCTAGATATATAATTTAGATATGCTCTTGCCCATATCTGATATCATGGCTGCTCACTTAGGCTTTGCTCTTTTCTCCTTGTGTCCTTTTTTTGAACTTATCTAAAGTTAGTGGTTTTTATCTGAAGTTACTCCTAATTGTAAGACGAAGTTGGGTGCCGTTGTCTAAATTTATTGGTTTTGAACTTATATTTACTGTTACTTCTCTATATTATTTTCCATATGGTGCAAAGAACAAAATTCTATCACGATATTTGTGCAGTGATCTGATAGTTGTCTCTCTGTTTGTCAATTCTTTTTTTCTTGTACTATATTGAAGAATTCCTTTCTTGTTGACCTATTATTAATTTAAACTCTGGACAGGTTTTATCCTTTTTAAGCGATATAGTTGATACACTTCTCAAAGCACTCTCTGATTCTTCGGACGAGGTAACTTTCTGTTCTACTTGGACTTTTGTTGATTTCTTTCTCCAAATCTCATACTACCTCTTTTTTTTTAGTTGACACGTATTCCTTTTTAGGAAGTTTTTTTTTAAGTAACCCCACTACAAACTTGATTAAATAAGCTAAGCACATGGTCTACCCACTTGCTTCAACATTCTCTCTCCTGTTAATTCTCTTATTTGTGGTACACCAGGAAAGCTTTCTGGAAAAATATTATGACTTATTGACATATTTCTTGGGTGTGGAAAGTTTATTCATCTAATAGTTCTACTTGGGAATATCAATTACACAACTCAAGCGCAAGTTTACATAAGCAGCTTAAGGTCCTAGGCTCAGTTTGGCTTGAGACGCATGACCTTTAAAATTGAAGCTTGGTTCAACTGACTCCTTTGTTCATATTTTAGTTGATGTCCCTGTTTTAGCCATTACTCCTTCCATCTGGATAGTTGCACCACCTTGCTTGTAAAGTCGTCCTAGAATACTTGCAACACATCTATGAAAGGAAATGGCCTAATATTTCTTTATTATTTCTCACTTACTGTAGAATGACAATTGGGAACTCTATTCCGGGACATATTTGTGAGAAATTTGAATTTTATTTGGGGATGGATGAGTACTAAGTATTCATTTCTGCCTAAACTTAACTATTCATAACACGAGTGTCAACATATCAATTTCACACAAACCTCGTAAAAAATTCTAAACTTAAGCTTCTCTCTTTAAAGCTGATTATCTCCAACTGAAGACACACATCACTACTTTTTATTTACCATGTTTTATGTTTCTTTAGTTTCCATCAAAATTTCTGTCCTCATCTTTCATTCAGACTTCCTGATTCTTACATCACATACCATATTATATATTTTTAGCTGACATGTTCACTAGTGAAATTGATGTTTAAATGGGAGTTGGGATAATTAGGGGGTGAATTCAAGGTTTAAATCCTTTACAGTGGTTGCAATGTGGTAATGTGGCAGAGATTTAATACCATGGGTTAGATTCTCTTGTGGCGTCTAATCCATGTCAGGCAGGGATTGGGTGGGTGATTTTGAGAATCCTTGGGCAATTAGGCTCGCACAAGGATAAAGAGTGTGAAAGGAAGGGGTGGAAGACGGCAGCTAATTTGTACAAGTAATCTGAAGACATCAAATTACTGACTTGTTCCTATTTTTATAGGAGTTAAGGTTTAATCTCAGTTGGACCCTTTCTCTATTCATAAAGTTTGTCTCTGTAGGTATGATAGACAGAAACAAGTGAATATATGAGGGTAATGTGCTTCAATGATACCTACAAAATCAGAAAGTAACTAACTTTAGGAATTTCGTGTGTGCGTGTGTGTGTGTGTGTGTGTGTGTGTGTGTTTTGGGGTGGTGGTGAAAGGAGGTGTATTAGGAAATTATGTAATATGATATGGAAAGGCTGAAAGGCGATTGATTACTATGGAGTTTTGATGAGGCTTAGTTGTTTGTTGGTAACAAGTGCCCATGTAATGCAAAAGTGAATTACATGTGTGCAAATATGTTTTGCTTGTACTGATTAAGAGACTATATGTGTAGATAGAAGTTTTCAAATCTAACATGGAGCTTTGGTTGGATGTAGACGGACTTTCTTAGATGTTTAAAATTTTCATTTGCTGGGCTGTATAATAAAAAGAATTATTGTTGGTGGAAAATATGCATGATGACACTTACTCTGGTTTGTGATTTGTCAGCTTAGTAGGTGATTGAAATGTGTATAGACCTAAGCTCATTTTGACTGAGGCAGTTACGATAGCGCATTATGATTATTGATATAAGTTGACCTAGATTCAGTTAGTACTCTTTAACACGTGTCTTAGAGCTGAATAACTTGTGTCTACTTCATCGGTTCGCTTAATATGTCTTTGAACTAATTTAATTTTGCACTTTCTGCAGCAAGTGATAAAGTTTGGCTGAGTAGAATAATGCAATGATGCTTTACTAGTATTTATCTACCAATTACCATTTGCAATTTTTTGTATTATGCTTGATGTTTAATATTCAGAGTTATGGTACTTGTATTAAGTTATTCACTTATTCGTACCTGTAATTCATTGTGAAGTAGCTGGCAGCTAATGCTTTTTTTTTTTTTTAATTTTTTTAATTTTTAATTTTTTTTTTTTTTTCATTAAGGGTTAATATGAAACAGTATATCTTCATAGGGTAAGGCTGCATACATTAGAGACAATGAAGTAACAATATTGTTAATAGGTTTATTTAGAGAGTTTTAAAGTTTTTTTTTTTAACATCTTTTTGGATGACGGAAGTCTTTGCATCTGCATGTTTCTTAGGTAGTGCTCTTGGTGCTTGAGGTGCATGCATGCATAGCCAAAGACACAGAGCACTTTCGCAATCTTCTGGTTCATTTGCTTCAGAACTTTCAGAACGACAATTCTCTATTAGAAAAGTAAATTTTCTACTCCGTGTTTGCTAATTTTTTTTGTGCCCAAATTAAATTTGCCAATTATGCTACATCCCTTCTGTCTAACTTCGAATGACTTGTATGATTTTCTTTTATACTCAGACGGGGTGCATTGATAATTCGACGGCTCTGTGTACTCCTTGGTGCTCAGACAGTATATCGCGAGCTTTCCATTATTCTTCAGAAGGAACCTGATCTTGATTTTGCTTCTATCATGGTTCAGGTGTGTAATAAATTGAATGCATCTATTTTGGTCTTGTTGGTCACCATCCAGCTGTATTGCATTGCTTCATTTTTGTAAAATCCTTTTTTTTCCCCTGTTGTATTTGGAATATTCCATGCTTTACATGTATACGTATCTTTATGTCAATGAGTTAGATTGCGAAACTGTTAACCTACATGGTATTCTGTTCATTATATGCATAACAAATGCATGACATTCAACTATGCCATTTAACGTTAGCTGCATGCCATGGAATTTCCATACTACTGTCCTCTTAGACTAAAACTGATCCTGATTAATTTTACATCATTAAAGCTTGAGTCTAATCAATTTCGTTGATGGACCAGGCTCCCGTAGTAATTAAATATAATTTTTCATTACAAAGTAAATAGTTGTCAATCCCTGTTTTGATTTTCCTTGGCTGGAAAATGCTACTTACTGTGTTTACTAACTGTTAAATTAACAATGAATTATTATTCTTATCTTATACTCATTATGGATTTATTTCTTTTAATATTCAGTACTATGCTGAATTAAATCAGTCACATAAGTGTATCCACATGGACTCAATTGCATTATTATGTGAACTCTCTCATCAGCATAACATCACTTAATATCAATTTGGCTTGAAGAATATTTGGTAGAAATCATTTAGCTAATCAACATGGGCCTTGCCCACTGGCCACCATATACTACTTGCCACCTCGACATTCTTTCAAAAACTGGTTTGCATGATTTCATGACAATCATGTTATGTGCACTTTTATTGAGTAAGGCAGAGAGAAGAATTAGAGGGGAAAGACTGTTCTGGTTCAGGGCTAGTCACTAATGCTATAAGCAAAAGTAGGTTCTAGATAATATCTGATACTCCATTTGCCCCAAAATTAAAGCCCCATTTATCCCAAAATTCTTGTTCCTAAACAAAAGCCTCATTTCCCTTTTGGGTGGGGTCCATCACCTATTCCATTTTTCACTGTTGATCAACAAAATCTCTCTAACCCTCCTATGTTCTGTCTCTCTCTTCTCCTAAGAACAATAAACTATTCTCACTTCCTTTTTTAATTCGACTTTCATCAACGATAACCCACTGCTACCTACCTTAATATTATGTCTCTAAAGGAAATGAATCTTTTATTTATCGACTGATGGAGAATTTTCTGTGATTTTAATTCATTAAGTATCTATTTGTGAGTTATCTTTATTGACTTAGATCAGAGTCTTTGTATCTAAGTTCACTAGTCAAATGAAAAAGATAGAGCTGAATCAGCTGATTATATACTGTGTATAAATTGTACTACGGCCTAAGTCTTGATTGATCTTAATTTAATATTTGCTTGCTATAGTGTACATGTATGTTTTAATTGAGATTTGCTCACCTTCAGGCATTAAACTTAATTTTACTCACATCCGCTGAGTTATCGGAACTGCGGGAGCTACTGAAGCATTCTCTTGTCAACAGTGCTGGGAAAGACTTGTTTCATGCTTTATATGCTTCTTGGTGCCATTCTCCAATGGCAATCATTAGTTTGTGCTTATTAGCTCAGGTAATTGTTTGTCATGACAGTCCACGATTGTGAAATCATTGTTTCTTAGCTAAAAATTCATGCTATTTTTTTAATAGACATACCAGCATGCCAGCACTGTTATACAGTCTCTGGTTGAAGAGGATATCAACATTAAATTTTTGGTCCAGCTTGACAAATTGATTCGGTTACTTGAGACTCCAACATTTGCTTATCTGAGATTGCAGGTATATATCTTTATGCAGTCTGCCTTTGCAAATTGAGATTCACATTGTAGTTGAACTTGCATGGATGAGCTAGGTAGTTGGGGTTTATAAGATATTGGAGTGTTGGTTGTTATTTGCTTCATGGTCACTTTGCTTTACATGCAGACCCAGCCCCCAACCTCCTAGAAAAGAATTGTGTGTCCTCAGTACAAACATGTTAATAATATATACTACCTCCGTTTCAAATTATTTGCAACAATTTGACATAAAGTGTGAGTAGAAAAAGTCTAAGTCATTGCAATTAATTTGAAACAGAGGTAGTGTATAATATATAAAGTGATACGAAATATATATTGATATTCAAAAATAAAAAAATTACAAAACATTTTGGATCAAATAAAATTCTAATTTGAAAAAATCATCATCATTGTGGATGAGATCTGAAATTTGTGTCTACCCTCTTTTATATCGTAGTTTGTTACAACCTTTCACGAGGGGGTCTTCCAATTTGTTGTAGTTTTGAAAATATTGAAATCTGTAATAAATCTGATGAAATTTAGTGTAGATGTAGAAATGACATCTTCTGTGTGACCGCTCATTCTTAATCAACATAGCCCTAAACTCACAAGGGTTGAGATAAAACCCAATTTATGTGTAGAACTCATCCAATTATTTGGAAGAAAAACTTTCAAATAGAAAAAGATATAAGTTATATTGTAAACATGAATTAAACACTGGTTAAAAGCAAGAATAGAGGAGCTTACCATCGTCAACAATGAGGTTGGTGGTAGCCCTTAGATGAACATAGAAGATCAGCGTTTTGAATATGGAGAGGGAAGGGAAAACGAGGGGAGGGAGGTGGCTTGCAAGGAGATGCCAGCTCGAAGCTATTATGTCATCAACCAGTCTCCAAAAAATAAGGTTGTTTGCTTGTGTCATTATTAATAAGAATTGTGATGAATAACAATGCTTTGGTGTTTTGGTCGGTGCAGCTTCTGGAGCCTGGAAGGTATACATGGTTGTTGAAAGCCCTTTATGGCCTGCTTATGCTACTTCCCCAGGTAATTTTCTCATTGTTAAAGACAAAACAGCATATTCATACTTTGTCGTTTATAGATAGTATTATCTAATACTTTCTACTTCGTATATCATAATGAGGGATCTTACCATATGTATACAATATGAATTTTATTTATGTATTTTCCTATTATTAAAGAGGGTTGGTTTGTATTCAAAAGAAATCAACTTTTGTAAAACTTAATTTTATGTGAATTATTTTTTTGAAAAAATGTTTATGTTTTATGTTTTCTTTTTCTTTTTCTTTTTCTTTTTTGTCATTTAATATAAATTCCTCAAAAAGTAATATATGTATGTTCAATTTTATCGAATTAGAAAAAAAGGTGCACATGCATTCTTCTCCTCATTTTAGAATCTTTTCACTGGATCTTATTAGTTGGTGGTGAGATTTAAATATGTTACAATGGGTGAAATGTTTTTGAATGCTTCTTGTAGTTTCATTAGTATAAATATGTGCAACAACTCCAAGGATGGTTCTAAAAATATATCAATAGTATTAACATGTGCAACAGTGCTAAATAAAATCTTGGCTCATGATGGATGTGGTGTGAAACTCTTGTTTTGTCTAACAGCTTTTTGGAATTACAAGTTAATAGACCTGTTATGACCTCTACATAATCAAGTACACTTTACTTTATACTATGCTGTGTAGTCCAACCTGTTTATCACGGAAGACATATTACTAATGTAGTCTTTGACCAGTTCATTGACCTTTGGGTATATCCGTGTATAGAAACTTCATAAATGTGAGATTTCAAAAAATGGGGCTTAAATGCCTTATAGTTTTGTTTCAGGGATTCCTTGATGTCTTGAATTCGTATATAACAATCTTTTTTGTGCAGCAAAGTGCAGCCTTCAAGATATTGCGTACTCGATTGAAAACTGTTCCCCCATACTCCTTCAGCAGTGAGCAACATTGGAATTCATTTCCAGAAACCTCACACTCAAAGGTTGCAAATCACATGGATAGTGGACCAGACTGTAACCAAGATGGTATCGTACAAGATGTGGAGACTATGAGCAATGGAATTAACTTTGCTTCAAGACTGCAGCAGTTACAGAAAATGCAGCAGGAGCATCGCGCACAGGCTAAATCACAAGCCCGGGTTAAAAAGGCTTCAGCCAATTTGACAAAGGTAAAAAGGAGCTGCTCCTTAAGTTTAGCTTTATATTTTGTTCTTATAGTCCTTTTATGACTTTCGTCGTATAAATCAGAACATTTTGGACCAAGTTATACTTGACATCTATTTTGTTGTTTGGATGTGGGGCATTTACCTTTGGTGTATAGGATAAAGAGTTTGTGAGTGAGTAGTTAACATATACTTTCTCCGTTTTTTAATAATTGCACACTTTTTCACGGTATTTTAAGAAAAGTGGGGTTCACATGGTTTAATATACTTTAAAATGGGGTGAGAGGTTGTTAGAATTATAATCTAGTGGGCCATGTACTTTAAATAAAGGGAATAATACAACTTTTCCTGAAAATAATTTTTCAATTATAGTGTGTTGCAAGTATTGTGATATTTCCATTTTAGGGAAGTGTTGTAAGTATTAAAATGGAGGAAGGGTATATTATGTGCATATTTTTTGAACTAAATGTGCAAAAAAATTTGCTAAAGTTTAATTTAAATAAAGTTTAAACATAATGTGCACAACATTTTTTTTTATCCAAAAATTGGAAAAATTGTTGTGAGCTCAAAAATCAAATTTGCACAATTAGGCCTGGTTCACTTTACCTTATTTTTGTTAAACTGAAATTATTTTTACTAAATTGAAATTATTTTTGCTGAACTTCAAATATTTTTATTGAACTGAAATTATTATTGGTTAAAGTAAATTATTTTTTATTAAACTATAATTAATTTTTGCTAAACTGAAATTATTTTTAAAGTTACCTATTTTTACCGAACTTAAATTATTTTTAGAACATGTGAGTAAAAACTTAGAACACCTTATTTAAAATTTAGAACATAAAGAGTGTTCTCAGATAAGAATGTGTTCTAACATAAATGAGGTATTCTCACGAGAGCCTTCTTGGGTCCAATAATAGGAAAGGGAAACATTAAAAAATAGTGGGACATTAATAGCTATTTTACTTGGAGGTGTTCGTGTCAAACGCGGGTACGTGTCTAAGGCTATCACTTTTTTGAAATATTTTCCATGATTTCGGCTCAAAATGAAATGTTGGCCCACCACCCATGTTAGGTAGTGAATCTAACAAGGGTAGTTAAGGTAAAATGAAGAGTCCATATAACATAGATTCATAAAATGGTATATTGTCGTATAGAGGGAGTATGTTTTATCTTATTAGGCCTATCAAAAGTGATCTGATCCTCAAACCCTGACCCTAATTTGAGCTGTTTATTTGGGATTTGATCTTATTTAATCAAACTCAAATTAAACTGAACTTCTGGGTCAAATGAGTAAGGTTTAACTGATCTAGGTGCCTTGTTATATAAATTTGAAAGAGGACTAAGATATATGTATATATGTATATATATATATATATATATATTGTCTGTTGAGGAAGGGCATAGAAAAATTGATTGAGGTAAGGGTATGTGGTTGCAGAAATGATTGAACGTAGGGCTAAGTTTCATACCAAAATAATGACTCAATAGCTCTTTTTTTTTTCCTATATTTTTTTTAATAAAAAGAAGAAGAAGCTCCAAGCTTAAGTTTAATCATCTTTTTGTGACTATATTATGGATTAGTTGCAACTTAAATTTGGCCGAAATGGCCACGATTCTGTGCCAAATATCTTGGCCTATTATTAGTTTTAGAATGCGAGGGTGCTCGAAAGTGCAAAGGTCCTCGCAGCCAAGGAACAAGGTGGAGACTTGTGTATCATGTATGCAAGGCACACTTTTTGTAGAGATTTCTATAAGTAGTTTACTTATATATATCTGAAATGGTCAGTGGCGGATTCAGAAAAAATATTTAACGGGGTCAAAATACCTTTGATAAATTTTAATGGGGTCATTTGATTAAAAATATAAGCAATTTTTAAAGGAAAAAAAAAATTATTTGATAAGATTTTTTATTTTTTTTAATATTCAAGTGGGGTCAAGGGACCCCACTAAAAGCCCTTGCATCCGGCACTGGAAATGGTTAATGTATATAATACCTTTAAAAGGGACAGACTATTGGCATGCATGTTGCTCAAGTGCTCAATGCTGTGTGGCACAACAATCTCTTTATTGAGTGCAGTATGTGTTTGTTTTGTTCATTAGAAATACAAATTCTAGCTGCAGCATAAAGTTGGTGAGGCAAACATTTGCTTCATCAAGTTTTTGACTAAGTCGTGAGCTGTAGCCAGATAAAGTGTGTTATGTCTGGTATGCAATGTACCACTCTTGAACCTGTTATCTGTGTTTCGGACCTTTTAACCATTGAAGATCTATTTTCTTAGAATTTACTGGTATTCATTCTTGCTATCTTTCTATTTTATTTGAAAAGAATGCCACCGAGGAACTTATGCCTTCTAAAAATGTTTGTGGGCAACTCACATGTATTCTTACATTCACTATGATGTTGCTCTTAAATATTGATATATGTAGGAGACTCAGAGACCTGAAGAAAACAGGGAGCAATCATGTACGTCTGACACAAACCAGCCTACCAATCCATCAAGAATGGGTCCAGGGCAGTTGCAATTGTAATTAGGTAATCTCATTTATTTTGGCGTGGCTGCTCACTCCCTCTGCCCAGATCTCTTCATCGAAGCCATGGTGGGATCTGATATTATTTGTAAAATTGTATATTTCTAGCCTTTTGTTCTTTTGATAAGGGGAGATTTGGTTTTCGGTAGTTTACATCGAGAGATCATTAAAGAAAAAAAAAGAGATCTATTCTTGGTACTTTTTTTTTTTTTGTTGGGGGGTGGGGGGGTGGTTTTGGGGTGATGTGGGTTAAAGAATGGCGCTTTGCCCATGTGGTTCCTGTTGTTTTTATTATAAACTACGGGGGGATGAAGGGAGCATATTTTTCTACTTTGCAAAGGCCGTCGATTGTTGTTCATCTATTTCAAAATAAAATAAGCAGGCGTCTTATATGTGAATATACTTGGCCTCTGGCTAGATTGAATTTATAGCATTCGTGATTCGTGAACTTCTGTATTTAAGTTGTGTAACATCACCGATTAGCCAATTGTTTTCGTAATAATTTGTTCTGCCTTGTTTATAGTTGTACAATGACAATTACGCTAATGAGGCTATTGGGTGATCATTTTGTAATATCAGATAGCGTACTAAATGAGTTGAGGAAATTGGATACTTATTAGAAGTTCCATTTTTCTTTGTGTTTGGTGCTTCTTCTAGTTTACAATAAATTTTTGCGGCTTTTGTCCTCAATTGTTTGCCCATAGTTATATTTTGATTGTGTGGAGTTGATGACAAGGAAAAGTGGTGATCCTAAATATTTAAAATACGTTGTAATATTTGTGAGTAAAGTTGTGGTTTCTTGTGTACATGTATGATATGGGACAATCTTTTAGGGATACTCTAAAAAAGATAATGCGGCAAAATTTAAGGGACAAAGAGTTGTTTGATTCATGTGTTGAAGAGTAAGAAGCTAAACTCAAAAATTGAAACTGGCCTCAAGTTGAAACACTAGGTTATGATCAGCATTTGTGACTTTTTTTTTCTTAAACTCGATAATCTTTGTAGCCATGGGTTATAGTATTAAAATTAGTGCTTGTTTCAGAAGAAAATAGTCATCATAGACCAATGTTTACAACACCATGGAAGTGGAAAACTATACACACTATGATAGCATTGTATTTGTTGTTAATATGTCAGAAAAACGTTCAAAAATATGGCTTTTTTTTTTCGTTTCAAAAAAAAAAAAAAAAATATGGCTCTTTTTTGGGTTAAAGGGTTTTTTTTTTTTTTTTTTTTACAACGCGGCACAAAAAACTTGAAACACAACCTAACGTTGTTAGAGAAGACTTCTTCCTTGGATGGATGGAGAGATCCGCAGCGGGTGAAAAAACACACTTCCTTTTTTCACCAGCGTGATACCTACACTTTAAACCATAGTTGGAAGGGGAGGAGCAATCACCTTTGTGATGTGTTGAACTTTTTCTCCTGAGGCTTCTCGCTTTACGTTAGGACTTGACAATGGAGTTTTTCCCTCTTCTCTTTTCTCGACTGTATTTAGAAGCTGAAGGTTTAGCACTCTAGCTGATATAGTTGCTTCTTGCATCTTAACTTCATCTTGAATCTCGACCTCTTCTTGAACCATTGCTTCTTTTGCACTAGTGTGCCTATCTAATATGTTTGGACAACATTATAAACTCAACATTCTAGTAAAGGTGATAGCATTAAATAAGGGAATGAAGAGTAATATCACAATTTTTGTTGGGTTATGACTTATGAGCAACTGGTGTTTAAGATTCTTTATTGTCGTTCTCTAATTAGTCTTTGTTTACGCAAAAAAAAAAAAAACAAAAAAAAAAAATCATAATGACAATGAATGAATGAATTATCTAAATGCAAATCTCAAACCCAAGATTATTGGATTTAGAAGAAAATTCTACAATTTAATTGTCTCCTTTTAAAGGACTTTAGGTAGAAAATATAATCCTAGACATGTGTTTGGTTATAGCTTAGAATCTCTGACATGATAAGACAAGACGACACGAGTAAAACTGGCATGATACAAACACGAAATTACTGAGAGAAAACACGAAGTTGACACGAACATGACATGTTTATTAATCAGTCAAATTATGCAATTGTTCTAAATTTTACATAGTTTTTAAAAGATTTTATAAACAACACAAAATAAACACAATGTTATGTGAATACGAAACGACATGACTTTTTGCTGGCTCTACGTTTAATCTTGACTTGAGCATTGGTGCTCCTCGTTTGGGTTAGTTTCTCATCTAAGTTAAGTTGCGTCATCTAATTCTACTTTGGATTTCATAGTCAACTATTAAGCACATATGCATGAGATATTGAGGCTTACTAGTCGTGCCTAATTAGGTGGTACAATTAAATAGAGGTATGTTTCTTCTAGTTATGGATATAGTAAATGAATCATATTAAGGTCCTTCTAGTAGTGTTGAATTCACTATGAAATTAGCCGCTTGATTAGCTTACAAGTAGACCTGGTTATTGGATAGGATAGTCCAATGACAATAGGGATAGGGTCAAGCTTATAGGGCTCTTAATGAACAGAGTTTTTATTGGACAAGACTCTTATTGAGTAGGATCAATATATGGCTAAAATATTTGTACAATTTAATACATAATGAAAATAGATATAATGTAATGAAAATAGATATAATGTAAAAAATTTACATGCATATTTCCGTATTCATATATTTATAGAGTGAACATAATATTAATAATATATTTATAGAGTGAGAAAAATTACTCATTATTAATATGTTGTAAAGTTAGGCTCAATGTAGAACTAGTCACTTATAAATGATGTGAATATAAATGATGTGAAGCAACTTCTGGGCTTAGTTTGCTAAGGTGAATTCTTGTCTGTCTATGAGGAAGAAAATCACAATAGATTATGTTGTAAGTTTAGATGATCACAAACAAACACATCAAGATATTAAGAAATAGTGTTTAGAATGAGGGGTGACTCAAGTAGTTAGAGTTTTCCTTCATATTTTAGGGGATCTTGAGATTGATTCTCATTATCCACCCTTGTGCCTCTTTAAACACCAAAAAAAGAAAAATTATGATTTTAACCTTTTCCAATCTTTCTACCTAAAATTGAATGAATGAACTAATTGAGATTTTAGATAAAATCAAGTTAGAATAGTCATTGCGTATTGAGTTAATAACAAATTGAGCTAACTTATAATCAGTTTCAAGTTCTAATAAATTCAGGTATGAGTACCATGGAGGTCAAATTGATGATAGTGGGAGTTTTTTTTTTTAATTGTAGTTAGCGGGTTGTAGGGACCATTACTTTTGTTATGGGTTGGGGTCTATTTTTTCTTTTTAAAATTATTTTCATAGTACACAAGAAAAAATGGAACCATAACACATGAGAGAAATTGTGTAAAATTGATAAGACAATTTCTTTTTAGGGGGAAAAAAAAAAGATACAAGTGTATCGACTAAATAATGATGACCATATAAGGGAGCGTATCAATAAAAGCAAGAGTCATTTGTTCTTAATTAGAAACTAATAAAGCTTAGTTAAGCTACTTAAATGGGCATAAAAGCAAGAGTCATTGTTGGTATGAGTCTAGTCATTTTTATTTATTGTTATATTTTTTATTAAAAACCTTGCACTTCTCTCGTATTAGTGTTTACTTTATTTTATTTAACATGTATATTTAACGTCTCTAATCTTTTTCTAAATTATATGGTATGAAGTGTAAAATTAATTAGTTTTGCTTAACGATTAAAAAAAAATAGGGGGAGGAAAAGCCCAAAAATTATGAGCAATTGGAAATGGAAGGTTGTTTTTATTAACGACAAAAAATTGGAAACATAGGAAATATAATAACCCACCTCTTCCTCGTTAAATCAAAGTATCGATGATTTTTAGGTATATAATGTGAGATTTTCATTCCCATCGCAACTAATGCTATGTTTAGTTTACCTTATTTAATCTAATTTTTTAGTTGAGATGGGATTGAAAATTTCACATTATACTCCTAATAAATCATAGATATTTTTATTTAATTTGATAAAATATTGACCTTATTTTTAACCAAGCCCTTAAAGGGGGGGGGGGGGGGAAGAAAAATTAAAATTGAAAAGTCTATTCAATTTCATGTGTACTTTTCAAATAAGAAATTTCATATATATATATATATATATATTTTTATTATTTTAAAACTCATGAAATTTAGTGATAAAAAACATAAATTTTGAGATTTTTTAAAATGATCTAGGATTCTAGGTATAGGTGTCAATCTTGCTTGTAAAGTAGGGTTTGAATAAGTCTAGTCGGGTTGGGTCTAGTTCATATTTGAGTCATATTATGTCATTGACATGCATGCCAAAATTCAAATCAGTTCATTTTTAGGTTAAATTGATTTTTGACCTCTATTAATAATTCTAGATAACCTCTAAGCTCCGCCTTCATTTTGACAAATATTTCACCCTATCAAAACAAACCTTGCCAACCTCGAAAAATGTCGGGTTTGGAATGATTTTTGGGCACAAATTTCAAGCCCGACCCAACCCAACCTGATTTTAAAATAAAAGTGATCCGGAATTGGATATGGTTCGAAGTTCCCTACAAACTAACGAACCTAGTGGTCCAATACGTGGTCCTTTAACACGTTCCAAGGTTCAACAAGATCAAGTTCCTTTGGTCCATGGTTTGTTCATACAAGGGTCCAAGTTCCATCAAGGTTCACGCATAGGATTTATCATGGCTTCATCTCCAATCAAGTCTTGCGTAAATTGGGTGGAATATTAGTCAAGGCTTGCCTTGGATGCTTGGACGTGAGTTAAAGCATAGACAAGGGAATATTCTCCCTCTTATTTCAGTCCAAGTTCGCAAATAAATGAAGGCATCCAACAAGGAAATCAATGGGAGGTTACAAGCTTGTTTATGAAGGAGGTTACACGCCCTTGGATGCTTCTTTTGAAGCTTGAATTCCATTAGTTTAAATGCTTTTTATTACTAGTTAATTATATGTTTAATTTTCAATTGTTAGGAGTAATTAGCTAAGTTTATAGTTGTTGTAATAACGCTTTAACAGTCAGCCATTACAAGGAAGAAGTTGGACGCAGCTACAGCGAGTTCCTTCAGGAACTCACCTAAAGGAACTTCAGCAGTTACTAGTCTTTATTATGTGACGATTTCCAAGGGAAACGTTACACATGAGGCTGCGTATACCTGGTGACTCTTTGAGTTCTTTGTTGGTGACTTTTAAAGTTCCTTTTTAATTATGTTAGTTAATAGATAATTAATGTAACTACCTACTTCCTTAGCCTATAAAATGAAGTTTTATTCTAGGTTGTAATTCATTCACCTATCAAACTTTTAATGAAATACAACAATTCAAGATATTTTATGTCTTATTTGTTTTAAGCTTGTGGACTCAAGTTTAGCTTGAACTCGTGGATTCGAGTTTGTGAGTTTAATCTGGAGTGTTCGGGATTAGCTTGTCTATGGTTAGTAGAGTGAGTGTTCAACTCTAACCATACTTATCCTTGATTAGTATTGCGAGTGTTCCTTGCTAATCAACCCCCGAGTTCCTCGTTGTCAGAAACTTCGTTCTTTCCTTACCCAGTTCCCACAGAAACACCTAGCCTAAACACATAACCCATCACCCAAACACCTTAACTCATATCCGTTTCCGCATCAAAAAATTTGGCCCAATCTAACCCAACCCAACCTGGCCCGTGATAGCCTCTAAGCTCTAACAAATAATTACATTTCCTCCAACAACTTTTCCAATCAAACGGCTAACAAAAAAAAACCACATGTTCAACTTTCACTAATCACAAAACCAAAAAAGTGGTCAAAAGTCGTGAAAACGAGTGAAAAAGATGGGGAAGAAAGCATGAAGACACCACCACATCTACATCTACCACCTCTACTCTACTCTATTACATTATTTCTCTCTCCTCCTTCTCCTTCTTCTTCTTCTCATTGAGGAACTACGCACCATTTCTACTCACTCGTCAACTGAAAAATGAAGTCCAAACCACCAATTCTTCTTCGGCTACTTACGCACCAACACCAGCAATTCTTCTCTGCCGTCGAATCCGGTGATCTTCAATCATTACACCAGATTATCAACAAATTGGCTGAAGATGATGAACGAGCTTCAATTCCTGCTTTAATGGCGTTGCAAAATGGTTCTGGAGAAACTGCTTTGTTTATTGCTGCAATGAATAATTTGGTTGAGGTTTTTAGTTATTTGCTTGGTTTTTGTGATGTGAGAATTGCGATGATTAGGTCTAAGTCTGATTCCAATGCATTTCATATTGCTGCTAAGCGTGGTCATTTAGGTATGTTTAATGTTTTCTTTCTTACTTTTTGTTTTGATTGATTTTTCAACTTGGATGTTTTGATTTCAACTGTTTGATTTTATTTTTATTGGGGGTTTTTTTTAAGGTTGATTATTGAACGAATTTTGTTAGGTGTATAACTGTCAATTGTCGGAGCCTTTATTGTACATCCGGGGTGTAACTTTAGAATTAGGATGTTTTAAGGTAAATTCTTGCTCGTTTGCTCATTTGCTCATTTGAGAGCGAATTATTAACAAATGAGCAAGAAAATAGCCTTAGCTATAACTAATTTTATCTATGATTGGGGGTGTAATAGATCTTATAGTTCCCTACAATCAGTTTATCGAGTCACTAAGTATTGAGTCACTAGTATTAGCCTAATCCTCGGGCAAGTTCTTTACATGCTCTTATGTAAGGTCCTCTTGCTCCAATCCTTTTGCTCCATTGAAGTATCCATAACACTTACCTTTTACCTGAAAAAGAATATAGCTGAGGAGATACAATTGTACTAATCATGAGGGAGCTTCACAAATTTGTTACGGAACCTTAAAATTCTTTAAGTGCGCACCGTTTAGCTCCATTAAATAAAATCATAAACCTTCATGAGATTTTTGTTTAGCATAACATGAGCATGAATGTCTTTTCTCTCATTGAAACTTACAATATAAGCATTTTGAGGGGGAGATATAGGACACCTAAGCTGATGTGAAATTTTCAACAAAACAATTCTTTTTTAGATATGGTTTACATTCCAAAAAATTTCAATATAACAATCCATTTTCAATGTCGTTCACATTCCAAGGAACTTTTTTTTTTGGCCTTGAATTTTTGGAGAAAATCAATGAAATACGAGAAAACACTACCTTAGGGTTAAATACAATTCCTAAAATGGTATAAATTTGGAAATTCATGACAAAATCACGCATAGATAGGTGTAATTAATGTATAGTTAGTCTTATTATTTCCTTTTTTAGCTTCTAGTCTTATATGTAGCACTTAGGCTATGTTTATCATTTTCCAATGATTAATTCGTTTTCACGAATCACAATGTTCAATGAATTGAAGGGTTTCTATCTTAGTCCCACACAAAGTTAGACAAGATTGAGATAATATTTAAGATACATGTGTCCACAAAGATGCAAGGGAGATTCTCATTATATAATAAGAACAAAGTTGTATTTTAAAGTATAACTTGCCTTTTTAAAGGTGACTAAACTTAACCTTAACAACTCTTAATCTGTAATTGCCCACCTGAGTGGGGAATAGCTCCCCAAGTGGGTTGAAAACTTCACAATATCCGCAGTCTGGAAACTGTCTCACTTAGAGTCCATGGGGGTAGGATTGCCCGAGTGAGGGAAATACAATTCTCAGGTAGGTAGCTCCCTGGATTCTTAAAGCCTGGAACAGACTCGCCCAGGCAGTATAACATCTCCTTGAGAGGGGTAGTTTTTGGATTGCTCAAGCAGTCAATCGTAACTTCCCACGGTTTAGTCCTTTTGACTCCAAAATTTCTTCTAAATTCTCCTTGTATTTCTATCAAAATTCCTTCTAAACAATCATCAACTTTACTCTAAGCAATAAAAAATGATTACTCGAGGCTTAGGATGGTGAGGTTTAAATGAATCCGAACCTGAACCGGACCTTTTTTAGGTGAGGTACACTTTACTTGCTCATACTTTACTTGCTTAAGTGAGGCATCTTAATCCAAGGCATTAGTTTCTGCATTATATATTCTCATCAAGCCTAGCAATTTGCCTTGAATTACATCAAGATCAAACTCATAAATCTTTTTCTCCACTGACTATATTAAGTTTAATTTCCCTTTCCACTTTGGGTTATAACCAGGATGTTTAAGACACATGAAGTCCCTAGTTTGTGTCACAGTATTGTACCTGTTCCAAGTATTTCTTATTTTGTCATAATATTTTTGCTGCAAATCTGGTGAGTGTAAGTGTTTTTTTTTTTTTTTTTTTTTTTTTTTTTTTTTTTTGTAAAATATATATTTTACTTGATTAGAACTTTACGGAGTAACATTTTTCCTTATTATTTGTCAAGGAAAAACTTTTAGGCTTTTATATTGTATTTTAGTTGGGTTTATGAACTCTTCCAATATATGTTGTGCAAAGTTCCAAGTCATTATCCCAGAGAAGTATAACTTTCCAGTTCAACAGAAACTCGTTTCCAAAATTTATGATTTAAAATCTCTGGGAGATCAATTTTGAATTGATTTTTAAGTCATTAATGCCGAACCTGCTCTTTTTTTTTTTTTTTTGGTGCTCAGAGATTGTGCGACAAATGCTTAACATCTGGCCTGAGTTTTGTATGTCATGTGATTCCTCAAATACATCTCCACTCTACTCAGCTGCTGTTCAGGATCACCTGGAAGTGGTGAATGCCATATTGGACACTGATGACAGTGCAGCAAGAATTGTCAGAAAAAATGGGAAAACTGCTTTGCATAATGTTGCTAGATATGGTTGTCTAGATATGGTCAAAATACTTGTAGAAAGGGACCCTGGAATTGTCTCCATCAAAGATAAGAAGGGTCAAACAGCACTCCATATGGCTGCTAAAGGCCAAGATCCTGCAATAATAGAGGAGTTGTTGCTTGCTGATTGTTCAGTACTAAATGAACGTGACAAAAAGGGAAATACAGCAGTGCATATAGCAACAAGGAAATGCCGCTCTCAGGTTTTGTTTTGTTTTTGTTTTTGTTTTTGTTTTTGTTTTTTTTTTTTTTTTTTTTTTTTTTTTCCCTTTAATAAATAAGTGTTAATTCTTGAGATAGGAGATGAATAAGGGTATGTAGTGGCGGATCATGAGAATATTTCTTAGGGGGACCAAGTTATATAGAATAAAATTTTAACTCGTACCTATACAATTTTTCTGAAATAAACATATATAGTAAAGTATATTATTACCTTAATATTATCAATTATCATACAATTCTTTCAAAAAAATAAAATATTATCATACAAATACCATAAAATGATAAATCATTGATATAATTATATTTTATTAAGTAATTAACCTTTGACATTACTTCCATAACTCACAAGTCACAACTTTAAAGGGAGGATAAAGGTAATACTGTATTAGCTAAGATCCACCGATAAGACTCAAGTTTTGTGTGCTTTAATTTGGCAAAACATATAAATTGAAAAAGGATATAATACGGAGCATTTGAATAGAAATCCATAGAATATCATAAAGAGAGGATAAGTCATATAGTAGTAAATTTACGTGGGTTTAGTTTGCATTGGAGATTGTGCAAAATTAAGGCAAAGTCAATAAGTCATACAGTAGGCTAACTTTATTGGGTCTTACCGGTCAAAATTTGTGGGCTTTTACTTGATTTTAATTACGGAAACTAATTAGGACCAAATTTTCAAGGGAGTGCCAGGCCCTTGTGTGCCCCTTCAAAAGTCTGCCCTTGAGGGTATGCAAATTAATTTATGGATGTGTTATATGCTCCTTTAATGTGTCCAACATACAACTGGTTGCACCTGGTTGCCCAGATTTTTTCATTTGATCTTATTTGCTCAAATGAATGGAATAAAAAAGAGAGAGAAAGTCCAATCTCAATTATTATAGGCTTCTTTCCTCTACATTTGACTTCACTGTGGTCATCTCCTAACTTCCTATGCTCATTTGCCACATTGCTTTTGCTAAAACTTAGGAGCTCATTCGTCTTACGACTGTACGTAATTAAAACCCCTTTGAATCTTAATTTTGCACTTGGCACAATCAGGTGCAAAAGCTGGAGCTTTAGCTTTGCGAGACTTAAAAGACCTACAAAAGACGTGCGTCTATGTGCTTTTTCTAGGCTGCTTCCTGCGCCTTAAGCTGTATCAATTGCTAATGTGTGTAAGATTATTCTTTTTACAAAAAACACTATGGAACTTTGTGAAGGTTAGGTTTACTTAAATGCTAGAGGAGAGAGAAACCTCATATCCCTAATTCAATTGGAAGAACCCTAGCTATGGATCACATGCCCCTTTCACCTTTTCACATAACTCTTTTTTTAGATTTATTTAATAGAATTTAATTTATTTTTGTAAGCAAGTAAAGTGTGCCTCACCTACAAATGGCGCGCACCTTCGCCTTGCGCCTAGGCTCCAAGGACTTTACGCCTTGCGCCTTTTATATCGAAGCCTCAAATTCCCCCTTAAACACTCTCTTTAAGCTATGTTCTCTTCACCTCACTTATTTCAAGTTTTATAAGTTCAAATAACATAAGATAAGGGCTAATAAGTTCAAATAATATTATATTTAGATAAGACAATATTGGATAAGTCAAATTCAAGTAATGAGAACACTACCTTACTCTTGCATAAAATTGTGTTTGTATGATATGTAGTTTGTGGAAATGGAGTAGTAATCTTTCCTAGTACATGAAGAGAGAGGAAAGGAAAAACAAATGAGAAATTGGAGGGAAATGTGGAAGCTTTTCTCCAATTTAATGTTAACCGCAGGCCATAAGGAGTTTCATGGTAGTGAATAGTTAATTTGAAACCAAACTTATATAATCTCAGCCATTTTTTGGTCACCAACAGAAGCATCATCCCATCAAACAATTTCTTGTTTATTCTTTTGGTTATCAGTCCCACTTTTCAATTGAACACTTATCAACCTTGTCTGTTGTCATTGTATCTACAGATTATAAATTTCTCTGTTTACTTTTGGATCCATACCTAAGTCCCATAACCGTATTCAATTTTGAGTATCATATGATAAAAGTTTGTCTTATTAAATGAATGGTGAAACATATATTTGTATTATCTTTAATACACTCTCTGTCCTAAATTATAGTGCTTGTATTTTATTTTGGGTGTCCCAAAATGTTGTGCTTGTTTCTAATCAATCTATTTTTATTTTACATAATCTTACCCTAATGCACCAATTTTATTTTATTTTTTTTCCACACATAAACTACCCCTATATCGAAAGCTTCAATATATGTCATTATTTACTTTTTACCTCTACTTTTGAGAATGTTACACATTCCCTCCACTACCCTTGGTTTTTTTGAGATGAAGGGAGTAATAGGTTTGTTGGCTTTATAGAATGTGTGCCAAAAGCGTTAAGACTACCACTATATCTGATTGTTCTAATTAGGATCATTAGGTTTGCGATGATTAAAAATTATTCGGTTATGTATATTTTTATATGTTCCTTTTTCAGAGTCTTGTCTATATTCTCACACAAACTTTGTGGATCGCCATCAAATTAGTGATTAGTCTACTTGGTGCACAAGGCCATAACTTGATGACAATTTCATTGCACTATGTATTCAATACCCCAATAGATGTAGTCCTAGGTAACAATCGATGAAACACAGTGATATCATACAATTGATTTCTAAAAATTCACATGTTGTAGCCAAGGATCAGGAACCTGTGTGGGATAATTTGGATTAGTGCTTTCATGTGAGGTTTTGGTGGGTAGGATTGAGGAGAAAGAGAAAGCGTGTAGTCTATATGCATACATGCAAGGATGTGCATGTAGGGGTGTGCTGGTGGGTAGGATTGTGTATCTGGGAATGCACATTTGTGTGTTTCACATAAATGCATTATTGTGTCTCTGGGTTGTGTTGGAGTGTGTGTAACCCGGCACAACATCGTTGTGTCTGTGGGGGGTGGGTGCACCTGTACGTGGTAGTATTTTTCTTTGGTCTTCATCTTTTTCCTTTGACTTCCAGGATTTTGTCTTCTAACTTCTTTATCTTGAGTCCTGGCATCTCAATTACGTGAATGCATGCACGTGACTATGCCGTGTGAGATATCAGCATAAGTATGTGTATTTCCTTAGTTGTCACTTTCTTGTCACAAGAATTCTTGAGCTATCATTTTTATATGATATCTTTACCCCTTATTAGTCTCGAGCTTATCAAAGAGGAAACTTGTAAATATTGTAGCCTGTATCATTTCCTTTCCCCTTTTTATGTATCCCTATGAGTCTTTACTTCTGAGAAATATGACGTTGCATCTAAATATGATTCTTATTTGATAACTGTTCTTTTAACATACCAATGCCTTTCACTAGTACAGTGGGAGAAGATTTGAGTAAGCAGCCATTCTCCAAACCTTGTAAAGAGTAAGGCTTTTTTTGGCAATTGCTTCTATGAAAACAAGTATTGCACACTTCAAGAAACATTTTGTCTAAATATTGCTCATTCAAATTGAT
The DNA here is from genome assembly GCF_001683475.1 of Chenopodium quinoa. Taxonomy (NCBI): domain Eukaryota; kingdom Viridiplantae; phylum Streptophyta; class Magnoliopsida; order Caryophyllales; family Amaranthaceae; genus Chenopodium; species Chenopodium quinoa. Next base: position 10,723,279 of record NW_018744239.1, read on the forward strand.
AAATTGCTTATTACTCCAGTAATCTAAAGTTGAGATGTTGCTCAGTTAAATTGACATGTTTTCCTTTTATGTTGTGATTTGCTTTGTCATGTTTATACAGTACCTCTTCCTCAGGAATTTGGTGACATATCCTTTAGTTCATATTAGTCATACTCGTATTAATTCTTAGTTTCTGGAGTACTAATAGATTCTCTGTTACAGATAGTCTGCCTTCTCCTAAGTTACACATCTATTGAAGTTAATGCCATCAACAATCAGCAAGAAACAGCGATGGACATAGCGTCAAAGCTTCAATATGGAGAGTCTGGTGGAATGTGTGCCAGGAATGTTGGTAAGATGGATGCAGCTATGGAACTGAAGAGGACTGTGAGTGACATAAAACATGAGGTGCAGTCACAACTTTTACAAAATGAGAAGACCAACAAAAGGGTTTCTGGCATTGCAAAAGAACTGAAAAAACTTCATAGAGAAGCTGTCCAAAACACGACCAATTCTGTTACAGTTGTAGCTGTGCTGTTTGCCTCTATTGCTTTCCTGGCAATATTTAATTTAAATGGCCAGTATATAACAACTGGACCTGATGCAGGGAAAGCCAACATTGCTGATACTGTTGCCTTTAGAATTTTCTGCCTTTTAAATGCAGCATCTCTTTTCATTTCTCTAGCTGTCGTCGTTATCCAAATTACTTTAGTAGCATGGGATACTCAAGCTCAAAAGTTAGTTGTCGCTGTAACTAACAAGCTAATGTGGGCTGCCTGTCTTAGCACTTGTGGAGCTTTCTTGGCAATAGCTTTTGTGGTTGTAGGCGATGAAGGTTCATGGATGGCTATCACTGTAACAATACTGGGGACAATTGTATTGATGGGGACTTTGGCTAGTATGTGCTACTTAGTGTTTCGACATCATTTCAAGATTTTTGGAAATGACTCACAGAGACGCATCAGAAGGGGAAGTGGAAGCAAATCATTTTCTTGGTCCTATTCCATCAATGTCTCTGACATTGACGAGTATAACTCAGACCATGAGAGGATTTATGCTCTATGATGTACAAAGTTACTTGTTCTTGGTGCTTCTCGTGTGTACCTCTTTATTATTGCAATTGATAGGTTATTGATAGTAATCGATCTGTAGATACTACTCATACTAGGTGTGTTTAGGTGGGTTTGATTGTTTATAGTAGTGCGTTTGGTGCTGGCTCTCGTGTTTCTACGTATTTGTTCCTTTTCACCTATATATGTATCTATATAAATATTGTAAATTTTTTTTACCTTTTAGATAAACAACAAAGTATATGGCAATATATATTGTATATTTTAAAGTCAATGAAAAAGTTGTATGATAAATTTTAAAGACATTGTCTTGCATACATACCCTTCTTTAGGTGAGGAAAAAGAGGGAACATCAGAAAACGCTCTTTAAGAGCAAAATTCCTATTGCGTTGGATACAAGAAAAGAAAATAAGCCAAAATTATCATACTATCACTATATAAATTACTAACATTAGGTATTATGTCAGTTGCCTGATTTGCTTCACGATAGATGTGTCGAATGCTTCAATTGTCAAAATTTGTTGAGAATAAGATGAATGTTAAATGTTTGCAACAATATGGCCAATCTTCCTCGGGTTTTCTATGAACCTTTAGTATAGTTGATAATTAAAAGGTTGACACTTTTAAAGATAGATGTTTTTGATGCCTTGTCTCATTGTGTCACGGATTGAATGTTTTGATACTGGATCTTGCGGCATGCTCTTGCCTTTTGGCGGTAAGGGTGCAAGTGTTGTGCGGAAAACTAGACTTATGAGTAAACAACAACACAAGTGGGCGTCTGAATCTCAAGGACGCTCTTATCGATCTTTTGGCGACGGGGTGCGGTGATTGGAGCTTGTGATGGTTGAGCTAGTCGAGGTGGGTACAAGTGAGACCAAATCATGGGTTTCTTGTACCATTTAGTGAGTTTGGAGTGCTAAAATGTATGCGAACAACATATCTATAAAGGTTGAACAACGCAAGCACAAAAGCAAAAAAACACTCGATAGGAAGCTATTGGATTTTCATTAATCATTTGCTCCTAAAGACCTTTTTGAAATTACATTGTTTAGTGATGAAATCTAAAGCCTAGAAAATTTAAAGAAAAGTCTAGGAAAGCATCTTAAAAATATGAAGTAGCGAGGTTGGAATCTAACACATCACAAGTAGGATGCTCTTGTGGAGAGCAGGGCTATCAAAGCTTTAGTGTTACCAAGGCTGAAAGTACACATATTAAGTAAGTTAGTTGTTGGTGTTATCTCACATGATATATGATAAAATTTGGATCATCTCTATGGGATTAGATCCTGAGTTACTGGTACATGACACTGATAGAAATCTATATGATTCTCGCAAATTGATAATCATGTTTAATTGAGCCATCGAATTTAAGTTTGGAAAAAAATGAGAGTGGAGATCTCTTGGAGAGGAAAGTATAGGTGAGAATTTTATAGTGCCACTCATTAAACGCATATTGCTCCCGATAGTAGATGTAATACCTTAATATTTTGTATCTTATAACATATAAATAATTAGAATTTATTTTGTATTTTTTAAATTATATCCTATTATTTGATAGAAGTTTGTTTGGTTTTTTTTTTTGGCACATATTTGATAGAAGTTTTAAAAACTTTATTAATTTAAATAGGACTCTACATATTAAATTGTAAATAATCTACTTTAAGTCTTATATATATTTTTAAACCCTAAAAAAATGTGGGACCGTCACTTTTGGATATACTTTTAACTCTCTTGATTGGCTGTGAGTTCCTAGTACAAGTGCAACATGTTTATCTTTGTAACAAGGTGGGATTTGCTTTGGTGCAGGATAGTAGTCCTAACCAGAAGACCTCAATTAGATTGTGGCATCGACTCCCATATAAGAAAGGCTTCGTTTTCCCCAATTTCTAATGCGGGAGCACTGTAAGCACCTTCTCCCCTCCTTTAAGAAGCTTGTATCCCGAATACACAACATGACATTGAAATGGGCCCTAGCTCAGATACCATCTGTAACAACTTAGGTCAACATAAGCTCTAAAAATAATGTCCTATCTTGGACTAGTTCGCAAGGGTTTGCTTTCGTGTAGGACAATAGTCATGCCTAAATGGCTTTTACTAGGTTGAGGTCCCATATAATTAAGGAAGGTTTCGTTCTCCTCAACTTCCGATGTGGGAGCGCCATAGGCACCTTTGTTACAATTTTATATACTTTGATCATTTTCACAATCCCTTCTCTAATGTCTCTTCCACAAGCATTTGTAAATCTAGCCTCACCAATCTTCATAAGTCACACTCTTCCCATGTTACTTGAAGTGTTATCGTGGCTGTTTCATAGTCCGATCAATTTCATTGTTCTGTCCTCAATCGTGTTCCAATGTTTTGGGTATTAAATGAAAAGGCTATCACACAATAGATTGAAAATTACTTTTTAACAAATTTGTCAATTACATACCTTTATTAAAATTAAGATTCATTGGAACGATACAAGCAACTCCAAAATTGCACAATGAATTAATTAGAAATTCAAAACACTACACAAATGAAATTGTGTGTATCACCAAAAAATCCTGTAAATATGAAATCAATACCTAATTCAAGGAATATAAATAACAAGTCAATTCCTTAAATAAAGAATTTTGATATATATATATATATATTCTGATTTTTCATAAGCTTAATATTTTGACTGGGTGTACAATGTGCACCCACTTGTATATTGAAAATTTAATAATTTTTGTTAAATATGAAAATTTTAAACCCTTGAATCCATGTAAGCTACTTTTTTTTTTTTTTTTTTTTTTTAAGTTCAAAAAGTAGGCCAAAATTTTCTAATATTTGAATGTAGCTCTTCATTTAATATCCATAAGTTTTTAAGCCTAAATAGTGTTGGAAAGAAGTTGCTATAAAGTAGAGACTAGAGAGGCATGGTCTAAAATCGTAAATGAAGGATTTATGTCTTCGTCAACTGCAATTACTAGATATATCAAGCATCATTGTTATGAAGATAATTAGTTCATTCTTTTGGATCATTGTCTGTTGCTAGATATGATAAATGATCTTTAGGCTAGTCAAATAGTCCAAATCCCAATACAATGGATCCTATAAGGTCACACACAAAGGTACTATATTGAACAAAAGAAAGAAGCCCATTATTGGACCTCATGGAGTGGTCGGCCATATGGGATTAAAGAGAGATAGTAGTTTGGGCTTGGTTTGGACTCTAATTATACATATGATGTATAAATAGAGTCATTGCCTAGGGTTTGCATATAACACTTAAGCAGTCAATTGAGAATTGACTAGCAAGCAACCAAACCCTAAAGCCTCACGCACTCACTCTCTCCTCTCACGTCCGCACACGCCGGTGGTGCGTGGGATGCACGGTGGTGCACGGTGGTGGTCGTGGTTGTTCGTGGCTCGATTTTCTCCTCCCCTCTCCGTAGAAGGTGGCTCGAAGTGTTCGTGCTCGACTAATTAGCATTAGTGGAGGTTCAATCCTAACATGTGGACTAAGTAGAGGAGCAACACTTGGGGCTCTTATTCTCCCATCATTGTAGTCAATCATTCGTGGAAATCATGCGTCAAAGTTATGAATAATGTGATTCTTTATGTGTTGTGCTTGTAGATCCTGTTTAGGTGCGAACGAATATGATTCGTGAAATACCACTTATAGTACATAAAACCCTGCAGTAAGAATACATATCATTGTCTGTTGCTAGATATGATAAATGATCTTTGTGCTAGTCAAATAGTCCAAAACCTAATAGAATGGATCCTTTAAGGTCACACACAAAGGTAATGGATTTAACAAAAGAAAGAAGCCCATTATTGGGCCTCATGGAGTGGCTGGGCATATGGGATTAAAGAAGGAGTAGTTTGGGCTTAGTTTGGACTCTAATTATACATATGATGTATAAATAGAGGCCTTGCCCAGGGTTTGCAAACACTTAAGCAGTCAATTGAGAATTGACTAGCAAGCAACCAAACCCCAAAGCCTCACGCACTCACTCTCTCCTCCCCCCTCATGTCTGCACACGCCGGTGGTGCGTGTGATGCACGGTGGTGGTCATGGTTGGTCATTGCTCGGTTTTCTCCTCCCCTCCTCGTAGAAGGTGGCTCGAAGTGTTCATGCTCGAATAACTAGCATTAGTGGAGGTTCAATCCTAGCCTGTGGACTAAGTAGAGGAGCAACACTTGGGGCTCTTATTCTCCCATCATTGGAGTTAATCATTCGTGGAAATCATGCGTCAAAGGTATGAATTATGTGATTCTTTATGTGTTGTGCTTGTAGATCCTGTTTAGGTGAGAACGAATATGATCCGTGAAATTCCTCTTAGAGTACCTAAAACCCTACTATAAACGCTAATAACTTACTTATTTTTCAATGAATTTTTAGAAAATTGTCTGGTAATACCAAGTTTTTTCTTACTCTCTATGGTAAATTAGATAAAAAGAAAAAAAAAATTGGTTTTGGAAATCATGAATTCTTGATATTAAGTTGCTCATGACATAAATGATAATTTTTTTTTTTATTAAACATCCATCATGAGAACTGTTTTGGGGTTTTTTGATGTCCTGCGGGAGATTTACAATTCCGGGACTGGATCCTTGCGCATGTACCTGCAAAACAACGGAGACTCTGGGTGGTGGGAGCTCCGCCTCCGACGATCAAGTTAGTACTTGTAGGTGGAGTAAAAAGGTGCGGAAAATAAAGAGGGTGATCTAGTTCCTCGGAAGAGAGGAGTGATCAGGGAGTGCAGATAATGCTAAGTCTGGTCTAGAGATTAGAATGCACGTGTGTTTAGGCTTCTCCAGGTGAGATGATTAATTGATTCTGAATGTGTTTAATGAAGGCTTAATTATTGTATTTATAGCCTCGAAGTACGTGCCCAATACTAGGTTAAATGGTAAACCTAGGACTGATTAGGCTTGCCTCGAGATTCGGGCCCTGTTAGCCGTTTTCCAGGTTGGCGGATAGCGAGCCACGTGGCGTGGCGCGATTGGTCCATGCTGGACCTCCAGGAGTATGACACGTGGCAATCCCTAACTGGTCCACGTGGCTGACACGTGGCAGGTGCTGATTGGCCCACGTGGCGAGGAAAAATTCCCTAAACAAGAACCACCCTAAAGTGTTGGGTTTGCTTTCGGGTGGGGGTCTCTGACTTTCAGTGACGGACGGAGGGGGAAGGGGTTGGTTTATAGGCAGGGAGAGGGGTTGGATCACAAGCGACAGGAAGAGGGGTCGGGCCAACGGGAGAGATTGCTCAATTTTTTTTTTAATTATTTATAAAATAAATTAAATTGTTAAAAAAAAGAAACTATGGTTAAAGATGTTAATTAAAATATTTACTTCATATTTTTTTATTTATTTTTACAACGCTTCTCTTTTCACGCTTGCCATATATTATTTCAATTGTTAATATATTTAAAAGAAGCTATTGTGTGAGGCTTACCTCACCAATAGCTTCGTGAGGCAAGCCTCAAAACAATAACCCAACTTATAGATGATATCATAAAACCAATACAGGATATCATCCTGCCTATCCTATGGATGATATCATTCAAACAATGGATGATATCATAGACACAATAGATGATCATATCATCCAACCTATTGATGATATTTTAGAACCAATAGAGGATATTATCCCCCCTATATATGATATCATCCAGGCAATGAATGATCATAAAAATAATGGATGATATAATAGAAAAAATTAATGATATCATCTAAACAATTAATGATATCATCCAAATAATGAATGATATCATCTAACCCTAATATTAAAGATATCATCTAATTAGTTAATCATATCATCCAAACAATGAATGATATCATCCATCCTAAAATTAAAGATATCATCTTACCTAAAAATTAAATATATCATCCAATCAATTAATCATATCATCCAAATAATAAAAGATATAATCTAAGCTATAAATTAAAGATATCATCCAAACAATTAATCATATCATCTAACCAAATAATCATATCATCCAGCTGATATCATCTAACTAATAAATCAAGTCATTCAAAAAATGAATGATATCATCTAACACATAAATTAAAGATATCAACTGATCAATTAATCATATCATTCAAACAATTGAATGATATCATCCAAGCAATAAATGATATCATCCAACCTAAAAAATAAAGATATCATCCAATCAATTAATCATATCATCCAAACAATAAAAGAAATCATCCAATCTAGAAATTAAAGATATTATCCAAACAAATATCATATCATCCAAGCAATGAATGATATCATCAAACCTAGAAATTAAAGATATCATCCAAAAAAATTAACCATATCATATAACCAAATAATCATATTATCCATTCGATATCATCCTAATAATTAATCATATCATCCAAACGATGAATGATATCATCTAACCTAAAAATTAAAGATATCATCCCAACATTGAATGATATCATCTAACCATAATCATATCATCCAACCCGATATCATCCAACCTAAAAATTGTCCAATTCTCATATTTCCAACCATTTAATAGCTAGCTTTTAAAAAAATATATTTAAAAAAAAAATAACTGAAATTAGTCACATATCTTTAAACAAATTCTAACAAAAATCAATCATGAAAATATTTCATAAAAATTACAAATGATGCCAACAAATGGAAACATGCAAATATAAACTAGAGATTATCATCAAAAGTTGAGTGATTTGCTACTTGCGACCTGATTTGCTACTTACTATTAAAGATGTTGATTCCGGTATTTTTTTTTTCTGGATATTTTTCTCTCTCTTCAATCAATTAATAGAAATTGTTGGAGGATGTTGCTAAATATCAAAAGTTTTTTTTAATGCTTAATTTAGCTTTGATGATCAAATCTACAGAAAAAAAAGAGAATATGAAGACAAAGAAATTGAGGAAGAAGATGAGAGAGTTATAGGCGTAGGAGGTGTTAGTGGAAGAAGAGAAGAAAGTGAAGTAGTTTGATTAAGAAATGTAATGGTGAGTGTGGTCTCACCAATGCTTGGATGTAAGGATGACAATACTAACTGGATAAAGACCCGATTTAAATGGATGAGAAGCTGGTGACGGATGAAGCGGGTGATGGATTGGATCGGATATGGATAATACTTACTTCACCCATTAACCATCCACCTATTCGTTTAACATATATAAAAAATTTTATTTATAAATTTATAATATCAAGAAATAAAATGTGCAAAAAAATTACTTATCTTTGTGTTGCAAGTTAATTTTTTCAAAGAATATGTTGTTATTACTTTCTTTTTTATTATTAAAATAGAAATTTATTGTATAAATAACCGAAAGTTAGAGTTTAATTTTTTTTCACTTTAATTACTCATCCGTTAGTCATCCGCTCCACCCATTTCATCCGCAGATGATGGGTGAAGTGGGTGACGGATGGATGTGGATGGAGCAATTGGAATAATGACAGATGTGGGTGAAGCTCCACCCGATCCAAATCCAATCCATTGCCATCTCTAATTGGGTGAGACCTGCCTCACCCAATACTTGTGTATATTAATATTCGTATATGTAAAAATTATAAACATGTGGTATTAAAATAGTATAAATTGAGACAAATCTAACTAGATCCCACATGACTATATTTTTTCTTAAGTATAAATCACCAATGCTGGTCAAAGTGAAGTAAATGAATAATGTAAAAGTCAAACTGTTGTAAGTACAAAAAATGGAGGAAGTTGTTATGAAATATTTGTGGATGCCCATTATATTCCTGTACTTTCTGGAATATTCTAAGTTTAGGGTTTAGTATTCTTTAAGAGAACCCTACCTATTGTGTGGGTATACACACACACACATCTCTATTATCTCCCAATCTCATATTTTTCTCTCTATTTCACGACACGTTATCACTTATCAATACCAAAGCTCTTAAAATCGATTAAGATCAAATTATAATTATATATTCTCCAGACCAGTACATCATTAATTATTGTCTTTTGATGAGAAATTTATGCGAAAATTCATTCGAGTTGCCGAATTGAAGGCAATCGAACTGTCGAAATTCTAGGACCTGTTATTCGAATTTGGGGATCATATATTTAATTGGTAGAGCGTAATTAAAATCGACACTCTTTGAATCAAATCAACAATAATGTTCAAATCATTAGGGTGGTGTATGTAATCATTTTTTAATTACATGATACTCTAGTAGTATGATACTAGCGACAACCCCATGCTTTAATTCTCAACAAGGGATTACGATGATATGGGAATCATTAGTAATTTGGTTAGGTATAATACATTGTTGTTGCTTGGAAAGATTTCACTTTTAATGTCATAAATCACCAGTGGCTTCGTATGCATGGACAAGTATCAAGATTGCGACAACCGGCAAGGTTAAATATATCAAGTGTTTAGGAGATGATACTCCTAAATTAATTCTTGGAGTTGTGGAGACTACCAGAGCACCATAAATTAAAGTAATTTCTCAATTTATTATTGTTATATAATTCTATCCTTATACTATTTTACATAATATGCTTCGATTATGCATAATTTTATTATTATTGGATGTTTTATTCTTCATGTGTGGGGAATGAGTGTATTGAAGATTTCAGACTAAGTAGTAAATTGGTTTCACCCATCTTAGTGAGTGTATTGAAGAAGACTCTTGTACGAATTTGTTTAATATATGTGGCTAATGTGCTAATGACTTGTTAAGATGCAGGTAATTTACTCCTGCTAATAGTTGTTGTGTATATTGTTAAAATCATGATTGTTTATGGGCTCTAACAGTTGATGATTGTTAGTTCAACTTTTGAAAAATTCACGTTGTTTAACTTTATTCTTTGTTCTAGGCCTAACAAATGATAGTCTTGAGCATTGACTGTGTACATGCTAATTTCTTTTATGTGAGTATCCCTATTGGCTTGAATTAAAAGAAAATTTAATTAGGAGTAATTCTTGTGAACTTGAAATATGTTTAATTATATTGCTAGAGTTATAGCTTTTATTTTTCTTGTTGAAGGTTTATATGAGACCCATTATTTCTCTATGCTTGATAACAAAAGTGAATGGTTTGGATTGGCAAAAGACCAACAAGTAAGGTTGTACAAAGTTCAATTAGTATATACTCCACATGTGGTAAGAATGAGAAAATAGAAATAATACTTCTTGAATGTTTACAAGTGTTCTGTACATGAACTTTTGTTAAGTGAAAGTAGCAAGTATATTTTAGTTGTTTATACGTATAATATGTCATTTTCCCACGAAACTAGTTGTCATCCCATAAATTTATTTTGTGAATGACCTTGATATCTTAAGTATAGTTTTTCCACTAACATATGACACGCTAATATTGTGTGCTCATCATGTGGTTGCTCTAGTTTCCTAAGCTTTACTTTGGCCAGTATAGTTGAGTATATCAACTAAGGTATGTTTTGATTACAGCTTTAACTAATTAAGTCCCATTTTGTTATTACTTTCCCGTTCTAAATGTGTAGATTGTCTAATTAAATTATTAGAATTAAGTTAAGTTAATTTATTAAACTGAAGGATTCATATTAGTAAATATTTGCTTAGTATGGGATAATTTTTTAGTAGACACGATAATACATGAAGCTGGATTATGGGAATGATGTGTAAATTGAACATAAAATTCTCGGACATATGAACTTGAAGTTCCTTAAATTTATAATGGGTTAGAAACCTTCTAGAACAATCTAGAAATGTCTAATAGTTTTGAAAGTATCACTACTAGAAAACAGGAAAATTCCAACGGACTGGTTCCGATGGACACATTATTCCGTAGGAAAAATCGAAATTTCCGACGGATTTTTATTCTGTCGGATATTTCCGACAAAGTCAACAATTCTGTCGGAAATTTCCGTCGGAATATATATACTTTCCGACGGATTTTCCATTGGAAATTACCTTTTCCGAAGGATTTTTATTATGTTGGAATATAATTAAGAAAAAAAAAGAAAAAAAAACCTTATAAAGAAAACCCTAAGACACGTACAACTCCCCTTATTCTCTTTTTCGCCTCTTCTTTTTCTTTCCCCTTCTCCTTCTCTCTGTCTTTCCTCTTCTCTCTCCTCTCCTTCTCTCTCGTTTTCCTTCTTTCCTCTTCGTTCTCTGTCGTTCTCCTCTTGTTCTCTCTCGTTCTTTATCTCTTTCTCTCTTCTCTTTCATCTTCTCTTTTTCTCCTCTTCTTTCCCTTCTTTCGAGCACCTCATATCTCCCACCACCACCGCCAATACTAACCATCGCCGCAACAACAGCACCACCAACACTGACATCAATAACAACACCAACACCGACATCAACATTAACAACAATTTTCGTCTTTTTCGCCCTTTCTCTCTCTTCTCATGTTGAAAACAAATGTTTTCAGGTTAAATTCGACCATGAAAACTCTAGATCTAGAGTTTTTATGGTCGAAATTGGCCTCGTAAACCCAATTTTGAGGTTTTGTGTGGTCCAATTAATGTATGTATCTTTTTTTTTCTTTAATTTTGATTTTATTTTGTTTGTTGTTTTATTGGATTTTTTTAAATATTTATGGTGGTGGTGGGTGGTGGCTGTTGGAGTTCGGGTTTTGGGGGTTGGGTTGGGATTTTAGTTTTCTTTCTTTATTTATTTTTGTTAATTTTTGGGTTGTGATTGTGGTTTTCGGCAGCGACAGTGGTGGTTTTAGGTGGGTGGTGGGTTTGCTTAGTATGGGTGGTTCGGCCGAATTTGTTAGGGTTAGGGTTGTAGATCTGGGTTTGGTTTAGGTGGGTTTTGTTTGGGTGGTAGATCTGGATTTGGGTAGGTTAGGGTTAGGTGGGGTAAGTTAAGGTGGTGAATCTAGTCGTTTAGGGTTAGGGGGTGGGTTTGGTTCGGTTAGTTGAGTAGGGGTTCTGGAGGTTTTGGTGGTTGGGTAGTGGGTAGTGGTACGGGTTAGGAGAGTTTTGGTGTGGGCTGGTGGTGGGGGGTGGTGGCAGGCTTTTTTTTTTTTTTTTTTTTTTTTTTTAAGCATTTTCCGACGGAATTTCCGTCGAAAATTTTCGGCGGAATACAGAAATTTCTGACAGACTTTTTTCGGGCTGGAAAATCTCTTCCGACGGATTGACTTCCATCGGAAAAGTGTTTTTGATGGAAATTCCGTCGGAAAAGGTCGTTTTTCCTACAAAAACTTTTCCGACAACCGGATCCGACGGAAAAATATCATCAAAATTTACATGTTTTCTAGTAGTGTATGTTTACTAGATTATTCTCCGTTCACAAAAATAATGTGTTCCCATATATGTCACACGAGACTTATTAGCCCATTCTCGGAAATGAATGAGAAATCTCATGATTATTGAAGAATTAACTAGTATATTTGCATGTTGTTTTCTTGATTTTATATAATTTATGGAAAAGTTTATAAGAGTATCTATTTGAGCAAAGAATAGTGTTATGAGCTCAAGAAATTAAACATGCTATTATGAGCAAATTACATGAAAAATGTATTTATTATGCCCATAGTTTATAGAATTTTCAACCTAAAGAATAATATAATTGGACAAGAGGATCAAGTAAGAGCTTTATAAGAATATTTTTCTTTGCTTGATACATGACATTACCAAAAGAATTTTTGGCTTAAAAAGTGCAAGGGATTTTAAGGTTATTGGATTACTTGGATTAATTTCATATCCCCCATATGCAAGGATTAGGGGGAGATATTATTTATTTCATTATTATATGTAATCCTTGCACATTAATTGTATGATACATTGGTGGTCAATTGTGCATACATTAGCTTTAATATCAATGTCAATAATTTATATAAAAAATTGACCACATAATATTACATATTTACAATGACACCATCTTGAAGATGGATATTAATAAATGTCATTGACTATATATCAGTTGTAAATGCTCCAATTAAAATTAATGTCCCAAAAGGACAACATCAGTTACTAATGAACCTAAAGCACGCCTGAAACGTGGTAGTCCAATAGATTTAATATAAGAACCTTCGAAAAAGGAAATGAGCAACTATTGACAATGACAAATTTGAGGAAGTGATAAATCCCATTACATTTTTAGGAAAAATCACTTTTAGTAAAATTCATATGTTCCATGATTATATAAAAGACTCCAGAAGAGTATGAAATGTCCAACAATATTAACATGTATCAAGATTATAGTCAAAACTCCAGCAGAGTATGAGTAATTATTGGATAAAATATTAGTTGATTGTCTTGCCAAATGTATAAAGAAACACATGTTGGTGTTCTAATATCACATCATATTCATGGACATGCATAAAGTAAGTTTAATAAAGTGATCACTAGTTTTGGAAAACTGTCCAGAGTTCAAATTTAGAGAAGTGATTGGATGAGATAGTTAAATTAGGCCATCTGGGTTCAGTAATTACCTGTTTTAGAAAATCAATGTTTCATTTGATATGAAAAATAATGTGCCGACGCTCTCTCATGTTAGATATATGAAGTGAATTGAATGGTAAGACATAACATTGAAATTGAGCTATATTTAGATGTGATTTTAATACTACGTAGTTTGTTTTGAATAAATTTCAAGAGAATATATGCTAGTTTTGAACAATTTTGCATGTGAACAAGTAATAAGTGGCTAGAAGCTCACTAAAACAACTTGTATATATAAAGATTTTGAGTAACTAGAAATTCATTATTAGAGTATTTAGAAAATTAGAAGATCACCATAGAGTGGCTTTACATACAAGTGATTTTAATAGTAAATTAATCTCTTGATTGGGGCTATTTTATGTCATCACATAAGAAATAGAACAAGAAAGTAGAGAACTGCATAATTTATGACTCCCTATTAACATTGATCTCTAGAAGAGAGAAAAATTTCATTATTCTCCAGAAGAGATAGAAATTTTTTGAATATGATTATCCTGAGAGATTTGTTGCTCATGAAATTGGTGAAGAATTGCCCCAATATTTGATATCTTTTACCAACTTAGGGGGAGAAGAATTAAAGTAAGTTGGCAAAATTATAAAATTATAATTAGTTGATCCCTCTAATGATACTTTGTAAAGTTACATGCCAACTTTTGTATCAAAATAGGTTGCACATCTATGATTTGATTTGTACACCATTATGACCCTTTTAAAGGCATAGAGAGATAATATTTTGGTCATAGTGAGAATGTGCATACATTGAGATAGATCTTACCAATTTTTTTTGCATCACTACACCTAAAGTGTAGATTGTATGATCGGTTCCAATATAAATATGTGATATATGACAAGATAGTGCAGTTCATATTTTTAAAGTGTAATAATAGTGTATTAATACTATAGTGTGAGAAATACCCTAGATAGGTGGTATAGATATCTGACCTATAGTAGATGGCCTATGATAAATAAAAAAAAAAAGAGGTTTTAATGGTACCAATTGGAGATGTATTCAGATATCATAGTAAATTAGCATGCGAAATTGTATCTTACTGAATTTTATAATATTGGTATACTATGAGACCGATAAATAATATGCATATACATGATAGAATGGACTAGTGAATAAGAGATATGAAACATATATGTCCAATTTGATGTCGACATAATGATAATAATCAAAGTTTATCATGGACTATAAGTCCAATGAAATATGAATTTTTAAATCCACACTGTATAATGTCTTGTATTATTTTGGGTCCTATGTTGTTCATATGCATGTGTGAGTCATAGGTTAATGGATTATTCATTGCATATGTCGGAAGTTGTTAAATGCATTACTCATTGTACTTTTCGTTTAATATGTTATCGTGTTTTACATATCTCAAATTGCATGCATTAGTTTCTATATAATATTTGTGGTATGTGTGAATGTTCATTCAATATATAGTAAGGCATATTTACAAATTTGATGAAATATTAGAAAGAGATATTTATATTCCAATGGGCTTATAATTATGATGAAATTATATATGACGTTGATATAATATTATTTATAAATCATGTAAGAAAAGTTCCGGAAGAACTTATGTACGACATATTTATATATCTAGCCCTACAAATTTTATATTTTGAATATTGTAATTATTATCAAACTTTTAGTCTATGCGACTACATCATTGACATCTCAATCTGAAGTTTGAGCATATGAGAGTTAGTGAGAATTACTATTTGTATTTGTTGGAGAACCATCATGTCAATTATAAAAATTCTAAAAAATATCAATAGGATACTTATGCGTGAGATTGTTTTATTATGGTCCTAAAAAACCATGATCAATGTATATAATTACATGTGTATATTATTAATTCATACGAGATTGAAGAGCAACATTAATAATATCATGTGTTGCCATATAATTATTAAGGAATGTTTGATCAAATAATGATCATCAATTTCTATTATTCACGACCTCCTGAAGAAGGCGTAACCGCATAAGTTTAACCTTTAAAGTAACTTTAATCAAACAGAGGTTTGGAATGCTATAAAGATTAATCTATATATGGTGAAATAAAGACACTTCACATGTTCACGTAAAGACTTGAAGATGCAAATTCAATTTAGGAGAGTTGAAGATCAAGGAATGATTTTCTACTACATATGAGAAGACACCTAATGATACTAAATATATAGTAGCACTAGATGATATCAAGTTATGTACTCATCAGGGGGAGAAAATACACGCTGCACTCTTTTTCCCTTAACCATGGTTTTGCCCAACATTGGGTTTTCCAGGAAGGATTTTAATGAGGCAACATCCCGAGGGTATTACGAAGATTGTTTTACTTTTTTTTTTTTTCCTTCATTAGGTTTTTATCCCACAGGGTTTTTCCTAACAAGGTTTTAATGAGGCACAATTTTCGATAAAGTGTTATGAAATATTTGTGGATGCCCATTATATTCCTGTACTTACTGGAATATTCTAGGTTTTGGGTTTAGTGTTCTTTAAAAGAACCCTACCTATTGTATATGGATACACACATACACACACACACACACACATATACATACATATATCTTGTTTTAGAGTATTAAGGGGCTGCCCCTCTTTTTACTGATTTCAAAAGATTGATAACCTTGCTAACATGACAAAACAAACAGTAAAGAATTTTTTTTCCAAAGAAATGAGTAGATAAACATATGACAAAAGATGCAATTGCTCTCCATTAATTAAAAGATAAAGTCAGGTCGACAATTATACAAGTTAACGGAAAGGTTATCTCCATGTTCATACAATTGGAAAGGACGATTGATCTTTAATACATGCTAAGAAACTAAACTATCGCTTGGCTACTAAGCCCGGTGTAAATAAAGGAAGTTAAGAAGAAATCTTAAAAAAATAAAATGCTTGTTGTTGATTGATTTAATTTGCTGATGCCTTCCTTTTGTTTCTTTACTTCTATTTATAGGCAATCTTAGAGCGGTTTTCTGCTAACTCCCATAACTGTTGTGCGATTATCCTTATTGGCGCCAATTCTCCTTTTCAAATTAAAACTCCTGGTTTGCCTTATAGCTGGTGTACTCCACTTCCTGGGCCTTTGATTGGGTTCAACCTAGGCTAATCCACTTTACTTCCATCGTTTGACCAAAAGCCTTTAGTGTTTCGGGGTTTTTTGGAATCCCTCGGGATACAGGTCTTGAATATAGCCAGATAGCCGCATACACCTGCAAAATAATGAATATTCCGTTTGACGGATTATTCGCCTCCGATGATCAAGTTAGTGATCGGAAAACGAAAGTATTTTAGAGAGAGAAAGTAGAGAGAAGTTAGAGTAATTTAATATGCCTTCAACGATACGTCTCAATCCACCCTCCCATCATAAATGATTTGAGTATTTATAGGGGTTAGAATGTGTGCACTTTAGGGTTGGTGCCCTAAAAAGGAGTGATCTGATTGGCGGCGCAATCAGAGTAGGACATGTGTCCTTTAAGGGCATCGTTATGACGCTTTTCTTGGGATTTGGGCCTCCTGATGTAAGGAGGCCTTCTCTCTTTCACATGCTCCTTTGTTCTACCACGTGTCTGATAAGTGGTTTATTTGACCATGTATTGTGGTGATTTTAACCCAATTTTGTAATCTTATCCCCTCTTTCTAACCCCTTTTTGTTTATAAATGTTGTATCTTGGCTTTGACACCTCTTTGTATGTTTGTCCATGATTGTAGGTATAAGACTTACTTTGACAAGCAAACAAAGCTCGTAAAAGAACGCTAGAGGAGACAAACAATGAAGGGAGAGCCTGATCCTGGTGGAGCGGGCATGCAGCTCCATAGGAGCGGGCGCTCCTTCATCTTTCCAACAATCTGCCCAAATCTGAGAAGAGCAGGAGCGAGCGTGCACTCACAATGGAGCGGGCGCTCTTAACTGCTCTGCTACAATCTACCTTCAGTCTGAAACAGGAGGAGCGGGCATGCACCCCCTTTGGAGCGGGCGCTCCTCCTTGTTCTTTTGAATATGCCTTCATCTGAAGACATTAGGAGCGGGCGCGCATATCTTACGGAGCGAGCGCTCCTATTTTCAGAGCAAGCGCTCCTAACTGGGTACCCGACTTTTTTTTGATGGAGTGACCTATGTAATTCGGGGAGTATAAAATAGTTTTATAATAGTTTTCAGCAACTTTCCTTTTAGTTAGAAACTTAGTTCTTTAATTTAGTTGATGATTTAGTGTAGAAATTCTCAAATCTAATCATTGTGGAAGCGAATTCAAGGATTGTTCTCTAATTTTCAGCAATTGTACTCAACCTTGAAGCTTCAATCTAGTAACTTCTTTCAGCTTTCTCTATCTATTTTCTGATTTTATCTTGATATTGCAAGACTCTTTAAATCTCTCTTGAACTTGTTAATTTGTTGTTTCATGTTAGTTTTATCTTTGATAAATCACTTTTCCCTAATTTTAGAATTACTTAGAACCCTAACTTGGAACTTTGCATGTTACTCACAATGAGTTGTGAGTAGTCCTATTGCTAGGGGTTGGGTGAAACTCAACCTAATGGTTAATTAAGTGAGTTTGGGAGACATATTGATGATCGATTTGTGATTAAATTGATTATATGGAATTTCTTGTTAGTTCACTTTGATAGGAGTAGCTACCCTTTATTTTGGACTTGATGACATGATATGGGAATGTGAATTAAGTTTATCATTACTTATTTCAATTTGATTATTATCTCATTTTGCTAAACTAGTGAGGGATCTAAGTTTAGGAGTGTGAGTTATATTCTTAATTGCATGAGGTTTGTTTTACATGTAGTCTTTGCTATCTATTGTCTCTATTTGCTCCTAATATGCTTGGTTACCATGGTTGAGTGGATCCCATTCCCTAGTGTTTTTAATTACTTGATTTAGAAACAATAGCTTGTTTGTCTAATTGACAAACCCCCAAATCAACCAAAGTCTTCAAACTAGCTTAGGTTTTAAGATATTTAGCGATTATATCCCGTTCCTTGTGGATCGAACTCTTACTTATGATTATGCTTGGTTTGGGAGATGTTTGCTTATAAATGTGTTTGAGTGAGTGTGGAATGTGCGACCTTTCTAACGCCCATCAAAATGGTGCCCTTACCGGGGAACGGTGTTGTTAATTGCTAATTGATTGCTTGAGTCTAGTTCACCATTACAAGAAAAATACAAAAACAGTTTGTTTCTTTTTGGCTACACTTGAAGCCTTGTGTTGCTAATTTCAATTGTTTAGTGTGTATGCGCAGAAACCATAACCGAATTTTGGTACCTTACGATCCAGAGATTGAACGAACTTATAAAAGAAGAAGGAGAGCCGGTTTTAGGCCCTTGACTACTTCCCCAACTAGGGAGTTCAATTTCAAGGAACAACAAGAGAAAATGGGTGACCCACAACCACCATCGCAAAGACCTTTGAAGGAGTTGGGAACTCCGGGAGCTTATAGAGCTTCAAGTGGGATTGTTCCTCCAACAACCCCGGCCAATGATTTTAAGACTCGGCCTGCGATGATAAATTTGATTGAAAGGAGGCAATTTAGTGGAGCAAAGCACGAGTGCCCCCTTGCAAACTTGAACGATTTTGAGAAATATTGTACCACGATCAAGGTGAACGGAGTCACTCAAGAGTTTGTGAGACTAAAGTTTTTTCCTTTATCCCTAATAGGAAGAGCTCTTGAATGGCTTGAGAAGGAGGTAAGACCCAATTCTTTAAGAACATGGGATGAAGTCACCACGACTTTCCTAGGGAGATTCTACCCTCAAAAGAAGATGGCCGAAGCAAGGGCATTGATCCAAGGCTTCCGACAAAGAGCTAGTGAAACCATATATGAGGCATGGGAAATGTATAAGGAATATCAAAGGGAGTGTCCTCATCATGGTGTTCCCACATACCAAGTGATTCCAATTTTCTATGGAGGCTTGAGCCCCCAAGGGAAGACTAGTTTTGATGCGAGATCCGGTGGACCGATAATGAACAAGACGGAGGACCAAGTGATAGAGATCATAGAGGATGTTGTGAGGCGCCATATGGATTGGCAAGAAAGGGAAAGGGAGTCCTCAAGCAAAGGAGGGAATGCGGTTTACTCTGTCGATCACCTCAATGCTATCAACAATTTGACATCTCAAATCGCCAACCACGGCAAGGAGATGACATCAATCAAAGCCAAGCTTGATTCTCCCTCTTCACACCAAGAACATCCCTCCCAATCTAAGGGGAGAGGTATGAATTCTAATCCTTCTACTTCTTCCTCATCACATGCCTAGTAGGTGTCTCTTTTGTAAAAATTGTGGCTCTTATGATCATGATACTTCTTCTTGCACTTATGATTCCCAACCCCGACCCCAATATGAGGATGGTAATGAACTTGAAAATGAACATGTTAATGCTTTGTCTTATGATAATAGACCTAGATATGACAATCAAAGGTATATACCACCTAATCAAAGAGGGCAAGGGGGAAATTCCTATAATCAAAGAAATAATTATTATGATTACCATAACCAAAACCAAGGGGGTAATAGGAACCAAAGGGACCAAAATTTCCAAGGTAACTATAACCAACAAGGTGGTTATGGTAACCATAACCATTATAATTAAGGGAACTATGGGAATCAAAATCAATATCACCAAGGAGGAAACACCAATGCTAGGAACAATTGGAATAATAACAACAATAGAGGGTTTTCTAATCAAAATGCTTCTAATTCCAATGTGAGAGGTACTAGAGCTTTCCAAGATAATTAAAAAGAAGCTTCATGTCATCTATTACATGTCTAAGACCTTGAATGAAGCTTAACGAAACTACACAACAACGAAGAAAGAATTTCTTACCGTGGTACATGCTTTTGAGAAGTTTTAGAACTACCTCATTGGTTCCAAAACTATTGTTTACACTGATCATGCGGCTATCAAGTACCTAGTAGCAAAGAAAGAGTCTAAGCCCTGTCTTGTTCATTGGGTCCTTTCACTTCAACAATTTGTGTTAAAATCCGTGATAAGAAAGGGGCCGAGAATGTAGTGACGGACCATCTCTCCTGTTTGGAGAATGTGCAAGTAA